>NC_064820.1:33642500-34267500 GCF_024166365.1 Elephas maximus indicus | reverse complement strand
TGTGTACTTTCATCCATTACATTCCCTCCAAATAATTTAAGATGCCATGTCATCAGTCATCAAAACAGACTTGGAAGGCACAAATAATTATTACCATTCTCCTTTTGCAGATTAAAAAAAAAAAAATCAAATTGAAGAAGAAGTCACATTATTTATTTTTTTTTCCCTAGATCAATCCAAGAAGTCACTGGCAAAATCAGGAAGGGTTTTAATGTCTCTTTCAACCCACATCAACAAGTGTGAGATGGAGCAGTGGTATAATAGCATAAACAGAATTCAAATCAGCTGTTAATTGAGTCCAAATGTCTCTTGCTTCTCCAGTCACAGAATAGCCTGAAACAACAACAAAATGATTCAGGCAACATTTATCAAATGTACGCCTTTGTTTTTATACTAATGATTTTTTTTATTAGCAATCACTACAAAGGAGTCTATATGATAATATTTTAACTAATAATTCTCTAGTGTACAACTTTTACCTCCATGCAACCTTCATTCTAATTCTTCCTATTAAATATTTATTCTATTATATTAATTATTCTATAATTTTACAGTGTGGTAGATTGCTTTTGTGGGGTCTTTCTTGTCATGATCTTGTAACTGCTACCCATGTGATTGGGCAGGACTGTGCAGATAGGTGACTGTGGCCCACCAAAGGGATTGGTCAGTTTTGTCATCCCTCTGAGCTTGAGGTGAGCCATGCCAGAGGTGGGAAAGAGATGATACCATCACCCCAAGGAAGAACAGCCAGGAGCAGAGAGTAGGGCCTTTGGATCTGGGATCCCTGCACTGAGGAGCTCCTGGTCCCAGGTGACAGAGAGCTGTAACACTGAAGACAGACAGAAGCAGTGAGAGAGAAACAGGAGAGATGTAGGAGAGACTGGCAGTAGAAGGAGCATTGGGCTTCCTGGCCTGCAAAACAAGAAAGCTGAATGCCTTTGGGCAGAGACTGAGGGCCAGGGAGAGGTGCGCCTGTAAGCACAACCTGGAAAGCGGCTGCCCTGATGGAAGAACTGTGTCCTGAGTGTCCTTGAGCCTGAATTTTAACTGTTACTTCCCTGATAAAACCCATAATGATGAGTATTGCCTGTGAGTTCTGGGTGGCCATTACAAGGAATTATCAAACCGAGCAGAGAAGTACAGAATGCCATGGAAGGAAAGGTTGGTGTCAGAATTAGTAAAGACGGTGGAGACAGGAGGCATGTCTGACGTCCGCCTCATATCAATTATCCTTAGGCTGTTGATCTTGATTTTCCTTCCCCCTAGGGAAGTTAGGGTAGTTCAGACACTGCCCCCACAACTTTTTACACCTTTCAATAATATGTTTATAACTACAAAATTATTACAGGGAAATTCTACAATATTGGGAAACAACCAGTGTTGTAAATGCAAATCTACATTTTACAAAGATACATGATTTCCATTGAAATGCATCAACTTTTTTTTATTTGTATCTATTTTCTTATAAAATGAAATTATTGGACTTCTGGTTGCAGATGAGACTTGCAGAGAGCTGGAAAATGTGTCACCCACACCCTTACAAGAAGAAAGTGCTGAAAAGCTACAAAGTAGCCTCTTTTCTTGAAATGAGAAAACCTAGACAAACAGCTAACTTTAAATCTGGAGAGAGACAGGGATTTGAAGGGAGAAGCAAGAGCCTAGCATTTGCTGTTTTGGAGAAAATGCTTCAGAAAGCCAGAAAAGCTGGTAAAATGTTTAAGCTAGAAACATTTAACAATTTGTAAAGACCAAGTGTGGGATAGTGCAATAATGTGAACTCCTGAGGTCTGTAGACATATGGGAAGTTTCACCCTCTTGCAGGCTTCCCTTCTAGGAATACAACCAGGTGTTCAAAGGGAAGATAGGGAGAAGTTCTTTAGGCAGAAACGATGTGATTTAGTCAAAATTTCACTCTCTACAAAGAGATGGAAAGCTTCAGAAATGCATCAATGAAGGTAAAATACAATCTTTTAATTTTAAATGCCCTAAAAGAAAACTGACCTTTAAGAGCAAAATTTGTAATAATGTATTGCATTTTTATAGCACCTAAAAAATGAAGGTGTAGCCGAGAGACCGGGCCAAGATGGCTGACTAGGTAGAAGCTACCTCGGATCCCTCTTGCAACAAAGACTTGGAAAAACAGGTGAATCAATCACATACATGACAATCTACGAACCCTGACCAACAAACACAGATCTAAAGAGTTGACCTGAGTGACACAGACTGAGGATGAGCAACCACGGGGAAGCAGCGACTGTTTTCGGAACCTGAAGCCAGTGTCCCAGTCAGAAAACCTTGGTGCCGGGCTTTGGACTGGGTGCAGGGGAGCTGAGCATGGCATACTGAGACGGTGCAAATGCAGGACGCAGCCCTAGCCCCCAGAAGTAACCTCGGGGAAAGCCCAGCCAGTATACGCAGGCAGCACAGCGAAGCAGCTGACAGGAGGAGAAGTCACCGGGAGGCAACAACTGGTTTTGGAGCCTGGAGTATGGCATCCCAGCTGTAGAAACCTGGCACTGGGTTTTGGACTGGGAGCAGAGGAACAGACCACGGCTTCTGAGACAACACAAGCACAGGACGCTGGCCTGACCCTCGGGGGCAATCTCGACCTAGCCAACACACACAGGCTACACACCCCTCAGGAATCTCAGATAAAACAGTCATCACCAAGCAAGATAAGTAACTTTGTCTATATTCTGGGGTGCTATCTATCTATCTGATCCCTCCCCTCCCCTTCCCAGGCAGCTTCATTAACATTGGAATTTCCTGGGCCAGAGAGTGAAGTACTCTGTGGTGTTTTTTTTTTTTTTTTGGTCTTTTCCTAACCCATTCTCCTGGCCTGAGAGAAGCAGCTACAAAAAACCCAGGGACCAAAAATCCTTCCCTGACTTCCCAAAATAGGAATAAAAATACAGAACGAGCTCCAGCCAAGCATATGAGATTCACGGTCTTGGGCTTTCATCCCTACAGGGAACAAGGTGGCTATTATAATGCAAAGGCAATTCTGATAGGGATCTGACTGTAATTGTTTTAGCGGATTAATGTGAAGGCAAGTTTCCCAGGTCTGATATCTCTGCATATTCAAATGAGCCCTCACTGACCCACAACAGGGAACTGAGGACTGAAGCTCCCCCCAGACCACCTAGCCTCCTGTCTTAGGCATCTGAGGATGGTGACACCTACCAATCTGTAGAGGTACATGCATTGGGGGCCTAAGGTACAGCTGCAGAGCCCACCCACCAAAGTGCTTTAGGAATAGAGACACACCTACCTCACTGGCACTTGGGGGAAGCCTGTCAGCATCCTGCCCCCCCTGGAATGTGACCCCTGCTGCTACTAGCATCTGGTGCACACAACTATCACCACTACTTCTCTAGATGGATAGGTGACAGTCTGCACCACACACTTGGTAATCAAAAATCAGATTCTACACAAGAACAGTGAATGGACTCTTAGGCTTATATATCTGGTAACAGCCCTAACCAGCTAGTAATAGGACATAAGTGATTCAAGGGCTACAACAATCAAGACAGAGCAATCTTGCAGCCCAACTATGTATATTGAAAGAACACAAAACAAGATAAGACTCAGTGAGCAAATATAAAATAAATCATTACAATACCTTATAGATGGCTCAGAGACAGCAGTCGATATCAAACCACGTAAAGAAGCAGACCATGATTGCTTCTAAAACTCCCCAAATTAAAGAATCAAAATCTTCCCCAAATGAAGATACAATCCTGGAATTGCCAGATGCAGAATATAAAAAACTAATTTACAGAATGCTTCAAGACATCAGGGATGACCGCAGAAATGAAATAAGGCAATCTTCAGAAAAAGGCAAGGAACACCCTGATAAAGCTGTTGAAGAAATCAAAAAGATTATTCAAGAACATAGTGGAAAAAATAATAAGTTGCAAGAATCCATAGAGAGACAGCATGCAGAAATCCAAAAGATTAATGGTAAAATTACAGAATTAGACAACTCGATAGGAAGTCAGAGGAGCAGAATCCAGCAATTGGAATGCAGAGTGGGGGAGGTGGAGGATAAGGCAATTGACACCAATATAGTTGAAGAAAAATCAGATAAAAGAATTTAATAAAATGAAGAAACCCTAAGAATCATGTGGGACTCTATCAAGAAAAATCACTTCTGTGTGATTGGAGTACCAGAACAGGGAGGGATAACAGAAAATACAGAGAGAATAGTTGAAGATCTGTTGGCAGAAAACTTCCCTGACATCATGGAAGATAAAAGGATATCTATTCAAGATGCTCATCGAATCCCATTTAAGATTGATCCAAAAAGAAAATCACCAAGACATATTATCATCAAACTTGCCAAAACCAAAAAGAAAATTTTAAAAGCAGCCAAGGATAAAAGAAAGGTCTCCTACAAAGGAGAATCAATAAGAATAAGTTCAGACTACTCAGCAGAAAGCATGCGGACAAGAAAGCAATGGGGTGACATATACAGAGCACTGAAGGAGAAAAACTGCCAGCCAAGGATCGTATATCCAGCAAAACTCTCTCTCAAATATGAAGGTGAAATTAAGACATTTACAGATAAACACAAGCTTAGAGAATTTGCAAAAACCAAACCAAAGCTACAAGAAATACTAAAGGAAATTGTTTGGTCAAAAAATCAATAATATCAAGTACCAACACAACACAAGGTCACAGAAAAGAACATCCTGATATCAACTCAAATAGGGAAATCACAAAAACAAATTAAGATTAATTTTAAAAAGAAAAAAATGCTCAAAAGAGGGAATTATTGGAGTCATTATGCAAAAGATCACAATAATCAAAAAGAAGGACTGAATACAGGAGGCATAGGACTGCAATATGGAGAGGAAAACAAAGCGATAAAGGATGATACAAGTTAGGTTTTTACTTAGAAAAATAGGGGTAAATATTAAGGTAACCACAAAGAGGTATAACAATTCCAGAACTCAAAATGAAAACCAAGAAAAACATAATGACTCAGCAAACATAAATTCAACTACTATGAAAATAAGGAACACAGAATTTACAAAGAAAAACATCTCAGCACAAAAAAGTAAGTGGAAAAATGAAATTATCAACAACACACAAAAAGGCATCAAAATGACAGCACTAAACACATACTTATCTATAATTACGCTGAATGTAAATGGACTAAATGCACCAATAAAGAGACAGAGAGTCTCAGACTGGATAAAGAAACACGATTCGTCTATATGCTGCCTACAAGAGACACACCTTAGACTTAGAGACACAAAGTAAAACTCAAAGGATGTAAAAATATATATCAAGCAAACAACAAGCAAAAAAGAGCAGGAGTAGCAATATTAATTTCTGACAAAATAGACTTTAAAGTTAAATCCACCACAAAGGATAATGAAGGATACTACATAATGATTAAAGGGACAATTGGCCAGGAAGATATAACCATACTAAACATTTATGCACCCAATGACAGGGCTGCAAGATACATAAAAAAACTTTAATAGAACTGAAAAGTGAGATAGACACCTCTACAATTATACTAGGAAACTTCAACACACCACTTTCGGAGAAGGATAGGACTTCCAGTAAGAAGCTCAATAGAGACACGGAAGACCTAATGGCTACAATCAACCAACTTGACCTCATAGCCTTATACAGAACACTCCACCCAACAGCTGCAAAGTATAGTTTCCTTTCTAGAATAGACCACATATTAGATCATAAAACAAACCTTTGCAGAATCCAAAACATTGAAATATTACAAAGCATCTTCTCAGACCACAAGGTCAAAAAAATGGAAATCAATAACAGAAAAATCAGGGAAAAGAAATCAAATAACTTGGAAACTGAACAATACCCTGCTCAAAAAAGACTGGGTTATAGAAGACATTAAGGAGGGAATAAAGAAATTCATAGAATGCAACAAGAATGAAAATACTTCCTATCAAAACCTCTGGGACACAGCAAAAGCAGTGCTCAGAGGTCAATTTATATCCATAAAAGTCCACATACATAAAGAAGAGCCAAAATCAGAGAACTGTCCCTACAACTTGAACAAATAGAAAGTGAGCAACAAAAGAATCCATCAGGCACCAGAAGAAAACAAATAATGAAAATTAGAGCTGAACTAAATGAATTAGAGAACAGAAAAACAATTGAAAGAATTAACAAAGCCAAAAGCTGGTTCTTTGAAAAAATTAACAAAATTGATAAACCATTGGCCAGACTGACTAAAGAAATACAGGAAAGGAGACAAAGAAGCCAAATAAGAAACGAGATGGGCCATATCACAACAGACCCAACTGAAATTAAAAGAATCATATCAGATTATTATGAAAAATTGTACTCTAACAAATTTGCAAACCTAGAAAAAATGAATTCCTAGAAAAGCACCACCTACCTAAACTAACACAATCAGAAGTAGAACAAGTAAAGACCCATAACAAAAAAAGAGATTGAAAGGGTAATCAAAGAACTCCCAACAACAACAAAAAAAAAGCCCTGGCCCAGACGGCTGCACTACAGAGTTGTACCAAACTTTCAGAGAAGAGTTAACACCACTACTACTAAAGGTATTTCACAGCATAGAAAATGATAGAATACTACTTAACTCATTCTCAGAAGCCACCATATCCCTGATACCAAAATCAGGTAAAGCCACCACAAAAAAAGAAAATTTACAGACCTATTTTTTTTTTTTTTTTATATCCCTCATAAACATAGATGCAAAAATCCTCAACAAAATTCTAGGCAATAGAATTCAATAACTTATCAAAAAAATAATCCACCATGACCAAGTGGGATTTATACCAGGTATGCAAGCCTGGTTTAATATTACAAAAACTATTAATGTAATCCACCATATAAATAAAACAAAAGACAAAAACCACACAATCTTATCAATTGATGCAGAAAAGGCATTTGACAAATTAACACCCATTCATGATAAAAACTCTCAGCAAAATAGGAATTGAAGGAAAATTCCTCAACATAATAAAGGGCATCTACACAAAGCCAAGAGCCAACATCACTCTAAATGGAGAGAGCCTGAAAGCATTTCTCCTGAGAACGGGAACCAGACAAGGATGCCCTTTATCACCGCTCTTATTCAACATTGCGCTAGAGGTCCTAGCCAGAGCAATTAGGCTAGACAAAGAAATAAAGGGCATCCGGATTGGCAAGGAAGAAGTAAAATTATCTCTATTTGCAGATGACATGATCTTATATGCAGAAAACCCTAAGGAATCTTCCAGAAAACTACTGAAACTAATAGAAGAGTTTGGCAGAGTCTCAGCTTACATGATAAACCTACAAAAATCACTTGGATTCCTCTACATCAACAAAAAGAACATCGAAGAGGAAATCGCCAAATCAATACCATTCGCAGTAGCCCCCAAGAAGATAAAATACTTAGGAATAAATCTTACCAAATATGTAAAAGACCTACACAAAGAAAACTACAAAGTACTAGTGCAAGAAACTAAAAGGGACCTACATAAGTGGAAAAACATACTTTGCTCATGGATAGGAAGACTTAACATACTAAAAATGTCTATTCTACCAAAAGCCATCTATACATACAATGCACTTCCGATCCAAATTCCAATGACATTTTTTACTTTGATGGAGAAACAAATCACCAACTTCATATGGAAGGGAAAGAAGCCTCGGATAATCAAAGCATTACTGAAAAAGAAGAAGAAAGTGGGAGCCCTCACTCTACCTGATTTTGGAACCTATTATATAGCCACAGTAGTCAAAACAGCCTGGTACTGGTACAACAACAGGTGCATAGACCAATGGAACAGAATTGAGAACCCAGATATAAATCCATCCACATATAAGCAGCTGATATTTGACAAAGGCCCAGTGTCAGTTAATTGGGGAAAAGATAGTCTTTTTAACAAATGGTGCTGGCATAAGTGGATATCCATTTGCAAAAAAATGAAACAGGACCCATACCTCACACCATGCACAAAAACTAACTCCAAGTGGATCAAAGACCTAGACATGAAGACTAAAACGAAAAAGATGATGGAAGAAAAAATAGGAACAATGTTAGGAGCCTTAATACAAGGCACAAACAGAATACCAAACATTACCAAAAATGACGAAGAGAAACCAGATAACTGGGAGCTCCTAAAAATCAAACACCTATGCTCATCTAAAGACTTCACCAAAAGAGTAAAAAGACCACCTACAGATTGGGAAAAATTTTCAGCTATGACATCTCCGACCAGAGCCTGATCTCTAAAATCTATATGATTCTGGTAAAACTCAACGACAAAAAGACAACCCACCCAATCAAAAAGTGGGCAAAGGATATGAACACGCACTTTACTAAAGAAGATATTCAGGTAGCTAACAGATACATGAGAAAATGCTCTCGATCATTAGCCATTAGAGAAATGCAAATTAAAACCATGATGAGATTCCATCTCACTCCAACAAGGCTGGCATTAATCCAAAAAACACAAAATAAGAAATGTTGGAGAGGCTGCGGAGAGATTGGAACTCTTATACATTGCTGGAGGGACTGTAAAATGGTACAACCATTTTGGAAATCTATCTGATGTTTTCTTAAAAAGTTGGAAATGGAACTACCATAAAAAAAAAAGAAATCCCACTCCTCGGAATATATCCTAGAGAAATAAGAGCCTTCACACGAACAGATATATGCACAGCCATGTTTATTGCAGCACTGTTTACAATAGCAAAAAGCTGGAAGCAACCAAGGTGTCCATCGACGGATGAATGGTTAAATAAATTATGGTATATTCACACAATGGAATACTACGAATCGATAAAGAACAGTGTCGAATCTGTGAAACATTTCATAACATGGAGGAACCTGGAAGACATTATGCTGAGAGAAATTAGTCAGAGGCAAAAGGACGAATATTATATAAGACCACTATTATAAGATCTTGAGAAATAGTATAAACTGAGAAGAACACATTCTTGTGGTTAGGAGAGGAGGGAGGGAGGGAAGGTGGGAAAGGGTTATTTACTGATTAGTTAGTAGATAAGAACTACTTTAGGTGAAGGGAAGGACTATACTCAATACAGGGAATGTCAGCTGAACTGGACTGGACCAAAAGCAAAGAAGTTTCCAGGATAAACTGAATGCTTCAAAGGTCAGTGGAGCAAGGTCGGAGGTTTGGGAACTATGGCTTAAGGGGACTTCTAAGTCAATTGGTAAAATAAATCCTATTATGAAAACATTCTGCATCCCACTTTGAAGTGTGGCGTCTGGGGTCTTAAATGCCAACAAGCGGCCATCTAAGATGCATCAATTGGTCTCAACCCACCTGGATCAAAGGAGAATGAAGAGCACCAAGGTGACACAATAACTATGAGCCAAAGAGACAGAAAGGGCCACATGAACTAGAGACTTACATCATCCTGAGACCAGAAGAACTAGATGGTGCCCGGCCACAATCAATGACAGCCCTGACAGGGAGCACAACAGAGAACCCCTCAGGGAGCAGGAGATCAGTGGGATGCCGACCCCAAATTCTCATAAAAAGACCAGACTTAATGGTCTGACTGAGAGTAGAAGAATCCTGGTGGTCATGGTCCCCAAACCTTCTGTTGGCCCAGGACAGGAACCATTCCCAAAGACAACTCATCAGACATGGAAGGGACTGGACAATGGGTTGGAGAGAGATGCTGATGAGGAGTGAGCTACTTGTATCAGGTGGACACTTGAGACTGTGTTGGCGTCTCCTGTCTGGAGGGGAGATGGGAGGGTTGAGAGGTTTAGAAACTGGCAAAACCATCACGAAAGGAGAGAATGGAAGGAGGAAGCGGGCTGACTCATTAGGGGGAGAGTAAGTGGGAGTATGTAGTAAGGTGTATATAAGCTTATATGTGATGGACTGACTTGATTTGTAAACTTTCACTTAAAGCACAATAAAAATTATTTTTTAAAAAAAGGTCTTTTGCAGCAGATTTTCCCAATGCAATGCATCATTTGATTTCTTGACTACTGCTTCCATGAAAATTGATTGTGAATCCAAGTAAAATGAAATCTTTGAGAACCTCAATCTTTTTTCCACTTATCATGATATCTCATATTGGTCTAATTTGTATTTTCATTGTCTTTAAGTGAGACATAGTCCATACTGAAGGACGTAGTCTTTGTTCTTCATCAGTGCTTGAAGTCTTCTTCACTTTCAGCAAGCAAGGTTGTGTCATCTGCATAACGCAGGTTGTTAGTGAGTCTTCTTCCAATTCTGATGCCACATTCTTCTTCATATTGTCCAGGCTTTTGGATTATTTGCTCAGCATACAGGTTGAATAAGTGTAATGAAAGAATAAAAGCCTGATACACACCTTTCCTGACTTTAAACCACGCAGTATTTACTTGTTTCTGTTTGAAAGACTACCTTATGGTCTATGTACAGGTTCCTGATGAACACAATTAAGTGTTCAAGAATGCCCAGTCCTCACAATGGTACCCATTATTTGTTATGATCCACACAGTTGCATGCTTTTTTGGAGTCAGTAAAATGCAGGTAAACATCTTTCTGTTATTCTCAGCTTTCAGTCAGGACTCATCTGACATCAGCAACGGAATCCTTGGTTTCACATCCTCTTCTCAATCTGGCTTGAATTTCTGTAAGTTCTCTGTCCATGTACCACTGCAACAAAATTTTACTTATGTATGATATTAATGATATTGTTCTATAATTTCCGCATTTGGTTGCATCATCTTTCTTTGGAATAGGAATAAGTATGGATCTCTTTCAGTCGGTTGGCCAGATAGCTATCTTCCAAATTTCTTCGCATAGTTGAGTGAGTACTTCCAGTGCTGCGTCCAGTTGTTGAAACATCTCAATTGGCATTCCATCAATTCCTGGAGCCTCATTTTTTGCCAGTGCTCTCAGTTCAGCTTGGACTTCTTCCTTCTGTGCCATGGATTCCTGATCATATGCTGTCCCCTGAAATGGTTGAACATCTACCAGTTCTTTTTGGTATAGTGTGTTCTTTCCATTTTCTTTTGATGTTTCCTCTGTTTAATATTTTTCCCATAGAATATTTCAATATTGCAACTTGAGGGCTGAATTTTTTCTTCAGTTCTTTCAGCTTGAGAAACGCCGAGTGTGTTCTTCCCTTTTGGTTTTCTACCTCCAGGTCTTTGCACATGTCATTACGATACTTTACTTTGTCTTCTTGAGCCGCCCTTTGAAATTTTAGGTTCAGCTCTTTTACTTCATCATGTCTTCCTTTTTCTTTAGCTACTCAAATTCAAGAGCAAGTTTCAGAGTCTGATATCCATTTTGGTCTTTTCTTTCTTTCTTTCTTGTCTTTTTAATGAGGTCTTGCTTTCGTCATGGATGATGCCCTTACTGTCATTCCAAAACTAGTCTGTTCTTCAGTCATTAGTGTTCAACGCATCAAAACTATTCTTGAGATGGCCTCTAAATTCAGGTTTGAGATGCTCAAGTTGGTACTTTGGCTCTCGTTGACTTGTTCTAATTTTCTTCAATTTCGGTTTGAACTTGCATATGAGCAATTGATGGTCTCTTCCACAGTAGGCCCCTGGCCTTGTTGTGACTGATGATATTGAGATTTTCATTGTCTCTTTCTACAGATGTAGTCGATTTGATTCTGTGTATTCCTTCTGGTGAGGTCCATGTGTAGAGTTGGTTAAAAAAAAAAAAAAAAGGTATTTACAATGAAGAAATCATTGGTTTTGCAAAATTTTATCATGTGATCTCCAGCATTGTTTCTATCAGCAAGGCCATATTTTCAATGAGCGACTCCTTCTTTTTTGTCTCCAACATTCACATTCCAATCACCAGTAATTACCCATGCATCCTGATTGCATGTTTGATTAATTTCAGACCTCAGAAGTTGGTAAAAGTCATCAATTTCTTCATCTTTGGCCTTAGTGGTTGATTGGTAAATTTGAATAATAGTCGTATTAACTGGTCTTCCTTGTAGGTGTATGGATATTATCCTATCACTGACAGCCTTGTACTTCAGGATTGATCTTGAAATGTCCTTTTTTTGACAAAGATTGTAATGCTATTCCTCTTCAATTTGTCATTCGTAGCATAGTAGCCCATATGATTGTCCTAATGGCCAATACCAGTCTAATTCAGCTCACTAATGCCTAGGATATTGATGTTTATGTGTTCCATTTCATTTTTGATGATTTTCAATTTTCCTAGATTCATACTTTGTACATTCCATGTTTCGGATTATTAATGGATGTTTGCAGCTGTTTCTTCTCATTTTGAGAAGAATTATGGTGTTAGCAAATAATATTCAATATATGGTGGACTGCCAGGAAACCCTGGTAGCGCAGTGGTTAAGTGCTACTGCTGCTAACCAAAAGGTCGGCAGTTCGAATCCACCAGGCGCTCCTTGGAAACTCTACCAGGCAGTTCTACTGTGTCCTATAGGGTCGCTATGAGTCAGAATCAACTCGACAGCAGTGGGTTTGGTTTTTGGTTTGGGTGCACTGCCAGAAGAACAAACAAATCTGTCTTGGAAGAAGTATAGCCAGAATGCTCATTAGAAGTGAGAATGGTGAGACTATGTCTCACATTCTTTGGACAGGGTATCAGGAGGGACCAGACCCTGGAGAAAGACATCATGCTCAGTAGAATAGAGGGCCAGCAAACAAGAGGAAGATCCTCAAGAAAATGAATTGGCACAGTGGTTGCAACAATAAAGCATAACAAGGATTGTGAGGATCCAGCAGGAGTGGGCAATGTTTTGTCCTTTTCTACATAGGATCACTATGAGTCAGAACTGACTCAATAGCACATAACAACAACAAAAACAATACAGCACAAGTCATCTAGATTTATCAGGTATCAATATTTCATATAATAATTCTCTCAAATATCTTTTTTTTTTTTTTGCCCTGGAATAAATATGGAAGGTGCTGAAGCCTTATACCACTATGTTCCCCTTTTGTCCTTATTCCCAGGGAAAAAGTGACTGCAGTCAAGTGTCCCTTAAAGCCCACCATAAGTTGTGTAAAATAGGATGTTACATGATTTGGACTTTGTGGGATCACCATATTGTATTTTGGTCCTGCTTTTTCTTTAAAGATCTCGAACAAGCTTCATGCCTTAGCAGTGATCCCCATTGTGCTGAGAGAGATTTCCTTTTGTGCTTGGTCCTCAATCCACATCGTTATCAATTTCTCTATATTGATATGGATTCCTCTCTCATTTTTGCTAACCTTATGGCTTTCAGAAAAGCCAATCCTTTAACAGATTGGAGACTTTTTTCTTTGTTTTTGAGGGTTGTTATGATTGTTGAGTGTGACATGCCTAAATCTCTAGCAATAGAATTCACTGATTTTCCACCATCATGTTGTTTAATAATCTTTTGTTTCACTTCCACATTGATACTTCTCCTTTGCCTCTTGCTGCTGTTATCACCAGCATTGGTTTTGCTGCATTTGGGGGCCATGATGAGCTTCGAATAAATATTCAACAGAGAGGTAATGCTACAACAATCAAGAGACACACTATACACCAGATTAGATGCTGCTGCTTATGAGTCGAAGCATACAGTGTTATAGGGTAAATTTTTTAGATAGAAAGTACAGTATAGTACACACATAAACTAGTAACAAGCATTTATTACAACTATATGACATATGTATTATAGGTTACATATGTAATGTACCAACATTCGAATGACTTTGTATAGTCAGTAAAATGGAGGTAAACATCTTTCTTGTATTCTCTGCTTTCAGCCAGGATTCATCCGACATCAGCAATGATATCCCTCATTTCAAGTCCTCTTCTGAATCCATGTTGAATTTCTGGCAGCTCTCTATCAATGTACTGCTGAAACGGCTTTTGAATGATTGTCAGCAAAATTTTACTTGTGTGTGACATTAATGATATTTTTTTTGATAATTTCTGCACTGTTTTTTATCAGCTTTCTTTGCAATGGGCACACATACAGTTGTCTTCCACTCAGTTGTCTAGGTAACTGTCTTCCAAATTCCTTGGCATGGACAAGTGAGAACATCCAGAGCTGCATCCTTTGTTGAAATATCTCAATTTGTATTCCATCAATTCCTGGAGCCATTTTTTTTTTGCCAATGCCTTCAGAGCAGCTTAAACTTCTTCCTTCAGTACCATCAATCCTTGATCATATGCTACCTTCTGAAATGTTTGAATCTTGACCAATTTTTTTTGATGTAGTGATTCTGTGTATTTCTTCCATCTTTTTTTGATGTTTCCTGAGCCTTTCAATATTTCCCTGGTAGAATCCTTCAATATAGCAACTCGAGGCTTGAATTTTTCCTTTCATTCTTTCATCTTGAGAAATGCCAAGCGTGTTCTTCCCTTTTTGTTTTCTAACTCCAGGTCTTTGCATCTTTCATTGTAATACTTTCCTTCATCTTCTTGAATGGCCCTTTGAAATCTTCTGTTCAGCTCTTTACTTCATCATTTCTTCCATTCACTTATGTACTCTACCTTCATGAGCAAGTTTCAGAGTCTCTTCTGACATCGATTTTGGTCTTTTCTTTCTTTCCCCTTTTTTTAATGACCTTTTGTTTTCTCTATGTTTGATGTCCTTGATATCATTCCACAACTTGCCAAGTCATTAGTGTCAATGTGACAAATCTGTTCTTGAGATGTTCTCTAAATGCAGGTGGGATATACTCAAGGTCAAATTTGGGCTTTTGTGGAGTTGCTGTAATTTCCTTCAGCTTCAACTTGAACTTCTATAAGAACAACTGATGGTATGCTCTACTATTGTCCCTAGCCTTGTTCTGACTGATGATATTGAGCTTCTCCATTGTCTCTTCCTACAGATGTGGTCGATTTGGTTCCTGTGTATTCCCCTATGATGAGGTCCATGCATATAGTCACCACTTATGTTGTTGAAAAAAGGTATTTGCAATGAAGAAGATGGTCTTATAAAACAAAAATTCACAACTGGACCACTAAATAATGTCATGATAAGGAGAGAAAATATTGAAGTTCTAAGGAATTTCATTTTGCTTAATCCACAGTCAGCACCTATGGAAACAAGAGTCAAGAAATCTAGTGATTTATTGGATTGGATATATCTACTGCAAAAGGTTTCCTTAAAGTGTTGATAATCAAGGATGTTACTTTGAGAACCAAGGTGAACTTGATGCAATCTATGGCATTTTTAATTGATCATATGCATGAGAAAGCCAGACAATGAGTAAGGAATATGGAATAAGAACTGATGCCTTTGAATTATGGTGTTGGCTAAGAATACTAAATATACCATAGACTGCCAAAGAAAGATCTAACTTGGAAAATGTACAGCCAGAATTTTCCTTGGAAGCAAGGATGGCAAGACTTCCTTTCATGTACTTTGAACGTATTATGAGGAGAGACCTGTACCTGGAGAAGGACATCATGTTTGGAAAAGTAGAGGGTCAGTGAAGAAAAGAAAAAAAACCTTCAAGGAAATGGCTTGACACAGAGGCTGTGACAATGGGATCACACATAATGATTGTAAGGATGATGCAGGAATGAGCAATGTTTTATTCTGTTATATATAAGGTCACTATGAGTCAGAACTAATCCAACGACACCTAACAAAGACAACAACATGTGCTATACCATTATATGCTTGGCAATGCAATTGCTTTGTGTACAAGAGACATGAGATACAGGTGTTGCTTGTGGGAAGCTGTTGTGTTCTCTATGTCCAGTTCTCCAATCAGAATTTCTGAACTCTATTATAACCTCATGAAAACACCAACATACATGCAGTAGGATGTCGCTCATTGGTCTTTATGCAGCATGTGACTGTATTTTATTTTGGTAATCATCTTTTTTTTGTTAACTCGGTATTAATTTTGGGTGGTTGTTCATTTTGATTTACATAGCTATAATTATTTCTAATGTCTGAATATAATATATATTAATTAACATAACATATAACATATATTAATAACATTAATCCTGTCCCCTTCTCATGAACAGTAACCTTATTTCCACTTTTTTCATTCAGGATTATGTAGGTGTATATCACTTACACAGCTTTCAAGTATCACCCAAAACGTGATGATTAACATGATGGATAACTTAAATGCTAGAAAAAGGAGGCAAAATAGTTTTTTTTAATACAATAGAAATATAGAGATAATATTTTCACCTGATCTCTAGTTATCAGAAATCAGAATGCTGAAAGAGTAATATATGTATTTTAAATCATGATAAATTGTATGTCCTTCAAATTTATAATAATGAATTTTAAGATCATACCCTTTCATAATCTGTCTACCTTTCCATTTTATATCTTATCATTTCACATTTGCCCGAGGATATATTGGATCTATTAACTAGTCATCATCACTCACAATCTTACTCTTTAAGATAATTTACCCTAAACTGAAAATTCTTCATTGCTCAGATATTGCTTCATCTTCCTTCAAAATAGCAAGGCTTTGAAGGTGGAACCACGGGTGGTGCAGAGGCTAAGTGCACAACTGCTAACCCAAAGTTCTGCAGTTTGAACCCACTAGCCACTCCACAGGAAAAAGATGTAGCAGTCTGCTTCTATAAAGATGTAGTGCCTTGGAAATCCTATGGGGCAGTGCTACTCTGTCCTATAGGGTGGATGAGTCTGAGTTAACTACTCGGCAGTGGGTTTGTTTGTCTCTTGAAGGTAGGTAATTCTCACTTAGATCAATGGGTAGTATTCCATAATTATAACAATGCAACAGCATAATAGAACTTAAAAAATTAAAATAACTTTTTTTAAATTTCTCTTTCATTGTATATATTAGACCATTTCTATTGTAATCATGCTTTAATTAAAAGCAAAATAAGTGCTTAGATAATCTCATTGACATTTATTTTCCTGTTAAAAATATGACAGTATATTTTACTTAAAAAAAAACACAAAATAAAAAGGAATGTTGAACTGGTTCTAATTTTTTTTCTTTAACCATTATTTTATTTAAAGACCTGCTGTGATTCCTAGTGAACTATAGAAGTCTGCTCAGAAACATCATAATGTAAAATTGACAGAAAAGAAAATGAGTTATTTAATTTACCATGGCAAAACCACTGTTGTGCTATGAAGAATGGCTATATATATATATATATGTATATATATATGATCAATTAATCAATGGCGATGTATATAGAAATAACACAGGTGATTAGCAGAGTCAACAGGTCTTTGAACTGGTTCATTCAGGTTCTATTCTCTGCTGAGAACCAGAATGAACTCTTTCGAAGCCCTGAGAGACAATAAATCTGTTTTTACCACAAGACTTGTTTTAGGCATTTTTTCTTAGTAATAAATAAAATAATTTCAGGCCACACAGAGCTGGCTTGAACTTCCCTTGTTTATGGCAATATATGTCAGTTATGATTCATAATCATTTCCAAAACCTACAACAAAGAGATAAATCCTCAAGTATTTAGACCATTATTCATTACAAAGGGTCAGTTTTGTCCTTACTGATTTTTGTTACTGGCAATCAAGTATTTCATCTTATCTTCTAATCTATAAAGACAATATTGTAGCAATTAGCATATATATTCCTTCCCATATCAGGTCTGTTATTTTATTTCTCCTGATTGGATTTTCCGTGCATCGTAAAATAATGTTCTTCAGTAATAGAAATAGAGCTGAAGTGAGGAATTGGAAGGAGGAGCTCTTCTCCAATCTACTGTTTCTCTCTTTCTCTCTTGTTTTCCTGGTACCAAAAAATCAACTGTTCAGAGAATTCTGAATAAAACAATTCATTGTGTCAGTACTGTATACTGTAAGTAAACAATAGCACATTAGCATAGAATGTGGAGATCAGTACTTATAATTCATGCTCCTGAGAAGCATAATTATTCTACAACCCCCCCAAAACACTTTTCCTTTGTATTCTCATGTTCTTTAGTTAGATGCCTAAAATCAGTTGAAGGAAACATGTAATGTTCTGTTATTTGTGAGTTCTCTTTGCCCAATAGTATTCACTTCTATTTTTTGCAACAAATACTTACATATCTACAAGGCTATTTGTATTTTCTCTCTTTCAAAATCAAGCTTCAATATAGGGACACAAACATACTAACATGAACAAGAAATAACTCTGTTCTGATGTGTTATTGATTGAATTGTATCCCTTCAAAACATAATGTGAAGTTCTAAACTTTCTACCTGTGAATGTGACATTGTTTGGGAATAGGATCTTTAAACTCATTATCAGTTAAATAACATGAGGTCATACCGGAGTAGGATGGGTCTTAATCCCCTGTGAATGATGTCCTTATAATAGAGGAGTACATACACAGAGACAGGAGACAGGGAGACAGAGGAAGCGTGCCAAGTGACTCTCTAACTTCAAGCCAAGAAAGGCCTGGAGCTACCAGAAGCTAGGAGAAAGACATGGAACAAATTTTCCCTCAAAGCCAACACTGTTGACACCCTTATCTCAGACTCTCAGCCTACAGAAGTCTGAGATAAAGAAGTCCTGTTCTTCTAAGCTACCCAATTTATGGTATTTTTGTTACAGCAGCCTTAGAAAATGAAAACCTAATGAAACTCATAATCCAGTGGGGAGAGAGAGAAAAATAAACAAATTTTAGAACAAAATTACTACTTCAGGTGGCAAAACTACAGTTTATAAAAATAAAGTGTATTATACTAGAGGTAATTTACAGGTCTTTGAAACTTCAAAGAGGCATGTGTGTGTTTGTGTGTGTTGTGTATACTAATGTTTATCTTAGTGAATTTAAAGAATAAGTGGGTATGCCTAGTTGGCTGTCCATAGCTTATTCATACTCTAAGAACATCTGTACAAATCCTGTTAATTTTCTATGTAAAGTCACTTATTTTCATAAACTATCATTATTTCTTATATACTTATATTCCTACAATACATACAGATTTCTGGTTTAAGAAAAGGTTTTTACTGAAAAACTTGGAACATATTGAAGGAGTAGGATTATCAATTCACTCTGCTACTGACAACCGATATTTATTTTCTATATTGATCGATTTAAAAAATTTAGAATTGACTAGTCTTGACTATTTTTTCACATTTTTAAAGCACGATAACTATGCATATTTTAGAATGAATATGTGTGTGAATTTCTTTCTTATTTCATACCAAGCTTTAATTTATTGAAATTCTACAAGGCCTTTTCATAGGTTTTATTCTGGGTTTTGAGCTTACCTGCAATTCTTAGAGTTTTCTTTCCTTTTTTAGGGCTTCAATGCATTTTTTATTAGTCATTTATCATTCTGTCTTTTTTATGTTTCTTTGTGGCTTCTCTTACTAAATTTTTTAGGGTAAAATATGAACAGAATATTTTTCAATGAATTAAGGCTATTGCTTTTTCTGTTTGAAATATTAACTTACCAAAATGGTTGTTCATATTCAGCAATAGGACCAAAAAAAAAAAAAAAATGGAAACACACATACAAGGAAAATAAGCGAAAGTTGCATATATCAGCAACACATATAATTCCATGTCTTTCTCAAACAGTAGATAGCAATAGCTGTGATATAGAAATTTCAGTCACTCAATTAACTTTAGTTTTTAGTGATACAAAATTTGAATTATTCAAGCCGAAGCTATTAAATATTCATGGTGCTTCATATTATAAAGTTATTGATTAATGCCTTTGGTAAAGAACACTATTATCTCTGATTACATCAAGGTCATCCTGAGGAACAGGACCATGACACAAAGTTTTATATATGGAAATATGAGAAGCTAATACATAATTCATATTGAACAGATAACATAAAGGTTAACCCCTTGGAGAATCTGAAGATAATACCCATGTTCTTCTGACAATTCTTTATACTGGCAATTTGGAAAATGCCAGTGTTTTATTACTACCTATTCTTGTACTATGACATGAATTAATGCATACCTGCCTCACTATTCCTATGGGCAAAAAAGGAATCTGAATTATGTACCTTGAGAGATTTTGCAAAATTAAATGGGCCGAAGTGCTTTTCCTCTGAATACTCACCAGAAATATTCTGAGAGTAGTCCCTTTCACTTTCAGAGAAAATAGTTACTTCATTTTAGCACAATACCTGGTATCTGTTAAGCTTTCCGTGCTCATTGTAAGAACTAAGAAAGACATTTGGGATCAATTCACATTTTGGAAGCACGTACATACGAAACAGAAGTATAACCTTTAAACTTTAACTTTATCTAGGAATGGACTCTCAATTTAAAAAAAAAAAATCAGAAAACTTTTTACAGGTGTACAACTTATTGACAGCAATTACAAGATAGCTATGCAACCCTACCCTCAATCAATGGGACTTTTCCATCACTATTAAGCCTCTGTTTCCCATTCTCTCCTGCCCCTGGTAACTACAAATAAACTTACATTTGCCTTTTCTTGGCTTTTTTATATAAGTAAGGTCATACAATAAATTTCCTACTGTGATTGACTTATTTTGTTCAACATATTGTCTTCAAGCTCCATACATACTTTAGTACGTATCTAGACTTCATTTCTCCTACTGGCTGAGTAGTATTCCATTGTATACATATATCACATTTTGTTTTTCCATTCATCTATTGACGGGGATTTAAGTTTTTTCCATCTTTTGGCAATTGTGAATAGTACTGCAATGAACACTGACGTACAACAGTTTATTTGCATTTCTGCTTTCAAGTCTTTGAGGTATATACTTAGGAGTATAATTTGCTGGGTCATATGGTAGTTCTATCTTTAGTTTTTTGAGGAACCAACGCACTGTTTTCCACAGCAGCCATACCATTTTACATTCCTACTGGCAGTGGATAAGGATTCCAATTTCCTCACATCTTCACCAACATTTGTTATTTTCTGTTTTCTACCCATTTAGTGCTTCTATTCTACCCCTTAGTATGTTGCGCAGCGCCTGGGGTGTTTAAAGCTTGTAAACAGCCATCCAAGGTACAACAATTGGTCTCTATTCACCTGAAACAATAGAGGAAGAAGGAGAATCAGGAATAGGAGGAGGATACGGGATGTGTGGCTAATTGATTACATGAACAACTGAATTCTTTGTCACCAGACCAGAAGAACTGAATGGTGCCTGGCAACTATTACTGAACATTTTTATCACAGATTCCATAGAAGAATACCGATCAAAAGAGAGGAAATGAAGAAGAGAATATCAAATTCTCATGGACTGTAGACTTTCTGGAGCCACAGAGGATAAATGAACCCCTGAAACTATTGTCCTGAGACAATCTTTAAAACTTTAACCAAAAATATGCCCTGAAGTCTTCTTAGAAGGAAGCGATAATTTAACTTAACTAATAAAAAAAGTTCTTATAAAAAAGTTCTTCTTAAGCATTATGCTCTTTTAAGAACTACCTATATGGGATCAAATTGACAACAGCAACTCGAAGGATCAAATAAGAACCTTAGGGGACAGTGAATTTATGTTAATAAAGGAGGAACAACTCAGAAAAAGAGGGCAAGAAAGGCTTCACAACTCAAAGAATGTAAAAAGTGGCACTAAATTGTACATGCAGAAACTGTCGAGGTGATGTATGTTCTGCTGTGTATATTCTCAACAACAACAAAATCAGAAATCTTCATCCCAGCATGTTTAGATGGCAAGTTTGAACTCTTAAAAATGCTTATGGGAAAAATGGAACAACAGTTGATTTTAGGTAAATGTGGGTTGAATTCCTGCTCTGCCACATATTGGCTGTCTCTTGAGAAATGTTACTTAAAATGCTTGCTGTCATGATTTTTTCTAGTGTGTATAGATGAAAACAATGTTGCCCCTGAAAAATTGAATGGGAGAATGAGATAATGTAAGTAAAACATTTGACATGTTTTATCACTTTATAAATATTAACTCTCCTTTTTGTGGAGGGGATAAATATAAGATCCTGGCTTTCAGACTTTATTTCTGTTTTTATTCCTATTTTACTGTCCTTTTACAGTTAAGCCAATGAATCTGTAAAACATATTGGGCTGTGGATTACTGTCTCCCAAAACTATATATCTTGTTTTTCCCATCCATAGTAAAACCTTAAAATCATTCAAGAAAACTCTGGTTACAGAAGAAGGGATGTAATTTGGGGGGCGGGGGGGAGGGTATCACATTTTTATTTAAATTACTCTATAATTTAAACTTAAGACCTAGCTTTGAATATAGAATCAATGAAGTTGCTTAATTCAAAAACCATTCAGTCATCTTTCTTTCACAACTCAGAACCAATCCATCATTACATTTCATTCCTTGTATTTTCAAAATACAGCTAGCTCTGATGTCTTTTTTCTGCTCCCACTACTAGCATCCTGGTGACGGCTGCCCTAATTTACTGCATGGGCTATTACGATATTTGGATTAAAAGTTTCTCTGATTCTGCACCAGGCACCTTTCAGCATATTTTCAAAACAGTAACTTGAGTAATCATTTTAAAACACTTCAGATTATGACCTTCTTTTGCTTAAAACCCTCCAATATATACTCACTTCATGCATTTTAAAAGCCAAAATTTGTACAGTGTTCAAAAGTTGAGCACAATATGGGTCCCCAGTATCTCTGTGAACTAATCTCTTTCTGTAGTGTCACTTCCTCATTCCCTTTTGGGAACATTAGCCTCTTTGTTATTCCTGAACGTGGCAATAGATAGGGTTGTCTCCCTGATCTTCCTCATGTCTTTTGTCAGATTCCATGTTTTCAGTAAGGCATTCCATGGTGATTTTATTACAAATTGCAAAACACTTGCCCTTTGTAGAAACTCCCAAATGCCTACTTTGCTCCATACCTCTTGTTGTTAGGTGCCTTCCAGTTGTTTCAGGCTCCTAGAAAGAATGTACAAAGAATAAAATACTGCCCTGTCCTGTGCCATCTTCACAATCCTTGCTATGTTTGAGCTGTTGTTGCAGCCACTGTGTCAGTCCATCTCCTTGATGGATTTTTTCGCTGACCCTCTGCTAAGCAAGATGTTGTCCTTCCCCAGGGATTGGTTCTTCCTGAAAACATGACTGCTGCTTCCATGAGCGTTGATTGTGAATCCAAGTAAAATGAAATCATTAACAACTTCAATTTTTCTCCATTTGTCTTGATGTTGCTTATTGGTCCAGATGTGAGAATTTTTTTTCTTTATGTTTGGGTGTAAACTATACCGAAGGCTGTCGTCTTTGATCTTCAGCAGTATGTGTTTTAAGTCCTTTTCAGTTTCAGCAAGAAAGATTGTGTCCTCTGCATATCACAGCTTGTTATTGAGTCTACCTCAAATCCCAATGTCATGTTCTTCTTCATCTAGACCAGTTTCTTGGATTATTTGCTCAGCATACAGACTGAATAGCTATGGTGAAAGCATACAACTCTGATTTTAAACTATGCTGTATTCTCTTGTTCTGTTTGTACAACTGCCTCTTTGTCTATGTACAGATTCTCATAAGAGCAATTAAGTGTTCTGGAATCCCCATTCCTCACAATATTGTTCTTAATTTGTTATAATCCACACAGTTGAGTGCCTTTGCACAGAGGTAAACATATTTCTGGTATTCTCTGCTTTCAGCCAGGATCCATCTAACATCAGCAATGATATCCCTTGTTCCACATCTTCTTCTGAATTCTACTTGAATTTCTGGCAGTTCTCTGTTGATGTACTTAGTGTTGCAATCATTTTTGAATTATCTTCAGTATAATTTTACTTGCATATGATGTTAATGATATTGCTTGATAATTTGCACATTCTGATGGATCACCTTTCTTTGTGTCACCTTAGGCACTTATATGGATCTCTTGCAGCCAGTTGGCCAGGTAGCTGCCTTCCAAATTTCTTGTCATAGACAAGTGAGCACTTCCAGTATTGCCTCTGTTTGTTGAAATGTTTTAATCGGTCCACCACCACCAAGCACTTACTGTCCATCTAATGTACTGTACCTTTTACACGTCTGTGTATTTTCTTTTCTCCTCACTAGAATAATAGCTCCACAATGAAAGTGTTTTTTAATCAAAAATTTTCAGTCCTTTTTTTTTTTTTTTCTAGACCCTAAAACTTTACCTGGCAATAAATAGTTGGTAAAGGAATTAATTAGGAATGAGTGGATTTGTAGATCAGAGAAGCACTATAGTACAGTGGTTACAAAGCCTAAAATTTAGAGTCAAAGATACTAAGATTTGTATCCTGTCCATTTTTATTATGCTGTATTGAATAAATTATTTACATTTTCTATGAATTCATTTCTTCATCATTATTACAGTGAAAATACTATCTATTTCAGAGTAACCTCAAGAATAATATTAAGAGAATGTGTAAATAACACCACATTTCCTAACAGTCAATATGTGGTTGCTACTAAATGTCAATTACATGTAATTTTGCTGGAAGTAGTGAGGAAGGAATAGTAAGTACGAACATAAAACATGCTAGGAATAAATGGGGGGAAAACCTGGGAGAGATTCTTTTTCTTAGATATCTAGTTGTTGCAACAAAAGGGTAGCTGTAAGGAACATATATTTGGTTTTTCAAAACTGGCGACCGAAGTTCAAGTTAGGATCTTGGCAGTATCCATTCCCTACTTGTTGGTTTCCCTGAGAGTTCCTTAGTTCTTGGCAATCTTCACATGGCATCTGTCTTCCCCAGTATGTGCCCACGTCTGTCTGTGTCTGTTTTTGTTAGTTGCCATCGAGTTGATTCTAACTCATTGCAACACCACGTGTGCAGAGTAGAACTGTTCTATAGGGTTTTCAAGGGAGTGACCTTTTAGAAGATCACCAGGCTTGTCTTCCAAGCTGATTTGGGGTGGGTTCAAACTGCTAACACTTCTGCTAGTAGCCTAGTGCTTAATTCTTTAGGTCACCCAAAAAATCTAATCTGATTTTTTTTTTTTTTTTTAATAACTCAGGTTTAGGACATACCATACATTGGTATGATCTCATTATTATAACAAAGAAAACCTTATTTCCAAACAGGATTACATCACAGGAATAGGGTTTAGGGTTCTAAAATATATTTTAAGGAGACACAACTCAATTCTTACTACTCTCTCTAATGCAAGGAATAAAATATGTGGGCTGTAGAGAGGCCATCACTTGACTTCCTCTTGCTTCTGAGAACTAACAGCATTTAGTAACTATTTTTAACTAAAGGTTTGAATCTACGGCAAAACTCTTCACTGTGGTCTGGAGTATCTGCAACACTTCCGTCCATATGTTTTAAATCCTACATTTGTCTGTGCAATACATTATGGACCAAAACCAAAATCAAACCCATTGCTGTCAAGTCGATTCTGACACATACAACCCTTTAGGACAGAGTAGAACTGCCCCATAGAGTTTCCAAGGAGTATGTCTTGGACTATTGTCCAAGGAGTATTATCTCACAGTCTGGTAGGCTTGAAGTCCAAAATCAAGGCACCAGGTCCAGAGGAAGGCTTTCTCTCTCTGTCACCTCTGAGGAAAGGTCCTTGTCATCAATCTTCCCTGGTTGAGGAGCACAGACACCCTGGGCCCAAAAGAGACACTATTCTCCTGGCTCTAGTTTCTTGGTGGTATGAAGTTCCCCTTTCTCTCTACTAGCTTCTCTCTTTTATATCTCAAAAGAGATTGGCTGGAGACACAGCCTGCCTAATCATGTGGATTGAGTCCTGGCTCACTAATATAACTGACTCTAATTCTGGCCAGTTGACTAGAAGAGATCCATACTTATGCCTATTCCCAAGAAAGGTGATCCAACCGAATGCAGAAATTATCAAACAATATCATTAGTATCACACGCAAGCAAAATTCAGCTAAAGATCATTCAAAAGTGGCTGCAGCAGTATCTCAACAGGAAACTGCCAGAAAGTCAGGCAGGATTCAGAAAAGGAGGTGGAACCAAGGATATCATTGCTGATGTCAGATGGATCCTGGCTGAAAGCAAAGAATTCCAGAAGGATGTTTACCTGTGTTTTATTGACTATGCAAAGGCATTCAACTATGTGGATTGTAACAAATTATGGATGACATTGCAAAGAATGGGTATTCTAGAACACTTAATTGTGCTCATGAACAACCTATACATAGATCAAGAGGCAGTTGTTGGGACAGAATAAGAGGATACTGAGTGGTTTAAAGTCAGGAAAGGTGTGCATCAGGGCCGTATCCTTTCACCATACTTATTCAATCTGTATGCTGAGCAAATAATTTGGAAAAACTGAATTATGAAGAACAAGGCATCAGGATTGGAGGAAGACTCATTAACAACCTGCGTTATGAAGATGGCACAGCCTTGCTCCCTGAAAGTGAAGGGAACTTGAAGCACTTACTAATGAAGATCAAAGACCACAGCCTTCAGTATAGATTACACCTCAACATAAAGAAAACAAAAATCCTCACAACTGGACCAATAAGCAACATATGATAAAGGAGAAAAGATTGAAATTGTCAAGGATTTCATTTCACTTGGATCTACAATCAACAACCATGGAAGCAGCAGTCAAGAAATCAAACGAGGCATTGCATCGGGCAAATCTGCTGCAAAGGATCTC
This sequence comes from Elephas maximus indicus, assembly GCF_024166365.1. Classification (NCBI taxonomy): domain Eukaryota; kingdom Metazoa; phylum Chordata; class Mammalia; order Proboscidea; family Elephantidae; genus Elephas; species Elephas maximus. The sequence continues at coordinate 34,241,067 of NC_064820.1, read as the reverse complement.
TTTAAAGTATTGAGAGTAAAGATGTTACCTTGAAGACTAAGGTGTACCTGACTTAGGAATGGTATTTTCGATTGTATCATATGCATGTGAAAGCTGGACGATGAATAAGAAAGATGGAAGAAGAATTGATGCCTTTGAACTGTGGCGTTGAAAAAGAATATTGAATATGCCATAGACTGCCAAAAGAACGAACAAATAAGTCTTGGAAAAAGTATGACCAGAATGCTTCTTAGAAGCAAGGATGGTGAGACTGCATCTTACATACTTTGCCGTGTTGTCAGGAGGGATCAGTCCCTGTAGAAGGACATCATGCTCGGTAAAGTACAGGGTCAGCAGAAAAGAGGGACACACTCAACAAGATGGATTGACACGGTGGCTGCAACAATGGGCTCAAGCATAACGATTGTAAGGATGACAAAGGACGGGACAGTGTTTCATTCTGTTGTGCATTGGGACTTTATGAGTTGGGATCTACATGACGGCACCTAACAAAAAAAACAACAACCCTGTCTCATTAACATTATAGAGTTAGGATTTACAGCATATAGGAAAATTACATCAGATGACAAAATAGTGAACAACCACACAATACTGGGAATCATGGCCTAACCAACTTGACACACAGTTTGGGGGGATGCAATTCAATCCATAACAGAGCAGCTGGTGGATTGGAACTGCCAAGTTTTTGCTTAGCTACTGATCTCTTAACCACTGGGTCACCAGGACTCCACATTATGGACAGAAGGCAAAAAAAAAAAAAAGTTAAAAACAGATAATGTCCATTTCTAGGCGGAAGACATTTGCCTTCTCAAGGCAATCAGAATAAAATTCACAATCTTCATTTGGATTATAAAAGCTATGTTATTTCCCCACTCCCCTACTTTTTTGACTACATTATTCCAGGCCATGATTCAGTTTCATCCAGAGACACGGGTCAATTTCTGAACTGAAAACTTCTAGGTCTCTCTTGAGTACAAGTCTAAGCAGATGCTGTCTTCCTTGACACATCCTTTGTCTGCCGCTTCAAAATGGCTAAGTCCATCTCATTCTTTAAATGTCTGTTTCAGGATTGCTAATAAGGGAAGCTATTATCTGAATTAGCAGTTCTTGCCTTCAACTCATTATTCCCTAGTATAGTTTCCTGTTTGTTTCTTTATAATCTTTATTGAAAGTTGAATACTTGTTTAGCTTGTTGAGTTATTTTAAATTGCCTCCTCTTCACTAGAGTCTATGAAAGCATGGCCCATGCCTGTCCTCTTTCTTGTTCCTCTAATGTCTTGCTGCAAAGAACATTCTCAGTAAATGCACAATTAAATGAGTTATTCACATACCCTCTCTCAGTGCCTGTTTTGATATCTGTGATACATGATGACTACAAAGGCCTTCAGGTAAGCGTGATTTTCTGTATACTGACTATAAATAGAGATACAAACTATATATATATAGACACATTTCTATGAGAGTATTCTCTTGAAACTGAACTACAGTGTGTAGTTATCCAGCATAACAAAATCCTTTTCTTGATTTCTGCCAAACTTTTTCTACCCTCTCATTTCTATTTTGCTTAAAACTTCCCTTGTTGTACAATAAACACTGTTTGAAAAGCTTATTGTTTTTAAAGCTCCAAGACATGGTGGAATCAAATAGTCTAGGAGGTACTGGAGGAGACTAAAGCGTTGACCGCAAACACCAGAAATGAGGCCTAATTCCCAACAGCCTTTATTCTTGAAGAATACTGTATACAAGAAGGCTAGTTATTATTTTTTCTTAAATACATAGTTTATAAGGAATAACAAAAATACTCATGTATCTATTATCCAGGTAAAAATAAAATTTGGTCAATTCAGATTTAGATCACCATGAACCTTACTTTATTGTATCCTCTTTCCTTCTCAAAGAGGAAACCATGACCCTAAATTTCATAATTAACATATTCATATAACTATTCATAATTTTACTATATGTGCAAGTATCTAGACACACAAATCAATATCAATCATGTGTTTTTACAAATTAAAAACATATTTGTTCATTTACATCTTGCTTCATCTTGCTCCATATTAGGCTCATGAGATTCATCCATGTTGGTACATGTAGCTTTAATCGGTTACTTTAAATGCTGTTTAGTATGGCATTGTATAAAAATATCAAAATATAATTGTCCATTTTTTAAGTTGTTATCTTTTGCTTTTCCTGGGTTTTTAACTATTTTTATTTTTTCCTGTTTCAAAGCTTAGCTGCTATAGGCATGTATCCATGTATATATGAATCAAAGTTTCTTCAGAATATATACCTAAGAATGTAATTCCAGTGTTGTAATATACATTGCATGCCACTTATACAAAAAATAAATAAATAAAAATTGCTATCTAGTCAATTCGGACTCATAGCCACCCTATAAGACAGAAGAGAACACATTGCATGCCACTTATACAAAAAATAAATAAATAAAAATTGCTATCTAGTCAATTCTGACTCATAGCCACCCTGTAAGACAGAAGAGAACTGCCCCATAGGGTTTCCAGGCTATAAATCTTTACTGAAGCAGACTGCCACATCTTTCTCCAGTATAGTGGCTGGTGGTTCCAACTGCTGACCTTTCATTTAGGGTTCCTATTCTGGGTTTTATGCCTCTTATAACCAACAAAAAACTCAAACCTGTTGCTGTAGAATACATTCCAACTCAAATCAACCATATAGAACTGAGTAGAACTGCCCTATACAGTTTCCAAGGAGCGAATAGTGGATTCAAACTTCTGAGCTTTTGGTTAGCAGCCAAGATCTTAACCTCTGCAAATCCTCTAAGTCTCACCTTTGTTCTAGCCACAGCTTTGTTACTAGTTTCTTGTAAATTTTGGTCAGCTTCATAAAGGGGTAGCTGATAATACCTGGCCTCGGACCATAAGCAAAACTTTACTTTCTGCCTTGGGACTTCTCAGAAGATGTTGTATAGATTGCTAGAAGGAATCTATTTGGTACTCACAAATGCACAGTTAAGAAACATAAGGGAGTTAACACAGTATGAATCAGTGGAACTGTTTCCCTTGAGCAGTGGAAAACCTAGAGATGAATGATGAATATCTCCTCATTTATTTTCCTCCCGTGAATGGTCCTGGAATATCCAATCACCCAATTTGATAGGTTTAGCTCTCTTTCATTCTCTGGTAGAATCGTCCTGTCCCTCATTCCTGCTCCAGGATCCCATTCCCAAATAAATTATTCACAGCCTTTACTGTGGGGAAAGGGTCGTGTCCAGAATGACATAACATGTCGCATATGTGCTTCCTGTTTTTCACGCATTTCTCTAAATTGCTTGCATCAGTTTGTGCTCACACCAGCAGTTCATAAAATTCTCTTTCCTGAATAAGATATGGCACTTGTCTTAGTTATCTAGTGCTGCTATACAGAAATACCTCAAGTAGATGGCTCTAACAAAGAGAAATTTATTTTCTCACAGTCTAGTAGGCTTGAAGTCCAAATTCAGGGCATCGGCTCCAGAGGAAGGCTTTCTCTCTCTGTGGGTTCTAGAGGAAGGTTCTTCTTATCAATCTTCCCATGGACTAGCAGCTTCTCTGCACAGGAACCGCAGGTCCAAAGGATATGCTCTGCTCCCAGAGCTGCTTTCTTGGTGTTATAAAGTCGCCCATCTCTCTGCTTGCTTCTCTCTTTTATATCTCAAAATAGAATGGCTCAAGACACAATCCAATCTTATAGATTGAGTCCTGCCTCATTAAAAAAATTGCTGCCTATCCCACTTCATTAACATCATAGAGGTAGAATTTACAACACAGGAAAATCACATCAGATGACAAAAAAATAGTGGATAATCACACGATACGGGGAATCATGGCCTACCCAAATTAATACACATTTTTGGGGGGACAAAATTCAACCTATGACAGCATATGACTCTCAGATTTATATCCCTCGCTGAGATCATTTTCCTGAACACCCAACTTACATGTAACTGCTTTGACTGTCAAAGAGGTATCTCAAACTTAACAAGTAAAAGAGAATTTTACACCTGCATCTTGGCAATCCTGCTTTTATCTCAATGATTTTTCTCTCAGTTAATTGTGCTACCTTTAACTCATTTGCTAAGAACCCAAAACTGGAAGTCATCACCAGCTCTTTGATATACAGGTCATCAGTCTATTCAACTTCATTTACAAACATATCTCAAATCTGACTATTATCTGTTATGTGTGCTGCTAATATACCTTCTTAATGCATCTTTCTCTTGCCATTACCCATCCTGTCTTCAATTTCTTCTTCACAAAGCATCCAAAATCATCCTTTAAAATGTAATTCAGATCATGCTAATCTCATTTCTCTACTCAAAGCTTTCCAAAATATTCCCTTTACGCTATCCAATAAAAGCTAAAGATCCGATCTGGTTCCTGGCTATTCTGCTGACCTTGTCTCCCACCTCTCTCTCCCTGGATCGCTCTGCTTTAGGTGATCATCTTGCTTTCTCTGACACAGGACCTTTATACACAACACTTTATTTTTTGGAAACATACTGGCTTAGTCATCTATTGCTGCTATAACAAAAAATACCACAAGTGGATGGCTTTATCAAAAAGAAGGTTAAGAGTCCAAATTCAGGGGTTCAGCTCCAGGGGAAGGCTTTCTTTCTCTGTCAACCTTCTCATCAATCTTCCTCCAGACTAGGAGCTTCTCTGCTCAAAGACCCCAGATCCAAAGGATGCGCTCTGCTCCTGGCACTGCTTTCCTGGTAGTATGAGGTACCCCTGTCTCTCTGCTCATTTCTCTCTTTTATGTCTCAAGAGATTGCCTCAAGGTACAATCTAATCTTGTAGATTGAGTCCTGCCTCACTAACACAACTACCACCCATCCTCCCTCATTAACATCATAAAGCCAGGATTTACAACGGGTAGGAAAATCACACAATACTGGGAATCATGACCCAGACAAATTGATATAGATTCATTAAGGGAACCAACAAAGAATGTCATGGCAACCAGCAAGAAAAAATAGTAGGAAGACTGGCATTGGCCAAATGGAACAGGAAAAGGAATGACATTAATAAAATAACTTGAAAGGTAGAAGGCTGAATATGTGTGAGAGAATGCAGCATGTAGCAGATATGTAGCCTTGAAGTGAGGAAGAATTTGGAAGGAATACCCTAATCTCATTTATTATTTTACCCACTGTAAAAGTTTGACTAAAAGACTAATTGCAAGGAAAATTGCGTGATGAGTCTGTTACCAATTGCCAATCTGATGCAAAGGGTCCTTGTCTCTTCCCAAGTAAGCATACATACGAAAGACAAATTTTATCTTCAGCAAGCTTTATTTTGCTTGAGTCAAGCAAAAGGAGTCAGCGGGGATCTAACCTATCCAAAAGACTGACTCAAAAAGGGAAGCAAGGCTAAGGCTTATATGGGTTCAGTGGAGACAATAGAGTAATGAATATTTAATGGGCTTCCTTCAAGTGGCAGGTACTTCTCAGAATGGCAGTGCATGTTAATTAGGTTGCACCACATCTGGAATCTAAGATGGAACCCCCTGATATTCAAGATGGACTTCTCTCAGCAGCCCTTGGCATCACTTATTATAGGATATAGCACAAGTGCACTTGATCTTCGGCACTACATCTCGCCAACTTTGGAGGGCTAAGGAACGCCAAACAGCAGTCACACTCTGCTCCTCTGTGCATATGGAGCCTGCAAAGGGGGAGGTGACTGGAAAGACACTAAGAAGGAGATAGTAATTCACTGTTGCCCCAATCCTATCTCATGTTGACAGAGTGGGTTCCTGTTTACCCAACTTCTAGATGATAATCTTTTAAAAGCTCTTTTTTTCAGCCACTGGCGCAGTTAACCCTAACTGTCTCAAGTCCATTATGGCTGAGAATGGGTCAGAAGAGCACACTGCTCACATTATCTATCTCCTTTTATAGAATGTATATTAATTATAAGGTTCAATAGTGTTTCACAAATAGTGGGTATTGAATAATATCTGTAGAACTTATTAAAAATCTACACATTTTATGTACTGTAACTTTTCAATTTCTGAAGCTATTGAGAGTTTAAATGTTTTAAAAGATTTTCAGGTATTTCCATGTACATCCAAATGTTTTAATATCTGTTTTTCCTGGGGGCATTTTCTGACCATTTATGTTGTACTAATTTTATTTTCTGTATCAAATGTCCATCAAAAAGATATGCTGTTTGTTTCCACATCTTTGAAAGGATAATGAGACTTTCTTGGGAATAACTGTTTCCAAGACACTGGCTCTCCTCAGGTAACTGGCAGTGAAAAATATCATCAAAGAAAGATAAGCTGCCAAGAAACCACTGCTTCCTTGAAACTTTATGTAAACCAACCATAACTGAGTTGACGTTGAGAACTGTTCAGCATCAATGAAAAAATATATCACTTAAAGCAAGATTCATTTTTATTTATGCCAGGCCACAATAAGACTTCTAGCTGGTTCCTAAATAAAGCAGTAGACAGTTTTATCAGTTCCCCCAGATTCCATTTGGCAAATGGAAGCTATGTGGCCTCTGAAGTTCATCTTGTCCCTAATCCCTTATTAACTCTGAAGGAGATTAAGCAATGTGTCATGGATTTAATTATGCCCCCCCCCAAAAAAAAGTGTGTATTAACTTGATTAGGCCATGATTCCCAGGATTCTGTGGTTGTCGTCCATTTTGTGATTGTAATTTTATGTTGAGAGGATTAGGGTGGGATCTTAACATCACCCTTACTCAGGTCACCTCCCTGATCCAATGTAAAGGGAGTTTCCCTGGGGTGTGGCCTGCACCACCTTTTATCTCTTAAAAGATAAAAGGAAAGGGAAGCAAGCAGAGAGTGGAGGAGCTCATAACACCAAGAAAGCAGCACAAGGGCCAGAAGGCATCCTTTGGACCCACGGTCCTTGTGCCTGAGAAGATCCTTGAACATGGGAAAATTGAGGACAAGGACCTTCTTCCAGAGCCAACAGAGAGAGAAAGTCTTCTCCTGGAGCTGATGCCTTGAATTTGAGATTTTAGCCTACTTTACTGTGAGGAAATAAATTTCTCTTTGTTAAAGTCATCCACTTGCGGCATTTCTGTTATGGGAGCACATCAAAAACAATATATATACAGAATGAAGAGATATGCATTTATAAGGTTTATTATGCTGATATCAAACATATTAAATGAATTATCAGGTATTCATTCTTTCACTCACTCATTCATTCAGGATGGATACACACGTAACTCTTGGATTTTTCTCAGCTTCTTTTTTTTTAATCGAAGGTGTGAATTTCGGGAAATATAAATTCTAATACACATTGTTTTTTTTTTTTTCAGTGAGTACTCTTTCATTATTTACAGTTGAAGGCATTCATTCAAAATTCTCTTTTTTATCTCCTCTCATTCAGAGTAACATTATTTCCTTCAATGAAGCCTATATCCTAGACTGGCTGAGTTTACCATCAGGTCTCTAAAACAAAGATTATGAATAAATAACTGTTGAAATATTTATTGAAAATGTTGTGATCTGTGATTTCAAAAGCTTTTGGGGATGATGGTTTCATTGAACAAAAAGAGGGACCTGAATCCTAATATTTAGGAAAATTCCCCAATATCACCAAGTACAATCATGGAACACCATGGCAGAAGACATAGTAGTTTTAATGATATTGTTGTGGATAGAATTTTAGAAATTAGCAGAATATCTTCAGGAATCTACATTTTAGTATTCCATAATTTACATACATTTTGAACAATTGTCTCTTAAGATTCTATAAATAAAATTGTGACCTGATAAAGAATAATATTTATTTTGCATAATACTTGTTTATTGTACATGACATTAAACATAGCACTTTATGGATGGAATAATGAAAGAACCTAAAACTATTTTCTTTGGTGGGGAAGTAAAATTTGCATATTGTGAACTCAGATGAAAGACAGCCATGATACTGTCACCTTACTGTGTTTCACCTTGCTGTGATTCTCACCACACTCTTGGTTAGTGTCCATGTTCTTATTTAGATCTGTTTTATAAGCATTTTGCAATTGTGTTGTACGATTAATCTGATTCATCTCATACAGTCTCTTCTTCCCTCAGGTGAACCCTCATCCACTCAAACTCTGAACTTTTTAGCTCCTTCTTAAAATTCTATTCAGCTTTTTCTTCATTAATCCTACTATTTTTTAAGCCTTTGCCCATTCTTTTTTCATCCCACTTTTAGAAAATATCTCGATTCTTTAAAAGTAACTTCTAGGATCTCAAACTACATATATTTCTGAATTAAATTAAATGTATTATAAAGAACACAGCTGGAAAGAGTCCTAGAAATCCTGAAGATCAATAGTCTTTATTTACAAGTAAAGAAACTGACAAACAAAAAGTTACAGTGTCAAATTGCAAATCAGTATATCTAATTTCATTAGAGAGAACACATGAAATGTTACAGTGCATTACTTTGTTAAATATGGTTTTAGTCAGTTTTATAAAAAAATATGCACATCAAAGTCTCTACCATTTGTATCATTTCATATTAATTTTTATGAAAATGAAACAACATAGAATGTGTTTTTATTATATTTTAGGAATATAATAATAAAAACTAATATACAAAATGGGCCAAAATGTACTGATTGCCTTTATATGCATTGTTTCATTTTATTGTAATAACCATCCTTTTTAGAAAAGCAAGGATGTCACTTTGAAGACTAATGTGTGCCTGACCCATGCCATGGTGTTTTCAATTGCCTCCTATGCATGTGAAAGCTGGACGATGAATGAAAAAGACCAAAGAAGAAGAATTGAGGCCTTTGAATTGCGGTGTTGGAGAAGCATACTGAATATACAATGGACTGCCAAAGAAATGAACAAATCTGCCTTGGAAGAAGTACAACCATAATGCTCCTTAGAAGCAAGGATGATGAGACTGTGTCTCACATACTTTGGACTTGCTGGCAGGAAGGATCTGTCCCTGGAGAAGGACATCATGCTTGGTAGAGTGTCAGCAAAAAAAAGGAAGACCCTCAATGAGAAGGATTGACATCAGTGGGTTAAGCATTACGATGATTGTGAAAATGGTGCAGAGGGGGTAGTGCTTCTTTCTGTTGTGCACAGTGTCGCTATGATTCGGAGCCAACTCAATGGTACCTAACAACAAGAACAATACCCTTTTTAGGAGATAATTCTACTGTGACTCTTAGAAAACAAAAGAAAGCTAACACTCTAAGTGGGTAAATAACTTTATTTTATAAGTATTAGAACAAAATTCCATTTAAGAATTGGGAGTTGAAGTTAGTGATGAATCTGCTATAACATGCTGCCAAACTGTGTGTGTTTCAAGAATATGTGTGTGTATTTGTGTGTGAGCCTTTAATTTTGATCTTTCTCACTTAGGGTGATTATGCAGCAAAAATTAAAGACATTAAACTATATGATGTTTAAAACCGTATTTTTTTTTTAAATTACAGGATAAGTCATGATAACAGGAAAATAATACTTAGCTGCTCAGTATAAAAAAAAAAGTATAGTGTGACATAAATCTTGCTGGCACAAATATGGTAAAAACTGCAAGATTTAGGGGCTCTAGTACAAGAGAGATATATAGTATCAACTACTGTAATCTCAAAAATTTATATCCCAAAATGTGTAGACTTGATCTTATTTTCAGTCAGTATGCTCTGTGTGGAAGACGAACATGCTCCTGACAATGGAGTCTGATTTAGAAAACGAGATCCTGTGCAGAGGAATATAAAATGCGATTATACACTATACTTCCGTGCAAAATTTTAAACAGAATGTAATCAATCAGTTTGAAACCAAGATGTATTTATGGACAAACGACATCACTTTTAAACTATGCATCGTTTGTAAATGCACACAATTAATAATGTCTTTTGTGAACATGTCTTACTTTGGAAAGAAACTACTAAGAACTATATTAACAGACCAAACAGTCTTTGAAAATTTGTGTGCTACAAGGCAATTTGTCATTCGTTTTAATGGAATGTTCCATACTGAAAATGTCTAACTGCTCAGAAGAGAAATAGGAGCGTAAATTTATTATCTGAGAAAAGAAAATTAATTGACACAGGGAAAAATGTAATAGAATTAGACTCATGTGGCATAAATGAGAATTTCAGGAACTTTAGGCTCTATGGAATGATAAAATAACATGAAAAAAATATTGGAATATGTTATTTTAGAAGAAAGCTCGGGGTTACGCAAAGGAATACCATATAAAACAATTAGGTTTTCTTTATATACAAAATGATTTTAGTCTAGTGTTTAGAATAGAACGTGTCACTTTAATTTTGTTATTATTGTTGGCGTTTTAAGTATTTTAGCGCTGTTATAGGTTGAATTATGTCCCCCAAACATGTGTGTCAATTTGGCTAGGCCATGATTCCCAGTATTGTGTGCTTGTCCACCATTTTGTGATCTAATGTGATTATCCTGCATGTTGTAAATCCTAACCTCTATGATGTTAATGAGGCAGGGTTAGAGGCAGTTTGTTAATGAGGCAGGACTGAATCTACAGGATTAGGTTGTGTCTTGAGTCAATATCTTCTGAGATATAAAAGGGAGAATTGAGCAGAAAGGAGAGGAGCCTATACCACCAAGAAAGAAGCACTGGGAGTGGAGCGTGTCCCTTGAAAATGGGGTCCCTGCACTGAGAAGCTCTTAGACCAGGGAAATACTGATGACAAGGACTTTTCCCCAGAACCAACAGAGAGAGAAAGGCTTCCCTGGGAGTTGGTGCACTGAATTCAGGCTTCTAGACTCCTGTCACGGATTGAGTTGTGTCCCCTAAAAATATGTGCATCAATTTGGCAAGGCCATGATTCCCAGTATTGTTTGTCATCAGGTATGATTTCCCTCCTATTTGTCAATTCTATCTCTATGATGTTAAATGAGATGAGATTAGTGGCTGTTTTGTTAATGAGGTAGGATTCAATCTAAAAGATTAGAGTATGTCTTAAACCAATTTCTTCTGAGATATAAAACAGAGAAGTAAGCAGAGAAAAATGGGGACTTCATAACACTGAGAAAGTAGAGCCAGTAGTGCAAGTGTTTTGAACCAAAGGTCCCTGCACTGAGAAGCTCCTAGACCAGGGGAAGATGGACGACAAGGACTTTCCCCAGAGCCAGAGAGAAAAAGCCTTCCTCTGGAGCAGGCACCCTGAATTCAGACTTCTAGCCTGCTAGACTGTGAGAATAAACTTCTGTTTGTTAAAGCCATCCAAATGTGCTATTTCGGTTGTAGTAGCAATAGATGACTAAGACAAGCACTCTTACAGAGAGATTGAAAGTTACTTGGTTAAAAGTAAAATAGAGTAAGGAGATTAGTAAAAGATTTAATAACATTCATTTAGTCCAATATTATTTATTGGATATTTATTATTTATTGTCCCCTAGATCATATTTTAAGAACTGGGGATACAGATATGACATTATTCTGAAAAAAAAAAAGGTTGAGGAGGTGATATCCCAAAACCCAAATAGATAAACTAGATAATGTCAAACAGTTGCATATAGTATGAAAACAATAAAGCAGGCAGAACAAACAGCAACGGCAAAGGCACAGTGCAGAATGAGTTTGTCATGTCTAGTGAACAGAAAACAATCTGATATGGCTGATGCACAGTGAGAGTCCAGAGAATCTGAAAAGAATTATGGGTTAGAGAAGAATTCAATGATTTTGAATTACAGTATTGATTATTAAAAATGAAGGCTTGGTTTTACTCCCACAATATTATTGGTTTGGAAAGAAATATCATAACCTATGATTTCTATTGCCTCTTCTGATAATGTTGATGAATTATAGACCTGTGAATTGTTTTATTTAATTTGGCTATGTCTAGAAACATGTCTTGAAGTGTTGATAAAGATTTTCCTACTTGGGTCAAAATTACTGCCTCCAGATAAGCATATGGTTATAATTTTTACCATCATTTTATTTCCTAAATTATATGGTGTCGCAGATTGAATTATGTCCTCCAAAAATACGTGTCAACTTGGTTAGGCCATGATTTGCATTATTTTGTGGTTGTCCTCCATTTTGTGATTGTAGCTTTATGTTAAAGAGAATTAAGGTGGGATAGTAGCACCATTACTAAAGGCCATATTCCTGATCCAATGTAAACGGAGTTTCCCTGGAATATGGCCTGCACCACAGTTTATCTTACAATAGATAAAAGGAAAATGAAGCAAGCAAAGAGTGGGGACCTCATACCACCAAGAAAGAAGCACCAGGAGTACAGCACATGCTTTGGAACAGGGTTCCTGCATGGAAAAGCTCCTAGTCCAGGGGAAGGTAGACGAGAAGAACCTTCATCCAGAGCTGACAGAGGGAAAAAGCCTTTGCCTGGAGCTGACACCCTGAGTTTGGACTTCTAGACTCCTAAACTGTGAGAAAATAAATTTCTCTTTGTTAAAATCATTTGCTTATGGTACTTCTGTTATAGCAGCACTAGATAGCTAAGACATATGGTATAATGCTAATGAAAATATTGAACAGGGGATTTTTAGTACAAATGGTATACTAAATTTGTACACATAAAAACTTGACAAAAATAAAGATGTTTCCACGTTTGTTCAATTTTCAATTTGCCCAAAAATGTAAAAACAATGTAGCAATACAACAGAAATTCTTAAAATCTATTAATTTATCCTATCTCATAAGGCTTTATTTTTTAAAAACTAGTTTTGTAAATATCTAGTTTACAGGTGAACTACTAGTAAAGTGTCTCTCTTTCAGGTTTGGCCAGGTCCAAATCAGTTGTCACTATATTAATAGTAGGTAGATTTGTCTTCAACACGTTTTTTGTAGAGTATTAAATTATAAATTATGTCAAAACTGCTATTTTTCACTGTGCAGCTAGCCATGCAATTTTAGGCATCACCATGGAAAGGTATTATTCTAGTATATCCATCAAATTTCTGAAATTAAATGGAGATGGCATGAATCTTCATAACATATCATTACCCCTAAAGACATGGTAAGTTTCTGTAAATAATTGATCATCTGGAGAACTCATGTAGGGCTGCCAGTTCATATTTACAGGCATTCTGAGCAACATAGGAATTGTATAGAAACTAACAACACTTGCATGTATAAAACTTAAGAAAAGAAGACTTGATGGCAAAAATCTACTCACCAGTTTAGGAATTATCAGGAACTTTACCAGAAAAGACCCAACACAGACTAAAACTGTATCTGAAAGGTGGATCCAGAAACGGCTCAGCATTGTGAACAGCCATTATTATTCTCATCTAATAGAGAATATAAGCTCAAATAATTTGTTACTTTTTCTAGTCATCATCGTTGGTAGGTGCCTTCGAGTTGGTTCCAACTCATAGTGACCCTATGTACAACAAAATGAAACATTGCCTGGTCCTGTGTCATCATCACAATAGTTCTTATGTTTGAGCCCATTATTGCAGACACTGTGTCATTCAATTTCATTGGAGGTCTTCCTCTTTTTCGTTGACCCTGTACTCTACCAAGCATGATGTCCTTCTCCAGGGACTGTTCTCTCCTGCTAACATGTCTAAAGTATGTGAGATGAAGTCGTGCCATCCTTGCTTCTAAGGAGCATTCTGGCTGTACTTCTTCCAAGACAGATTTGTTCATTCTTCTGGCAGTCCATGGTATATTTAGTATTCTTCACCAACATCACAATTCAAGGCATCGATTGTTCTGTGGTCTTCCTTATTCAGTGCCCAGCTTTTGCATGCAAAAATTTATGTAGATATGTAAAATGGTGACATGATAACACTTATAATTCCCTAGGCCTTCATTTATCCCTGGTTTACCTCACTAGTGTATAGCGGAAAGAACTTTGGACCCTAATTCATCTCCCTACTTAATATTTTAAAAATTAAAATGTTTTTTTGTGTACTTATTTGTTAAAAGTACTATAACAATTTTAAAAGAAAAATAAAAAATCTCCTATAATCACATAAATTGTCTCCATTTTTATGTATTTGTAAACACAGTTGAGAACTAATCTATTTTTTCACTTAATATTGAAACATAGTAATTTTTTCAAATCCGTTCAAGCTCTTCAAAGCATTTTTTATAATTCCCAAGAGTTATCCTATAAAATATTGATGCTAATCTTTTGCTTCAAGGTATACAATTTTGATGGTTTCATTTCTCCATTTTTCAATCTTATGAACATTCCTACAATAAGATACAAAGTAAAACTTTGTCTACATTGATAAATTTATGATGAAAATTTTATGAAAGTTAGCCCAGAAACTGTTCAAATATTTTTAGAATGTTTCAGGGAGAACAAAATTTTGCAAAGGGTAAAAATTTGAGTATTTAATTTAACTTTATATCACCTAAAATCAGAATGCTTTATGCTTATTTCCACTGGAAATTCTTTTCAAATAAAATTGAATTTTATCAGCTGAGCAATATATTTGCTTCATAAAAGAGAATACTCAAACGGTTGTGTGTTAAACATGGTAATGATTTATTTCTCTCGTAAAAAGTCTAAGGTTGGGAGGTCCAAGGCTGAGTACAATGGCTCCTAATGTCACTAAAATTCCAGACTCTTCTCAGCTTTCTGCTTTGACATTCTTCGGTGTGATACTTGTTCTTAAGTTAAAAGCTTAAGTAATAGTCAAGTATTTACTAAGATAACTATATTACTGCAACATGCACATATTTAGTTTAATAAGCATTTTATTACTAGTATATTTTTATTTTAAGGCAGGAAGGAAAAAGAAGAGCAAAGAACTCCTTTCAGGAACTTCTTTGTACATCTCTTTTCATAGAATGGTAACAAATCACCTGCCCTAAGAAACAAGGTACATTGCTTCTTCCAAACAAAATTGATGTTTAAAAACAAGGAAGAATGGGAGAGAGGAATTAGGTTACAAACTAATATTGTTTACTTCCTTCCTCTTGTTGTTTTTGTTGTTATGTTGTAAGTTCCACTTATAGCAACCCAATGTATAACAGGACAAAATGGTGCCCTGACATGTGCCATCAGCACAATCACTGCTGTGCTTGAGCCCATTGCTGCAGCCACTGTGACGATCCATCTTGTTGAGGATCTTCCTCTCTTTCACTGTCTTCAAGATGCCTGGCTTCAGGACTCTTTCTAAGGTTACTCCTCTTCACATCAGGATACATCCAGTCATTCTCCTAAGTTTCACAATTAGCCTTCTCAGTTAATTCCGCAATAACTTTAGCAGAGATGACAATGCAGAAAAAAATGCTTGTTTCTTTTAAGTAGTTGTTTTAACCCAGTTTCTAATATCCAGAATGAAGACAATAAGTAACTTTTATGTAAAAATTTCTCTTTTTCTCCCATTCTCTAATATGCTTATTTATAAAAACTATATTTTATAATTATAGAATATACAAGCAGAAAATAAAAATGACCTGTGTCCCCAGTCCTATTCTTTTTTCCGGAGGTAACATCTGCAACCATTTGTGGTCTTAAGTCTTCTGCTGGTCTTCCCTAATGCTTCAGATAATGTACTCCCTTTTTTATGTTGTTGTTGTTTTTCTCCTTGGTCTGTTTTCATCAAATAATATCACGTAATCCTCATATTCAAGCATTCATTTCTAAGTAGAGGACTACATTGATCAAGTCCTGCTTTTGGCTGTCTTTTTAACATTAATATTTTTAAACCTAAATTTTTTTCTTTTTAATTGTTCTTCTACCTCATCTCATGAACCCCAATACAGCTACATTTCTCTCCTCCTCCCCAAAACTTCTGGTATAAATTACTGAAATGTTGTCTTCCTATGCAATATTTATATCCTGAAATTTTGTGGACATACTGAATTTTTTTTAATGCAAAAAACACAAAAAAATCACATTTTTGTTTATTTAAATAAATTATCAATTTAATGAAAAATTAACACTTAGATATTATATGACTCCTGTATTTAGCAGTCTGCAGCATTCTGGTACAATCTCCTTGTGTTATGTCTTTGTTAATCACTTTAGATATGATCATTCTATAAATATACATGGTACCTTGAGGGCACATGTGAAAGCAGGACAATGAATAAGGAAGACTGAAGAAGAATTGATGCCTTCAAATTATGGTGTTGGCAAAGAATATTGAATATACTATGGACCGCCAGAAGAATGAACAAATCTGTCTTGGAAGAAGTAGAGCCATCCTCGCTTCCAAGGAGCACTCTGGCTGTATTTTTTTCCAAGACAAACTTGTTCTTTCTTCTGGCAGTACCATAGATTTACAGCCTTGGAAACCCTATGTGGAAATTCTACTCTGCCCTGTACGATCACTATGTGTCAGAATTAACTCAACACCAATGGGTTTGGTTTTTGGTTTGTTTGAGCTACAAGGTGAATGGGGGTGGGAGATATGACAAAAACACAGCGTGCGATGGTGCAGGAGTGAAGACCAGATATCTGGGTATGCACGCCACCTCTACTTTGTAAATACCGAAATTTACTGGACTTTATTACTTAAAATCCACAAACATAATTTTATGTTTCCCAAGCTAAATTTCAAATCTCTTTAGAGAGTGCTCCTGCCCTAAAGGACTTGGGAAACAGAAAATACATCCATGTTCTTCAGTCAGAATTTTAGTTTATCATTTCGTTATTTTTAGTATTTTCTTTGTTGGCTGGTTATTAATATCTCCCATAAGTTTTTTCTGTAATTCTCATTTTTTCAGTCAGCTCATAAATTTTATTTCTGATATTTTGATTAATTTTGTTTTGCTCCTGAATTTTTTTCTGAACTCTTTCAAAGTCATTTAACTTTATCATTTATTGAAATAGTTGCCTTTTGCTTATCTCACTTGATAAAATGAATATAAAATAAATGGTTTGGATAAACTGCTGGCGTCACAGCTGATGAAGATAAGTTTAGGTCAGCTATTAGAAAAAGTTTGAGGAAAATATTTGTCAAGATATATCACTGCACCATGATTGTTGCATATTTGTGCATTTCTGTGTGTATGTGCACCTACAGATATCCAGATACACGTATGTGCATGTACTTATACATGGCTTTAAAATCTTACCTTTTTCCAGAGAATACAGCCACATAAACTAAAATTACCACAAGACTTAGTTAAATTGGGAAAAGCTTGATATAGAGAATGAGGAAATGCTGCTGTTAAACTGTTTCCTAGATGCTGATACGCTTCAGAGATGTGTAGAGAGACTGCAAATATAGAGACCAAAGGAAGGAAAAAGACAGCTGAATAATAGACCTTTGGTTTATATGTCCATCAGAAAATAACAAGTGGAACATATACCGGAGTTGCAACATGATAAATCAAGATTTTAAACTTCTTTAAAGAATCAAATATTTTCTCTGCTTTGAAAATGATTAAACAAAATAATGTACCTGTATCTGGAGAGATGACAGAGCAAGATGAAACTGGAGAAGGAGGTAGGACAAAGATAACTCAGATTTTCTTTCTTTTTCTCTTCAGTTGTGACTGCCAATACTTTGTATGGTCAAACTGCTTCCCAGGTGAATGTGGGTCTTCACCTGGCATGGTGTATGGGGAGTGTATTTTGATTTCAACATCTTACAGTGGAACATTCATTTGGAACTTTGCAGTAGGCAAGAACTGGATCTATCTACGTTAGAAATGCTCAGTTAGGTGGAGGTTTAGGTTACAAGTATAGATTTTTAAGCCATCAATTTCCAGGAGTAGCTCTATTTATATGAATCTTGTCCCTTTGAAAGAAAGAGTAGAAAAAATAGAAGACAGGGGAAAAAAGATATGAAATATTATACATAAAGATATTAGACATAATGGAAACAATTTCAAACTTGAGAAATTTAATATACTTAGTTTACATCTAGCTTTCCTCTAAGCCATGTGTATCCTAAAACTTGCATATGAATGTGCCTATCTGAATATTAAATATGCAAAATCTCATAGACTCTTATTTGAGGAATTAAGGAGTCTGCTAGGAAATAGGAAACCCTGGTGGCATAGTGGTTAGGTGCTACCATTGCTAACCAAGAGGTTGACAGTTCAAATCCGCCAGGCCCTCCTTGGAAACTCTCTGGGGCAGTTCTACACTGTCCTATAGGGTCACTATGAGTCAGAATCGACTCGATGGCAGTGGGTTTGGTTTTTAGTTTTTGGGCTAGGAAATAACTTATACCAAGGGTAGAGTTCAATTTAAAGAAAGTATGATAGCATCATAGAGAAGAGATAAATTTAAGTTTAGCAGAATTATTTTATTCGAATTTTCCCTCTATGTTCATGCCTATAAGGCATAGGGAAACCCTGGTGGCTAGTGGTTAAGTGCTACGGCTGCTAACCGAAGGGTCAGCAGTTCGAATCTGCCAGGCACTCCTTGGAAACTCTGTGGGGCAGTTCTACTCTGTCCTATAGGGTCATTATGAGTCAGAATCGACTCGACGGCGTTGGGTCTGGGTTATAAGGCATAGGTTTAGGTGCTATGGGACAGGATTATCTGTTCAGCAACTCTTTTCTAAAAGATCTCTCCGTATTTACCATCTATGGGTTATCCACAGGAGTTATCATATTAGGATAATGTGATCCTACACTATAATAAACCCGTGTAATTTGCTCAGAGGTGACAACAATGACAAACATGATCCAATACCACCTCTTGATGCCTTGGCCAGAATTCATTAGAGATGGGAAGATGGCTGAAGTGTGCCAATGACTACCTTGTTAAAGATTTTAAAATGAGGCATGAAAAGAGCTGGAGGCCAGTCTTTCTATAGTTGTTAGGGGTGAAAGACACACATGTCAGGGTGTATCAGCAGGGATATGCCACTACTTGAAGAAACTAGGTCTGCAGTGATAAATTAGAAAGCCACAGCCAACAGAAAAATTCAAATATTAGACAAATAGACTTGATGGCATTAGAACTCCTGCTTCTTCTTATACTTGATAACACTTGCATCCTTACCTTTCCCTATGGCTTTACAACTCATTCCATGCCTCATGTGTGTGAATAAATGAATTATTTTTTATTTAGGTCTCTTGCACATGAGTGGTTTTAGTTAAAAATCAGATGCAGCAAAAAATAAATATAAAGAAACAAGTCCAGGCTATGGCAATGATAGTAAAATCAATAACATTATTGGCAAAAACATCGATATTGATGACAATTTGTTTTCTCCAACTTCACAAAAGCATCCCGGGCTTTGGAATTTTCATTAGCAAGCAACATCAAGGGTTGAATTGCTGCCTTTTGTGAGGTAACTGCACTGGTAGAAGTGTTGTCATCAGATAAGCATACGGGGAGTAGATGTTCTCCAGAGAAACATTAGGTTTGCAGATATCAGAAATTTATTCTATAGAAAACCTTGGGCATGGAGCAGCCACATCAGAAGCAACACCTTTAGCAATGCTGATAAAGAAGCATCATTAATTATGGTTTTACAATTAGAGATTTTTTTCTAAGATCTGATGTGTACACTCCTAGAAGAACAAGAAAACTATGTAGAATTCCAACTTTTTTTTAAGAAGACTACTTTCGGATTGCTATTGTGATCCATTCCACCCATCTCTGGGATTATGTAACACAATAAATATGATTTACAGTAAGGTGGTTAAAAGAATTTTAAGCAATAATTGTGAGCTTCAGGAAATGTAAGTGACTATTTGGAGCTGTATTCACATTATACCAATTGAAATTCAAGATTGCCAAAATATAATTGAATATATCCCCGCAGGGGCAATGGGTATCTTGTGTACATGGCCTTTCTTGTCCTGGGTTTGTAGTTCTGCCAAGATGATTTGCAAGGCCAAAATCTTGGGCAGTTTACTATGCAAATATGGTGCATAAAAACCCTTGCAGGGATTGGTTGATTACTACCCAAATTAAGTGACTGTGGCCTACCGAGGCAATTGGTCATTTCCTGGTTTTGGTGGGAGCAGTAGGTTTATGAAAGGGCCAATACCACAGAGATTGAGGGGGACCTCAGTACCATCATGAAGAGTCTAGAGCAGATCACATAATTTGGACCTGGGGTCCCTGAGCTGAGAAATTCCCAGACCCAGAAGAGAGAGAGCTGTACAATGGAGACACGATGAGAGAGCAAGAGATGGTACAAGATGGCACAAGACAGTGGTAGGAGTATGAGCAGTGAGAATCAGATCAGCATGAGACAACTGCAGTGGGCTTCCTGGCCCATGGCTTGAGACAGCTTAGCTCCTTCAGGTAGGAGGCTTGTTGATGGAGTGGGGTGACTCAGCAGAGCTTAAGAGCTGTACCACTTGCTCAAGCAGGGCGGAGACCTAAAACAGGCTAGCATGGCCAAGAGAAAGTCCTGCTAGCCAGCTGACAGGAGGCTATCCCAACCCAGTAGTGAGGTTTGCCTATAGTTACGGCCAAGAAGGAACTGAGAGCTGTCTTGGTTGGAAGCATCCTGATTGATGAGCTGTGTATCCTGTTTCCTGACTTGTATCCTATTACCTCCAAGTTGATTCTGATCCTGAATTGTAGTCTATTACTTCCCTAAAAAAAAATACATAATTGGGAGTATAATCTGTGAGTTCTGTGTGGCTATTGCAATGAATTATCAAATCCAGGAGAAAAGTAGAGAGTGCCGTGGTGAGGATGGCTTGAGTTAGAATAGGAAAAAAAAAAAAAAAAAATGGAGAGTTAAGATATACCTGATCTTTCCCTCACAGGAATCAGCTTTGGGCTGACCTTGATTCTCATCTGTCCTTGTGAATGTAGACAAGGTCTGATGCTAGTAGTACTAAAACCCCATTTAGGAAGATTGATGGCATATTTTCCTGAAGTATAATTTTACCAAAGGGAAAAAAAAAAAATATATATATATATATATATTTAGGTAGTACACAATCCCTAGTAGTTTGAGTCAAACTTGCTAAATATTTTTCTCCAAAAATATTATAATTAATTCTCAAAAATAATATGCAATTCTTGAAGAACACCAAGGTCACATGATAACTGTGAGCCCAAGAGACAGAAAGGGCCACATGAACCAGAGACTTACATCATCCTGAGACCAGAAGAACTAGATGGTGCCCGGCCACAACAGATGACTGCCCTGACAGAGAGCACAACAGAGAACCCCTGAGGGAGCAGGAGAACAGTGGGATGCAGACCCCAAATTCTCATAAAAAGACCAGACTTAATGGTCTGACTGAGACTAGAGGAATTCTGGTGGTCATGGTCCCCAAACCTTCTGTTGGCCCAGGACAGGAGCCATGCCCGAAGACAACTCATCAGACATGGAAGGGACTGGACAATGGGTTGGAGAGAGATGCTGACGAAGAGTGAGCTACTTGTATCAGGTGGACACTTGAGACTGTGTTGGCATTTCCTGTCTGGAGGGGAGATAGGAGGGTGGAGAGGGTTAGAAACTGACAAAATTGTCACGAAAGGAGAGACTGGAAGGAGGGAGCAGGCTGACTTATTAGGGGGAGAGTAAGTGGGAGTATGGAGTAAGGTGTATATAAGCTTATATGCGACAGACTGACTTGATTTGTAAACTTTCACTTAAAGCACAATAAAAATTATTAAAAAAATAATATGCAATTCTCTAGATATTTTCTAAAATATTGTATTTAGTGAAACTACTATTTCAAATAGAGAAACAAGCTAAAAAGGTATTAAAATTATTATTTAGTTGAAAATATCTCAAGATACTCATTGATTTCTGTGAACTTAGAAAGTTCACAAAAAGTAAATTTAAAAGTTTAGTTTTTTTTTTTTTTCTTAATACAGAGGGGAGAAAGAAAGAATCAAATTGCCAGCATTTATCTAAGTTTCTCCTTGACCAATGTTAAAAAACTAGCTGTTTGATTTATTATACTCAGTTAAAATTCTTGGACATTTTATCTCAATATTCTTGACAGCCTGCAAGTAGTATCTTGTTTGTCTAGAAAAAGTGAAAAAAAGTATATGTATATATTGCTTCATAAATTTTATTGTTATTCTTCAAGATGATAAAAATACACTTAAAGAGAAACTGTACATAAATTCCAATCTCCATATAGTATAACTAAACCAATACCAAATTTCCTGCCTTGATGTTGTAGACAATTCTAATACATTCTCTTATAGATTACAATTATAGACCATAGAATGCCTACTTCCTTTGAAAAAACTGATAAAAGTTATATATATACCAACATAGTATCATCATTAAGTTATATTTAATGAAAATAAATAAATTGCAAGACAAAGTGTATGTAGTTGTAAAAAATATACCAATATGTATGTAGGTATATGTGTGGAAAATATCTAGAAATATACATCAGAACTTAGTAACAGTGATTACCTTTGGAGAGTCGGACTGGAATAGACCAAACATCTATTTTCTCTCTTTTACTCTATATGAAATATCACATACCTACAAAGAATAGGTATAAAGAATAAACCAAAACATGTAGCTCAGCAATTTATCACAAGGCTAACACCTGTGTAACCAGTACTCAGATTAGGAAATGGATGACGGCTAGCATGCAGGGTACTGGCAAGTATCCCTGTCCAATCAAGTGAGGAGCCCAGGAGCTTAAACTTCTTTATCATACTGGCATATCTGCCTCTGCTCTTAACCCTTTTTTATGACTTGTGGCTTCTCTATTTCCTCCACATCAGACTCTAACCACATCATCCCCTCTAGTTTTTTTCAGAGATGAGTTCCCTGTGCTGAACATGGCCCTGCATTCATACCAACTCTGTAGCTCCAGGCAAGATGTTAGTATTCAATTTTGCATCGAAGAGAAAATTGAATCCATAGGGTGCTTTTCAAACCACATATCTGCTGAAAACAATGGATGTACTCTCTCCCTTGTTTCACTTTTCTAGTAAGGATTATTTTACTGATGAGGCAATGTTACTAATGATATTGTTTTGTTTAGCCCATATATTTTGAAGCAGAAAAGTAATGCGAGGACCGCTGGGATGAAAAGTGACTGTCTTTAGTCCAGTAAAAACACAAACAAACAAAAAACTTGGCATTAATGTGTAAACACTGATGTTTTATTGGCACTAGTAAGGATTCAGTAAGACTCTAGAGATGTTAAATTTGAATATATAACAAAGTTATTTTTTGAAGATAATACGTGTTGTCCCTGACTCACAACAGGGTCCCGTTCCGATGACATTGTCATAAGTCCATCTGACTTAAGTTGAAATAGTTCATTTTTTTTTTTAGTTTTTATTATCAGGATCTATTTAAATCTAATCTTTATTTGTCTTTGAGGCTTGGAGACATTACATATGAACTTACAGATATATTTTAACATTTTATGTAGTACATATTACAGAAGATAAGATGAAAAAAATAAAAAGACAGTTGTAAGTACAGTTCGTCATAGCTTGAATATGTCTTAAGTCAGGGACTACCTGTATAAGAAACTAAGAATAGTAAGAACGACCTATGTTCTGATCAATTAAATCTATCTCATGTCATCTATAAATTGAAACAATAAATCTAGAGATGGCATACATAAGTTGAAACTTTGTTCTGGCCTTTAAATTTTTTAAGAACATAGGATATAAAGTTTTTTTTAAATGTATGAGCATATACCTACAAATACAAATATATGTATTTTAGAAAATGTATACCACCAGAACTGATTTCATAAGGGAAATGGAAATCGTTATATTACACCCATTCTAATTATAGAGAAGAGCTTGGGAATGTACTGTTATGGCTAGGGGTGCAATCACACCAAAAGCAGAGAATTAGAATCGTTTTGCATCTTTTCCAGGCCATTATGTGATTCTCTGTGTATTGTGGGATCTTTGTGCAGCCAGGAATCTGGGTACAACATAAACCTACATGATAATTAGAAGGTAGTCTGACACTGATCACCTGAATAGTGCAAAGCACCACTGATATATATCTCTATGTATTTATATCTATGTATATATAGATATATATACTCATATTTATATGTGTATAAATATATATTGATCAATAGAAAGAGATGATGATGATGATAGATGATAGAAGATAAATGATAGATAGATGATAGACAGATAGATAGACAGACAGATAGATGATAGATGGATAGATAGATATTATGAAATCCCTGTGTGGTGTAAATGGTTAATATGCTCAGTTGGCTGCTAACCAAAATGTTACCAGTTGGAGTTCAACCAGAGGTGCCTCAGAAGAAATGTCTGGTGATTTATTTCCTAAAAATCAGACATTGAAAAGCTACGGAACACATTTTTGCTCTGCCACATACAGGGTTGCTGTGAGTCAGAATATACATATTCTGTTTTTTTTTGTTGTTGTTGTTTATAACGGCACATATTTAAAAATTATCCTCACCTGTTCACACAGTTTTGATATTCTTTTGTTTTCTTATTGTTTAGACTTAAGGAGTGGGGTAAAGGAAGTACTGAGGCCCTCACGATCTCTCCTCCTCTGCTGCGTGTGTACATGGGCGGAAGACCTTTTCAGGGGATCTGTAACGCAAGGTACAAGAAGTGACAAGGAACTGAACGATTTACGGTCCATAGCAGGACCAGAGATATGAGGGGAAACTTGGGGACGTAGGAACTGTGATTGAGTGGCTGTCAGGACAATCCTCCTTATTATAAAGGGGGCTTGGGGACAAATTTGAGCCAAATACTTTTTTATAATGTTATTAGAGGAACTCAACCCCTGAGTTAGGGGGAGGCATTAATATTTGGTGGTCGATCTCTCCACCCGTTTTTAAAAATATTTTGTCTTAATAGAGAGGATATTGTAAATTAAAAAATCATTGTCAAGAGTTTACAGATTTATTAATTGTAAAAATTTTGATAGTTTCTTAATGTGAAATGGGCTCAATAGCGCTCAAGTGGAAATCACAGGAGGCTAGATGATGGAGTACGTTCTTGGCACCGCAAGCCATCAATATGAATTTTAGGGGGCCGAAACTAGCATGGCATCCGTTTTCTCAACTAGCCACATGGAGCTTCTGTGAGCAAGGTTGATTCAGATGCATCCTACTTCATACAGTAAATAATTTATGAATAATTTAGGGCTTGTATTTTTTTTTTTAATCTTAAGTCAGGTAGAGAGATATTGTACAGTGAGTACAGAACCTATTAATTTTTTTTTTAAAATACCTGTATTTGTAGTATTTTATAAGAGATAGCTCAAATTACGAACACAGTTCAGGACTTTACGAGAATAGTTAGGAATTGGTATAGCTTTAGAATGAAGTTCTTTCTCACATTGTCAAATTTTAACTCTCTTGAAAAAGAATTGTGCAAGTTTACAGTAACACTGTGGAAATTTTTAGTTCTTAATACAAGATACTTTAGTGTTCCTATACGCAAGTGTATTCCTGCATTCACACATGCCGACACACACACACACCCAGTAACTCAGCTTTTGAATATAGTCTGTGATTGAAAAGAACAGAAAAAAGTATGCCCTTCTTAAGAGTAACATGCACTCAAATTTCCTGCTATTTTCATTGCTTAAGGGTTTTTTTTCCTGGGTAACAGGTAGAAATAAAAAGGGAGGAAGATTTACCCTGTTGTCCTAAACCTGACCACTTACTTATATGTTGCCAACTCTACTGCACAGTGCCAAAATTTTATTAACAGAGTTTTTATTCTCATATTACTTGGATTTTATGAATTAGGGAGGATCACATGTGAGCAAAGAGAAGAATGTGTTTATCAGAGATTGCCCAAGCTACCATTCTAGACTTTCCTGGGTGGATGGCTTCCCAAATTATAACAATCTAAGATTCGTTTTATAGCACCAACTGCTAGAGAGGCAAAAGGGCCATGGACACACATGCACATGCACACATATGCACACACACATGCACGCACACAGAAACACACAGGACAGAAGAGGGAGACTTAGAAAAATGAAGCTAAAAGAAGCAGAGATAGAAAAACTCCTATAGAACTAAGAATAAGCCACACATTATGGATGCAAGGCTATTTAAAGCCACATGTTTCTCCTTCTAGAACTATGAACCAACTGTGAATTTTATTTTGATTATAATGAAGATCAACACAGGAAGTTTAAGCTTCTTGTAGAGGTAGGAATGTGTGACTAACACTGTGCCTAAACTCAGTCAATATACATTTATTTTTTCATCCATTCAAAATGATTCAATGGTCTATGTCTTTCATATTTTTACAAATGCATACGTTCATTGATGAAATATATAGTATATTAAATACACAGTATGCCAAAGCTGCATTGAAGGCATTGGCAAAAAACAAGACTCCAGGAATAGACAGAATACCAACTGAGATGCTTCAACAATGGATGCAGCTCTGGAGGTGCTCACTGCTCTATGCAAAAAGTTTGGAAGACAGCTACCCGGCCAACCTACTGGAAGAGATTCATATTTGTACCCATTGCAAAGAGAGGTGATCCAACAGAATGCAGAAATTATGGAAAAATAGCATTAATGTCACAACCAAGTAAAATTTTACTGAAAATCATTCAAAAATCATCTTTTTTGAATTACATAGAAAGGAAACTGCCAAAAATTCTAGCTGCATTCAGAAGAGGACATGGAACCAGGGATATCATCACTGATGTCAGATAGATCTTGGCTAAAAGAAAAGAATACCAGAAGAAAATTTACCTATGTTTTGTTGACTCCACAAATGCATTTGACTGTGTGGATAATAACAAATTATGGGTAACTTCACGAAGAATGGGAATTCCAGAACATTTAATTGTGCTCGTGACAAACCTGTACATAATCCAGAAGGCAGTCATTTGGACAGAACAAGGGGATACTGATTGTTTTAAAATCAGCAATAGTGTGTATCAGGGTTGTATCTTTCACCATAGTAATTCAGTCTGCATACTGAGCAAATAATCTAAGAAGAAGGAAAGAATAAAAAGAATGTGGCATCAGAGTTGGTGGAAGATTCATCAACAACCTGCAATGTGCCACTGACACAACCTTGCTTGCTGAAAGCTAAGAGGACTTGAAGCACTTAATGATGAAGATCAAAGGCTACAGCCTTCAGTTTGGATCACACCTTAATATAAGCAAAAGAAAAATTCTCAGAGCAGACAAATAAGTAACATTATGACAAACAGAGAAAAGAATGAAGCTGTCTAGGATTTCATTTTACTTGGATCCACAATCAACACCCATGAAAGCAGCAGTAAGGAAATCAAATGACATATTGGATTGGGCATACCTGCTACAAAAGACCTCTTTAAAGTGTTAAAAAGCACCTTGACGAATGTGTCCCTGACCCAAGGTGTGGTGTTTTCAATTGCCTGATATGCATGCAAAAGATGAACAATGAATAAGGAAGACCAAAGAATTGATGCCTTTGAATTATGGTATTGACGAAGGATATGGACTGCCAGAAGAAAGAACAAGTCTGCTTTGGAAGAAGTGAAACCAAAGTGCTCTGCAGAAGCAAGGATGGCAAGATTAAGCCTCACATACATTAGACATATTATCAGAAGTGATGAGTTCTGGAGAAGGACATCATTCTTGGTAAGGTGGCAGGTCAGCAAAAAATAGGAAGACCCTCAATGAGATGAATTGAAGAAGTGGCTATAATGATGGGCTCCAAAATAGCGATGATTGTAAGGATGGTACAGGATCAGACGGTGTGTTTCCTTCTGTTATACATAGGATCCTTATGAGTCAGAACCAACTTGACAACACTTAGCAAAACCAATAAATGTGAAATGAACTGAGGATCAGAAAGTCATACTATGTTCAATTATAATGGGTTGTACCAGTAAAATAGATGAAGTAAGTTCGCAGGATAAGATAGAAAGCTATTAGTAACTCAGAAGTTCACAGGATATGTTGTTCTTAGGTGCTATTGAATCGGTTTCAACTCACAGTGACCTTGGTGGCATAGCAGTTAAAACTATGGCTGCTAACCAAAAGGCCAGCAGTTCAAATCCACCAGACACTCCTTGGAAACCATATGGGGAAGTTCTATTCTGTCCTATAGGGTAGCTGTGAGGACTCGACCACAATGGCTTTGTTTGTTTTTCACAGCAACCCTACACAATGAAACACTGCCCCGTCCTGTGCCATGCTCACAATCGTTGTTATGCTTCAGCCCATTGTTATAACCACTGTGTTAATCCATCCTGTTGAGGGTTTTCTTCTTTTTCACTGACCCTCTACTTTACCAAGTATGATGTCCTTCTCCAGGGACTGGTCCCTCATGATCATAGGTCCAAAGCATGTGAGATATAGTCTTGCCATTCTTGCTTCTAAGGAGCATTTTGGCTATACTTCTTCCAAATTGGACTTGTTTGTTCTTTTGGCAGTCCAGGATATATTTTATATTCTTTACCAACACCATAATTCAAAGGCATCAATGCTTCTTCAGTCTTCCCTATGCATTGACCAGCTTTCGTATGCATATGAGGCAATTGAAAATACCATGGCTTGGTTCAGCCAGGCACGCCTTAGTCTTCAAGGTGACACCTTGGCTTTTTAACACTTTAAAAAGTTATTTTGCAGCAGATTTGCCCAACGCAATGTATCATTTGATTTCTTGACTGCTGCATCCATTGGTGTTGATTGTGAATCCAAGTAAAATGAAATTCTTGACAACTTCAAACTTTTCTCCCTTTATCATGACCTTACTTATTGGTCCAGTTGTGAGGATTTTTGTTTTCTTTAAATTCAGGTGTAATTCATACTGAAGAGTGTAGTTTTTGATCTTCATCATTAAGGGCTTCAAATCCTCTTCACTTTCAGCAAGCAAGTTTGTGTCATCTGCATAAGGCAGGTTGTTAAAGAGTCTTCCTCCAATCCTGATGTCTCTTTCTTCTTTATATAGTCCAGTTTCTCAGGTTATTTCCTCACCATACAGATTGAATAAGTATGGTGAAAAGATACAACCCTGATACACACCTTTCCTGACTTTAAACCACAAAGTATCTCTGTTCTTTTGCACCACTGCCTCTTGACCTATGTACAGGTTCCTCACGAGCTCAATGAATGTTCTGGAATTCCCATTCTTTGCAAAGGTTATCCATGGTTTTTTATGACCCACACGGTCAAATGCCTTTGCATAGTCAGTAAAACATACGTAAACATCTTTCTGGTACTCTCTGCTTTCAGCCAGTGTGCATCTGACATCAGAAATGATATCCCTGGTTCCAAGTCCTATCCTGAATCCAGATTGGATTTCTGGCAGTTCCCTGCTGATGTACTGCTGCAACCACTTTTTAATGATCTTCAACAAAAATATACTGTTGGACAATTTCTGCATTTGGTTAGATAGCCTTTCTTGGGAATCGGCATAAATATGGATTTCTTCCAGTCAATTGGCCAGGTAGCTGTCTTCCAAATTTCTTGGCATAGATGAGTGAGCACTTTCAGTGTTGCAACCATTTGTTGAAATATCTCAATTGGTATTCCATCAGTTAATGCAGCCTTGTTATTCGCCAGTGCCTTCAGTCCAGCTTGGACCTCTTCCTTCAGTACCATTGGTTCCTGAACATATGCTGCCTCCTGAAATGTTTGAATGTCAACTACTTCTTTTTGGTATAGTGATTCTGTGTATCTCTTCCATCTTCTTTTGATGCTTCCTGTGTTGTTAAATATAGAATCCTTCAATATTGCAACTCAAATTTTGAATTTTTTCTTCAGTTTTTTCAGCTTGATAAATGCCAAGCATGTTTTCTTTTTCATTTTCTAAGTCCAGGTCTTTGCACATGTAATTATTATACTTTGCTTTGTCTTCTCCAACTGCCCTTCAAAACCTTCTCTTCAGCTGGTTTACTTCATCGTTTCTCCCATTTCCTTTAGCTACTTGACTTTCTTTCAAGAGCAAGTTTTCTGAGTCTCTTCTGACATCCATTTTGGTCTTTTCTTTCTTTTTAATGACCTCTTACTTTCATCATGCATTTTTTAAAATTTTATTTTAAAACCTTTTTATTTTCAGTTAATTTTTCTTTTGCATTAATTTGTACATTTTTTAAAATTATTTTTATTGTACTTTAGAGGAAGGTTTACTGAACAAACTAGTTTCTCATTAAGTAGTATACACATTGTTTTATGACATTGGCTAACCACCACAGGACATGTCAACACTTTCCCTTCCCAACCTTAGGTTTCCTATTTCCAGCTTTCTTGTTCCTTCCTTCTTTCTAGTCCGTACCCCTTTAGCCTTGTATTGTTTTATGGACCCGTCCAACCTTTGGCTGAGGGAGGAACCTCAGGAGTGACTTCATTACTTAGCTGAAAGGGTGTCCAGGGGCCAAATTCTCAGGATTTCTCCAGTCTCTGCCAGGCCAGCAAGTCTGGTCTTTCTTTTTGAGTTAGAATTTTGTTCTACATTTTTCTCCAGCTCTGTCTGGGACCCTCTATTGTGATCTTTGTCAGAGCAGTCAGTGGTGGTAGCCAGGCACCATTTAGTTGTACTGGACTCAATCTGGTGGAGGCCGTGGTAGAAGTGGTCCATTACTCCTTTGGACTAACCTTTCCCTTGTATCTTTAGTTTTCTTTATTCTTCCTTTCTCCTGAAGGAGTGACACCCATGCAGTACCCTAGATGGCCACTCACAGGCTTTTAAGATGCCAGACTCTACTCACCACAGTAGAATGTGGAACAGTTTCTTTATAAACTATGTTATGCCAATTGAACTAGATGTTCTCTGAGACCATGGTCCCTATGGCCCCATGTATGATGTTTCTGAAGCCGTCCCACAACTCCGCTGGTCTTTGGTCATTAGTGTTCAACATGTAAAATCTATCCTGAGATGGTCTCTAAATTCAGGTGGAATATATTCAAGGTTGCACTTCAGCTCTTGTGGACTTGTTCTAACATTCTTCAGCATCAACTTAAATTTGATCTGAGTAATTGATGGTCTGTTCCACAGTTGGCCACTGGCCTTGTTCTGACTGTTGATACTGAGATTTTCCACATTCTCTTTTCATAGATTTAGTCGATTTGATTCCTATTTATTCCATCGGCTGAGGTCCATGTGTATAGTCACCATTTATGTTGTTGAAAAAAGGTATTTCCAAAGAAGTTGTAGGTCTTGCAAATTCTATCATGTGATCTCTGACATTGTTTCTACCACAAAGGCCATATTTTCCAACTTTCCATTTTTCATCATTTCCAACTTTTGCATTCCAGGCACCAGTAATTATCACAGTGATATAGCTGTGTAGAACTAATGCTTGAATATAGTTATATATAAATGTTAGCAGTCTTGTGTATGATCTGAAATATAACTAAAATAGTGAAGGGAGCTGTAGGTGTCTTGAAAGAGTTCAGTATAGAACTCCTTTTTGAGTGACTACTAATGGATATAGGATTTCTTTAGGAGTGATGAAAATATTCTGTATTTAGATTGTGGTGATTGTAGCACACTCTGTGAACATATTAAAAACCATTGAGCTGTGTCATGGATTGAATTGTGTCTCCCAAAAATATCTGTCAACTTGGATAGGCCATGATTCCCAGTATTGTGATCGTCCACCATTTTGTCATCTGATATGATTTTCCTGTGTCGTAAATCCTATCTCTGTGAAATTAATGAGATGGGATTAGCACCAGTTATGTTAATGAGGCAGAATTCAATCTACAAGATTAGGTTGTGTTTTAAGCCAATCTCTTTTGAGATACATGGGGACCTCATACCACCAAGATACAAGAGACAGAAGAATAAAACATATTTTGGACTGGGTCCCTGTGCCGAGAAGGACCTCAACTGGGGAAGATTGAAGACAAGGACCTTCATCCAAAGCCAACAGACATAGAAAGACTTCCCCTAGAGGTGAAGCCCTGAATTTGGACTTCTAAACTACTGGACTATGAGAGAATAAACTTCTGTTTGTTGAAGCCATTCACTTGTGGTATTTCTGTTATAGCTGCACTAGATAACTAAGCCAAATCGTGTACTTTAAATGGGTTAATTTTATAGTATATGAATAATATTTCTGTAAAGGTAAAAATAAAACAAAAAGACAACACTTTTCCCTGCCCTTTTCCAAGTGTTCAGGGGTTCTGATCAAATTGAGAAACAACAGCAGAGTCAGGAGATGGACCACCAAAAATATTAAAATTATTACTGTTACAAACCATGTGGGGAAATTCAGTTAGAGTAGAAGCTCGTTGAGACTGCTCACTTCCTAACTAACTTCTCTATAGTCCAGGACATGGGTCAACAAACCTGAGGAAATGTTGGATTAAGAGAGGAGATACCCTTACCCAGAACACTCTTATCACTGGCTGGAGAAAGAGGGAGGATAAACCAGTGAATATACCAAATTTCCTATCTCAAGATGTTAACTATTCACAGTTTGGAACTGTTTACCTTTGGCAATAACTTTTCAGCAGTAAATCCAATTTATCACAATAAAGATGAATAATATTAGGAAAAAGAGTGTAGAAGCATCCGGGGAAAACCTGTCCTTAAGGAACTTGGAAAACAGACATTTCTTTCTACACAACAGAATACCAATAAGTAAATGTTCATAGACAAACACAATCATAATCAAAAATAAAACTTTTGGGAATCAGTGATATCACTTTCTTCCTCTTTACTTTTTTATCCTTTCCTGATTAAGTATGTGATGACATATGGATAAATAAGGACATGTAGCAGGAGGGGAGTATTTTTTATTTGAATCAATAGGGATCATTTTAATACTTTGATTAAAATATGAAAAAATGGGTACCTGAGAGAATGGCTTTGCAATAATTTAAAATTAAAACAGAAATATCTAAAAGAAGTAGTAAGAACATTTACTCAAAACTGAAATTAATTAAAATTATTAGAGATGTAAACTGAAACTTGCCTTTAGCAGAATAACTGGATTTAGTAGAGAATAAATTACTAGTGAATTTTTTTTGTTGAAGGCAAGAACTTCTAACCCTGTGATAGCTTTAGATGTTGCTATAATGATGGAAGCTATGCAAACAGTATTTCAAACACCAGCATAGTCAGCCACTGTGGAAAGATTTCAGCTGAGCTTCCAGACTAAGACACACTGACATGAAGGACTTGGCGATCTACTGAAAAAATTGACCAGAGAAAACCTAATAGGTAACAGCAGAACATCAGCTGGTATAGTGCCAGAAGGTGAGTCCCTTAGATTAGACAGCACTCAAAATATTACTGGGGAAAAACTGCCCCCTCAAAGCAAAGTTGACCTCAGTGATGTGAGAGAAGTAAAGTTTTTGGGACCATCATTCTCTGATGTGACATGACACAAAAAGAGAAGAAACACCTGTAAACATCGATTATAAATCAGGATGTTGGATGTACGAAGTATGAATCAAGCAAAATTGGAAGTCATCAAAAATGAAATAGAAAGCATAAAGGTCAATACCGTAGGCATTGTTGTTGTTAGGTGCCGTCAAGTTGGTTCCCACCCATAGCCACTCTATGCACAGCAGGACGAAACACTGCCCGGTCTTGCCCCATCTTCACAATCCTTGTTATGCTAGAGCCCAATGTTGCAGCCATTGTGTCAACCATCTCCTTGTGGGTCTTCCTCTTTTTTGCTGACCCTCTACTTTATCAAGCATGATGTCCTTCACCAGGAACTAGGCCACCCTGGTAACTTGTTCAAAGTAAGTGAGACGAAGTCTAGTCATCTTCACTTCTAAGGAGGATTCTGGCTGTACTTCTTCCAAGATGGATTTGTTAGTTCTTTTGTCAGTCCGTGGTATATTCAATATTCTTTGCCAACACCACAACTCAAAGGAGTCAGTTCTTCTGTCTTCCCTATTTATTGTCCTGCTTTCTCATGCTTATGAGATGACTGAAAACACCATGGCTTGCATCAGGAACACTATTAGTCCTCAAAGTGACATCTTTGCCTTTTAATATTTTAAGGAGGTCTTTTGCAGCAGACTTGTCCAATGCAATGCATGTTTTGATCTCTTGACTGCTGCTTCCATGGGTATTGATTGTGGATCCAAGTAAAATGAAATCTTTGACGACTTCAATCTTTTGGCCATTTATCATGGTGTTACTTATTGGTCCAGTTGTGAGGATTTTTGTTTTCTTTATGTTGAGATGTAATCCATACTGAAGGCTGTGGTCTTTGATCTTCATCAATAAGTTCTTCAAGTCCTCTTCACTTTCAGCAAGGAAGGTTGTGTCATTTGCATACCACAGGTTGTTAATGAGTCTTCCTCCAATCCTGATGCTATGTTCTTCTTCATTTAGGCTACCTTCTCAGATTATTGGAAACCCTGGTGGTGTAGTGGTTAAGTGCTATGGCTGCTAACCAAAGGGTTGGCAGTTCGAATCCACCAGGCACTCCTTGGAAACTATGGGGCAGTTCTACTCTGTCCTATAGGGTCTCTATGAGTCGGAATCAACTCGATGGTCCTGGGTTGGGGTCTTAGACTATTTGCTCAGCATACATACTGAATAAGTATGGTGAAAGGACACAGCCATGACAGAGACCTTTCCTGACTTTAAACCCCAAAATATCCCCTTGTTCTGTTCAAACGACAGCCTCTTGATCTATGTACAGCTTCCTCATGGGCACAATTAAGTGTTCTGGAATTTCATTCTTCACAATGTTACCCATAATTTGTTGTAATCTACACATTCATATGCCTTTGCATAGTCAATAGAACACAGGTAAACATTTTTCTGATGTTCTCTGCTTTCAACCAGTATCCATCTGACATTAGCTATAATATCCCTAGTTCCATGTCCTTTTCTGAATCTCACTTGAATTTCTGGCAGTTCCCTGTTGATGTACTACCGTAACCCTTTTGAGTGATATTCAGCAAAATTTTACTTGCATGTGATATTAATTATATTGTTTGATAATTTCCACATTTGGTTGGATTACCTTTCTTTGGAATAGGAATAAGTGTGTACCTCCTTCCATCCTATTGGCATTATGAGCTGAAATGGACTGGTATTGGCCATTTTGAATTGGACAATCATATGGTCTACTATGCTGGAAATGACAATGCATTGGACAAATCTCTTGCCAACGAACTCTTTAAAGTGTTAAACAGCAAAGATGTCACTTCGAGGACTGTGGTTCACCTGCCACAAGACATGGTATTTTCAATCCCCTCATGTGTGTGGGAAACCTGGACAATGAATAACAGAATCAAAGAAGAATCAATGGATTTGAGTTGTGGTGTCAGCAAAGAACATTGAATATACCACAGACTGTCAGAAGAATGAACAAATCTGTCTTGGAAGAAGTACAGCCACAACGTTCCTTAGAAGTGGTGATGGCGAGACTTCATCTCATGTACTTTGGACATGTTATCAGGAGGGGCCAGTCCCTGGAGAAGGACACCAAAAAAGAGGAAAACACTCAAGAGATGGATTGACACAATGGCCGCAACAATGGGCTCAAATACAGCAAAAATTGTGAGAACGGCACCAGATCAATGTATAGTCCTGTTGTCTATAGGATTGCTATGAGTCGGAACCTACTCAATGTCACCTAACAACAGCAACATTGTATATTTAAAATAAGTATTATCATTTACCCCTAATTTAAATAGATTTTCTTTATTTCAAAGAAGAAAAAGAATAAAACTTTGAGAACAAAACCTTCCGTGGAAAAGGCAACACTAGCCATTTGCTGAATATGTTTCAATAAGCACAAAATATTTCAAATAAAATAGACAATAAAAAAAAAGTGATGTTACTACGCTAGGAATGCTTACTTATTTCTCCTGTATAAATAAAATGACTGAAGCAAGGGAAAAATCATTCATTTCATGATCAAATGGAAATGTTTGGTGTGGAAAAAATGTTACCCTGACTTTATGCACTCTATATTCACCAGCTAGAATTATACCAACAATCAAATTATTCTGCTTTCTTAATACATGGATATGCTGTCTAATGGAAAATAAATATTTCATCTTCAAAATTGAAATCAAAGTTTGTAGTTAAATCATTCTCCACAGAAACACAGTAAAGTGTTACAAAGGCGTAACTTTATCTGAGGGTGAAGCATAAAAAGAATTCCATCCCTGTCATTTGCAGGTGCACACTGCTGTACTGCCAGAGTGACTTGAAATGGCCCATATTTACAAAACATGTTATAAAAAAGTGAAAGCTTTTGAATACTGTGGTTGTAATAAGTAGAGCAACTAAATTTCAATTGTGAATTAAGAATTTGTCTTTGGAAATAGCTTTTTCAAATTTTGATTCATATTTTTGTCTGCCTGAACATATTTTCAATAATGGATTCCATAACATTCTCACCAACGTTTGTTATTATCTGTCTTTGAATATAGCCATCTGATTGAATGTGAAGTCTTATCTTTTTGTGGTTTTGATTTGCTTTGTCTAATGATTAAAGATGTTGAACATTATTTCATGTACTTACTGTTCATTTTTATATTCTCTTTGGACAGATGTCTATTTGGTCATTTTTGCTTTTAAGTTAGATTATTTGTATTTTTGTTGTTCAGTTTTTTATATGTGTCGGAGACAAGCATTTTATCCTGTGTATGATTTGCCGATATTTCCTACCATTCTCTTAGTTATCTTTTCTTTTTCTTGATGGTGTCCTTTGAAGCATAATTGCTTTTAATTTTGATGAGGACAACTTTGTCTTTTTTTTTTTTCTTTTTTTGATTGTGCTTTGGAGGTTGTATATACATATAACATTGTTTATGTATAAACATGGCTTAATTCAAGGTCACAAAGATTTACCCTTAGGTTTTCTTCTAAGACTTTTATAGTTTTAGGTCTTACATTTACATGTATTACAAACATTGAGATGAATTTTGTATATGGTATGAAGTAGAAATTCATTTTCATTATTTTGCATGAGAATGTCCAGTTTTCCTAACATTGTTTCTTGAAAACCCTATTTTTTTTTCCCATTAAATGGACTTGGCACTCTTGTGAAAAAGCAACTGGCCATCGGTTTGTTGGTTTGAACATAAGTATAACTGAACATAAGCATAATGATTTATTTCTGGATTCTCAGTTCTATCCCATTGACCTATAAGTTTGTCCTAATTATAATAACACACAGTCCTGACTATTATAGCTTTGTTGTAAGTTTTGGACTTGGAAAATATGAGTCCTCCAACTTTGTTCTACTTTTCAAGATTGTTTTGGCTATTCTGGGTCCATTGCATATTCTGGGTCCATTGCATTTTGTTAAAAAAAAAATTAAAATCATTAATTTCTGCAAAAAAAAGGGGGGGAATTTTGTTAGTGATTGCTTTGAACTTGTCCATGAATCAAGAAAATATTAATGCATAGCCTTGCACTTCTTTTGTTAAAATTTATTCTTAAGTATTTTACTATTTTAGATGCTATTGCTAATTCATTTTTAAATGTGATTTTATGATTGTTAAAAATAGAAATGTGCTTGATTTTTGCATATTGATGATCTATACTGTAAATGATGCTGTACTTGTTTATTCTAATATATATGTATTATTTGCTGTATCCTTAAAAATTTTCTTTATGGAAGACCATGTTATCTGTTAAAAGAGATAGTTTTAGTTTTTCTTTTCCAATATGAATGTTTTTAATTTCCTTTTCTTGAATAATTGACCTGGTCAGCATCTTCAGTAAAAGGTATAATAGAAATGGCAAGAGCAAACAACCCTATCTTATTCCTGATCTTTGAAGGGAAGCATCAAGTCTTTAACCATTAAGTATGACATAAACTGTAGATAATTTAGTAGAGGGCCTTCATCAGGTTAAGAATATTTTCTTCCACACCTAGTTTGTTGAATATCCCTTTATCATAAAAGAGAGCTAGATTTTGTAATTATTTTCAGCATATAATTGAGATAACCATACATTTTATGCCATTTAATCAATTACTATGGTATTTTACATTGACTAAGGAGCCCTGCTGCACAGTGGGTAAGCACTTAGCTAAATTTCAAGTTGGTGGTCTGAACCCACCAGCCCCACCGTGGGAAAAAAGACCTGTCAATCTGCTCCCATAAAGATTTGCAGCCTAGGAAACCTTATGGGGCAGGTCTACTCAGTCTTAAAAAGTCATTATGAGTCAGAATTGATTGGGTGGCACCGACCAACAACATCATATTTACTGATTTTTACAAGTTGAAACAATTTTGCATTTATGAAATAACTTCTACTGGATAATGAGTATAAATCATTTTAATATATAGCTAGTCTGGGTTTGAAAATATTTTGTTGAGGATTTTTGCATCTATAATCATAAGGAAAATTGATTTGAAATTTTATTTTCTTGTCACATCTTTTTTTGTTTGTTATCAGGGTAATATTCACATCATAGAATGAGTTGCGGTGTGTTCCCTCTATTGTTATAAACAATAGTTTGTGGTTGATATTAATTCTTTAAAAGTAAGACAGGATTCATGAATAAAGGTATCAGGCCTGGGCTTCTTATTAAGAAGACTTTTTTTTTTTGTTTTGTTACAGTTTCAATCTATTTCTTATAGATTTCAAAAAATTGAGCCTTAATAGCTTATTTTTCTGTGCTTTTTTTCATTTTTCATCTATATTTTCTAATTTGTTGGTATTAATTCTTCATCTCATTATTTCGCTAATGTTGTCACTTCTTTCATTCCTAATTTTAATACCGGAGCATTCTTTCTCTGATATTTTGGCTAAAGCTTTGCCAGTTTTGTTCTTATTTTCAAATTATGCCTTTTGGTTTTATTGATTTTATCGTGTTTTTATTCTCTATTCATTAATCCCCACTTTAGAATTTATATTTTCTTCCTGCCTATAGTTTTCCTTGGTGTGTAGTTTTCTTTTTCTAGTTTATTAAAGTGGGAAGTTAGGCTAGTTACATGAGATTGTCCTTCCTTTGTAATACAGGTGTTTATAGCTATAAATTTCTCTCTAAGCACTCCTTTAGTTGGATCCCATAGGTTTTGGTATGTTGTATTGCTTTGTCTTTTTTCATTCAGCTCAAAGTTTTATTTTGTCTTCCTAATTAAGAGTTTAATTTCCCTTGTGATTTATTCTTTGAAGTATTGACTTTTGGAGGAAGGGTCATTAACAGCCTGCCTTATGCAGGTGACATAGTCTTGCTCCCTGAAAGTGAAGAGGACTTGAAGCACTTACTCATGAAGATCAAAGACCACAGCCTTCAGTATGGACTGCACATCAACATAAAGAAAACAAAAATCCTAACAACTGGATCAAAGAGCAACATCATGATACATGGAGAAAAGATTGGAGTTGTCAAGGATTTCATTTTACTTGGATCCACAATCAACAGACATGGAAGCAGCAATCAAGAAATCAAGACACATTGCATTGGGTAAATCCTCTGCAAAGGACCTCTTTAAAGTGTTGAAAAGCAAAGATGTCACCTTGAAGACTAGGGTTCACCTGACCCAAGCCACGGTATTTTCAATTTCATTGTATGCGTGTGAAACCTGGGACAGTGAATAAGGAAGACCGAAGAAGAATTGACGCCTTCGAATTGTCATGTTGGCTATTGAATATACCATGGACTGCCAAAAGAACGAACAAATCTGTCTTGGAAGAAGTACAATCCAAATGCTCCTTGGAAACAAAGATGGTGAGACTGTGTTGTACATACTTTGGACAGGTTGTCAGGAGGGATCAGTCCCTGGAGAAGGACATCATGCTTGGCAAAGTACAGGGTCAGCGGAAAAGAGGAAGACCATCAACAAGGTGGATTGACACAGTGGCTGCAACAATGAGCTCAAGCATAACAATGATTGTGAGAATGGCACAGGACTGGTCAGTGTTTTGTTCTATTGTGCATCGGGACAGACTCGAAGGCACCAAAGAATAACAATTGACTATTTAAGAGAGTGTGGTTCAATTTCTACATGTTTATGACTTCTGCAAAATTTCACATTATTGATTTCTAATTTCAATCAGTTATAAGAACATAATTTCTGTGATTTCAGTCCTTTTAAATGTGTGCCTTGTTCTATATTATTAAATATGGCCTGTCCTAGAGAATGCTTTAAGTGCATTTGAGAAGAATGTGTATTCTTCTGTCATTGGGTGGGATGCTCTACTTATGCATTGTAGGTCAAGTTGCCTTATACTGTTATTTATCTTCTTAGTTGTTTATCCATTATTGAAAGTGGAGGAATTTATTCTCACACTGTTGCTTTTGAATAGTCTATTTCTCTCTTTGTCATTTTTTGTTTCATGTATTTTGCTTCTGTATTTTTAGGTGCATGTATGTTTACATTGTTCTGTCATCCTGATAGATTAACTATTTTACTGCTTTAAAATATTTCTTCTTTGTCTCTAGTAACAAATTGTGCTTTAAAGCCTATATAGCCACCCCAGCTCTCTTCAGGATGATGCTTTTATAGTATAGGTTTTTTCCATTATTCCACTATAAACTTATTTGTATCTTTGAATCTAAAATGTGTCTCTTGTGAAGAGCATATAACTGGATCATATGTAGGTTTTATGTTTTTTTAAAGCATTTAACCTGTTGAAGTTTACATTTTGATTGAAGTGTTTAGGCCATTATATTCAATGTAATTTCTGACAAGGTATGACATATCTGACATTTTGTATTTGTTTTCTGTGTTTTTGTCTTTCTATTCTGTCATTATTTTCTTAGTTTATGTTTCATAGATACGTAGATTCTGTATGTATTCTAGTAAACAATTTGAATTCTTGTGGTTTTACTATATTTTTCTGGGTTTTTTTTTTTTCCTTAGTCATTGTCAAGGGCATTAAAATTAACATCCTAATTTAAAATAATCTTGTTCAGATTAATTCTAAAATAATTTCAAGAGTATACAAAAACTTTACTTCTTTATACCTGTTTTCTTCTTCTTTTATGCTATTATAGTCATACAAATTACATATTTATATACAATAAGCTTATAAACACAGTTTTATAATTACAGTCATGCACCACTAAACGGCTGTTCAGGCAACATCCAACCACATACACGTCCATGGTCCTAATCCTCATTAAGACTATTATATTAAAAATCCAAGGTACATGCGATGGTTCATAACACATGGGTGCTACTTTGCCATGCTCATCAAAACATTATTACTATTAAAAATTTATTACTGTATTATTATGGTAAAGGCATTTTATTTTACCTCAGAGTGTTTCTTTAATGTTTTTATGCATAGAAAGATATACTGTATGCTATATACTAGGACAAAGATTTGACAAACAGTATCTAATTTTGACTTATGTACAAATTTGACTTAAAGACAACTTTAGAAGGTAACTTGTTCATAATCTGATTACTGCCTGTAAGTAATATGTTGTTTGCACAATGTCAAAATTATGTGGTATCCTATTTCACAGAATATGTTATGGACGTGTTATGGACGTTAAAGGACCCGTGACTGTATTGCTTTGTACAAGTGTCTTTTAAATCAGATACGAGAAAACAAAAATAGTTTTATACTGACTTTCATATTTGCCTAAGTAGTTACCTTTATTAGTGTTTTTTCATTTGTTTGTTTTCTTCCTTTACCCAAGCTCTTGAATTGCTGTTTAGTGTCCTTTTATTTCAATACTGACAACTCTCTTTATTATTTAGGATTTTATTTATCTATGAATGTTTAATTTCTTTTTGTTATTTGAAGGATATTTCTTTGTTGACGATTTTTTCCCCTTTGTTTCACTTCATTGATTATGCCATCTCCCTGCTTCCTAGCCTCCATGGTTTCTGAAATCAGTTGATATGTTATTGAGAATCCCTTGAATGTGACGAGTAGGTTTTCCCTTGCTGTTTTGAAAAGATTTCGTCTTTACATTTGGATTTTGATAATTTGACTATAATGTTTATAAATACGGGTTTCTTGAAGTTTATCCTACTTGGAGCTTGTTTAAACTCATGGAGTGTAGGTTAATGTTCTTCATCAAACTTGGGATGTCTCGGCCATTATTTTGTTAAATATCCTTTTTGTCCCTTTCTTCCTATTCTCCTGGGACTACCATTATACATATTTTGGCACACTTAATGGTGACTCATGTGTTCCTGAGGTCCTGTTTATTTTTTTATCCTTTTTCTGTTTTGTTCCACCTGTTGAACCATTTCAATTGACCTGTCTTTAAGATTTCTGATCACTTATAACCCAAATTAAAATCTGCTGGTAGAAACCTGTAGTGATTTATTAATTTCAGTTATTGTTTTTTCATCTTGAAATTTTTCATTTTGTACTTTTTTAAATCTAGCTCTCTACTGACACTTTCTATTCGGAATGACATATTCATCTTTTTAGAAAATTCTTACACATAGTTTCCTTTAATTCTTTGAACTTATTTGCAAGAGCTGATATGATAAGTTTGAATAGTTAGTCCAATATCTGAACTTCCTTAAGAGCATTTCTATTGCTTGATTTTTTTCCCATACATGAGCCATATTTTTCTCTTTATATTTTTCTTTCATTTTTCTTTGAACACTGGACATTTTAATTACTATGATGTGGCAGCTTTGAAAATCAGATCACCTTTCAGTGTTTGCTGTTCCGTTTCTTTGCATTTATTGTATACTTAAAGCATTTCGTTTCAAATATGGCAACACTGAAAATTAAGTCTTCCCCTTCCTCAGCATGTACTGTTGTTACTGTTTTCACTGTTCCTGTTTATTTAATGACTTTCCTGGGCTAATTCTGTAAATTCTGTATTCTGTGTCAGGTGTGGCCTCTGAAGTCTCTGGTTCACTTAGAGACCAGTGAGGAGATTTGACTGGAACCAATAAGTTTCTGAACCATCACCAAGGAGGTATGTCTGTGTGTGTGCACGCACGTACATATGTTTGGGCATGTTTTGAAGGCTCAATCTGGTAGCTTGGAAGTCTGGCATAGCCTTCACTTCCTGTTTTCACAGGGCTTCAAGATCAGCCAGAGGTGAAAGCTCAGTGTCTTATTAGGTCTTTCCTTGGTATGTGAACAGCTCTGGGAATGATAGAGCTTTGCACAAGAATATGGCCTTCCAGATTCCAGAGGGTATGTAGGAGGTTTCCAAGGTATCCTGTAGACATCTCATTCTACAGTTTTTCTTTTTGAGTGTCTTTGCCAAGCTTTGTTGTTGTTGTTAGGTGCAGTCAAGTCGATTCCCACTCAAAGCAACCCTACGTACAACAGAAGGAAACACTGCCTGGTCCTGCACCATCCTCACAATCACTGTTATGCTTGAGCCTATTGTTGCAGCCACTGTGTCAGTCCATCTCGCAAATTATTATCACAATCTCACATAGTCGTATTGTTAAACAATCACCATTGCTTGTTTTGACAAATGCTTTGAGCGCAGGCCTGTTTGTACAGAGCTAAGTTCTGCATCAGGTAAAATAGAGACAAACCCTGAAAATACAGGTTTTCAGCAAGCTGTCAGACAGGTCCAACAGTGACAATTCACTGGGTTTTGGCATTTTGGCTGACTCAAATTTATTCTGCCCTTTCAGTGGCTGCCAGACTTCCAGTTTTCACAATACTTTGTTGTTGTTAGGTGCCATCGAGTCAGTTCCAACTCATAGAGACCCTATGCACAACAGAACAAACACTACCTGTCCTAAGCCATCCTTACAATCGTTGTTATGCTTGAGTTCATTGTTGCAGCCACTGTGTCAGTCCACCTCATTGAGGGTCTTCCTCTTTTCTGCTGACCCTGCACTCTGCCAAGCATGATGTCCTTCTTCAGGGACTGATCGCTCCTGACAACATGAACAAAATATGTAAGATGCAGTCTCGCCATCCTTGCTTCTAAGGAGCATTCTGCTTGTACTTCTTCCAAGACAGATTTATTCGTTCTTTTGGCAGTCCATCGTATATTCAACATTCTTCACCAACACCACAATTCAAAGGCGTCAACTCTTCTTCTGTCTTCCTTATTCACTGTCCAGCTTTCATATGTAAATGAAGCGATTGAAAATACCATGGCTTGGGTCAGGCACACCTTAGCCTTCAAGGCAACCTATTCGCTTTTCAACACTTTAAAGAGA
Source organism: Elephas maximus indicus (assembly GCF_024166365.1). Taxonomy (NCBI): domain Eukaryota; kingdom Metazoa; phylum Chordata; class Mammalia; order Proboscidea; family Elephantidae; genus Elephas; species Elephas maximus. The sequence goes on along the minus strand of NC_064820.1, from coordinate 34,197,281 downwards.
CCCTTTGCAGCAGATTTACCCAATGCAATGCGTCTTTTGATTTCTTGACAGCTGCTTCCATAGCTGTTGACTGTGGATCCAAGTAAAGTGAAATCCTTGACAACTTCAATCTTTTCTCCATTTCTCATGATGTTGCTCATTGGTCCAGTGGTGAGGATTTTTGTTTTCTTTATGTTGTTTTTTTTTTTTTTTTTATGTTGAGGTGCAATCCATACTGAAGGCTGTAGTCTTTGATCTTCGTTAGTAAGTGCTTCAAGTCCTTTTCACTTCCAGCAAGCAAGATTGTGTCATCTGCATAATGCAGGTTGTTAATGAGCGTTCCTCCAATCCTGATGCCCCATTCTTCTTCATATAGTCCAGTTTCTCGGATTATTTTCTCAGCGTACACATTTAATAGGTATAGTGTAAGAATACCACCCTGACACACACCGTTCCTGACTTTAAACCAATGGGTATCCCCCTGTTCTGTCCGAACAACTGCCTCTTTATCTATGCAAAGGCTCCTCATGAACACAATTAAGTGTTCTGGAATTCCCATTCTTTGCAATGTTATCCAAAATTTGCCTTTACATAGTCAATAAAACACAGGCAAACATCCTTCTGGTATTCTCTGCTTTCAGCCAGTATCCATCTGACATCAGCAATGATATCCCTGGTTCCACATCCTCTTCTGAAAATGGCCTGAATTTTCTGGCAGTTCCCTGTCAATATACTGCTGCAGCAGTTTTTGAATGATCTTCAGCAAAATTTTGCTTGAGTGTGTTATTAATGATGTTGTTCTATAATTTCCACATTTGGTTGGATCACCTTTCTTGGGAATAGGCATAAACTCACAATATAGTAGCTGTGAAACTTTTTTTTTTTTTTTTTCAAGTTTACTGTGGACCTGAGAGAAAGAGAATCGGACGAAGCCAAGGGAAAATACTACAAAGCTTTCTTTTGTTACCGAGATTCAGCCATTTTTCTTGAGTAAACATTCTTTCCATTATTGCAACCCTTTGATTAATTTGCAGAGTTCTATAAAATTTATTTTGACGGATTTTGTTTGTTTGTTTGTTTTCTGTACTATTCTTATTGCTTTTATGGAAGACTGAATTTTTGAATGTCCTTACTCTTCCCTTCTGAAAACGCCCCATAGGTCTCATTTTTAAAGGAATTTTGTTTTCTGCTAACTGATTATTCTGCCACTACTACGTACTATGTGGCGATATTTTATGATGTTGCCTATGATAGAATAGTAGTGCATACTGCCTATTCCATCTGCTCCCCTGTACCTCCCAACCCCCCTGCATGATCATATCATTAGTTCTGATAAATGAAGTGTGAGCATACATCACATTTTACCTTCAGCTGCCGTGAACATTTACAGGGGAGATAATTTTGAGCTATAGGTAGAGGAGCTACACGCTACTTCTGAAACTAGTTGTAATGGCAGACTTGTGCAATTGCAATGTGGTTTGCAGAAAAAAAACTTCATTTCCCTAGCTTCTTTTCTGGATCTGAAGAGTTTATATTCATAGCCTGTTGTTATAGAATCAAAACATGCAAATACTTTTATACAGCTATATATAACAGGATAATTCTTAGAACTGGTTGAATATGACAGCTTCTCAGGCTAATCCTCACTGCTTAGTTTTCTTCATTATAAATGGCAGGTTTTCAGGGGAATTTCTCAACACCAATCCACTGAGAATTCCCTGATTCATGTTATATTCCTCACGGCAGCCCCACATTAGGCATTTAAGATCTTAGATACATTAATTGCACCCTACCAAAGGCAGTATGATGTATTCCAAGGTCTCTTTAAGTGATAGCTAGTTCACTTCTTATTAAATATTCCAAGGATGGGAAATACAGTACATGGTGAAATAATCTTTGTAGCGGATACATCTAATTCTCAAAGTCTTTCTGTGTTTTATAAATACGTCTGTCTCACTTCGCCTCTCTCCTACCTAGTCATAGGCAAATGTCATACTAGACGTGGAGTAGATCAGACTTTTTCTCACTCTTCTGTGATCATTCTAAATTTGCATTTAATAGCCAACACATACGTCAATTAATAATGAGATTATATTTAGTGTTTATAATATCATTTAATAACAATATTTTTAAAATTAAGTTATTTCTGTAGAGAATTCCAGCAACCTCACAGGACTAGCAGGATATTGATTGTTTTTTAGAATTTTTTCAACAATTTACAAATAGTGATTCCACAAACTCTATATAACTTCAATGCTTTTTTCTTTTTCTATTCTTATCAAACTACTTTCAAGTTCATTTAGAAGTACACTTTTTCATACAAAATTATTAATGTTCTCATTGAGTACTCCCAGAATTAACCAGGTCAGTGGAACATCAATTTCTCTTACCAAGAATTACATCTAGAGTAGCCACATTTGAGTCTTCACTGCTTAAAATTCTTGTTCACTTAGGACTTACCTAATTACAAGTTCATATATATGGACATATAAAGATTACTATTAGGGATGTTTTATGGCATATTGTTTATACTTTTATCTGCAGGGTTCCTAATTATAGTATTAGCCAGCACTGTTCATTGCAAGATTATGCATTGCTAGTCCTAAAGCAAGTTTGTTTAAGTGACTTAAATATCCCCTCAGCCCTCTATTTCAATGTTACTGTGTCCAACTTTAGAGAAGTTAAATACTAAATGTCAAATAGTCCACCTAATTTTTACTATTTACAAAAAGAATACTGAAATTTAATTTAAATGAAATTACCATGCTTCCATATGTTCTGCCTGAGTGTATTTTTAACTACCTGCATGAGCCCACCTAAGCCATTTTTGATGCTTTATATGGGAAATGATTATAAAGGCCATTTGGTGTTATTAAATTACATGAAAAAAACCTACATTTCTCTAGTTGATGAATCTCGCCCTTGAGTTTCATTTTATTGAACTATAATTATTAGATCCTCTAATATTCATACAGGGAGAGCCTGTATCACATTTTAAGCTCAAAACTAAGTAGTAAGAAGATGAAGTGTAATGGGACAGGAGAACTAAAATAGTCATAGACGTTCCAATTTGAAAGTATCAATCCATTTAATATCCAAAGTTATAGACATAAGAAAGAAGTTTGAAAAATACATGCTTTATCATGCACATTGAGGTTAGCTTTCCAAACTCTTACCATCAGTTTTCAAACTTGCAAAATATATTTCCTATTTTTCTAATGCTAAAATTACCTTAAACTACTGTGACTTTATTTTGTAGCATTTGAAGTGTTTGGAATTGGATACTGCTTCAGGTTATACATAATTTAGCAATGTGCTTCTTACATAACATTTAGGTAACTGTCTTAGTCATCTAGAGCTAATATAATAGAAAAACCACAAGTGGATGGCTTTAACAAAGAGAAGTTTATTCTCTCACAGTCTAGGAAGGTAAAAGTCAAATTCAGGGTGCCAGCTCCAGGAGAAGGCTTTCTCTTTTGTGGGCTCTGGAGGAAGTTCCTTGTCATCAATCTTCCCCTGCTCTAGGAGCTTTTCAAGTGCAGGGACTCAGGGTCAAAAGGGCTTCTGGCTCTACTTTCTTGGCGGTACGAGGTCCCCCAGTCTCTCTACTAGCTTCTCTTTTTTATATCTCAAACGGCATTGGCTTAAAATTCAACCTAATCTTGTAGATTGAGTTCTGCCTCATTAACATAACTGCTGTTAATCCTATCTCATTAACATCATAGAGATAGGATTTACAGCACATAGGAAAATCACATCAGATGACCAAATGGCAGACAGGCGCACAATACTGGTAATCGTGGCCTAGCCAAACGGACAGATGTTTTTGGGAGACACAATTCAAACCATGACAGTACCCCAATCAGTATACCTAGTAGGGTAAGGAATAGTGTCCTCACTGGCCACAGACAGTGAAACCAGTTCCTGGAGAGGAACATCATGCTTAGTCAGTGAAAAAAAGAAATACCCTAAATGAGATGGATTGACAAAGAGGCTGTAAGAATGGGCTCAAACACAGCAAAGATTGTGAGGATCCTGCAGGACCAGGTAGTGTTTCATTCCTTGTGCATAGGCTCGCTGTGAGTCGGAACTGACTCAACAGCACCTAACAACAACAAGTCTTAGTCAATTGATCGCTCAAATTTTAAGGTGTTGAAATTGTACCCAGAGTCATCTGGAACTGTCAAGAGTTCATGAGCAGTTAAATCAGAGAGAAAACAAGGAAGTGAGAATTTCTTAATGGAAACACATATTCAAAAACCCTCACCTACCTCCTGTTGTGCCAATTTTGTTATATAACCATCCCAAAAGAAACACAAAAAACAAACCCATTGTGGTAGAGTCGATTCCAACTCACAATGACCCTATACGACAGAGTAGAATTGCCCATAAGTTTTCCAAGGAGCACCTGATAGATTCAACATGCCGATCTTTTGGTTAGCAGCCGTAGAACTTAACCACTATGCCACCGGGGTTTCCATAGATGATTATAGTGATAGGGAAAAAAAAAAAAGAAAACTCAAGATAGTCCACTATTTTCTCTCACAATGGCAGTAGATATCAGATCTCAAGTACAAAGAGAGGCTACTGTTATGGTGAGCATTTAAAAAATCAACACATTGCAAATGGGATTGCCATTGAAAATCTGAAAACAAGCTTGAAGTCTGCTGTTTAGAAACTTTAAGATCTTATAAAAATTGCTGACGTTCAGGTCCTGTGCTGCTTTAATTGAACAGTGAATGAGAACCTCTCTTCTAAGAGCAACATGGAATCATTCAAACTATATGCTACATAAACATATTTAAAAATTTATAATTTATAGTTAATATAACCAAAGAACAATTGAGAAAATATTTAATGTTATAAAATAGCTCAATAATGGGTCCAAAAACTAAACCAAACCCACTGCCGTTGAGTTGATTCTGACTCATAGCAACCCTATAGGACAGAGTAGAACTGCCCCATAGAGTTTCCAAGGAGCAACTGGTGGGTTTGAACTGCCGACCTCTTGGTTAGCAGCTGCAGCACTTAAACACTACACCACCAGGGTTTCCAATAATGGGTCCAAGTGTGTAAAATTACTCTATTTTTTTGAAAGAAAGGAGGTGTTTTAATAATCATGGTACTAAATTTGTTACATGTCCTTTATTGTTTAAAAAATAACTTTAGATTTCCAACATGTGTTTAAATAAGTACGTTTCTTATTTCATGCAGTAACACAGCTTAATGTACTTACTAGTCTTGGTCAAATTTCATTTTCATTGAAATATCATATTTTTTGTATTTCATTGATATTCTTTGTAGATAGGTATTTTTCTGAATTTTTTATTTCAAATTCATGAAATGGAAATTGTAAATTTTCAGAGACTACACAATGATAATTTACAATTGTGTACTGGAGCCAAATTTTAAAGCAGTGGTTATGTGGTCACAGGTTTCAATAGACAAGTGGGGAAAAGATATGTCTTTTTAATTTGACTAGCACTTACACTTCAGTGTTCTTGGCTTAAAGGAGCCCTGTTGGCACAAAGGTTAAGTGCTTGGCTGCTAACCCTAAGGACAGTGGTTTGAACCAGCCAGATGCTCCATGGGGGAAAGATGCGGCAGTCTGCTTCCAGAAACATTATAGCCCCGGAACCCCATTTGGCAGTCCTACTCTGTCTCATAGTGTTGCTATGAGTTGGATGCAATCGATGTCAATTTTTTTTTTAAATACTTGGCATGGACAAGGGAGAAAACAAATAAAATACAAAGAGACTATTGTATGAACAGTGCATAATTCTGTCACATGTTCTCTTCAGTACAATTTGAAAACGGGAAAATTCTCACCAATTTATCCATTAACAGATAATGGATATTGTGACAAAGTAAATTAGGCTTCTGGCCTCAAGAAGTTTATGTCCTTTAAAACGAGATAAATATAAACCACGCATAGATAAACCAATAAGATAGTTTCATGTTCTTATGAATGTTAAGAAAAAGAAATTAGAGTAAGATGATGGAGAGTGACTGGTGATGGATTACTTCTTCAGCTAGTTTTGTCAGTAAGGTAAAGCCATAAATTAAGAGAGAGGAGCAGTAATGAAAGTACCTTGAAGAAGAATGTTCCAAGCAGAAAGAAGACAACAGAAAAGACACCCAGTTAGGAATGGACGTGAAATAACTAGAGGGCCGTGAAGACTGCAGAATCATTGCTGTGACCGTTTACCTTAGTTTTGTCACATCACTGCAGTGTGAAGTTTTCTCATGACTTTATGTAATGTTCACTTTTGAAAGAATCTAGAAATTTTCCTTTGTCTAATATTCTGGTGTTTTATGAAGGTTCACCATATCCTGCTATTCTTATGGAAGCCTATACAGATTTTAAAGAAAGAAATCATGTGTAATGGACATGACCTGTGCATATACAGAGCACCTTATGGACTTTATTTTGTCTAGATCTCCCTACAAACCTATATGATCAATCTTGTTTTGCCTGTTTTATAGCAAGGTTGTTGGTGTACAGAGGCAATACGACCAAGTTAACAACTAGGCAGTGTGATAACATGAAGATACAAATTTGACATTGTTCTAATCCAAAGTGTATGATAAGTAATTTTGCCATATTGGCTCAAAAGAAGGACAGTGTTTTAGTCACAGTTCTCCAGAAAAACAGAACCAATTATTAACACACACACACACACTCACACTCACGCATATATACATAGTATATGGAGAGAGAGAGAGAAAATGAGGGAGCTGACAAATCTAAAATTCATAGGTCAGGCAACAGGCTTGAAACTCTGGCAGTTTTATCTCAAATATTGGTAGGCCAGGCAGTGGGCTGGAAATTCCAGCAGGATATCTATTTACAGTTTGGAAGCAGAATCTTTTTTCCTCAGAAGTATCTAATTTTGCCCTTAAGGACTTTAATTCATAGGATGTGGCCCACTTTGGAGAGTAACCTGCTTTACTTTAGGACAACTGATATGTTAACCACATCTAAATAGTTTCATAGCAACATCTAGACCAGTGTTTGACTCAACAACTGAGCAGGACAGCCTAGTCAAGTTGACACATACCGCTAACCATCACCGAGGTCATGAAGGAAAATAGGCATTCGGATCCCATGAGCCTAATGATGTTCTCTGGGCTTTTCATAATGATGGATTGTTTGTTCTCATGTTTTTGTGACTGGCTACTCCTTTTTCAGGCTTTTCCTTTTCAGGATATTAAAAGCACCAAAATGAGTATGGCATTTATTAAATCTAGAAGGTGCCGAGTCAGTTGAGAATAACCTTACAATTACAAATCCAAATGTTTTCAACCCTCATAACAAACTGTCTGACTTTTGAAAATACCATTTTTTTTTTAAGTGGAATATCCTTGCATTATGTCTGTGTGTGTGGATACTTTACCTTTATGTCAAATTCAATATTTTTATAAAATTATTTGAAAGTGATAAACTAAGTTAAAATATACTATATACCTTATTACAGGTTCAGAAAGGTTGAGAGATTCAAAAATATCTTTATTACAAAGCCAGACAGACTAACCTGAATATGCCACAAAATTTGACTGCTTTAATATAGCACAAAACATGTTGAATAAGTGTTTCCTATACTCAGTGGATATACAAACAGAACTGAGTAAACAGCTATAGGGATAGAATAAATTATATCTGCTCATATTTAATGCCAAACACTGGAATTTAAAATTTCTAATTAAAGACATTAGTGAATGTCAATACAGCAGTATTTTAATGACTCCAAGTTAATCCCACAGCAATCAATTTAGATCAGAATGAGTTTATCGTGAAGTGCCAAAGGTGAAAAAATGCTTCCTGTGCACTATAAAGCAACATTTTCTCAAATGGATAATGCCTAGTCAAAATTTAACTAGATAATTACTTAATTTGCATTTATTGAGGATATATAATAACCAGGAAGATAACTCTTTGGGAAATGATCTAAGAGTAAACAGGTGACTTAGGTAAAAAGCAGTTTCAGCACATGTATATTCAGAATTAGTTAATGTTACTAAGAACACAGGACACACAGCTCCTACATGTTAAAGCTGGTTTGCTTAGAGCAGGGAAGTGGTGACTGATTTTATTTTGCACATGTATAAGTAGGGTGAAAAAGTAAACCCATGAAACTTATTTGTTTCTGTTCACTCCTGTAAGTTCAAAACATCGTTCACCCTCTATGACACTGCCAGCAAAAAGGCCTGCCAAAATCACATTTAAAGTCAAATCTTTCCTTTCCTCAGAAGGACAAAATCTAGTCTAACTAACGAGGATCTTTTGGATCACAGTGCAAGCAGCAATAGATTATTACTAACAACAAAGGGGAGAACTATAAAAAGGTTATGAGCTAGTCTGAGAGGTAATTCAAACCCAAATAGGTCAGGTAGTTATATAACATTTTGTGGAAATGAAGGACCCAGGAGCAGATATTAAAGCTGAAGAAGAGAATCAGGATTTAGAAAACTCTGGAAGCAAAATGTGATAAATTGCAAAAACAATGACAACACTATTTTTGCAGTTCCTCTCAGCAAGAGTGGCATATTTTCCCATCCTTTGAATAAAGTCAGCCTTTGTTGCTTGGTTTGGCCAATGGAATATAGCATAAATGATGTTGTGCCAGTCTGAGCATATTTTTTTAGAGGCCTTGCAGCTTCTGCTCTCCTGCCTTATAATGTCACTGCTACGCGAACAAGCCCCACATAGTTTGTGGCATGATGAGTGACATATATCCCAGTACCCTCATCACTTCAGTGTCTGCACAACTTCCACACATGTGAGAGAGACCATCTGGAACAAGTCATCTCTGGCAAATTTCTGAAGATATGTTAGTAAATTGCTGAAGTCAGTCGAGCCCAGTTTATACCAATTAAAAAGAAAAAAAAAGAAAGATCAACTAACTGTATGATTTTTTATTTTTTTAATACATTTTTAAGTTTTGGGTGGTTTGTCATGCAGTAAAAACAGAGACACATGACTGAGTGCTTAAAATTTTCCATTTCTTAATATATTCACTATATTTTGGCTTGACCAAACTTGACAGGCTGTCTCTTCCCTGCATACCCCTAAACTTTGGCTTGCCCACAAAGCTTGATCAAGCAGTAAAGCAAAAAGGTGCAAAATATGCCCTCTTTGCAGCCCATTCTGAGAACTGGTCAACCGCCAAGAGGAAAATGTCCTCTTTAACGGCCCTTGCCATGGATTTATCCCCATTTATTTATCCTTAAGAAATAGTTGCTATTAAGTCAACTTCGACTCGTGGTGACTTGTATGTGTCAGAGTAGAATTGTGCTCCACGAGGTTTTCAATGGCTAATTTTTCAGAAGTAGTTAACTGGGCCTTTCTTCCAAGGCACCTCTGGTTAGCTGCCATGGAGTCAGCTCAAATTCATGACAACTTTACATGTAACAACCTGGTCTTTTGCCATCCTCATAATCAATGATAGGTTTGACTCCATTGTTGTGACTATTGAGTCAATCCATCTCATTGAAGGTTCCGTCATTTTTACTGACCGTCTACTGTACCAAACATTTCTAACAGTTGATCTTCCATTACATGCCCAAAGTAAGTGAAGTGAAGCCTCACCATCTTCCTGCTTGCCCTATACTCCACCAAATACCTGCTAGCCCTTCTTATCCTTTCCTAGAAGAACACCACCTCCACCAGCAGCAGACCTTTGATGTTTAATTTTGATATATTTGCAGACCCTCACGTTGGAGTGTTCTCCCTATTGCAACAATCTTTTTGAATAAAGTCTCTTCTCCTTAAGTCCAGATTTATGTTTATTTGACATACAACACAAAGACTTTGAGACTAAATGAGCAAGAGAATAAAAATCATGCTATATACTTCACAGTTTAGGTTCACATCATACTTGGAGTATGATGAGTGTGTGGCTTACTTGAAGAGCCACTTGTGCTATATACAGCGACAAGACTGTTAGTTACTAAGGTAGTTCTCAAACCTTACTGTGGTTAGCAATCACTTGTGCATATCTGGAATGGGTAGAGAGATTCTGCTTTCAATAACAACATAATATCAGTGCTGCTGGTCATTTCACAACTCCTCAAGCAGAAATGGGTTAGAAAAGAGAAAATCACATCATTCTACAGTATGTCACAGTTGATGGGGAGAGGTTATTGAGAAAATTGCCCTATTACTTTCACCCTGTTATTTAGGCACATTTTGTATGATGTTGATCAAAGATGCAAGTATATTTCTGGATCTCCTCTATCCTCATCATTCTTCACAGATATCCTTCAAGCCAAAAAAGCCTAATCAAGAAAATATTATGTTTTAAAATCCCTGTTAGCCCTTTATCAGCATGGACAAATGCAGATGACATATTTCAGCAAATATAAAACTGAGTATGTAAGTAAAAAATATTTCAAAATTCTGATACTTTAAGGGAATGAACGTTGTATTGTTTTTATTTGCCACTGAGTTGGTTCAGGCTCATAGCGACCCTATAGGACAGAGTAGAATTGCCCCATAGGGTTTCCAAGTAGCAGCTGGTGAATTCAAACTGCTGACCTTTGATTAGCAGCCCAGCTCTTAACCATTGTGCCACCAGGGCTCCAAGGGAATGTATAGCAATGTAATTGTTTGGGAACATAATCCAGTGTCGTCCTGTATTGTGGGGGTATTGAAATAAGATACTATAAATGGGGGTATCAAGCAGCAGTATATCTACAGGAAACTACCAGAAATTTAGGCTGTATTCAGAAGAGGATGTGGAACTAGGGATATCATTGCTGGTGTCAGATAGGTCCTGACTGACAGCAGAGAATACCAGAGGATGTTTACCTGTGTTTTACTGACTATGAAAAGTCATTCAACTGTGTGGATCATAACAAATTATGGATAACGTTGCGAAGAATGCGCAGAACACTTAATTGTGCTCGTGAGGAAACTGTACATAGATCAAGAGGCAGTTGTTCAGACAGAGCAAGAGGATACTGCATGATTTGAAGTCAGGAAAGGTGTGTGTCAGGGCTGTATCCTTTCACCGCACCTATTCAGTATGTATCATGAGCAAATAATCGGAGATGCCAGATTACATGAAGAAGAATGGGTCATCAGGATTCGAGGAAGACTCATTAACAACATGCATTATGCAGATGACACAACCTTGCTTGCTGAAAGTGAAGAGGACTTGAAGCACTTACTGATGAAGATCAAAGACCACAGCCTTCAGTAGGTATTACACCTCAATAGAAAGGAAAAAAAAAAAAAAATCCTTACAACTGGACCAACAACCCACATCGTGATAAACAGAGAAAAAATTGAAGTTGTCAAGATTTCATTTTACTTGTATCCACAATCAACAGCCATGGAAGCAGTAGTGAAGAAATCAAATCATCCATTGCGTTGGGCAAATCTGCTGCAAAGGACCTCTTTAAGGTGTTGAAAAGCAAAGATGTCACCTTGAAGACTAAGGTGCACCTGACCCAGGCCATGGTATTTTCAATCACATCATATGCATGTGAAAACTGGACAATGAACAAGGAAGACCTAAGAAGAATTGATGCCTTTGAATTGTGATGTTGGCAAAGAATATTGACTATATAGTGGACTGACAAAAGAATGAACAAATTTGTCTTGGAAGAAGTACAATGGAATGCTCCTTAGAAGTAAGGATGGCGAGATTGCACCTTACATACTTTGAACACATTATCAGGAGGGAGCAGTCCCTGGAGAAGGACATCATGGTTGGTATAGTACAGGGTCAGCGGAAAAGAGGAAGACCCTTGATGGGATGGATTGACACAGTGGCAGCAACAATGGGGTGAAGCATAACAGTGATTTTAAGGATGGTGCAGGATGGGGCATTGTTTCCTTCTGTTGTGCATAGGGTTGCTATGAGCTAGAACTGACTCTACAGCACCTAACAACAATAACCTTTTATTTTGCTCAAAATCATTCAAAAGTGGTTGCAGCAACATATCGACAGGGAACTGCCAGAAATTTAAGTCAAATTTAGAAGAAGACATGAACCAGGGGTATCATTGCTGATGTCAGATGGATCTTGGCTGAAAGCCTGCGTTTCATTGTTTTCCTATGTTTCACTGACTGTGCAAAGGAATTCAACTGTGTGAGTCATAACAGATTATAGATAACATTGTAAAGATGGGAATTCCAGAACAGTAAATTGTGCTCATGAGGAATCTGTTCATAGACCAAGAAGCAGTCATTCAAAAAGAACAAGGGAATACTGAGTGGTTTAAAGTCTGGAAAGGTGTGTTTCAGAGTTGTATCCTTTCACTGTACTTATTCAGTCTGCTGAATAAACAATTCATGAATCTGAACTATAGGAAAAGAATGTGCCATTAGGATTGGAGGAAGACTCATTAAGAGATGATACAATCTTGCTTGCTGAAAGCAAAGAGGCCTTGAAGCACTTACTGATGAAGATCCAAGACTACCAGCCTTCATTATGGATTACACCTCAACATAAAGAAAACAAAAACCCTCACAGCTGGACCAATAGTGATAAATAGGGAAAATTACAAAATTTTTAATATTTCACTTTTCTTGAATCAACAATCAACACCCATGGATGCAGCACTGAATAAAACAAAGCACATATTGCATTGAGCAATTCTGCTGCAAAATACCTTTTTAAAATGTTAAAAAACAAAGATTTCACTTTGAGGACTAAGGCACACCTGACCAAAGCCATGGTATCTTTAATTGCCTCATATGCATGTGAAAGCTGGAAGTAAATAAGGAAGCCAGAAGAATCAATGCCTTTTAATTAAGGTGTTGACAAAGAATATTGAATATGCCATGGACTTCAGAAGATCAAACAAATCTATCTTTGAAGAAGTACAGCCAGAATGCTCCTTAGAAATGACGATGGTGAGACTTAGTGTCATGTACTTTCAACATGTTATCTGAAGGGACTAGTCACTTGAGAGAATGATATCATGCTTATTAAACTTGAGAGTCAGCGAAAAAGAGGGAGACCCTCAATGAGATGGATTGACACAGTTGCTGGAAGAATGGCCTCAAACACAGCAATGATTGCGGGGATGGTGCAAGATCAGGCAGTGTTTTGTTCTGTTGTATATAGCATCGATGAGTAGGAACTGACTGGACAGCACCTATCAACAGCACCTAGCCTTTTAATTATTTTTCTGTCTACTATGTAGCTTTCTAAACCATATACTTTCCAAATAATTGGACATAGTATTCAACTGAAATATGCCTTACTATTATTATTATTTTATTTAGGAAAGAGTTGTATTTACTGATCCTATTATTAATGAGGAAACCCTGGTGGCACAGTGGGGAAGTGCTATGTCTGCTAACCAAAAGATCAGCTGTTCAAATCCACCAGGCACTATTTGGAAAATGAGGCAGTTGTACTCTGTCTTGTGGGGTCGATATAAGTCGGAATCTACTGGATGGCAGAGTTTTTTTTTTTTTTTTAGTGAAAAAATGAGCCATATGCTTTATATCTCTCTTTGAAATATATTTGCATTTTTAAATATGGATCTTTACTTTTTGAAGGCTCACTAGCCCCCTTTAGAAAATAGGAATTACAACCATGGCAAAAAAACATTGTGTGTTCCGAAGAACTGATTAAATAATATTTTAGAATAACATGCAGAGTTTTCAGATATCAGACATTATCTCTAAAAATCACCATTTAAATCCTCAACATTGCATACCCAAAGTACAGTTACTTTCCTTTCTTTAAAATTGTCTGTTTTGTTGAAGTATAATTCATATACAAAATCCTGCACATATTTACATTGTACAGTTTGATGACTTTTGACATACGTAAAGGCATAACCACAATCAACAAAATAAACATAATCAGAATCCTGTATGTTTTCTGGAGTCTATTTGAAATCCCTCCCACACATCTAGAATTTTCTAAATTTTATGTAAAGAAATATGACCATATATTTCCTTTTTTTTCTTTTGCCTAGCTTCTTTCATTCAACACAACTGGCTTGGATGAATCTATATGGTGGCATATATTGATAGTCTTTTCTCTTTTATTCCTCTGTCATATTCTATTGCATGCATATTTTACAGTTTGCTCATTTATACACCTGTTATACTCTTTCGGGCTATTTCCAGTTGAGACTTTGACATATAAAGCTGCTATGAACGCTAATGTATAAGTTTTTTATAAACATAAGGTATCATTTCTCTTAAATAAATACTTAGGTGTAGAATGCCTTGCATGAGTATAGGTTATTCACATATGCTGGATATGGTTGACAACATTCGTTCTTCCTACTTTGCTGAAAGTTTTTATCACTGTTGAATGTTTATCAAATGTTATTACCTCATTTATGGTATTAAATTTATAAACAAGGTTAAGTACATTGATTTACTTGCATTCCCAGTATAAACCATACTTAGCCATAATGAAATATCATTTTTATGTACTCATTGGCAAGACTTGCTAAAATCGTACTAACTCCTCTTTAATTCTCTGGAAGTTTTCTATAGAACTGGTATTATTTCTTCATTAACATTAGCTAAAATTTACCAGTGAATTGGCACCATCTGAGATTGGAAACATCTCTGAAGGAAGATTTTTAATTACATATTTAATTTATTTAACAGGCCTATGGGTATTCAGGTTATCTATAACATTTTGAGATAATTTTTATTATGTGTTTAAAGTTATTTTGTTGTTGTTAAGTGCCATCGAGTAGGTTCTGACTCAGTGACATTATGTACAACAGAACAAAACACTAGCTGGTGTTGTTCCATCCTCATAATTGTTGCTATATTTGAGCTCATTGTTGCAGCCACTGTTTCAATCCATCTCATTACGGGTCTTCTTTTTCACTGACTGTGTGCTTTACCAAGAATGATGTCCCTCTCCAGGAACTGTCCCCCCTGATAGCATGTCCAAAGTACATGAGATGATACATACACACAATGGAGAATTATGCAACAATAAAGAACAAAAATGTGTCTGTGAAGCAGCTCATACATAACATGGATGAATCTGGAGGACATTATGCTTAGTGAAATAAGTCAATCACAAAAGGACAAATCTTGTATGAGACCACTATGGTAAAAACTCATGAAAGGTTAACACAGAAAAAGAAATAATCTTTGATGGTTATGAAGGAGGGGAGGGGTGCGTATGGAAAACACTAAATAGACAATAGATAAGTGGTAACTTTGGTAAAGGGTAAGATGGTACACAATAATGGAGAAACCAGCACTTGTGCAAGGCATGGTCATGAAAACTCCATAGATACATCCAAACTCCCTGAGGGATTGAATTGCTGGGCTGGGGGCTGTGAGGATCATGGTCTCAGAGAACATCTGGCTCAACCGACACAACATAGTGTATAAAGAAAATGTTCTACATTCTACTTTGGTGAGTAGTGTCTGGGGTCTTAAAAGCCTGTAAGCAGCCATCTAGGATACTCCACTGGTCTCACCTATTTGGGAGCAAGGAAGAATGAAGAAAACTAAATAGACACGGGGAAGATTAGTCCAAAGAACTAATGGACCACATCTACCACAGCCTCCACCAGACTGAGTCCAGTACAGCTAGATGGTGCCCATCTACCACCACTGACTGCTATGACAGGGATCACAATACAGGGATCTGGACAGAGCTGGAGAAAAAAGTAGAATGAAATTCTAGCTCAATAAGAAAGACCAGACTTGCTGGTCTGACAGACTGGAGAAACCCTGAGATTATGGCCCCTGGACACCCTTTCGGCTCAGTAAGGAAGTCACTCCTGAGGTTCACTCTTCCGCCAAAGGTTGGACAGGCCCATAAAACAAAACGAGACTGGGGGCACACAAGCCCAGGGGCAAGGACTAGAAGGCAGGAGGGGACAGGAAAGCTGGTAATAGGGAACCCAAGGTTGAAAAGGGAGAGGGTTGACATGTCGTGGGACTGTTAACTAATGTCATAAAATAATATGGTACTGTTTAATGAGAAATGAGTTTGTTCTGTAAACCTTCACCTAAAGTAGAATTAAAAAAAAAAAAAAAAAAGCACATGAAATGAAATCTTGCTATCCTCATTTCTAAGGAACATTCAGGCTATAACTCTTCCAAGACAGATTTGTTTCTTCTTCTGGTAGTCCATGGTATATTCAACATTATTCGCCAACACTCCGACTTGATGGCACTAGGTTTTTTCTTATGAGTCAAAGGCATCAATTCTTCTTCTGTTTTCCTTATTCCCTACTGTTACCAAGAATGGGGTGCTTCTCTAACAGATATCTAAAACATGGAAGTTGTTTTCAAACTGTAAACAGGTAGAAGCTGGAAGAATTTGAAGATTCCTCATAGTAAAAGCCTAGATTGCTTTGAAGAGATTGTTGGTAGAGTCATGGACATCAAAGGCAATTCAAGTGAGGGACCTATTACCACCAAGAAAGAAAAGCTGGGATCAGAGTGCATCATTTGAACACAGGGTCTCTCCACTGAGAATCTCCTATACCCAGGGGGAAGATTAATGCCAAGACACATGGAGATTTCCAAGGAAACCTGGGCCTACAGATCTTGAAAGGAAACAAGGTTCTTAACCCAGAGGCAACAGGGAGAAAAGCCTTCTTCTAGAGATGGTGCCCTGAATTCAGACTTCTAACCTCCTAAACTGTGAGAGAATAAATTTCTGTTTGTTAAAATCATCCACTTGTGGTATTTCTGCTCTAGCTGCACTAGATAGCTAAGACTGAATATTCAGGCTTTTGCATGCATATGTGATGATTGAAAATACAATTTGGGTCAGGTACACCATAGCCCTCAAAGTTATTTTAGTTGGGTATAAAATTCTAGGTTGGTCATTATTTTTTTCTTTTTTGTACCTAATTAATATTTCGTAGTCCTAGAAATACGCATGAGCTTTTCTCTGGAATACAATTAAGTGTGATTCTTTCATTTGTTTGTTTTCAAATTTGTTACATGCATCAGGATCATTGCTTAGTCATAGGCTAAGAACTTTCTGTACTCTTTCCCAAAGTCGATTAAATTATGTGTGGTTTGAATGGAGATGGAGATAACAGACATTCTTCTATGTCTTTGTTAGATCATATTACTGTTTCCATTGTCCTTTCAGGTAGTTCTTTTCCTGATTATAAGTATTTATCTTACAAGCACACAGGTAGTCCCAGATTTACAGCAGGGTTCCATTCTGGCAGCTCTGTCATAAGTTGATACCGACTTAAGTTGAATATCTCATTTTTTGTTTTTGTTTTTAGTTTTCATTATTAATTCCTTTTATTATGAGTATCTGTATAAATCTGATCTTTATTTGTCTTTGAGGGTTGGCAATTTCTGCATAGGCAATATATGATTCAATAACAGCAACCTAGGTGATTGAGACAAAACCTCTGACTGAGATTAACTATAAAAATTGGGCACATTAAAAAAATTCTGCATAAATCTGTTGGAGAGTTACCGCAATAAGGATGACTTTGTGGTCAAGATCCAGGAAAAGAGGAACAATCCAGAGAAATTACAATGGTATTTTCACAGGTCAATTCCAAATCTATGATTATGAGTAGAATGTCTAAGAATATATTTAAGTGAAATTATAGGATGGAGGTGAGGAATTTGGTGTTCAGTGCTTCCAGGAGTACTCAGTACTAAGTTTTCAACACATTTGAGCTACCATCCTATGTGGCTACCCTTTAGCATTAAGAGTGAACAGAAAATAAGCCAGCCCTCATAGGGAATGAAGCTGGATTTTAAATATTATTGAATACTCTGTAAGAAAATGATCTACCTAACACAGAACAACACAGAACAATACATATATATATGGAGATAAAGAACATTGTTTAAAATTCTTATTACCTGTAAAATATTAATACACAAGTCTGGGATTTAT
This sequence comes from Elephas maximus indicus, assembly GCF_024166365.1. Taxonomy (NCBI): domain Eukaryota; kingdom Metazoa; phylum Chordata; class Mammalia; order Proboscidea; family Elephantidae; genus Elephas; species Elephas maximus. The sequence continues at coordinate 34,179,462 of NC_064820.1, read as the reverse complement.
TGAAAAAACAGGTCTATGAAGACACAAAACTTGATTATTGATGGAAAAACATTATTAAAAGGCAGTAGAAACAAACCGACAATGATGCCAGAAGATACAGATACTTTACATGAATTTTAGAAAAATATTCCTAAAATATTCAAAATATTGGTACAATTTTGGCAAAGAACTGGAAAGTATATATATATATTTAAAAAATGAATCAAAGAGAACTGAAATGTAATAACCAAAATTAAGAACTCATCAACTATATTTAGTAGTAAAGTTGACACTGATTACAAGATAATGTCCAGAATGAAAAAAAAAATAAAAAAGTACAAAAATAAGGAAGATAGTACAAATCATATAGGATAAAAAGAGAAAATATTCTGGAGTCTCATGTTGAGATGAAAGGTAATCTTTGAGAAATCAAGAGAAATGGCTAGGAATTTTCCAAAACCAAAGAAAGACATTTAGACACAATCAAAAAGCATTATAAAATCTAAACATGATAAATACAGAGAAAGCCACATGATAAAATTACTAAGAAGCAAAGAGAAAAATGCAGTCAGAGAAAGATAAGTACATATAACCATTGTTTTCGTCTATCATTTAGTCTGCCCCTGACTCATGGTGACCACATGTGTTTCATAGTAGAACTACTCCATGGGGTCTTCTTGGCAGTAATCTTGACAAAAGCATTTCTCCAAGCCTTTCTCCCATAGAGCCATTGGGTGAGTTCAGAATGCCAACCTTTATGTTAGGAGCTGATCACAGGCTCCTTCATATTACCTTTGTGGTGTTGTTAAAATCGAGTTGACTCTGACTCATGCTGACCCAATATGTGCAGAGTGGAACTGCTTCATCGAGTTTTCAAGCCTGTGACTTTTCAGAAGCAGATCTCCAGGCCTGTCTTCTGAAGTACCTCTGGGTAGGTTCAACCCACCAACTTTTCAGTTAGACTATTTGACCACTGTGACGGTTAAGATTGTGTGTCATCTTGGCTGGCCCATGATTCTCAGTGTTTTGGCAGTTGTACAATGTTGTGATCACTTTCCTGTTGAAATTTGATAAGTGATCACCCACATGATGGAATCTGCTGAGTGGTACCAGCGGGGGCAGGGCCTATGGCAGCTCACCGCCCCCTCAGCCTTCTGCCACCTACTTCCTTCCTGCTCACCTTGCAAAGGTTGTTGGTTTGCTCTGGGTCCAGCAGCTGTTCCTTGTCTGACCTCCGGCTCTTGGGACTTGAGCTAGCAGCTTACCTGTCCATCTTGGGATTTGCTGATCTTCACACCTGCAAGCAAGAGTCGTGCTCCCTGACCTGCCTATCTTGGGTTCACCAGCCCCTGCAGCTAAGTGACTCAGGAGAAACCTTGCAGTCTTGCCTGATGACCTTGAGGGTTCCTTGACCATCACAACCTGTGAGCGGGATCCATGCTCCCCAATCTGCTCATCTTCGGTTCACCAGCTTCTGTGGTCTGTGAATTGGGAAAGGTCTCTATCCTGATCAAGGATTTGGGACGTTCCAACCCCTACAATCCTGTGAGCTGTTTTCTCAATATAAATCTCTCTCTATATATTTATATGCATTACTAGTTTTGCTTCTCTAGAGAACACAGCCTAAGGCAGCCACCCAGAGGCTGCTATACAGGAGCAAAATAATTGCCTGATCTCACAACACTTTTATTGTGACTTTTATTTCTCTATCATCCTTATACTAAAAAAACATAAACATATTGAAATCTAATAATTGTAGTTAAAGACTATTCTTACCTAGTTAGGTCCAGGGTTTTCAAGTAGTTTTCTCCAGAGACCTGAGATGGCAGGGCACATATAAAAACAGAGAGTAATTTAGCATGATAGAGTCTGCTGCTAACCAAGAGGTCAGCAGCTTGAACTCACCAGCCGCTCCACATGAGAAACATATGGCAATTTGCTTCCTTAAAGATTACAGCCCTGGAAACCCTATAAGAAAGTTCAGCTCTGTCCCATAGGGTCACTGTGTGTTGGAATTGACTCGACAGCACACAACAAGAACAACAACTGCAAAGAAATAAAGGTAAGTGTTGAAAACCCAAATTAGCCTGGGATCACATATATACTTTAAAAAGACCATTTCTTATTCACTTATCTGATTTATACTGACTATTATTAAAATAGATAGCACATTGTTAGCAAGAGTGTGGGGTCAACATGTGTATTTATACATTTGACACACAACTGTGGGAAAGACAATTTGACAAATCCTATCAAAATGTAAAATGGCACATATTCTTTATACCATCGGTTCTATTTCTAGAAATTTATCATGCAAATATACTGAAAAAAATGAATCAAATGATTCATTTACTGCCTTATTGTTTATATGAGGAAAATGTAATCAATTTCATGATTCATTAATATGATATAAAGTAAATGAATTATTATTATCATTAGACTATGTTTTGTTTTCCATGATCATGGGGTTTATTAGGGAAGTACCCAGTTAAAATTCAGGATACTGTTCTTCCATCAGGACAACTTCTTGGTAATGCCCACAGGCAGGCCTGCCCCTTGGTCCCTCAACTATTGGGACCTCTTCTGCTGGCTCAGCCTCTGCCGTGCTCAGGCACATGTTACAAAGCTCTTTAGCTCCACTGATAAGTGCCCAGAGGAGCCCCACTCTGCCAGTAAACCTTGGCACAAAGGCACTCAGCTCTCTCACTCCATGAGCACTCACCGTCTCTGGTGGTGCGGCTCTCTCTCTCTCTCTGTCTCCTGGGTCTAGGAGATTGTCAGCGAAGGGACCCCAGCCCAAAGACCCGCTCCACTCCCAGCTCTTCATTCTTGGTGGTAGTTAGTTAATGTTTTATGTTGACATGACAACATAAGGATCATAACAATGATCTCTGAGCCACAGTTATAATTGATTTATGACATAAGAAAAGCAAGTTTGGGAAGGTAACCCGTGATTACAGATGTACATCCATCCTACCTACAGGTGGGAAGATAACTCAGACTAATTTTACAGTGTAGTAGTAGATTCATTTGTCACTTACATTAAGATAAGCATCAAAATTAGCTTCTATCTTTAATAAAAGTGATATTTAAATTACAATTAAATATTTACTACTTATTTATTTCTAAAATTTTACAGGTACTGAAAGTAGTTGTAATTAACAAACACTTTCAGAGAGAGTACATCAGAAAGGTTAATATTACCACCAAAGGGTGGAACTGAGCTTCTTAGGTATGGCAATATAAAGTCAGTTAGCAGTGGCCATGATTTTTTTTCCCCAGATTACGAAGGATTAGAATGAAGAGGCTATTAAAACCCTCCCCTTGGAACCAGTTATAGAGGCACAAGATTTTAAGTGGAAAGTGCCAAAATGTTGAAATTTTAAGAACATATGGTATTAACAGAAAGTTTTTATAGCCTTTTGATAATAAATCTGGCTGTGTTATGTAGGATTGAATTCATGAGAGTAACTAGAGGTATCAAAAGTGCATTGTATGGTATTGCTTTTAAATTACTTGAGCCATTCAGAATCTTAGCTAATATTTCTTTTTTTTAAGTTCTAATATATAAAGCCAAATTCCCCAAAAATTACATCGCCCACTATGGTTTCATATTCAAAACTGTGGAGGTGTTATATGAATTCCCAGTTATTTTTTTTAACTTATCAATTAGATAAATTATTCTTCATCTCTAAGATTTAAATAAGTAAAGGTGAGCTCAATGGCCCACATTGTGATTTGAGAAAATACTTTTTATGGAATGACAGCTTTGCAAATGACATTTAAAAAAAAAAAAAAAACAACATTGAACTGTGATGTGTAGAAATCTGCTCAACTATAGAAAACACCTCTACTTACCTCTTTAACAAGTGCTTTATTGATCCCTTCCATAACTGCACTATGAAAGCTACCAATGTTGGCAAGAAATGGCAACAGCCAGCTAACCTATGCATCCGAATCTCAAGACAAATTGAACTATTCCCATTTCCTGGAGATGCTGGCTCTATGTTCTTTATGACACTGCTGAACAAACCTGTGACAGATGTGTTTCTTCACTGCCTTTCAAAAGTCTGTTATTTCTCCAAGGACAAGTTTTTAGTTTCATCTTCTCTAAGGAAATTCACTGATTATCCGAAATTCTTGATGTTACCTTCCTCTTCCTTTTATGGCACTTTTGGAATTATTGTATGGTCTGGAACTTTTAGACTTTTTGTATGGTCTTCAATATATATATATGTATATATTGCATAGATATATAGATAGACATATACATCATATGTGTGTAAGTGTGTATATGTACATATGGAGAGTTAAATAAATTTAAAAACAAACAGAAAAACAGTTACTGTCAAGGAGATTCCAAGAAATAGGTAGTGTATTTTGTTCATGTTACAATGTGTTTCTTGTTTTAATATTTAGAACCACATTTAGCAAACATCTTTGAAAAACATTATTACATTAAAGAGTAGCCTTTTTAAAAGGACAATTTTTGTTTTTCTCACATTACTAATACGTATTTTAAAGGCTAAAACTTAATTCCAATAAGCAAAAGGAAACAAATACAATTACTTATAATACCAAAACTTAGAGAAGTAAATAATTAATATGTTTGTTTTCAACTTTACCAAATTTCCAAATTTTAGTCATACCACATCCTATTTCCACCTTTAATTTTTAGACTAAATTTTCACTGACAAGAGGATGTTAGGAAAAAAAAAAAAAGTAAGGGTTTTGATAGAAAGTACACAGACTAAATTCAACATCCAAAGTAATTAAAAATTTTAAGGGTTTTGATATAAATACAACCAAAGTAATGAATATAACTAACAGTAAAACTTTATGGGGAAATATTAGGTTTTGATAACAGACTACGACAAACCTAATTCTATATTATTACCCAATTAAATCCATAGAAAAGGTAAATTCATCTTTTTTCTAAGCTCCAAATAACGATGTTTTTAGAATCAAGGTCTATAAACTTCATGGATAAATTTCATGACTTCATGACTTGAACCACTAAGGTTCTTTATGAAGTAAGAATTATATTGAGACTTGTGGACTCCTTGTAGGTCATGACTGCCAAAGACAATAGACTTCCAGAGAACTCTGGAAGACCAAAGCTTGGTTTTCACTTTCCTTGATGCTACAACCAATCAAGCATGTACTCTTCCTGAGTTCAAGATTATGTCGTGACCTTGTATCTGTGACAATAAATTTTAATGTGTTCCTGTGATCAGATGTAACCTACATAACTAAATTGAGATTGAGAATTACTCGAGATTGAGAATTACCTAAAATAGATATAAAATGAAGCATCATGTAAGACATTTTCCTTCCAAAAATAAGCATTGAAAATGTGCAAAAGTTACACTGAGGACAGTGGAGTTTCTTAAGAGCATAACGTACACATGAAAACTATTGGGAAAATAATATAATAAATAAATAGCAACTATTATTCAGGCCTCTATATTTGGCAGAAAGATTGAGTGTACTGAAGTTACTATGAAGACATTAATTTGTGGAATTCATTTTATAATAAAAATAAAGCCAGAATTTATTAATAGGCTTAAAATATAAGCAATACACTTATTTTTATTTACAATGAAAGAATAATTGTATCAATAATTATTTTATACCATTATAATATTTTATGAGTCTGAAGTTAGAAAAGTGTTGGTACATTAACTTTATGGTGTTTTACTTCTCTTAAAGTATAAAAATTAAAAGCCCAGAGATATTCTGATCAAAAACAAAACAAACAAAAAAATAACTCACTTTGGATATTGCATTGCATGTGAGAGTTAAGGAAATCCTGGTGGTATAGTGATTAAGAGTTGAGTTGCTAACCAAAAGTTCAGCAGTTTGAATCCACCAGGTGCTCCTTGGAAACACTATGGAGGAGTTCTACTCTGTCTGCTTTGCCACTCCGTGGCAAAAGGTTTGGTTCCAGTTTAGTTGATGAGAATTAAATAGAATTTAATAAAGAAAACTTTTATTTAATTTCTCATGTATTTCTAAAAATTGCAGAAAAATGTGAATTTTTGATGGTAAAGAAGTTTTTGCTGCAAATAAATTATTATTTTATAAATGATAGGAAATGTAGAATTAAAAATTGTGATATTTTGCTATGATCAAAATGTCTAAGAATTCATAAAAATTTAGGAGTGTGTATGTGTGTTTGCGTGCACATGAGTATTTGCAAGCGAGTATGTGATCTCCTTTTACAAAAGATGATATTGTTACGTACATTTATGGCTGAACCTAAACCTATTGCCATCAAGTCAATTCCTACTCATAGTGACTTACTACTCATATATTTTCCTTTGTCATATCAATTTCAAATCTTGCAGTATACTGTAACAGGTAATCAAGTAACTTTTTAAAAAGTATATACATGATAAGAGATAGGTTGTAGTTGTTGTTAGGTGTCATTAAGTTAATTCCTACACACAGTGACCATGTGTACAACAGAATAAAAATTTCAGTAAATAAGTCTGGGTTTTGCAATATTTTATTCTGGAATCTCTAGGATTGTGTTGTTTCTATCACAAAGGTCATAATTTCAAACTACTGATCCTTCTTCTTTATTTCCAGCTTTCACATTCCAATCACCAGTAATTATCAATGCATCTTGTTTGCATGTTTGATCAATTTCAGACTATGGAAATTGATAATAATCTTCAATTTTTAAATGTTTGGTATTAATGGTTAGTGCATAAATTTGAATAATAATAATGTTAACTAGTTTTCCTTGTAGGCATATGGATATTATCCTGTCACAGACATCATTGTATTTCATGACTGATGTTGAAAAGGTCTTTTTGACAATGAATATGATACATTTCCTCTTCAATTTGCCACTGCTGGTGTAGTAGACCATATGATTGTCTGATTCAAAATGGCCAATTCCAGTCCATTTCACCCCACTAATGACTAGGATGATGACCTTCAAGTGTTCCACTTCATTTTTGACAAATTCCAATATCCCCAGATTCACACTTCGTACATTCCATGTTCCAATTACTACTGGATATTTGCAGCTGTTTCTCCTCATTTTGAGTCATGCCATATCAGCATATGGAGGTCCCAAAAGATTTATTCCATCTATGTCATTCAGTTTGACTCTACTTTTAGAAGGCAGCTCTTCTCTAATCATATTTGAGTGACTTCCAACCTGAGGGGCTCATCATCAGATATTATCAGACAATGTTCCACTATTATCCATAAAGTTTTTTTTAGAATTAGATCACCAGGCCCTTCATCTTAATCTGTCTTCATCTTGAACTTCCACTGAAACCTGTCCGTCCTTGGCGATCCTGCTGATATTTGAAATACCCGTGGCATAGCTTCCAACATCACAGCAACACACAAGCCGCCATAGTATGACAAAATGACAGACTAGCAATTGAATAAATAGGTAATGAGTATTAACTGATCATAAGCCATGTATTTAATATTTTCATTTTGGAGTGAGAAAGAAGCAAGATTTCAAAAAAAAAAAAATGAGAGTACAAATTTTATTGAAAATATAGTTATGTGATATAGTTATGCAACATGGAATTGTTATAGAAAGGACATGTAGACTTATTTGTGGCATATATTACCAATATGTGTGTTCTCACGGTTTTTGTTCTTTAAAGTCACCAACTTGTGGTAATTTTGGTACAGAAGTTCTAGGTAACTAGGATATACACTCCAGTCCAGACACCTACTGGTATGAAATTATTGAAATTACCGAAATTGGTAATATGGAAACCATTCAGTAACAAGCTATTTTCTGCTAAAATGCTAGCTTTGTAGTTTTAAGTATGAAACACAAATATTTTTATAAAAACACATTGAGTACACACATAAATTTGTATATTTTACATTTTACAACTGAATGAGATTATCATAGAACTACTATATTTTTAACTTCACTAGAAACTGAAAATTATTTTTCAAAAGTTTGTGTATCTTTTTACCCACCCATCATCAGTGGATGAGAGTTTCAGTAGTTCCATATCTACCCTGTTTGAGTATATCAGCCTTCTCAATTAATAAGTTTGTATATTTATATTGGATAGGCATACAACATTTTTTCTTTCTTTTTTTTATTGTACTTTAGATGAAGGTTTACAGAACAAATTAGTTTCTCATCAAACTGTACATACATTGTTCTCTGACATTGGTTAACAACCTCACGACATGTCAACACTCTCCCTTCTCAAATCTGGGTACCCTATTACCAACTTTCCTGTTCCCTCTTGCCTTTCAGTCCTTTTAGTCTTTTTTTGTTACATGGTCCTGTTCATTCTTTGGCTAAAGGGTGAACCTCAGCAGTAACCTCATTACTGAGCTGAAAGGGCATCGAGGGCCATAGTCTCAGGGTTTCTCCAGTCTCTGTCAGGCCAACAAGTCTGGTCTTTCTTTTTGAGTTAGAATTTTGTTCTACATTTTTCTCCAGCTCTGTCCGGGACCCTCTATTGTGATCCCTGTTAGAACAGTTGATGGTCGTAGCTAGGCACCATCTAGTTGTACTGGACTCAGTCTGGAGGAGGCTGTGGTAGATATGGTCCATTAGTTCTTTCAATTAATCTTTAGTTTTCTTCAGTCCTCCTTACTCCCGAAGGGGTGAGATCAGTGGTGTATTCGAGATGGTTACTCACAAAATTTTAAGACTCCAGACACTACTCACCAAAGTAGAATATAGACCATATTCTTTATAAACTATGTTATACCAATTGAGATAGATATTCCCTGAGACTGTGGTTCCCACAGCCCTCAGTCCAGCAATTCCATCCCTCAGGGAGTTGGAATGTGTCTATGGAGCTACCATGACCTTGTCTTGTAAAGGTTGGGCTGGCTTCTCTGGTACTGTGTACTGTCTCACCCTTCACCAAAGTTTCTACTTATCTGTTGTCTATTAAGTGTTTTTCCATCCCCACTCTTCCCCTCCCTTGTAACCATCAAAGATTGTTTCTTTTTGGACATATGGTATTTTTATTATTGTATTTGTATTATCATTTTAGGATTATAAATTATTTTCTTGTTGGTTTTTAATGCTATGCTTGTAACTTTTTATATTTTTTTAAGAACAAATATTATTTTAAAGAAACCAAGGAATGTGATAACTAATGTTTTAATAGTATTGAATTAAGTAGGGGTGTTAGCAACCTGGAATAAATGAACTTAGTCAATTTGGCCTAAAAATATAGTGAAGCAATTCAAGATAAATTGTAAGACTAGAACAGGTTTTTAAATTGTATTTAGAAAAAAGTCATCCTCATATTCCGAAATATATAACAAATATATATTCATAAATAGAAGAGAATTTTGTACCAAAGATTCTAGTATAACCACCTTGATCAGTAGACTCAATATAATCCAAATCAAAACCCAAACAAGTTATTTTGTGAATATCATCAAACCGATTCTAAAGTTAAATAGAAAGTCAAAGATACAATAGCTGACACAATAGTGATGAAGAACAAAGCTGGAAAACTGACACTATCCAACCTCATGACTTATAAAGCCACAGTGACCAAGAAAGGGAGATATTTATGAAGGCATAGACAAACAGATCAGTAGTACAGAATATAGAGTCAGATACAGAACTACAGAAATATAACCAAATGATCTTTGACAAAGGAGCAAAGAAAATCTAATAAAGGAGAGTTTTTCAGTATTTTCAATAAATGGCACTTTAACAACCCGACATCCAAAGGCAAAAAAAAAAGAAGAATCTAGACAACAAGCTTCTATGTTTCATAAAAAATAAAAATAAAAAGGATCATAAAGCTAAATTTAAGACAAAAATATACCCAACTTGTAAAATATATTTTACAAAGAAGAGATTCTAAGAGACGTTGGGTTTGATGATGAATTTTCAGATACAAAAATTATGATCCATAAAAGAAAAAATTGACTACATCATGGAGATGGCACAGAATTGAGCAGTGTTTTGTTCAGTTGTTCATGGGGTCACCATGAATAAGAGCCAACTTGACAGCAGCTAACAACAAACACAAAGACATAATACTATTTCTGAACACCAGACTTCTCAAATCTTCCCTTTTGGTGCATACTGTATTCTACCTAATATCCCATTTGCACTCACTGTGTTCTATTTGGATAGTTCTTATATGTTTTTTATACTCTTTTAAAGTATATGTCCTCTCCTTCAAGCAGCACTATAAAAGCTAATGCTATCAACATCAAAAATAGAAAGTTTCTAAAGTTCTAAATTTACTGTTATCTGTGAATTTTCTTAATAATAGTACAATTTTCATAATTATCACACTGTGTTTTTTCTAAATTTATCAATGTATACCTTATGTATATGTTTAAAGATTACAATTTGATCAGTTTCGACATAGATATACATCTATGAAAATATTAACACAGTAAAAAATATTTTCTGTCTTCCCAAGAAGTTTAATTTTGCCGTTTTTTAATGGATTCTTCCCTCCACCACTAGCCTCAGGCAATCACTGATGTGTTTTATTTCATTATGGATTCATCTATCTTTTCTAGAAATTTGTATAAATAAAATCATATTGCATGTACTCCCTTTTTGTTCCACTCCTTTAACTCTGGAAAAAAAAAAAAAAAGATTTTTGAGATACATCCATGTTGTGCAATCCATCAACAGTTTGTTCTTTTTAAGGGTGATCACGGATAGCTCACTCACAATTATGGAAAGATTAACTAGACAGAAAACTAGCAAGGGTATAGACTACACATATAACATTATCAACCAAATTGATCAACTGATATCTATAGAACATTCTACCAACAACAGCAAAGTACACATTCTTCAAAGGTGTAGATGAACTATTCTTCAGGAAAAACCACATATTCAGTAATTAAAAAAAAAATCAATAAATTTAAAAATATTGAAATAATGCAAAGCTTTTGCTCTGACAACAAAGGGATTAAACTTCAAATCACTAACATAAGGGAATTTGGGAAACTTACAAATATGAAAAATTAACATTACAATCATAAATAACCAAAGACTCAAGGAAAAAATCACTACAGAGATTAAAAAGCACTTTGAAATAAATGAAAAAGAAGACATCAAAATTTATAGAATTCAGCTTAGTGGGGAATTTAAAGATTTATTTACATCCATAACAGAAAAGAAGAAAGCACTCAAATCAATAACCCATGCCATTATGTTAGTAAGAAAAAAAAAAAGAGAGTTACAGAGAGAGAGAGATGTTGCAAACTACCAAAATCAGGATTGCATGAGAAGACATCACTGATGGCATTATGAGAAACGAAAGGATTTTAAGGAAATACCATAAACAACTGTGTCCAATAATTATACCAAACCAAAACCAAACCCACTGCCGTCGAGTCAATTCCAACTTATAGAGACCCTATAGGACAGAGTAGAACTGCCCCATAGAGATTCCAAGGAGCACCTGGTGGATTTGAACTGCTGACCTCTTGGTTAGCAGCTGTAGCACTTAACCACTACTCCACCAGAGTTTCCAATAATTTTACAACCTACATGAAATAGCTCCACATGTGTCAGTTTGTCATACTGTGTTGGCTTGTGCATTGCTGTGATGATGGAAGCTATGTAGCTGGTATTTCAAATACCAGCAGGGTCACCCATGGTGGATAGTTTTCACTTGAGCTTCCACATTAAGATAGATTAGGAAGGACCTGGTGGTCTATTTCTGAAAAAAGTAGCCAGTGAAAACCTTATGAAAAGCAAAAGAACATTGTCTGATGTTATTGTTGTTGTAAGGTGCCTTCGAGTTGGTTCCGACTCTAAGCAACCCTAAGCGCAACAGAATGAAACACTACTGCATCCTGTACCATCCTCACAGTCATTGTTATGCCTGAGCACATTGTTGTAGCCACCATGTCAATCTATCTCATTGAGGGTCTTCCTCTTTTTCCCTGACCCCTCTACTGTACCAAGCAAGATATACTTCTCCAAGGGCTGGTCCCTCCTGTTAACATGTACAAAGTACGTGAGATGAAATCTCACCATTCTTGCTTTTAATGAGCATTCTGACTGTACTACTTCCAAGGCCAATTTGTTCGTTCTTCTGGCAGTCCGTGGTATATTCAACATTCTTTGCCAACGTCATAATTCAAAGGTGTTGATTCTTCTTCGGTCTTCTTTATTCATTGTCCAGCTTTCACATGCATAACAGGTGACTAAAATCACCAAGGCTTGGGTCAGGTGCACCTGAGTCCTTAAAGTGACATCTTGGCTTTTTAAAACTTTAAAAATGGCATCAACTGATTTCTTGACTGCTGCTTCCATGGGTGTTGATTGTGGATCCAAGTAAAATGAAATCCTTGACAACTTTAATTTTTTTCTCCATTTATCACGATGTTGCTTATTGGTCCAGTTCTGAGGATTTTTGTTTCCTTTATGTTGAGTTGTAATCCGTACTGAAGGCTGTGGTCTTTGATCTTTATCAGTAAGTGCTTCAAGTCCTCTTCAGTTACAGCAAGTAAAGATGTGTCATCTGACTATGGCAGGTTGTTAATGAATCTTCCTCCAGTTCTGAAGCCCTGTTCTTCATATAGTCCAGCTTCACAGATTATTTTCTTAGCATACAGATTGAGTAAGTATGGTGTAAGGATACAACCCTGACACACACCTTTCCTGACTTTACACAGTATACCCTTGTTTGATATAGTACCTAAAGATGAGCCCTTCAGGTTGGAAGGCATTCAAAATACTAATGAGGAAGAGCTGCCGCCTCGAAGTAGAGTTGACCTTCACGACATGAATGGAGTCAGGCTTTCGAGACCTTCATGTGCTGATATAGCACAACTCAAAAAGAGAAGAAACAACTGCAAACAGCTATTAATAATCAAAATATGGAATGTACAAAGTATGAATATACAAAAAATTGAAGTAGTTAAAAATGCAATGGACCACATAAACATCTATATCCTAGGTATTAGTGAGCTGAAATGGACTGGCATTGGGCCTTTTTGAATTAGATAATCACATGAACATAATTGAACATGATGAACTATGCTGGGAATGTCAAATTATATTCACCACCAAAAAGAACATTTCAAGATCTTTCCTGAAGTACAAGGCTGTGATAGGATAATATCCATAACCTACTAAGAAGAGAAGTTAATATGATTATTATTCAAATTTACATACTAATCCCTGTCCAAAGATGAAGAAATTGAAGATTTTTACCAACTTCTGCAGTCTGAAATTGATCATACATGCAATCAAGATGCATAGATAACAAAAAGAATCAGTAGATGGAAAATATGGCCTTGGTGATAGAAACAATACCAGAGATTGCATGACAGAATTTTGCTAGACCAATGACTTCTTCGTTGCAAATACCTTTTTTTCAACAACATTAACAGTTTTTTTTTATACATGTAGACCTAGTCAGATGGAATACACAGGAATCAAACCCACTACATCTGTGGAAAGAGATGATGGAGAAGCTCAACATCATCAGTCAGAAAAAGGCCAAGGGATGACTGCAGAATGGACTATCAATTTCACAAATTCAAGTTCAAGTTTGCAGTGGGATTTATCACTTTTTTGTGTGGCTTTTCTAACCATGGCCTTTTAACTTCCCCTCAGGTGATTATGTGATAGGGTAATTGTGGCCTACCAAGAGGATTGGTCAGTTTCGCTTTAAAAAAGAATCAATTCCAGAGTAGAGAGGAAGAGCCCACCACCACCAAGGAAGGAGATATCAGCAGGAGATACCCAGCAGCAGAGGCCTGGCAGCAGGAGATTCATGGTGGGATTTCCAGCCCATGAAGAGAGAAAGCTGAGTGCTTTTAAAGAGCAACCAGGGCCAGGGAGAGGTGTACCTGTGAGCATGGTTGCAAAGAGGCTGTCCTGATGAAAGAACTGTATCCTGAGTGTTCCTAAGCCTGAACTATAACTGTCACTTCCCTTATATTAAACCCCATAACCATGAGTATGGTCTTTAAGGTCTGTGTGGCCATTACAATGAATTATTAAAGCCAGCAGAGCCGTAAAGAGTGCTGTGCGAGGAATGGTTGGTGTCAGAATTGATAATGATGGCAGACAGAGGAAGCATGTCTAACCACTGCCTCACAGGAATCAGCCTTGGGCTATTGATCTTGAGTCTCCTTCCCCCTTGTAAAGTCATATAAGGTCAGACAGAGCCCCATGCTATTTTTAAAAATTTAAAGCAGAAGAAAATTAGAACAAGTCCAAGAGAGCCAAAATAGGACCTTGAGTATATCCCATTTGAATTTAGAGACCATCTCCACAATAGATTTGAGGCATTGAACACTAATGACCAAAGACCAGATGAGTTGTGGAATGATATCAAGGAAATTATTCATGAAGAAATCAAGAGGTCATTAAAAAGACAAGAAAGAATGAAAGACCAAAAGAATATCAGAAGAGACTCAGAAATTTGCTCTTGAATGTAAAGTAGTTAAAGAAAAAGGAAGAAATGAAGTAAAAGAGCTGAACAGAAGATTTCAAAGGGCAGCTCGAGAAGAAAAAATAATTGTGATGAGTTAGAATTAGAAAACCAAAAGTTAAGAACATGCTCAGCATTTTTTAAGCTGAAAGAACTGGAGAAAAATTTCAACCCTTGGTGTTGCAATATTGAGGAATTCTACCAAGACAACATTAAACAACTCAGGACACATCAAAAAAAGATGCAAGAAATACACAGTCATTGTACCAAAAAGAATTGGTCAATTAACAACCATTTCAGGAAGTAGCATATAATCCCGAACTGATGGTACTGAAGCAGGAAGTCCAAGTTGCACTGAAGGCATTGGAGAGAAACAAGTCTCCAGGAATTGACACAATACCAATTGAGATGTTTCAATAAAACATCGCAGCCCTGGAAATGCTTACTTGTCTCTGTCAACAAATTTGGGAGAGAGCTACCTGGCCAACTGACTGGAAGAGACCCATATTTGTGCCCGTTCCACAGAAAGATGATCCAAAAGAATGTGAAATTATCAAACAATATTATCAATATCATGCACAAGTAAAACTTTGCTGAAGATCATTCAGTAGTGGCTGTAGCAGTATATCAACAGGAAACTGCCAGAAATTCAGGCTGGATTCAGAAGAGGGCATGGAACCAGGAATATCATTGCTGATGCCAGATGGATACTGGTTGAAAGCAGAGAATACCAGAAAGATGTTTACCTGTGTTTTATTAACTATGTAAAGGCATTCAACTGTGTGGATCATAACAAATTATGGGTAACATTTAGAAAAACAGGGATTCCAGAACACTTCATTTTGCTCATGAAGAACCTATACATAGATCAAGGGGCAGTTGTTCTGACAGAACAAGGGGATACTGAGTGGTTTAAAGTCAGGAAAGGTGTATGTCAGGGTTGTATCTTTTCACCATATTTTTTTTTTTTATTCATTCTGTACACTGAGCAAAATAATCCAAGAAGCTGGACTATATGAAGAATAATGGGGCATCAGATATGAAGGAAGACTCATTAACAACCTATCTTATGCAGATAATACAATCATGCTTGCTGAAAATGAAGAGGACTTGGAGCACTTTCTGATGGAGACCACAGCCTTCAGTATGGATTGCACCTCAACATAAAGAAAAAAAAAATCCTCACAACTGGGCCAATAAGCACATCATGACTAATGGAGAAAAGATTGAAGCTGTCAAAGATTTCGTTTCACTTAGATCCACAGTAAGTGACCATGGAAGCAGCAGTCAAGAAATCAAATGACATATTGCATAGGACAAATCTTTTGCAAAAGACCCCTTTAAAGTGTGAAAAACAAAGATGTCACTTCAAAGACTAAGGTGTCCCTGATTGAAGCCATGATGTTTTCAATCTTATCATGTGCATGAGAAAGCTGGATGGTGAATAAGGAAGAACGAAGAAGGATTGATGCCTTTGAATTACGGTTTTGGTGAATAATATTAAATATACCATGGACTGCCAGAAAAGTGAACTAATCTGTCTTGGAAAAAGTATAGCCAGAATGTTCCTTGGAAGCAAGGAGAGTGAGACTTTATCTAATGTACTTTGGACATGTTGTCAGGAGGGAACAGTTCCTGAAGAAGGACGTCATGCTTGATAAGTAAAGGGTCAATGAAAAAGAGAAGACCCTCAATGAGATCGATTGACATAGTATCTGCAACAATGGGCTCAAGCATAACAATGATTGTGAGGATGGCTCAAGACTGGACAGTGTTTCATTGTTTTGTGTATACCATTGTTATAAATCAGAGTGGACTTGATGGCACCTAACAACAGCATATGAAATAGACAAATTCCTAGAGAAACACAACTTAATAAAACAAAACTGACTCAATGAAGTATTGAAAAATTGGTATGATTTTTTTCTTCATATCTTTGATAAATTTAAGCCATGAAGTCATCTTGGTTTGGCCTTTTTTGTTCCTGTTGGTAGTTTTTGATTAGCAATTAAATCTCTTTACTTTTCCTAGGTTTAGTCAGCTTTTTATTACTTCTTGCATCTGTTTTTGTAGTTTGTGTCTTTCTAAGAGTTTATTTAGTCTACGTTTTCTAATTTGTTGACACATAGTTGCTTATATAGTATTTCCCTATACTCGTTCTATTATATCTAACGTTGGCAGTGATGTCTCTTTAAAAAAAAGAGCAACACTTGCAAACAAAAATTGTAATATATTACTACAAGAAATTAAAGAATGTATGGATTCATTTCTCTGCTTAACCTCACTAAGTGTAACTATAAATCCTGGAAATAACAGAAGAGGAAAACAAATGAGAATTTTGGGAGGTGGTAAAAATGAGCAAATTTGTTTGCTTATTTCCCAACCAACAGAAGAATGCAACCAGACCTGGAATTTTTTAACCCCCAACCAAACATCATAAGATAGCATACCCTGAAATTAACAGCAAGCCTTCCATCAAATCTAGAAAAGCCTGGGAATACCAGCAAGTGCAATCAATTAGGAATCCTGCTAACACCAACCAGCCTAGAAAAGCACTCTCTTCCAGTGAACCTGAGAATCTCTTCACCACCAAGTGATAGTGAATGTCTGATTGGCTTTGACATATCTCGAAATCCTCAACATTATGTACAAACGTCTTAAGCTATCCCACCTTACTTTCAAAAAAAAAAAAAAAAAAAGTCGCCTTTGAGTCAATTCCAAATCATAGCGACCACGTAGGATTTCCAAGGCTGTAAATCTTTATGGAAGCAGAATGCCACATCTTTCTTTTGAGGAACTGCTGGTGATTTTGAACCTCCGGCTTTTCGGTTAGCGGTTAGCAGTTGATCACTTTAAGCACTGAGCCACCAGGGTTCCTATCTTATTTATGTCCTGCCAAATCATACTGCAATTTATCAAAATGCCCAGATTCTCCTTGCCACAACCTAACACAACTGCTACTATCTTTCCCAAACTAAAAACAGAAACAGAACCAGTTGCCATTGCTTAGATTCCAACTCATGGCAATCTCATGTTTGCAGAGTAGAATTGGGCTACATAGGGTTTTCATGGCTGTGACCTTTTGGAAGCAGATCACCAGGCCTTTCTTCTTTGTTCCTAAGGGTCTCTGGGTGGGTTCCAACCATCAACCTTTGGTTAGCTGAGTATTTAACTGCTTTCATCACCAAGTAATTCTCTGTCCTTTGGGTTTGTGTGATATCACCTACAGAGCTGCTAATGGGGTCTGACCACTGACCTTTTGGATAACAGCTGGGTGCTTAACCATTATACAACCACTGCTTATTTGTCCTTGCCTAAAAAAAAGCAACAACAACAACAAAAACCCTTCACATCAAGTAAATTCAAACTCATAGCAACCATATATGACAGAATAGAACTGCCCTAGACCCCAGGCACCATGCAACAAACTAGGAGGTAGACCAGAAGCACTAAACACATTATTAGGACAATTAACTGGGATGTCTCATGAAACCATGATCTTAAACCTCCAAACTGCTCCACAGGGTTTTTAATGGCTGATATTTTAGAAGTAGGTCACCAGGCCTTTCTTCCAAGGTACCTCTGGCTGGACTCAATCTTCCAACCTTTTGGTTAACAGCCTGAGTACCTTAACCATTTGTAGTACCCGGGAAGCGTATGCCCTAAAGATTCTAGGAACTCGAGAAGTACCAGAGGAGGGAAAGGTCTGTGGCTGGGGAAGTGGGAAAAGCCACACAGAGGGGAGGCTGGGTCAGACCAGCCAGCAGCACTGAGTGTGGGTAGTGATGGGTGACAGACTCTTCCCAGAGCTCACAGAGTCGTGGGCCCAAGGTGGTAACTGATGGAAACCACCTCCCTCTGCCTTGTTCTAGCCAATGGATCACAGCAGAGTCAGGCCAGGTTTTTTTTTTTTTTTTTTTTAATAGGATTACCAAGGAGAGGAGGTGGATTAAAACTGCCGATGTTTTGGTTAGCAGCCAAGCTCTGAACCACTGAGCAGCCAGGGCTCCTTGTCTTTGTCTAGAAACTACTTTATCACTCTTTCTCCTGAGGGTTAACACCTACTGTCCTTCAGGAACTGGATGAAACATCACAACTTTGGAAGGCCTTTTCAAATTCAGGATTCGAAAGGAACTGAATGTTCTCATTATTCTAGTGGCTTTTTTCACAGTCATCATGATTCTAATGACATAGATATTTGTACAGTTATTTGTTTAATGCTTCTGCCCATGGTACAAATCCTGAATTCCTTTTGCAATTATTGTAATTCTATCAAAAAAAAAAAAAAAAGTACTCTTGTTTTAAGATATGATAACAACTTTTTGGACACCAAAACAGAAGAGCAAAAGGGGCACTGCAAACTCTCAGGTAGGTTATTCCTCTATTCTGACTGATAGCTCTGGCACTAATCTGTGACCCTTGATGGAAGCCAATGATTAATTTAGAAGATTGGATATTGCCTTAACGAGCTTTCTATTCCAGAGCAAAATGCACACAGGCCACATCTGCACACAGCCTTAGGGTTTCTAATTTTAAAAGGCTTGAGGCAAAAATATAACTCTACTAAAGAAATTCATATCCTCAGGAAAAAAAATAAAAATATTTTTTAAGATTGCGTCCTGGTGAGAGCTTGTTTTCCTTTAGAACTAGAGGGAAATAAAGACATTTAAGACAGCTTTTTTTTTTTTTTTTGGCTTGCATCCTGATATGTGTAAAAATTCAGGAGATTTATATTAAATTTTGCATATATATCGCCAGAAAAAATAGGGCTCTCTGCTAAGAAATCCATCTAGCTAAGAGAAAATGTGTGCTTTTAACACTAAAACTAATTTAACATATGGCCACATGTATCAAGATAATACATTTTTTTTTTCTTGGAAAATGTTTAGGGAGAGCATTGTGGAAAATGCAAACGTGTATGTATTTATGTACATGTATAAAATGTATGCATACATTAATCATCAGCCACTCATTTGAGGTACAGCAAAATGTGTTATTAAACTCATTATAGAATTAAAATTAATGTATTATTTTTT
This sequence comes from Elephas maximus indicus, assembly GCF_024166365.1. Classification (NCBI taxonomy): domain Eukaryota; kingdom Metazoa; phylum Chordata; class Mammalia; order Proboscidea; family Elephantidae; genus Elephas; species Elephas maximus. The sequence continues at coordinate 34,160,045 of NC_064820.1, read as the reverse complement.
ACTTCCTTCCTTACATAGAAATGATATTTAAATACAGGGAATTTATGGAGAAGAACATTGTGCTTGGTAAAGTGAAAAAGAGAAGGACCCTCAACGAGATGGATTGACACATGGCTGCAACATGGGCTCAAGCATAGCAGCCTTTGTGAAGATGGTGCCACAGGCCAGTGTTTCCTCCTGTTGTGCGAGGACCTCTATAAGTTGGAACTGATTTGACAGCACCTAACAGCAACAGCAAAAGCAACGGGTTGACAATTAGCATGAGGCAGTTGTTCGAACAGAGCAAGGAGATACTATGCCGTGTAAAATCAGAAACGAGGGGCATCAGGGTTGTACCCTTCCACCATACTTATTCAATCTGCATATACTAAGCAAATAATTTGAGAATCTGGATTATATGAAGAAGAACGCAACATTAGGATTGGAAGAAGACTTAGTAACAACCTGTGATATGCAGGTGACACAGTCTTGTTTGCTAAAAGTGAAGAGGACTTGGAGCACTTACTGATGAAGATCAAAGGCTACAGCCTTCAGCATGAATTACATCTTAATATAAAGACAACAAAAATCCTCACAACTGGACCCATAAGCATCACCATGATAAAAGGAGAAAAAAATGATGTTGTTAAGGATTTATTTTTCCTTGGATCCACGATCAGCTCCCATGGAAACAGCAGTCAAGAAATCAAAGGCATATTGCATTGGGCAAATCAACTGCAAAAGATCTCTTGAAATTGTTGAAAAGCAAAGACGTCACTTTGAGGACTAAAGCGGGCCGTACCCAAAAAAAAAAAAAAAAAGTCGTGGTATTTTCAATCATCTCATATGCGTGCAAAAGATGGACAAAGAATAAGGAAGAGAAAAGAGCAATTGATGATTTTGAATTATGGTGTTGGCAAAGAATAGTAAATATACTTTTTTTTTTTTTTGCCATAGGAACAAACACACCTATTTTGGAAGAAGTACTGCAAGAATGTTCCTTAGAAGAGAGGATGGCGAGACTTCATCTCATGTACTTTGGACATGTTATCAGGAAGGACCAGTCCCTAGAGAAGGACTTCATGCTTTGTAAAGTAGTTGTTCTTAGGCACTGTGGAGTCAGTTTGGACTCATAGTGACCCTATGTGCAACAGAATGAAACACTCCGCAGTTCTGTTCCACCCTCACAACCGTTGCTATGTTTTAAGTCCATTGTAGCAGCCACTTTGTTAATACTCTTTGCTGAGGGCCTTCCTATTTTTCCCTGACTCTCTGCTTTTACCACAGACTGACAAACTGACAGATGAGTGGTGGTGGTAAAGTAGAGGGAGGTTCAGCAAATAAGAGGAAAACAGACATTCTCTTGCAACCCTTGAAACCACATCATCAACCCAATCTACCAGTGAAGTGATAGAAATCATAATTACATCTTCCTCCTTTCATTATTTACTAAACTATGTATTTTTCTTATAAATTCTAAATCTAAATCTAAGACTATATTTGTACCTATTGACTTTTATCTTTTGGATTATGATCACTGTGTTAGCTTACCTACATGAATTATTTATGAGTCATATTTGATTAATGCCAAGTCAACTATATTAGCATTTGCAGTGTTAAAAATTTTTGTAGAGATATTTTCTGTTTTGTTCTACATCAAAAGTAGATTACAGCAATAATCCTAACTATGTGGCTACCTGTAGAAACCTCCATCAACACTGATAAACTAATCATACTTAGTTGCCAGTTATATGTTAAGTATACGGTTTCTATTATATCCATAAATGTTCATTATTTAATTCTGTAAGATGGCTAATCATGGTACTATGTACACATAGTGTTTATTTGATCGGCCAATCAGTTTATGTTTACCAAAAATAAATTTAGTATAGGTTGTCTCTGTAGTGGACACTGTTTCTGCACCCAAATGGGCACTTAAGTTGTGGCCACAATAGGTAGGATAAAAAGGGTCTGGGAACCAAGTAATACTAGCACACCTTACTACAGTCCAAATGATCCACTTGGCTAATTTCTGATTTTCATCCCTAAAAATTTAACCTACTGGTTGCAGAGGTTCTGTTCTTCAAAAACAAACACTTCCATTAGGTATCTTTCCTGCTAAGGTTGCTGTACAGTCAATTCAGGACACTGGTGCCAAGAGGTAGGGAAAAGAGGCTCCATTCTCTTTCCAGAATCGACCTTGCTTATCAGAAACTTAGCTGCTATAAAATAGATGCAGGTAAACATTTTGACATTTAGAGGACCCATAGGGCTAACTGTTGGTGCCCCCATGCTCTATGCCAGGTACAGCTTCAGGAATAATTGTAGCAAGAGGGTTTGCAGTTCATCACGCTTGCTCTTCTACATATCAAAGAAAACAAGACCACCCAGAACCCTGAAAAAGCTGTTTCAATTGGGAAGAATATAATCTAAGAAACAAGTTGCTCTGAGAGGCATACAGGTGGGCTTGTAGGGGATACATTTATTTTCCTGCTCAGAATCTGTGTTTAGGATTTACGTGCCCATCCCCAAATTATGCTAACAACTTTGCAACCTTCTTTGGGAATTTCCCTCAGCTGCTTGAGGCAACATGGACCCAATGATGGGGCTTTTATGATGATTCAAAGGCCTGACCCTTTTACTTCAATTTGGGAAATCTCTGTTGTATTTCTATTACCCATGATGTTTTCCTTCTTTTCAAATCCTGTTATCTTTATTTTTCATTAGTGTATATTTCAAGAATGCTTCTCAATCCACCTTCTGAAACACTTAATCTAAAATATTCCCAAAGGATACCAAATTTCTTCTGATTGATAAACTCTTGTTTTTGAGTGTTCACACACCACTTAAAAATTATGTCTAATACTTTTATATATATAAACATACATATATATATTTTTGGTAAATGTATATATATGTATATATAATATGTTTGCCACAAACTTGCATATATACTTATATATAATCTGAAATTTTGTTATTTCGAAGGGACAGTAGTATGGCTAGAAATGGTAATAGAGAATATAAGCACTAGTTATCAAAAGAAGGAGATTTATTTAGAGAAAAGAAGAAACCAAATCAAATACAGCTTGATAATTTACTGGGAGGGAATAAAGCAGGACACTTTGAAGATTTTACCCAGCAAGGTTGCTATACCATAGGCCAGGATAAGAAAAATAGGAAGAAACCCAGGTTTGTGGGGAAAGATGATGAGCCAAGCTTTGGATATGTTGAGAGGAACATTCAAGTGACAATTCAAACTACGACTCTATGGACTGGATTTTATGAGAAGGCTGGTGCAGATAGAGTCATTGACATCCAGTTACTATAGTGAGTTATTGGATGCAATCATCCAAAAAGTTTAAGTAAAAGGAAGAGATGAATAACCAATGCACAAACTTAAAGGACGCAAACATATAAATGATAAGCAGAAAGTAAGGCTTGTTCTAAGAAGTCAGGGAAAGAATTCTCCTCGAAACAGCCTGGTGCCTTAGTTATCTGCATAGTGGTTAAGTACTACGGCTGCTAACCAAAGGGTTGGAAGTTCAAATCCACCAGATGCTCCTTGGAAACTCTATGGGGCAGCTCTACTCTGTCCTACAGGGTCGCTATGAGTCGGAATCGACTCGAGGGCACTGGGGTACTATAAGAGAAATACAACAAGTGGATAGCTTTAACAAAATGAAGTTTATTCTTTCACCGTTTAAGATGCTGGAAGTCCAAATTCTGGACACCAGCGATAGGAGAAGGCTTTCTTTCTCTGTCAGCTCTGGGGGAAGGTCCTTGTTGTCAATCTTCCCCTGGTCTCAGTGCAGGGACTCCAGGTCCAAAGAAAACAACCTGCTCCTGGTGCTACTTTCCAGGTGACACTAGGTCTCCCTTTCTCTTTGCTTTCTTCTCCTTTTTTTATCTCAAAGGAGATTAACTCAAAATACAATCTAATCTTGTAGATTGAGCCCTGCCTCATTAACATAACTGTCTATAATCCTGCCTCATTAACATCATAGAGATAGAATTAAGGACACACAGGAAAATCAAATCACACCAGGTGAGAAAAGGGTGGACAATAACACAATACTGGGAATCATAGCCTAGCCAAGCTGACACCCATTTTGACACAATTCAATCCATAATGCCTGGTAATGAGGGAGATGCAGCATGTTTGAAAAATGAAAACAATTCCAGCATGCATAAAGGTGAAATTCAAAATGTGTACCTAAAACGGTAAACTAAAACCCAAATGACTTATAGTTTCTATTCTCTGAGAAACTGATAACCTAAACATCTTGGGTTAATGAACTATTTTGTAGAAAGGGGAATATTAGACAGAAAAAGCATTATCTGTCAATCCCAGATAAAAGAAACAAAGAAACTGGAACGGTGTCACTTTATTCTGCAAAAGACTGATACAAAGGAATCCAGTTGGATAATTGTTCAAGTAAGATATTTAAATATAGTTAAACTGTGATATTGTTTCACTCCAGAGAGAGTTTTATTATTTTCCATTATTATTTTGAACATTTTTGTTTCCTTCTTTATGTATCTATTTTTTTATTTCAAAAATATTTAATGTAAACATCATAGGATATGGTTCCTCTTTATTGTGTTTCATAATTACTATGCTGTTCTAAAAAAAAAAAAAAAATTGGAGAAAGGTATATATAAAACCAAAAATTCATTGCTATTGAGTCACTCCTGACTCATAGCAACCCTACAGGACAGATTAGAACTGCCCCATAGAGTTCCCAAGGAGTGCCTGGCAGATTTGAACAGCTGACCCTTTGGTTAGCAGCAGTAGCACTTAGCCACTACACCACCAGGGTTTCCAAGGTATACATAGTGTAGGAAATCATTTTCTGCATACATTATCTCATTTCTTTTCCTTAAATCCAAGTCATTCTTTCCTGAACTCTGATATTGGCCATTATTTTTCAATGTTTTTCAATGTGTGTTCTCAGGATAATTCTGACAAAATTATTTATATCTACATTTTTGGAAGTTGTATTTTTTCCTTTTACTCTGCCTTACATATGTGATGTATTTTATCTCTCAATAGGGTAAATGTGGTTTAACTTTCTAAATTATTGGTTCTGAATATGAAAGGCAGGAGATAAATTAGGAGAAATCAGCTTTTTGAATTAAATAAAATTAACTTGAGGAAGTTAATTAGGATGAAATCATAAATGTTTCATGGTGGCTGAATACAGTGTGTAACTTTGTATTAATTTGTAGACATAATTGAAAATAATGCTTCTTGCATAGGTGGATATGTATTTTGAGGGAAAGTAAGACTTTTCCTTAGTTTAAGCGTGAATCTTAAAATCCCTGCTTTTTCTCTCTTTCTTTTTATTTTTGAATACATTTCTACCTCTTTTTCATGTGCTTTATTACAACATTTAGGTTACATGTAGAATAAACCACCTCGAATCAAGAGGCCCAATATCAAGAATACAGTGTGCCTCGTGACGACTAGATATCAAAATGTCTTCAGAATTCCCCAATTCTCTTTTCCCTTTATTTTTGTATATTACTGCCTCTTTCATAGCATAGATTTTTTTTTTTCTCCAGGTTAGACCCCAGGGATTGATTTGCTGTTATATTTTCCTATTTCATATCCCTAGCAAAATAAAATGTGAGCATCTTAGCTTTGATGTGCTATACAGCTCTGGTTCTCTCAACTCTTCCAGGATCAGGGCAGCAGAGTAGAAACCAAGCTATTGGGGAACCCACACCTGTACACCAGAGAGATACTCCTCAGAGGTAGGAGAGTCCTCTTGAGCTCAGCAGATGCCACTACTATTCATGTAACGAAAAGCTCTTCAGGCACAGGTTCCCCACGCTGCCTTCTCTGAAATTATACAGTCCTTTACATTAAAGATTAAAATGGACAAAACATTTTTATAACTTCATTCTCATGCATCCACTTCCCTCTCCATCTATACTGTTCTAGTACAAGCCTTTAAAGCTCAATTCACCAGTTGCTTCTTAACATCCACCTTCCAAGTCAGGCCATTTCCTGATACCCATCATTCTACTCCAGTGTTGGCTCTGCCCCACTATTTCCCTCACCCTATTCCTAAGTGGAAACCCTGGTGGCATAGTTGTTAAGAGCTACATCTGCTAACCAAAAAGTAGGCAGTTCAAATCCACCAGGTGATCCTTGGAAACCCTACAGGTCCGTTCTACTCTGTCATATAGGGTCACTATAAGTCAGAATCGACTCGATGGAAATAGGTTTTTTTTTATTCCTAAGTAGTAATTCCTTTTTTTTTTTTTCCATAGCACGGCATATAATTTTTCTTACTGTGGATTATTTGTAATGTTTAAATTAATTCACTATTCTTGGTACTTCATAAAGTAAGGCCTGTTTCTTTCATTTTTTCTATTTTCTGCTTCCAATGTATGCTAGAATAATTATTAAAAAGATGAATGAATCAACACTTATAGAGTTATGTTTTTACACAAAATTAAATTAGTATTATTGGATCATAAATCAACTACCAATTAATAAAAACATTAATTTTAAAATGAAACAAAACCACACATGATTTGACCAAGAAAAGGCCAGATAATTACATGAAGTGAGTACAAATGCATATTGTGACTTCCCAGATTAAATTTGTTCTCATAACTTAAAGATTGGTTTTGAAAGCTTCTTATGGGAGATTTTTCTGTCCATTCTTATATTGTTTTGCACTTAAAAAAAAGTGACTAATAAAGAGTTCAGTGTGTTATTTTAAGATATAGACCAGTAATTTGTTTAAATAAGCCCTTATCGGATGCAGTATTTTTCCTTAGAACTTCATTTAGCAACATGATGACATGTGTAATACATATGGGATATTAGAGCAGAAAAATATCAAACACTTTAACATTCTAAATAAAAATGTATCAAACATTGAACTTTACTAATACAATTGTGACTATAAACAAGATGTTCCTCACTTAAAAGAAAACAAAACAAACAAAAAAAATGATAATAGCTTGTGTATGCCTTACTCACAGTGAAAGACTAAAATTCAGGAAACCCATCCCCAAAAGAAAACACTGTTATTATCTTAGATATTATACAAAACTTAAAATCAACTATCTTAAAATTGTCAATGAAACGTAGTTCTTGAATACGACTACTTCATGAACCCTTTCTGCTACAAACACTGTAAAAGATAATATAAAAATTCAATAAATATGACATAAATGGGCTATCTTTTGTGCATACATTTTAATATATAATTTATAATACACTCATATCTATCTCTACCCTTATCTATAGCTATATTCATGTATAATACTTACAGTTCAAGAACTTCCTGCTTATTTCCTTTAAATAAGTGTGCATAACTCTTTTACATGCAATGCACTGGTGATAACAAGGTTTTCTTAATTGCCAACCTCATTTACAAATAACTGATATGGTCAATTGATATAGAAAAATATGGGATTACATTCTAAAAACAAATATTATGAATCAGAAAATGAAAGTCAAGTGTAAATAATGGTGTGTTTCTGAATTTATCTTTAAAATAGCATAAATAGTAGAAAGTAGCTTGATTTTAAAAATATGTCTTGCTGTAAACATTAGTACTGATCACAGATAGTTGACTCCCTCTTTCTCTGTACCCATGATAGAAGGACACTTCTTCACCCACTTCAGGTTAGATGTAGCCCAGTGAATTGTTCTTGCAATAAAATGGAAATGTTAATGATCGACAACATCCTCTTACTGAAATTTATAAGACGGAATATGTCTTTTTCTAGTTTCTTCTTCCTTCCACTACAGCAACCATTAATGGTTCAGATAGTGACTATTTCATTGATATGTGTCTCTGGTCAGGAGCATATTGAACATGTATCAATAATGAGAAACACAATGTTATTCTTTTAAAGGACTGAGTTTTGGTGGTTGTGTGTTATTGCAGCACAACCTAGTCTATCTGACAACTCCCATACAACTTAGCTAATGTGGTTTTTATTATTTTTATGTAATTTTTGACTTTTTTTCTCATAAATAATTGAGAAGTATACATTCTGATATTTCGAATATTGTTGTCTTTGGTGCTAAAGCCCAAGAAAGTGTGTAGTGATCATTTTGCTTACTCCTTTAATTTATTCTGAAATGTATATTTCATTCTGGAAACAAAATATTCCTATGGTGAATAGTTGTAACAAAGTACTTATATCTGAACTAAAGACAAAAAGACTATATTTGTATATTCATGAAGCAAGACCTCATTTATATTTATAACATGAAGGACAATTCATAACGTTAGATACTGAGACTGTGCATTTTGATTAAAACTTAAAGTGCACAATATTTATTAATTGATTTAATGACTTAAATATTCATTAATTTTAAATGTGTTAACATGTATAAAGCACTTATGACAAGGGCTAGCTAGTACATATTAAGAGCTGTGAAAATGTTAGCTATTTTTACTTTTCTTTTAAAAGACACTAATTGAGTCAAACTTAATGCCAGTTACCCTTCTTGGCAGCAGAAATACAACACAGAACAAACTTATCCCTATACAATTTATATTTTGTTTGAATTAGGCAGACAATTTAAAAAATAACTAAAATAAAATTATTATTTAAAAATGAAGCAATTAAGAGGACTGGGGAGCGTGGGGTCTAAATAAGGGTACTTAATTTTAAATAGGATGGAAAGGGTGGACTTCATCGAGAAGGCAGGATTTGGCCAAAATCTTAAAGGGAGGGCCCAAACTATCCTGGTATCTGATAGTTTAAGACACCAGGACAGCATGTGAGGAAAGAGCTTTCTCAGTGCCTGGGATAGCAGTGAAAAGTCTATGAGCCTTGAGCATACCTGGTGGGTCTGGGCAAAAACAAGAAGGCCAGTATAGATGGAGTCTAGTGAGCAAGAGAAAGGGTAGTGGTAGAAGAATCAGACAAAACCAAGAGGCAACTGTGGGTCAGGTGCTGGAAGAATTCCTAGATTGTATAAGGAATTTGAATCATTTTTAACCTATGAAATAGGAAGTCACTGGGGAGATGGAATAGGGGAGTAGTGTCTGCTTTTAAAGAATCACCCTAATTTTTTGTGTTGAGTAGCATTTAAGAGAGTAAAGGCCTAAGAGTGAGACAGGATGGAAGGTTATTACTGTACACTGGACAAAGTGACACCTGTGGAAGTGGTGAGATGTGGCCAGAATTTGGTATATATTGAAGGTAGAGCCAAGAGTATTTGCTGTTGGATTGAATGTGGAACAAGAAAATAAAATAAAAGAAGAATCAAAGACAAAGTATTCATTAACGGAGACAGGAAACACTGGGAGGGATAGATGTTTAGCAGAGAAATATCAGCTTGTCCTATCTGCTCCATCAATACCTTTTCTGTTTGATACTTTAATTATAGATAGGGCTTCCCTGTCTGGGTGAGCAGACCCTGTTGTCTTGGATAAAATGAACATAGGTAGGAGCTGAAACTGGAAGCTACTATGAATAATCTTTTTGATATGAGTCTTTCTGTCTCTTCAAGGTACCCAGGAAGCTGCCATACCTACTCAACCTCATTTCTTGTACTGTTGTATCCAAGTAAATACTGTCTCTTTACCCTTATCCCCTGCTGCTGCTATTATGTGTCATGACTAAATAAATAGCATTTTGGGAGAATTCTTTTCCTGAATTCATCTGCCATGTGGTTTTTCAGCTGCCCTTTTTTTTTTTTTTTAATATTCTCTATAATAAAATAAATCTCAAATTAATATTTCAACATAAAAACAATATAGCCACATACATATTAAAATAAAATATAATTGAATATTTCTATTAAATTTTAATGGTAAGAGTATACCAACATATAAAGGGAAACCAAACACCAAACCCATTACCATCAAGTTCATTCCAACTTATAGTGACCCTATATATGGGTAGAACTGCCCCATAGCATTTCCAAGGAACAGCTGGTGGGTTCAAACTGTCAACCTTTTGGTTAGCAGTTGAGCTCTTAACCACTGCACCACCAGGGCTCCTGTAAAGAGAAGGATAGATAATACTGCCTACACAATTTCTTCTTCTGTTTTAAAATTATCTTTGCAAGCTAAACATCGGCTGACACAATAATTCTGCTGACATGAAAATAGGTTTCAATGCCCTTTTGTAGTTGAATCTGAGAGCTTCCGAAGAGCAAAAACTGTAATCTGTCAACTGCAGTTATCACTTCAGAGCTATTTATCTGCATCTACTTTCTATAACATGTGATGAATTTCACTATCACCACAACCCCTTATGAAAATCCAATATTTGTACCATCATTACAACTTCCAGTTGATCCAAATTTTCCTTGAAGACTAGAGGAGTGCTGGGTTCCATGCAGAGTTACAGAACAGGAATTCCCCCACACTCTGAGACACTTATCACTGATGCCCTAAAATACTTTTTATATCCAGTTTGAAAAAGAATCTCCAGACCTCTTATGCCATGAGTGATCCTAATACCTGTATTTTCCGATGCTTTAATTCAGTTAATGGAATTTATGCTAAGAAGAATCATTTAGGAACTTCCATTCTTCTCTTTTTCCTGATCTACTCCAAAACACTTTTCATGTTAACAAGTTATATATAACTAACCAAATAAATAGTAAACACAAACATATTTGTGTGTGTATGTGTGTGTGTGTGTTATTAGGAGGCAACCATAACTACATGGGTATCAATATCTGATTTTATTGGCATCCTTTAATTTTTTTATACATATTAATTCTGTTACCTGATGGGGATATCAAAACCTTAGTGCCAATAAATGTTAAGTTTCTCACCACCAAACCCAGTTGCCATTGAGTCAACCCTTGTTCATAGCGACCCGTGTGAGGTAGTAGAATTGTGCTTCATAGAATTTTCAATGGTTGAGTTTTCTAAGATCTTTCATCCAAGGCACGTTCGGGTGGGCTTGAACCTCCAACTTTTCCATAAGCAGACAAGTATATTAACCATTTACACTACCTAGAAATTCCACAGAGACTTTCCAGTCTTTTATCATTTAAATGATTAGTACTTAAGAGAATAATAAAGAATATTTTGTCATTTATCAAACAGTCTACTTTAATACCACTTTTTAGTAATTGTGTAAGGAAACATGAAATCTCACACTCTGCAGAAAAAAAAACAGCGTGTAAATTAGTATTGATTTTTGAGGGAAAAAATAGCAACTTCTATTAACTACATTAAATATTGCATATTATTTGATCCAAGAATTTGTGTACTTCCTGCTTTAGGAGTTTAATCTACAGAAATAATCAGAAAGGTACCTAAATATATACAAACACTTCAATAACTGCATTATAATAATATAAAAATAGAATTGATTAAAGAAATAAAATCTGTTTTATCAATAAATGTAATACTGTATTAACATATATAAGTATATATATATATACACACACACACATACATATACATATACATATACATATACATATATACTCACACCAAGGTAATGGACTTTCATAAGTATAAAATCTGCTTATAGGTTCTTAACTGATTAATGGCCTGATTTTCAAGCTGCCCAACTTTTTGTCACTTGACAGTATATAGGAGAAAATTTTTTGAGCTGAGAAAATAATTTTGCCTTTCTTCTTTGGTTCCCAAGAAAGTCATCAAACTTTAGTATTTCTGAGAATAATGAATATGTATTACAAAATGCAGAAATAAATTCTTTATTAGATATTAAATTAGAGAGCAAAATTATTATTCCCCATTCAGCAGAACTTGGGAAAAATGACCTGGGTAGATCACATGCTTTGTGATTTTTTCTTTTTTTTTTCTTAACTATGCTCTTTATAATAAATTATTTCTAAAACAAGACAAAGACCAATGTTAAGTGAATTTCATGTTCTAGTAAAATGAATTTAAAAAATCTTCTGAAAACTATTTTCACCACTCTGTTTTTCCTGCTGTTTGATTCCTGCAAGGTAGGTTTCAAGTGATAACTTCCTAGTGAATTAGAAGTTGCTTTTTTAACACTGTTACTGACACTGCTGATTAAAAACTGAATAGCTGTCTTTTTTTTTTTTTTTTGTAGTTCTTAGACACTTGTCTATGTTCTTTAATTCTAACTTATATTGGAAATTGGTTGATAATTTGGAGATGTGTTGTTTCAGCAATCAAATACTTGTAGAAACAGCAGAATTTTTAACTGATACTGGTTTCTGAAATTATATATTATAATAAATGGGAAAAAAGATAACCTAGCAATATAAAAAATATGTGCCTGAAGAGTAAAAATGCATTTAAATAAAAAATGAAATTATAAAATATTATAAAAATGGAGACTCCACAACACATGTCTGTGTCAGTACATACTACATATCCTATGTTATTTAATTCACCCCATAGATGATATGGGAAGAGTTTTCAGAATGCATGTTCTGTTGGTATCAAAGTCACCTGGATGTGACTGCTGGTTCTTCTACTTCCTAGCTGTGTGATCTTGGTAGATTTACTTAAACACTCAAACTACAGCCTTCTTATCTAAAATGATCAGATAATAAAGGGACCTACCACAAATAGATGGAGTCACTGGGTGGTGGAAACTGTTAAGGTCTACCTCTCATTGGGAAGTTTGCAATTCAAAACCACCCAAAGGTGCCTGGGAAGACATGCCTAGTGATCTGATTCCAAAAGGTCACAGCCTTCAAAACACTTTGGAGAAATTCTATTCTGCATACATGAGTTCACCATGAGTGAGAATTGACTCAATGGCAACTAACAACAACAATCTCAAACAGGAGTTCTCAGGAATAAATGAAACACTTCAAATGGAGGGTAAAAAGAGATCCATAACACCCAGCAAGAGTTAATACATGGAAGCTAGGATGCTGCAGATCATTAAAATGATGACAACAGATTTCAGGGTTATACACAGGTATAAGAAAACTGATCTACACTGAAATATATGTCATAGATTGAATTGTACCCCTGAAAAGATACATTGAAGTCCTTACCCCATACCTGTGAATGTGACCTTCTTGGAAATCGGATTTTTCTTTCGTTAACAGTTAAAGAAGTTCTGCCAGAGTAGTGGAGACACTGGTGGGATAGTGGTTAAGTGCTACGGCTGCTAACCATGCAGTATGAATCCACCAGGAGCTCCTTGGGAAGTCTGTGGAGCAGTTCTACTCTGTCTTATAGGGTCACTATGAGTTGTTATCGAGTCAATGGTAATGGATACCACAGTAGTTTGGGTCCTAATTCTAATCCCTTCTGAATGGTGTCTCATAAAAGGGAAGAAGAGACATGGGAACAGAGTCACACACTAGGGGAAGACAGGGACCATGTGATGACAGACACAGATGCATCTACAAGCAGCAAAGGAACATCAAGGATGGCCAGCAGCCACCAGAAACAAGGAGAAAGGCATGACAGTTTCTTTCTCAAAGTCCCCAGAAGTAATCAATGTGGACAAGACCCTGATATGAACTCATGGTCTTCAGAACTATGAGAAAATGAATTTCTACTTTTTAAAGCTGATATTTTGTGTTTTTTTTTTTTATGGCAATGTTAGGAAATTACAACAGTGTACTTTGTCATATACAATGATCATCTTTTCTTTTGGCTAGAGATGATTGCTTCACATATTTTCAAATGCTTATTATTTATTATATAGAAAGTGAAAGTTTATGACTAGGTACAGAGTAGGAAGAAAAATATGAAGACAAACAAGCTTTCTTCAAGGAATAGCTAGAGTTTTTTTTTTTTTATATATATAATAGGGTTTATACCTAAGTCAGAATGTAGAATAACTGAAGTGAATAGAAAAAATGATGAAGTAAAAGAGCTGAACAGATTTCAAAGGGAAGCCGGAGAAGACAAAGTAAAGTATTTTAATAAAATAAGCAAAGACGTGGAGTTAGAAAACCAAAAAGGAAGAACACACTCAGGAGTTCTCAAGCTGAAGGAACTAAAGAAAAAATTAAAGACTCAAGTTGCAATATTGAGGGATTCTAGAAGCAAAAAGGAAACCCTGGTGGTGTAATGGTTAAAAGCTATGGCTGCTAACCAAAAAGTCAGCAGTTCGAATCCACCAGGCACTCCTTGGAACCCAGTAGGGTAGTTCTTCTCTGTCCTATAGGGTCACTATGAGTCAGAATAGACTTGATGGCAATGGGAGGTGCAAAAAATTGAACAACTCAGGAAGCATCAAAAAAAAAAAAAGATGGAAGAAATACACAGTGTCACTGCAGCAAAAAGTATAGGTGGGACAACACACCATTTCAGGAGATAGCATATGATCAGGAACTGAAGAAAGAAGCCCAAGCTTCACCGAAGGCATTGGCAAAAAGCAAGGATCCAGGAATAGACTACAAACCAGTCAAGGTGTTTCAACAAACAGATGCAACTCTAGGAATGCTCACTCATTTATTCCAAGGAATTTGGAAGATAACTACCTGGTCAACTGACTGGAAGAGATCCATATTCATGCCTTTTCCAAAGAAAGAAAATCCAAGGGAGTGTGGAATTTATAGAAAAATATCATTAATATCACATGCAAGTAAAATTATGCTGATGATAATTCAAAAATGATTGCCACAGTACATTGATAGGAAACTGCCAGAAATTCAAGCTGCATTCAGAAGAGGATGTGGAAAGAAGGATATCATTGCTGATGTCAGATGAATCTTGGCTGAAAGCAAAGACTACCAGAAAGATGTTTACTTGTGTTTTATTGACTATTCAAAGATATTCGGCTGTGTGAATCATAACAAATTATGGATAATGTTGCAAAGAATGGGAATTCCAGAACATTTAATTGTGCTCATGAGGAATCTGTACATAACCAAGAGTAGCTTGTTTGAATACAACAAGGGGATATTGTGTGATTTAAAATGAGGAAAAGTTTTCTTTAGTGTTGTACCATTTCATTATTCTTATTCATTCTGTATGTTGAGAAGTAATCCCAGGACCTGGACTATGTGAAGAAGAACAAGGCATCAGGATTGGAGGAAGACTCATTAGCAAACTGTCATATGCAGATGACACAACCGTGCTTGATGAAAGTGAAGAGGACTTGAAGAATTTACTGATGAAGATCAAAGACTACAGCCTTCAATATGGATTACATCTTAATATAAAAAAAAAAAAAAACTGAATCAATAAGCAACATTGTGATAAATGGAAAAAATATTGAAGTTGTCAAGAATTCATTTTACTTTGACCCAAAATCAATGCCCATGGAAATCACAGTCAAGAAATCAAACAGTGTATTCTATTGGGCAAACCTGTTGCAAAACAAACAAACCCGTTGCCATCAAGTCAATTCCAACTCATAGCAAACCAATAGGACAGAGGAGAGCTGTCCCATAGAGTTCCCAAGGAGCGCCTGGTAGATTCGAACTGACAACCTTTTGGTTAGCAACCTTAGCTCTTAACCACTAAGTCACCAGGGTTACCATCTTTAAAGTCTTTTTTTAAAATAATTTTTATTGTGCTTTAAGTGAAAGTTTACAAATCAAGTCAGTCTCTTACACAAAAACCCATATACACCTTCCTACGCACTCCCAGTTACTCTTCCCCTAATGGGACAGTCTGCCCTCTCTCCCCACTCTGTCTTTCATGTCCTTTTCGCCAGCTTCTAACCCCCTCCACCCTCTCATCTCCCCTCCAGGCAGGAGATGCCAGCATAGTCTCAAGTGTCCACCTGATCCAAGAAGTTCACTCCTCACCAGCATCCCTCTCCAACCCATTGTCCAGTCCAATCCATGTCTGAAGAGTTGGCTTTGGGAATGGTTCCTGTCCTGGCCCAACAGAAGGTCTGGGAGCCATGACCCCCAGGGTCCTTCCAGTCTCAGTCAGACCATTAAGTCTGGTCTTATGAGAATTTGGGGTCTGCATCTCACTGCTCTCCTGCTCCCTCAGGGGTTCTCTGTTGTGTTCCCTGTCAGGGCAGTCATCCTTTGTAGCGAGGCACCATCTTGTTCTTCTGGTCTCAGGATGATGTAGTCACTGGTTCATGTGGCCCTTTCTGTCTCCTGGGCTCGTAATTACCTTGTGTCCTTGGTATTCTTCATTCTCCTTTGATCCAGGTGGGTTGAGACCAATTGATGCATCTTAGATGGCTGCTTGCTAGTGTTTAAGACCCTAGACACCACTCTTCAAAGTGGGATGCAGAATGTTTTGTTCATAGATTTTATTATGCCAATTGACTTAGCTGTCCGTGAAACCATGGTTCCCAGACCCCTGGCCCTGCTATGCTGGCCTTTGAAGCATTCAGCTTATTCAGGAAACTTCTTTACTTTTGGTTTAGTCCAATTGTGCTGATCTCTCCTGTATTGTGTACTGTCTTTCCCTTCACCTAAAGTAGTTCTTATCTACTATCTAATTAGTGAATACCCCTCTCCCACTCTCCCTCCCTCCCCCCTCTTGTAATCACAAAAGAATGTTTTCTTCTCAGTTTAAACTATTTCTCAAGTTCTTACAATAGTTGTCTTATACAATATTTGTCCTTTTGCAGCTGACTAATTTCACTCAGCATAATGCCTTCCAGGTTCCTCCATGTTATGAAATGTTTCACAGATTCCTCACTGTTCGTTTTCGATGCATAGTATTCCATTTTGTGAATATACCATAATTTATTTATCCATTCATCTGTTGATGGGCACCTTGGTTGCTTCCATGTTTTTGCTATTGTAAACAGTGCTGCAGTAAGCATGAGCGTGCATATATCTGTTCGTGTAAAGGCTCTTATTTCTCTAGGATATATTGCAAGGAGTGGGATTGCTGGATCCTATGGTAGTTCTATTTCTAGATTTTTAAGGAAGCGTCAAATCAATTTCCAAAGTGGTTGTACCATTTGACATTCCCACCAGCAGTGTAGAAGAGTTCCAATCACTCCACAGCCTCTCCAACATTTATTCTTTCATGTTTTTTGGATTAATGCCAGCCTTGTTGGAGTGAGATGAAATCTCATTGCAGTTTTGATCTGCATTTCTCTAATGGCTAGTGATTGTGAACATTTCCTCATGTATCTGTTTCTACCTCTGTTTGTGTTAGTTTAGGTAGGTAGTGTGTTTCTAGGAATTCATCCATTTCTTCTAGGTTTTCCAATTTGTTTGAGTATAGCTTTTCATAGTAAACTGATAGGATTCTTTCAATTTCAGTTGGTCTGTTGTAATACCGGCCATCTCATTTCTTATTAGGGTTATTTGCTTCCTCTCCTGTTTTTCTTTTGTCAGTTTGGCCAATGGTTTATCAATTTTGTTGAGTTTCTCAAAAAAACAGCTTTTGGTCTTGTTAATTCTTTCAATTGTTTTTCTGTTTTCTATTTCATTTAGTTCAGCTCTAATTTTTATTATTTATTTTCTTCTGGTGCCTGTGGGTTTCTTTTTCTGCTCTCTTTCTATTTGTTCAAGTTGTAGGGATAGTTCTTTGATTTTGGCCCTTTCTTCTTTTTGGATGTGTGCATTTATTGATATAAATTGGCTTCTGAGCACCACTTTTGCTGTGTCCCAAAGGTTCTGATAGTTTAGGTAGGTAGTGTGTTTCTAGGAATTCATCCATTTCTTCTAGATTTTCAAATTTGTTTGAGTGTAGTTTTTCATAGTAATCTGATATGATTCTTTTAATTTCTGATTATTGGCTGTCTATGGATTTTTCTAGCTTATTAAACTTTTCATTATGTTTCTGAATAATCTTTCTGATTTCTTCAGTTGCTTTATCTGTGTGTTCCTTGGCTTGTTCTGCATATTGCCTCATTTCCTTCCTGATATCTTGAAGGGTTCTGTATATTAAACTTTTGTATTCTGCATCTGGTAATTCCAGGAATGCACTTTCATCTAAAAGATCCCTGGATTCTTTGTTTTGAGAGCCGGCTGAGGTAATCATAGCCTGTTTCTTTATGTGACTTGATATTGACTGTTGTCTCAGAGCCATCTATAAGTTATTGTGTTAGTTTGGGCTTGCTTACTGTGTTGTAGCTGCTTGCTTTGTTTTGTTTTGGTATACCCCTGTGGGTTGCTTGAGTGAGCTAGCTTGATTATTTTTGCCTTTGGAGCTCTGGTGTCCTGTCCCCAGCAGGCTAGAGCTATTATCAGGTATATCAGCCTAGGAGTCCATTCAGTTTTCTTATAGGAATTCAGCTCAGGTTTCCAGGTAGCTGATATCAAGTGTGTGGTATAGGCTTTGTCCTACGGTCTTAGAGGGGCAGAGGTTATTTGTGTGTATACCTATATCTGATTACAGCAGGGGGTTATGCTCTGAACAAGGCAGGGGGCTGAGAACCAACCCCCAAGTGTCTCTGAGGAAAACATGTCTCTGCTTCCTAGAGTGCTAGTGGGTGGGCTCTGCAGAGGGACCATGGGCACCCAAAATTTTTGTCATAAGGACTGGGAGGTACCAGTTATCCCTGGACCCCTGTCGTGGGTGGCTGGGTGACCTGAGTGGAGCTACCATTCCTTAGGTCCCTGTTGTGGGTAGGTGAGGACCTTGTTTAATAGGCAAAGCAATGTCAAAATGTCAAGCACCCACCTCTCCACTGCACCTCTGAAATGGCTGGAGTTCGCCAACAAGGGCGTATTCTCCCAAAATAGGCTTGCACAGGTCCATGCAGAAGGGAAAGGTGCTCAAGGTCCATGGATGGTTTATACCTGGACAGGAGCAGCTTCTGTCCTGAGTTCCCCCAGTTAATGGTGCTAGCAAATTATCTTTTCCCCCCAGTTGCAAATTTTTTCCTTCCCCAAGGCCAGGAGGACAGCTCCAGGTGCTCACCAGGGTTCATCTCAGGCCTAGGGATTCAGCCACTGAAGCCAGCTTGGGGGTGGGTGGGTCACGGTAAAATATACGCAAGTACTTAGCTTTTGCCGAGAGCTCCCTTCTCCTCAGGTTCCAGAGGTGTGAGTGGGCTGTGTGGCTGGCTGCTTCTCCCTGAGGAAACTGCAGCCGAAATGCTAGGACCAGCCCGCTGCTGCCTCCACAGCTGCTCCAGGAATGGTGCCTGAGGGCTGCCCGCGATTCAGGTCCAGTAACTCCTCTCTGCCTCTGAACGGTCTCTTCCTTCCCCTGCCCCTCAGTTCATTGTCTAAGCTTGCCTTTGATGTTCAGGGCTCCCAGCTTGTCATAAATATACTCGTTTCACTTGCTTTTTCGGGTCCTTGTTGTAAAAGGGGCTCCACGGAAGGGTCTGTCTATTCTGCCATCTTGGCTCCGCCTCCCATCTTTAAACTCTTAAAAAGCAAAGATATCACTTTGAGGACTAAGTATTTTCAATTGCCTTATATATTTGAGAAAGCTGGACAATGAATTAGGAAGACCAAAGGAGAATTGATGTCTTACAAATTAGGGTGTTGGTGAAGAATATTGAATATACAGTGGACCACCAGAAGAACAAATGAATCTGTTTTGGAAGCAGTTCAATCAGAGTGCTCCTTAGAAGTGAGGATGGTGTGACTTCCTCTCATGAACTTTCAACATGTTATCAGGATCATCCAGTTCCTGGAGAAGAATATTATGCTTGGAAAAGTAGAGGGTCAGTGAAAAACAGGAAGTTCCTCAACAAGATGGATAGACATAGTGGCTGCAACAATGGGCTGTAACATAGCAACAATTGTGAGTATGACACAGGACCAGGCATTGTTTAGTTCTGTTGTACATAGTGTCACTAAGAGTAGGAACCATCTCCAAGGCACCTAACATCAAAAGCAACATACCTAGGTGTCCCAACTAAAATTCTGAGGTAATTACCAGATACTTTTCCCCTTAACGGACCTTGAATTCTAATATTCATTCTCTAATATGCATGGAATAATTCTGAAATCCCTTGGCTCTTGTGTTCTTCTCAGCTTCTGTTTCCCGAAGGGCTTTCCAAAGAAAAGTGTTGCAATATGTCAAGTTCTGCTATATTTTTCTTCTCCCTAGAGACTCCTTAATTTGTTGCTGCCTTGGTAGGTCCCCAATGACTGTGTATAAACATATATGTGTGTGTGTGTGTATATATATTTATATACAATGTACATAAAAGTGTATATATATGTGTGTATGTGTATAGACACATATCTATGTATCTATTTCAGTTTTCAAGAACTTAGTGATGGTATTTGGTTTATATTTCTATAACTAGAAATCAGAAATCTTCCAGTATGTTTAAATCATAAAGCAGCCCCAATTCAGTAATTGTAACATTCAAATTAAGTAATTATTCAAATCTCTGAACTTGATATATGCATAATGAGTCTCCCCCTGAACAGCTTGGACCGGCTTCATGCTGCAAGCCTGCTGTGATTAAATAGGACTTGATCCTTCTGTTCAGTGCTCGCTCGGTCCCTGTGCAATGCTTCCCCTGATTCCTTTCTCTGCTGTCTTGTTTAGATCCTGACCAGAGGAGGAGGAGAGAGGTATATGTGTATATTTTGTTCATTTGACATCAAGGAATATAGAGGATATAATAATGTCTGATGGTAAAACATAAAGAATTAAAATTAACAAAGAATTAAGAATTCCAAATCCCAAACCACCTATAAATAAAAATTAAATAAAGTACCATCTTGAAAAAAAAAATTGGGGGGTAAAAGAGCCTTCAGCTACAGGAAGAAATAGATGATAGATAGATGATTGATGATAGATAGATAGATGATAGATAGATGATAGATAGATAGATAGATGATAGATAGATAGATAGATAGATAGATAGATAGATAGATAGATAGATAGATAGATAGATAGATAGATAGATAGATAGATAGATAGATGATAGGTAGATCGATAGATGATAGATAGGCAGACAGAAGCATAACTTTTGTAATGTTCTTTAAGATAGGAAAAATTATTTTTCCATTTAATTATACAAAAAATGAAAATAAAAAAATTTAAATTCTAGTTTGTGAAATATAATTCAAGATGTGAAATTAAAATTCAAAACTGTAAGTGGTTACCTGAACAGTAATTGAGACAGAGATTGTTATCTACTAAAATTTGTGCCCACCTTTTCATAATATAGATGTGTCTCTTGAAAGTGGCTGCTCATCCAGGGACTATATTCCCATGCCTTATTGCATCTGTGTTCTGCTGCTATGCCAAAGGTTTTCACTGGCCATTTCTTTTTTCAGAAGTAGACTGCCAGGTCCATCTTCCTAGTCTGTCTTAGTCTGGAAGCTCCTCTGAAACCTGTCCATCAAGAGTGACCCTGCAGCTATTTGAAATACCAGGGACTGCTTCCAGTATCACAGCAACACACAAGTCACCACTGTACAACAAACTGACAGAAGCATAGTGGAATATACATACCATGGACTGCCAGAAGAATAAACAAGTCTGTCTTTGAAGAAGTACAAACAGAATGCCCATTAGAAGCAAGGATGGTAAGACTTCGTCTCACATACTTTGGACATGTTATCAGGAGGGACCAGTCCCTGGAGAAGAACATCACGCTTGGTAAAAAAGAGGGTCAGCAAAAAAGGTAAAACTCAATGAGATGGATTGACACAGTGGCTGCAACAATGGGTTCAAACAGCAAAATTGTGAGGATGGCTCTCGACCAGGCAGTGCTTCGTTGTGTTGTACATAGGGTTGCTGAGTTGCAAGTGACTGGAAGAAACCTAACAATAACAACAACTGCATCCAATGTTGTCATAAGATTAGTTTTCAACTACAGAATATAAGATACAGTGAGTGATAAGTATTGTTTCCAGAAGAAAGCTCTTAGAAATCAGTGTTTCTTGTCTATCCACTCCATCCCATGCAATCAGTTGATGACAGAGACCTAGGAGTTGAGAGATCCATTGCAGGCAACCTGAAATCCAAAATTATGATATTTTGGGAAATTGCTTGCTTAGGTACAGCAGTCTTTAAAAGTTATATGGACAAAATAGAAACTTCTTCTTGTTAAACTACTGAAGATAAGAGGTCTGTTTGGTACAGACGCATGCATTACATTAACTAGTACAATATATACATTTAATTTTTTAATTACTTTTTAATTTTATTTTCATAGAGATAAATAATCTCTTGTATGATCCATACAGAAAAATATCCTGCAAGTTTGGGCTTCAGAGTTTTTCACATTTTGGAAATATTACATATACACTACATAAGAATAGAAAAGCACACCCAACTTAAAAATAATACAATTTCTGCAGTGAAATAAATGAATATTCACAATGAATGAAATAAAGGCTATAAATAGCCTTATTCTAGTTCATGTCAAACTTTCTCACAGAATGTGTTTTGTCTTCAGACTTACATAGACACAGATTTTGGAATTGTAGCCCCATGATTGCTGACCTGTATTTGAATACTTAAATTAAGTAATAATATTTAAATATGTTCTCATTATTTTTCAAGTTTAAATATTATGTTAAAGATAACTATAATAATGTTGGAAGGTAAATTAGTATAACTGAAATAATTTGATTTTCCAAGGTATTCTTGCATTATCTAGATGTCAGAATCTACAAAAACCAAAACTCACAGCCCTTTAAAATAGCCATTGGATCCATGAGTTACAAGATTTAGAACATATAAATGATTTGTTAGATTCTTTTTAAGGGAAGGATTTAGCAAATCACAACCTAGGAAGAACAAGTTCATTCTCATATGAGCACTGAGATACTGTTTCACGTCCTACATCGCTTATGTTTGTAATTTAAACGATTGTAGCGACCCTATAGAACACAGTAGAACTGCCCTACACGGTTTCCAAGGAGCATCTGGTGCATTTGAACTACCAACCTTTTGGTTAGCAGCCATAGCACTTAACCGCTACACCACCAGGGTTTCCAAAAAATCTATTTATTGAATTTTATATTCTTAGGCCACCAACATTACCTTGAATCACATGTTGTTATGAATTGTACAAATTGGGCAAAAGATCCAAAGACTGAAAAACAGCCAATACTTTCCCGTTGACTAGATATTGTGAACGATAGGAAGGAGTAAAAATGATTCTCAAACTATTAAGATCTAAGTACATTTCTATAATGGAAAGATCAAGCTAAATAAAGAGAATTGTATCATGAACTTGAAAAATCTCCTGAAGCTTGAAGACGATGCACAAATATTTACATAACTTTAAAGCTGTGCAAGACATATTGTTAAAAGTTGGTTAAATATGAAAAAGTATGTGAAAAGATATGTAACTCCAAAAATTACATGTAATGATGGAAAAATTTGGAGAGTTTTTTTTTTCTTTTTACTCCATATAGGTAAAAGATTGAACATTGTTAGAAAATATCTCATGTGCATGCAATTACTCTTCAATTTGTCCTCTTGCTATGTAGCAATCACCTTTAATACAATATTTTACAGATAATTGCATCCCCTTTATATTATGCTTTCAGAAAATAAGAAGCTGATTTCTAAGTGGAAATTGCTTAGTGCTATTAACTTGTCAGCATACATCCTATTAATGTATTAACTATTTGTATACAAATCAAGGTGGGACTAGGGTAGCACAGAACATAAATAAGACATTTCTCTAACCTAAGGCCAGGGAAAGAACAGAATGAAAGACAAGCATTAATAGCATTTACTTAAGTGTTTCAATAACCTCTCATGAAGAAAAGTTTTAAATTAATAGCTGAGACAGGCGGTCTTGCATTTAAGGTTTAATAAGTTAATTATTTTTGCTTAAGCATGTTATTTTATAAATTGAATAATGTTCTTATTTTGTACTATGAAATTAATATTTGGTAATAACAGTTGTATTTTCTTCAAATAATTCTGAATAAAAGACCTGCTGTTAGTGTGTGCGGTGGGATGGATCATTTTGTGTGGCCTTTCTCACCACGGTCTTGTGACTCCCACCCAAGTGATTGGGTGCGACTATGGAAATAGGGTAATCGTGGCCCACCAAGGAAATTAGCCAGTTATGCCATCCTGCTGGGCTTGAAATGAGCTGTCTCAGAAGCTGGAAATGAGAGGATCCCGCTACCACCAAGGAAGAATAGCCAGGGGCGAAGAGTGCATCCTTTGGACCCCAAATCCCTACACTGAGAAGCTCCTGGACCAGGATACAGAGAGAGAGCTGTAACACTGAAGATGGTGAGACATGGTGGCAGAGAAATGACAGCAGGACAGACAGGCAGGACAGTGCCCGGTGGGCTTCCCAGACCAAGGAGCAATAAAGGTATCTTTGTACAGCAGGCTTGATGGAGGAGTAGGGTGCCTCCTAACACTTGGTGGAGCTAAATTTGCCAGCCCATGAAAGTAGATCTGAGTGTCTTTGGGCAAGGCTTACTGGCAGAGTGGTTGCCTCCAGGCACTTATGGGCAGAGCTAAAAGAACTTCCTAACACTTTCCTTTAAGCAGGGCAGAGGCTGAGGTCCAGGGAGAGGCCTGTCTGAAGCACGGCTGGGAAGAACCTGTCCTGAAGGAAGACTGTATCCTGAGCATCCCTGAACCTGAATTGCAACCTGTTACTTCCTTAATAAACTCCATAATTGTGAGTATTGTCTGTGAATCTATGTGGCCATTGCAATGAATTATCGAACCTAGCAGAGAAGTAGAGAGTGCTGTGGGAGGGGCGGTTGGTGTCAGAATTGGTAAAGACAGTGGAGAGAGAAGGCATGTATGACCTCTGCCTGATAGGAATCAGCCTTGGGCTGTTGATATTGATTTTCCTTCCCCCTTGTGAAGTTGTTAGAGGAGGTCAGAGGCCGCTCCCGTGCCATTTTTACAGTGTGATATATATAAACAGTGTTTGTGTGTATTCAGACAGTGGTGGGCTCTTACAGGCATTTGTAGTCAAAATTCTGATGATCAGACTTACTAAGTATTGCATTAAAAAACTTGTTTTAGATGTTCTACAAGTTATAAGACTAATGGTGATGCTGACCATTTTCCTACTCAGATTGTCCAAAATCTCTACTGTCTGTTCAGGTAGGCCTACTAGTTTTCAGCAGGTGAAACTAATTCCACCACGCATGGGGTTGTCAAGATCAGGTCTCAAATCCTCAGGGGGCTTCCATGATGCCCTTACTCTCTGCAAGGGGAAGTTCTCTTTCAATTTTCCACCCTATGTTGTCTTTTTTCTTTTCCGGTTTGCCCTTTTTCTCATTCCTCAGGTGCATCTATTTCTAGCCTTTTTAAGGTCAATAGGCTAACTCTGCAAGAAAGCTTCCCCCCAAAATACCTGTATATTTCCTTGAAATCAGCCAGTTTGTTTTTCTTTCTTTCCTGTTTCACTTACAATGACTGTATAGACTAGGAAAGGGAAAGAGTCTTCAGATTATACGTGAGAATGAAGTGAGAAAGGCAAAAATAGATGAAAAAAAATCTCCATTAATACTTCTGTAATTCTGAGTATAAGCATCAATCTTTTGATCACTTTGGATTACCAAATTTTCGTCTCTCACTAAATCATAGTTCAAAGATTTACAATTCAAACATTCACAACTCAATTTCTAAGTTCTTTAAACTAAGAAGTATTAATAGCTATTATAACCAGGATGTAATTAATTGAAATATAAAAATAAACTTTCAAAATATTTCCAATTTGCCACAAACTTACACAAAAATAACAATAAATGCATTGATGGAAAATATTACATATAAAGTATAAAAGAAAGGACACAGTTTATTGTTTTCTGTATTCAGTAACTTGTTATTACTTAGAATGTGCTTAAAGATAAAAAGATGAAATTGACAAGACAAAGATGTAAACAAAGGTGAAATATTAGCACTATATTAAACAAACAATATTATATAGTCATCTAATATATACTATTATGCAGGAGGAGTTTGATATCAAGTTTTTAATTATAACTATATATAGTCTTTTTGAGTTATATACATATATATGCATACATAATATATATACTATAAAAATTGTTTATATATTGATGATATCAAACAGAAGTTCGATTAAAATACATTGTATCCACTCTTTAATAAATAGCATATCTATATTAATGGCTCTTGAATGTTTTTAGTTCATAGATTTCCATTTGAGGATCTGATGAAAACTAACAACATCCATGAGAGAAATACACACCGGTACTCAATGACACAAAACATTTCAACTTTTGTGAATTTTATAAATCTCACTTACAAAATGAAGTCTAAGAATATATGATCAAAATGTGCTTATCATTTATATCAATTTTTAAATATTAAAAAGCATTTTTTGTATATATGTATGCATATATATGTATGTGTATGGGTTGTTAGCATCAATACCTTCGTTGTTGTTGTTGCTAGGTGCTGTCAAGTCGGTTCTGACTCATAGCGACCCTACACACGACAGAACGAAACACTGCCTGGTCCTGTGCAATCCTTACAATCATTATGCTTGAGCTCATTGTTGCAGCCACTGTGTCAATCCACCTCATTGAGAGTCTTCCTCTTTTCTGCTCACCCTGTACTTTGCCAAGCATGATGTCCTTCTCCAGGGACTGATCCCGCCTGACAACTTGTCCAAAGTACGTATGATGCAGTCTCACTGTCCTTGCTTCTAAGGAGCATTCTGGTTGTACATCTTCTAAGACAGATTTGTTTGCTCTTTTGGCAGTCCATGGTGTATTCAATATTCCGCGCCAACACCACAACTCAAAGGCGACAATTTTTCTTCAGTCTTCCTTATTCCTTGTCCAGCTTTCACATGCATAAGATGTGATACCATGGCTTGGGTCAGGAACACCTTAGTCTTCAAGGTGACATCTTTGCTCTTCAACACTTTGAAGAGGTCCTTCACAGCAGATTTACCCAATGCAATGCGTCTTCTGATTTCTTGACTGCTGCTTCCATGGCTGTTGACTGTGGATCCAAGTAAAATGAAATCCTTGACAACTTCAATCTTTTGTCCGTTTCTCATGATGTTGTGAGGATTTTTTTTTCTTTATGTTGAGCTGTAATCTATACTGAAGGCTGTGGTCTTTGATCTTCACTAGTAAGTGCTTCAAATCCTCTTCACTTTCAGCAAGCAAGGCTGTGTCATCTGCATAACGCAGGTTGTTAATGAGTCTTCCTCCAATCCTGATGCCCCGTTCATCTTCATATAGTCCAGCTTCTCGTATTATTTGTTCAGCATACAGATTAAATAGGTATGGTGAAAGAATACAACCCTGACACACAACTTTCCTGACTTTAAGCCAATCAGTATCCCTTTGTTCTGTCCTAACAACTGCCTCTTGATCTATGTAAAGGTTTCTCATAAGCACTATTAAGTGTTCTGGAATTCCTGTTCTTCTCAGTGTTATCCATAGTTTGTTATGATCCACAAAGTAGAATACCTTTCTTTGCATAGTCAATAAAACACAGGTAAACATCCTTCTGGTATTCCCTGCTTTCAGCCAGGATCCATCTGACATCAGCAATGATATCCCTGGTTCCAAGTCCTCTTCTGAAACTGGCCTGAATTTCTGGCAGTTCCCTGTCGATATACTGCTGCAGCCATTTTTGAATGATCTTCAGCAAAATTTTGCTTGCGTGTGATATTAATGATCCACCACCACCACCCTGATATTGTTCTATAATTTCCACATTCAGTTGGATCGCCTTTCCGGGGAATAGGCATAAATATGGATTTCTTCCAGTCAGTTGGCCAGGAAGCTGTCTTCCATAATTCTTGGCACAGATGAGTGAGCACCTCCAGCGCTGCATCTGTTTGTTGAAACATCTCAATTGATATTCCATCAATTCCTGAAGCCTTGTATTTTGCCAATGCCTTCAGAGCAGCTTGGACTTCTTCCTTCAGTACCATCGGTTTCTGATCATATGCCACCTCTTGAAATGGTTGAATATCAACTAATTCTTTTTGGTGTAATGACTCTGTGTATTCCTTCCATCTTCTTTTGATGCTTCCTGCATTGTTTAATATTTTCCCCGTGGAACCTTCACTATTGCAACTCGAGGCTTGAATTTTTTCTTCAGTTCTTTCAGCTTGAGAAACGCTGAGCGTGTTCTTCCCTTTTGGTTTTCCATTTCCAGCTCTTTGCACATGTCATTGTAATACTTAACTTTGTCTTCTCGAGAGGCCCTTTGAAATCCTCTGTTCAGTTCTCTTACTTCATCAATTATTCCTTTTGCTTTAGCTGCTCGACGCTTAAGAACAGGTTTCAGAGTCTCCTCTGATATCCATCTTAGTCTTTTCTTTCTTTCCTGTCTTTTCAGTGACCTCTTGCATTCTTCATGGATGATGTCCTTGATGTCATTCCACAACTTGTCTGGTCTGCAGTCACTAGTGTTCAATGCATCAAATCTATTCTTGAGATGGTCTCTAAATTCAGATGGGATATAGTCAAGGTCATATTTTGGCTCTCGTGGACTTGCTGTGATTTTCTTCAGTTTCAGCTTGAACTTGCATATGAGCAATCGATGGTCTGTTCCACAGTCGGCCTCTGGCCTCATTTTGACTGATGATATTGTGCTTTTCCATCATCTCTTTCCACAGATGTAGTCAATTTGATTTCTGCGTGTTCCATCTGGTGAGGTCCCTGTGTATAGTCTCTGTTTATGTTGGTGAAAGAAGGTATTTGCAATGAAGAAGTCGTTGGTCTTGCAAAATTCTGTCATTCAATCTCCAGCATTGTTTCTATCACCAAGGCCATATTTTCCAACTACTGACCCTTCTTTGTTTCCAACTTTCACGTTCCAATTGCCAGTAATTATCAATGCATCTTGATTGCATGTTTGATCAATTTCAGACTGTAGCATCTGATAAAAATCTTCTATTTCTTCATCTTTGGCCCTAGTGGTTGGCGCACATATTTGAATAATAGTCATATTAACTGGTCTTCCTTGTAGGCGTATGGATATTACCCTATCACTGACAGCATTGTACTTTAGGATAGATCTTGAAATGTTCTTTTTGAGGATGAATGCAACACCATTCCTCTTCGAGTTGTCATTCCTAGCATAGTAGACTACATGATTGTCTGATTCAAAATGGCCAATACCAGTCCATTTCAGCTCACTAATGCCTAGGATATCAATGTTTATGCGTTCCATTTCATTTTTGACGATTTCCAATTTTCCTAGATTCATACTTCCTACATTCCAGGTTCCGATTATTAATGGATGTTTGCAGCTGTTTCTTCTCATTTTGAGTCGTGCCACATCAGCAAATGAAGATCCCGAAAGCTTTACTGCATCCATGTCATTAAGGTCAACTTTACTTTGAGGAGACAGCTCTTCCCCAGTCATCTTTTGAGTGCCTTCCAACCTGGGGGGCTCATCTTCCAGCACTATATCAGACAATGTTCCACTGCTATTCATAAAGTTTTCACTGCCTAGTGCTTTTCAGTAGTAGACTGCTGGGTCTTTCTTCCTATTCTGTCTTAGTCTGGAAGCTCAGCTGAAACTTGTCCTCCGTGGGTGACCCTGCTAGTATCTGAATACCGGTGGCGTACCTTCCAGCATCACAGCAACACACGAGCCTCCACGGTACAAAAAACTGACAGACACGTGGGGTCGATACCTTTAAAATTAATAGTTTATTGTTTGGATATGATCTTTATATATTTTTCCATAAAAGAATGAAAAAATTTAAAATGATGTGTCTCTGTGTCTCTATAACATTAAATTTTAAATTGAATAAATACATATATATGTATGTTGTTGTTAGGTGGCATCAAGTTGGTTCCAACTCATAGTGACCCTAGGTACAACAGAACAAAATGCTACCTTGTCTTATACCATCCTCATAGTCCTTACTGTGATTCAGCCCCTTGTTGCAGCCACACTGCATCGATAAGTCTTTTCGAGGGCTTTCTTCTTTTTCTCTCACCCTCTACTTTACCAATCATGATGTCCTTCTCCAGGGTTTGGTACCCTCCTGATAACATATCCAAAGTGTGTGACACAATGTTTCCCCATCCTCACTTCTAAGGAGAATTCTGCCTTTTCTTCATCCAAGATAGTTTGGTTCATTTTTCTGGAAGCCTGTCATGGATTGACTTGTATCCCCCCAAAATATCTGTCAAATTTGCTAGGCCAGGATTCCCAGTATTGTGTGGTTATCCACCATTTTGTCTTCTGATGTTATTTTTCTATGTTTTGTAAATCCTGCCTCAATGACGTTAATGAGGCAGGATTAACAGCAATTATTTGATGATTATATTAACGATTCAGTACTCAATTCACAAGATTAGGTTGCATATTCAATCAAAATTTTTTGAGACATAAAAAACTCAAGCCACAGAGAGACATGGGGGCCTCATAGCACCAAGAAACAAGAGTCAAGGGCATAGCGCATCCTTTGGATCCAGGGTTCCTGGGCTGAGAAGCTCCTCAATAGAGGAAGGTTGATGGCAATGACTTTCCCCAGAGCCAACAGAGAGAGAAAGCCTTCCTCTGGAGCTGGTAACCTGAATCCAGACTTCTAGCCCCCAAGACAGTGAAAGAATAAATTTCTATTTGTTAAAACCACCCACTTCTGGTATTTCTGTTATAAAAGCACTAGATAACTAAGGCACAGTTCACAGTATGTTTAATACTTTTCGTCACCACCACAATTCAAAGACATCAATTCTTCTTTCATCTTCCTTATCCTTTGTCCGATTTTAGTATGCATATGAGGTGATTGAAAACACCATGTCTTGGGTCAGGTGCACATTCATCCTCAAAGTGATATCTTTGCTTTTTAACACTTTAAAGAGGTCTTTTGCAACAGACTTGCCTGATGCAATGCATTGTTTGATTTCTTGTCTGCTGCTTCCATAGGTGTTGATTGTGGATCCAAGTAAAACGAAACCCTTATCAACTTCAATATTTTCTCCGTTAATTATGTTGTTGTATGTTAGTCCAGTTGTGAAGATTTTTGTTTTCTTTGTATTGAGACGTAAGCCATACTAAAGACTGTAGTCTTTTATCTTCATCAGTAAGTACTTCTTCACTTTCAGCAAACAAGTTTGTGTCATCTGCATAAAGCATGTTGTTAAATGTCTTCCTACAATCCTGATGCTTCATTTTTCTTCATATAGTCAAGCTTCTCAGATTATTCGTTCAGCACACATATTGAATAAATATGGTGAAAGGATACAATCCTGACACACACCATTCCTGACTTTAAACCATGCAGTATCTCCTTGTTCTGTTCTAATGAGTGCCTCTTGATCTATGTACAAGCTCCTCATGATTAAGTGTTCTGGTATTTCCATTCTTCACAATGTTATCCATAATTTGTTATGATCCACAGAGTCAAAAGCCTTTGCATATTAATAAAACAAAGTAAACATGCTTTGGTGTTATAAGCTTTCAGCCAAGATCTATCTGATATCACAATGATATCCCTCATTCTATGTCTTCTTCTAAATCTGGGTTGAATTTCTGGGAGTTCCCTGTTGATGTACAGCTGCAATTGCTATTTAATGTTCTTCAGCAAAATATTACTTATGTTTGATATTAATGATATTGTTGGATAATGTCTGCATTAGGTTGGATCACTTTTCTTTGAAATAGGCATAAATATAGATCTCTTCCACTTGGTTGGCCAGGTAGTTGTGTTCCACATCTCTTGCAATAAATGAGTGAGCACTTCCAGAGCTGCAGCCATTTATGGAAACATCTCAATTGGTATTCTGTCAATTTTGGGGGCCTGGTTTTTTTTTTTTTTTTCTGTGCAGCTTGGATTTCTTCCTTTAGTGATTGAATGTCAACCAGTTCTTTTGGGTACAGTAATTCTGTGCATTCCTTCCATTTTCCTTTAATTTTTCCTGTGTGGTTCAGTATTTTGCCCATAGAATTCATATTGCAAACCAAGGCTTGAATTTTTTCTTCAGTTCTTTCAACTTAGGAAATGCCGAGTCTGTTCTTCCCATTTGCCTTTCTAACTCCAGGTCTTTGCACATTTCATTGTAATACTTTGTTTTGTCCTCTCTAGGTGCGCTTTGAAATCTGTTCAGTTCTTTTACTTCATCATTTCTTCCATTCTCTGTAACTACTGGATATTCAAGAGCAAGTTTCAAGTCTCTTCTGAAATCCATTTTGGTCTTTTCTTTCTTGTCTTTTTAATGACCTCTTGCTTTCTTCATATATGATGTTGTTGATGTCATTCTATAACTGGTCTGGTCTTCGGCCATTAATGTTTAATGAGTCAAAACTATTCTTGAGATGGCCTCTAAATTCTGGTGGGATATACTCAAGGTTGTACTTTGGCTCTTGTGGACTTGTTCTAATTTTCTTCAGCTTTTGAACTTGCATATGAGCAATTGATGGTATGTTCCACAGTTGGCCTCTATTCTTGTTCTGGCTAATGATATTGAGCTTTCCCATCATCTCTTTCCACAGATGTAGCTGATTTAACTCCTGTGTATTCTATCTGGCAAGGTCCACATGTATAGTCGCTGTTTATGTTGTTGAAAATGGTATTTGCAATGAAGAAGTCTTTGGTCTTGCAAAACTCCATCATTGGATCTCTGGCATCATTTCTATCACCAAGGCCATATTTTCCAACAACCAATCCTTCTTCTTTGTTTTAACTTTTCACATTGCATCACCAGTAATTATCAATGCATCTTGATTGGATGATCAGTCAATTTCAGACTGCAGAAGTTGGTAAAAATCTTCAATTTCTTCATCTTTAGCCTTAGTGGTTGGTGCATAAATTCGAAAAAAAAAAAAAATAGTCCTGTTAACTGGTCTTCTGTGTAGGCATATGGATATTATCCTATCACTGATGGTGTAACCTGACCCTATGAATGTCAGTGAGTTTCCATTAGCCTTCAAACTATCCCAAGCCAGATTTGGCTTCCTGCACATGTGCAGAAAGGTCTGCTGTGACCGATAATTCACCTCAACAGAGGACATGGCAATAGAAGGAATGAATTAGAAGGAAAATCATCACCAAAGCAGGAGTTTCAAAAAGAACTACATCACTTCCTGTTTCCTGGTCGTCTTCTAGAATTTTCCCTACACAGTATCCTTCATGGCCGCCATCTTGCTGCTCAAATCACATATAAGCCCTGTTTTCCCATAGCTTGGTGAGCTGGATCTGAGGAGCTTGCTCCTAGCTCCTTGCTCTGCACGTGGCAATGAAGTTACTTTCTCTTTCTCAAAGACTGGTGTCAAGGTAACTGGTAAGTCTGAGTGCACTGGACAAGAACTTACCTTTTTGTTTGGTAACAACAGGGTTATACTTCAGATAGATCATGAAATGTCCTTTTTGACTATGAACTCTATCCTCACGCTTTGAATTTGTCATTCCTGACATAGTAGACCATATGGTTGTCTGATTCAAAATGGCCAATACCAGTCCATTTCAGTTCACTAACGTCTAGGATATTGATGTTTATGTGCTCCATTTCATTTTTGATGATTTTCAATTCTCCTAGAATTCATAGTTAGTACATTCCATGTTCTGATTATTAATGGATGATTGCAGCTGTTTCTTCTTATTTTGAGTAGTGCCACATCAGCAAATTAAGGTCTTGAAAACCTGACTCCCTCCTTGTCATTAAGGTCGACTCTACTTGAGGAGGCAGCTCTTCCCCAGACATCTTTGAGTGCCTTCCAACCTGAGAGGCTCATCTTCCGGCACTATATCAGACAATGTTCCACTGCTATTCATAAGGTTTTCACTGGCTAATTTTTTTTCAGAAGTAGTCCACCAGGTCCTTCTTCCAAGTCTGCTTAGTCTGGAAGCTCAGCTGAGACCTGGATTACACCTCAGCATAAAAAAGCAGAATCCTCACAAGTGGACCAGTACACAAGATCATTATAAATAGAGAAAATATTGAAGTTGTTAAGGATTTCAGTTTACTTGGATTCTCAATCAGCACCCATGGAAGCAGCAGTCAAGAAATCAAAACAGGTATTGCAATAGGACAAATCTGCTACAAAAGACCTCTTTAAAGTGTTGAAAACTAAAGATGTCATTTTGAGGACTAAGGTGCTCCTTACCTAAGCCATGGTATTTTAAGTCACCTTCTATGCATATGAAAATTCAGCAATGAAAAAGAAAGACTGAAGAGGAATTGATGCATTTAAATTATGGTATTGCTGAAGAATATTGAACATACCATGGATTACCAGAAGAATGAACAAATTTGTCTTGGAAATAACACAGCCAGAATGTTCCTTAGAAGCAAGGATGGAGAGACTTTGTCTCATTTATTTTGAACATGTTATCAGGGAGACCAATCCCTGGAGAAGGATATCATGCTGGTAAAGTAGAAGAACCTATTGCTATCAAGTCAATTCCAACTCATAGCGACCCTATAGGACAGAGAAGAACTCTCCCATAGAGTTTCCAAGGAACATCTGGTGGATTCAAACTGCAGGCTTTTTGGTTAGCAGCCGTAGCTTTTAACCAGTACACCACCAGGATTTGGTCAGAGAAAAAAATAAAAAGGGCCCTCAGCATGATGGATTGGCATAATGGCTATAACAATAGACTCAAACATATCTACTATTGTCAAAATGGATCAAAGACCTAAATATAAAGCCCAAAACTATGAAGTTAGTAGAATGAAAAATAAGATCAATGCTAGAGGCTCTAATACACGGCATTAACAGGATACAAATCACAACCAACAATACTCAAGCTCCAGAGAATAAGCGAGATAAATGGGATTTTCTAAAAATTAAACACTTAGGCTCATCAATAGTCTTCACCAAAAGAGTAAAAAGAGAACCTACAGACCGGAAAAAAAAAAAAAAAAAAAACTTGGCTATTACAAATCAGACAAAGGTCTAATCTCTAAAATCTACAAGAAAATCCAATACCTCTACAACAAAAAGAAAGATAATCCAATTAAAAAATGGGCAAAGGATATGAACAGACACTTCACCAAAGAACACATTCAAACGGCCAACAGACACATAAGGAAATGCTCATGATCAATAGCCATCAGAGAAATGCAAATCAAAACCACAATGAGATACCATCTCACCCCAGCATCACTGGCAGGAATCAATAAAACAGAAGATAACAAATGTTGGAAAGGTTGCAGGGAGTTTGGAACACTTATGCACCACTGGTGGGAATGCAAAATGATACAACCATTTTGGAAAATGGTATGCTGCTTCATTAGAAAGTTAGAAATAGAAATACCACATGATCAAGCAATCCACTCCAAGGAATATATCCTAGAGAAATAAGAGTTGTCACACGAATAGATGTATGTACACCCATGTTCATTGCAGCATTGTTCACAATAGCATAAAGATGGAAACAACTTAGATGCCCATCAACAGATGAATGGATAAGCAAACTGTGGTACACACACAGAATGGAGTATTATGCAACCCTAAAGAACAAGGTGAATCTGTGAACCATCATATAACATGGATGCACCTGGAAGACGTTATGCTGAGTGAAATAAGTCAATCACAAAAGGACAAATATTGAACGAGACCACTAATGTAAAAAATCATGAAAATGTTTACATACAAAAAGAAACAATATTTAATGGTTATCAGGGTGGGGAGCAGTGGGGATGGAAAAACACTAAATAGATAAATGGTAACTTTGGTGAAGGGTAAGACAGTACACAATACTGGCGAAGACAGCACAACCTATATGAGGCAGGGCCGTGCTAGCTGCAAAGACACATCCAAACTCCCTGAGGGACTGAATCGCTGGACTGAGGGCTGTGGGGACCATGGTCTCAGGAAACATCTAGCTCAGTTTGCCTAACAGAGTTTTTAAAGAAAATGTTCTGCATTCTACTTTGTTCAGTAATGTCTGGGGCCTTAAAAGCCTGTGAGCAGCCACCTAGGACACTCTAGGACCACCAGACTGAAGCCAGTATAAGATGGTGCCTGGCTACCACCACTGACTGCTTTGACAGGAATCACAGTAGAGGGTCCAGGACAGAGCTGGAGAAAAATGTAGAACAAAATCCTAACTCAATAAGAAAGACCAGATTCACTGGCTTAACAGAGACTAGAGAAACCCTGAGAGTGTGGACTCTGGACACCCTTTCAGCTGAGTAATGAAGCCACTCCTGAGGTTCACCCTTCAGCCAAAGATTGAACAGGCTCATGGAACAAAACAAGACTAAAGGGGTGTACCAGCCCTGGGGTGGGAATTGAAAAGTAGGAGGGAACAGGAAAGCTGGAAATAGGGAAACCAAGGTTGAGAAGGGAGAGTGTTGACATGTCATGGAGTTGTTAACAAATGTCATACAACAATGTGTGTATTAAAGGTTTAATGAGAAACTAGTTTGTTCTGTGAACCTTCATCTAAAGTTCAATTAAAATAAATTAAAAAAGAAAAACCGACTATTGTGATGATGGCACAGAACTGGGCAACTTTTCTTTGTGTTTTACATAGGGTTGCTATGAGTGGGAGCTGGCTTCGTGGCATGTAACAGCAATAACATATATACATGCTATATATCTTCTCAAAAAATGAACACTAAAGTTAATTATTTTTAAAATTCATTCATTTACATAACTTCTATGTGTTCTTGACATGATTTTCAGTTTCATGCTCTAGAATCTTTGACCTTCTAGATTTAAGATAATTTTGAAACGGGAATTACCCCTCAGTTTCTACATGATATCTCCAATATTTTGATGTCTTTCTGTTCTAACAAGATTTAGCTTATCCTCCTATATTTTTGCCAAATGTCCTTGCTTCTGAGAAATAATTTTGCTCCTTGCCATTGCATGATATTCTATTCCAATCCTGTCACCAAATCAAATTCCTTTCAACTTTCCTGAAAATAACTAAGTTGGATCATTATTTTATCTCCTTCTGGGATGCTTGCCAGTTTCACCATGTGAAATATAATTCACACAATGGCAGGATAATGCTGGATATGGATGAAATATTAATTTCAGGACCTTTCATTTCTAGTCTTTTAAATATATCTGAAAATCATATTGGATATTTCTATCCTGATACTATTATATGTACTTAAAGTGAGCCTCTGATAATTTTCAACCGTTCAAAAATTTTTAATGAAATACTTTTTACACTTTTCTTTAAGTCTCTAGATGTAGTCCTTGCTCTAATAACTTCCATAATACTAAGAATTTTTTTAATATTCTTGTTCTAAAATGTATTCTTACATTTTATAACATTTGTCTTATTATCAAATGCAAGTAAGAATAACATTTAAATATTCACGTTTAAGTGTACCATAAAGGTATTACATAGAACACTAAAACATTTTAAGAAAGCATTTATGTATGTATTTAGTCAAAATGTTATTATAATATATTCTTTATATTTAACACTTATTCACGTACAGTGAAACCTGTGACATTAAAAGCCAATCACTCAAAACCTTACTTTCATACAGCACTTTTTTTGAGTAATCCAAATGGTGCCCCATTTAATTTTCCATTAATCTTTGGTTAAATGTCACCACTATTCCTTTTTAGGTATACACACTAATGCATCTGATGTTTTCTTCCTGATCAAAATAACTGCATTTCACTGATACAGCTGAGCGATATTGGAAAAAGCAATAAAATCCCTTATGCATAATAATACCGGGAAGTGAGCAACTTTTAAAACTTTAGAAAAGTGAAGACACTGGAATAATTATGGTGTAAGAAAGGAAAAACAATATGCTCCAAACCAGAGATTTTCTACACATAACTTCTTATTGTATTACTTATGGAGAATGTAATTTTTTAATATCTAAACACTGTGACCATTCTAATTTATGGCTACAGTAAAGTCATTAATGGAAGGAGAATATATATGTCACTTTGATTTTGCAAATTAATGACCAAAAACTGAGATAGGAGAAATACAGATAAAACTTCAGAAAATGACACGTGATCTTAACTGAAGTAAAAAAAGGAACTAAGAAGTGGAAAAAGGTGAATAAGAAAACAGTAAAAATACACAAGGCTTACTATTCATACCACAATTTGTGGTGATCTGGCCATATATGAATCTTACCATTTCCATCACTTCTAAATTATTTAGGCTTCATTGCTCAAAAAAAAAAAAAAAAAAAAAAAATCTGATTTTCTTCACTGAGGTTACCAGTTAAAATAGATATTCTACACAAACCTGTTTGTTTAGTTGTTGTTGTTTTGTTTTTTAAAATAATAATCACAGTCATTAATCAGTGACAGTGGCAGAAACTACTGATAAAATAAATATGTGAAAGAGAACATGCTAGCTGTTTTCACTTTATAATCTACATAAATACATGTGATTGAATGTGGACCTGTAAAAAAATTGTTAATTTTGGATATGCTAAGTCTACATGTGGAATAAAGATTAATTGTTGCCTTAAAAAAAAAAAAAAGAAAAATTTTTTTTTTTTTTTTTTTTTTGTTGTAGTGCCTTTGAGTCGGTTCCAACTCTCAGCTACCATATACATAACACAAAACATTGCCCAGTCCTGGGCCATCCTCACTATTGTTCTTATTCTTGAGCCTATTGTTGCTAACACTGTGTCAATCCATTTCATTGAGAGTATTCCTCTTTTTTACTGACCCTCTACTTTACCAAGCATGATACCCTTCTCCAGGACTGGTCTCTCCTGACAACATGTTCAAAATACGTAAGACGAAGTCTTGCATCTTTGTTTCTAATAAAAATTCTGGCTGTTCTTCTCCCAAGACAGATTTGTTCATTCTTCTGGCAATCCATGGCTTATTCATTTTTCTTCATCAACATCATAATCCTGAATTTTTCTTCTGTCTTCCTTATTCATTGTCCAGCTTTCATATGCATATGTTGTTGTTGTTGTTAGGGGCCAACAAGTCAGTTCCAACTCATAGCGACTCCATGCAAAACAGAACAAAACACTGCCCAGTCCTGAACCATCCTCACAGTTGCTGCTATGGTTGAGCTCAGCCTTGCAGCTACTGTGTCAATCCATCACGTTGAGGGCCTTACTCTTTTTCATTGACCCTCTCTGTTACTGACCATGATGGCCTTCTCCAGGGAGTGATCCCTTCTGATAACATGTCCAAAGTGTGTGAGACACAGTCTTGCCATACTTGCTTCTTCCAAGGAGCATTCTGGTTGTACTTCTTCCAAGACAAATTTGTTCATTCTTTCAGCAGTCCATGGTATATTCAATATTCTTCAGTGACACCACAATTCAAAAGTGTCAATTCTTCTTCAGTCTCCCCTATTTAGTGACCAGCTTTTCCATGCCATGTGAGGCATTTGAAAACATCACGGCTTCGGTCAGGTTCACCTTAGTCCTCAAGGTGACTACTTTTTTAACACTTTAAAGAGATCTCTTGTAGCCAATTTGCCTGGTGCAATTCGTCCTTTGATTTCTTGACTGCTACTTCCATAGATGTTGATTTTGGATCCAAGTAAAATGAAATCACATGCATATGAGGCTACTGAAAACATCATAGCTAGGATCAGGCACACCTTAGTCTTTAAAGTGACATCTTTCGCCATTTTAACACTTTAAGGAAGTCTTTTGCAGCAGATTTTCCCATTGCAATGTGTCATTTGATTTTTTGATTGCTACTTTCATGGGCATTGATTATGGTTCCAAGTAAAATGAAATCCTTTACAACTTCAATCCTTTCACCATTTATCATGGTGTTGCTTATAGGACCAGTTGTGAGGACATTTGTTTTCTTTATGTTGAGGTGTAATCCATACTGAAGGCTGTGGTCTTTGATCTTTATCAGTAAGTGCTTCAAGTCTTCTTCACTTTCAGCAAGGAAAGTTGTGTCATCTGCATAACACAGGTTGTTAATGAGTCTTCCTCCAATTCTTATGCCCTGTTCTTCTTCATATAGTCCAGTTTCTTGGATTATTTCCTCAGTATACACACTGAATAAGTACAATGAAAGGATACAACCCTGACGCACTCTTGACTTCAAACCACCCATTGTCCCTTTGTTCTATTCCAACAACTGCCTCTTGGTCTACGTCCAGGTTCCTCGTGAGCACAATGAAGTATTCTGGAACTACCATTCTTCTCAATGCTATCCATAATTTCTTATGTTCCATACACTGAAATGCCTTTGCATAGTCGACAAAACACAGGTAAACATCTTTCTGGTATTGCCTCCTTCCAGCCATAATTCATCTGACATCAGCAATTATATTCCTCCTTCCATGTCTTCTTCTGAATCTAGCTTGAATTTCTGGCAGTTCTCTAAGTGCTGCTGCAACCATACTTGCTTGTGATATTAATGATATTGTAAGATAATTTCCACATTCTGTTTGATGACCTTTCTTCAGAATGTGTACAAATATAGATCTCTTCCAGTCGGTTGGACAGGCAGCTCTCTTCCAAATTTCTTGGCATAGATGAGTGAGCACTACCAGTGCTGCATCTGTTTGTTGAAACATCTCATTTGGCATTACATCAATTCCTGGAGGTTTGTTTTTCAAAAATGCCTTCAGTACAGCTTGGACTTCTTCCTTCAGTACTTTCAGTGCTTGATTATATGTTACCTCCTGAAATGGTTTAACTTGGACCAATTATTTTTGGTGACTCTGTGTAATCCTTCCGTCATCATTTGGCACTTCCTGTGTCATATAATATTTCCCCTTAGAATCCTTCAATATTGCAACTCAAGTTTAAATATTTTCTTCAGTTCTTTCAACTTTATAAATGTATAGCATTTTCTTCCCTTTTGGGTTTCTAACTCCAGGTCTTTGCACATTTTGTTATAATACTTTACTTTGTCTTCTCAAGCTACCTTTGAAACCTTCTGTTTAGCTTTTTTATTCTATCATTTCTTCCTTTCCCTTTAGCTGCTTGATATTGAAGAACAAATTTAAGAATCTCATCTGACATCCATTTTGGCCTTTTCTTTCTTTCCTGTCTTTATAATGGCTTCTTTCTTTCTTCTTGTATAAATCCTAGGTGTCATTCCACAACTTGTTTGGTCTTAGTTCATTAGTGTTCAGTTAGTCAAATTTATTCATGAGATGGCCTCCAAATTCAGGCGGGATATATTCAAGGGTATATTATGGCTCTTGTGAACTTGTTTTAATTTTCTACAACTTCGACTTGAACTTTCATGTGAGCAATTAATGGTCTGTTCTGCAGTTTGCCCGTGACCTTGTTCTGACTGATAATATTGAGTTTTTCCTTCATCTCTTTCCACTGATGTAGTCAATTTGATTCCTGTGTATTCCATCTTGGGAGTGCCACGTGTATAGTCACCATTTATGTTGGTGAAAAAAGGTATTTGTAATGACAATGTCTTTTATCTTTCAAAATTCTATCATGAGATCCCCGGTGTTGTTTCTGTCACCAATGTCATAATTTTCAACTGTCAATCCTTCTTTGTTTTCAACTTTCACATTCCAATTACCAGTAATTATCAATGATTTTGATTGCATATTTGATCAATTTCAGACTCCAGAAGTTGGTGAAAATCTTTGATTTCTTCATTTTTGGCCTTAGTGGTTGGTGGGTAAGTTTGAATAATAATGCTGTTAAAAGATGTTCTTTGTAGACTTATGGATATTATCCAATCACTGACAACTTTTTACTTGGGGATAGATCTTGGAATTTTCTTTTTGACAATTACTGTGACACCATTTCTCTTCAATTTGTCATTCCTGGCATAATAGACCATATGATTGCCTGATTGAAAATGGACAATACCAGTCCATTTTAGTTCATTTAGTTCAGTAATGCTTAGAATATCAATCTTTTGCATTCTGTTTCATTTTTGATGATTTCCAATTTTCTTAGATTTGTACTTCATACATTCCCCGTTCCAACTATTAATGGATGTTTGTAGCTGTTTCTTCTCAATTTGAGTCATGTCACATAAGCAAATGAAGGTCCCAGAAACTTGACTCCCCCCATGTCATTAAGGTTGACTCTACTCTGAGGACACAGCTTTTCCCCAGTTGTATTTTAGTGCCTTCCAGCCTGAGAGCCTCATCTTCCAGCACTATATCAGACAATGCTCCACTACTATCCTTGGTGTTTTCACTGGCCAGTTTTTTCAAAAGTCCTTCTTCCTAGTCTTTCTTAGTCTGCAAGCTCAGCTGAGGCCTGTCCACCAAGTGTGACCCTGATGGTATTTGAAATACCAGTGGCAAAGCTTCTAGCATCACAACAACATGCAAGTCACCACAGTACCACAAACTGACAGACACGAGGAGAAAGAGTATTTAGACTTTTTTTATTATTATTATTTTGGCTACTCACTCATACATTCAACAAAAAAGTTATTGGCCACCTATTCTATGTCAGAAAATGAATAAGTAAATTTAGACCTATATGAAATGATTGTAGATTGTGATAAGTGATACAAAACTAGTGTCATATGTCTATGTGTGTGTATATGTGTGTTCGAGTGTGTGTGAGAGAGAAAGAAAAATAAAGAGGATGACTGAGTGGGAGGGGTGTTATTACAAGTAAAAACTATGAAAAACTTCTCTGAAGAAATGGCATCTGAGTTGAGACCTAAGTGATTTGAAGGTGCCAGCTGTATGGGTAGCTTTTCAGAAAAAGAAAATTGCAGAGTCAAAGACTCTAAGGGAGAAAAGAGGTTGGCGTATTCAAGAAACAAAGACCATATGTCTGTTTCAATTGCTGCTTTCCGTTCCCTTGTGTATACACCTAGGAGTAGAATTGCTGGTTCATATGGTAGTTCTGGAGCCCTGATGGTGCAGTGGTTAAGAGTCATGGCTGCAAACAAAAAGGTCAGCAGTTTGAGTCTACCAACTGCTCATTGGAAACCCTATGGGTCAGTTCTACTCTGTCCTAAAGGTTCACTATGAGTCAGAATCACCTCATTGGCAATGTTTTTGTTTTGTTTTGTTTTTGTTTTTTTGAAGAATCGCCACATTGCTTTCCACAATGACTAACATTTTTCATTCCCACCAGCAATGGATAAGGCTTTTGATTTTCCCACATCCTCACGAACATTTGTTATTTTCTATTTTATTATATGTTTTTTAATCTGAGCCATCCTTAAACCAAAAAAAGCCAACAGAGAAAAAAAATTCCTCCAACTGAATCAATAAGCAACATCATGATAAATGGAGGAAATACTGAGGTTGTTAAGGATTTCATTTTAGTTGCATCTACAATCAACACTCATGGAAGCAGCAGTCAAGAAATCAAATGTCACATGGCATTGGGCAAATCTGCTGCAAAAGACCTCTTTAAAGTGTTATAAAACAAAGATGTCACCTTGAAGACTAAGGTGCACCCAAGTCATGGTGTTTTCAATTGCCTCATATGCATGCGAAAGCTGGACAATAAATAGGGAAGGCTGAAGAAGAACTGACGCCTTTGAACTGTAGTGTTGGCAAAGAATATTGATTATCATGGACTGCCAGAAGAAAGAAAAAATCTGTCTTGGAAGAAGTACAAACAGAATGCTCCTTAGAAGCAAAGGTGGTGAGACTACATCTCATATACTTTGGACATGTCATCAGGAGGGATGAGTCCCTGCGGTTGGACATCATGCTTGGTAAATGAGAGGATCAGTGAAAAAGAGGAAGACTCTCCGCAAGATGGATTAACACAGTGGCTACAACAATGGGCTCAAGCACGAGACCAATTATGAGCATGGTTATGGCCCAGGTAGAGTTTCATTCCGTTGTGCATAGGGTCACTATGAGTCAGAACCAACTACACAGCACCTAACAATGACAACATATATATAATTTTTTTA
The DNA here is from genome assembly GCF_024166365.1 of Elephas maximus indicus. NCBI lineage: Eukaryota > Metazoa > Chordata > Mammalia > Proboscidea > Elephantidae > Elephas > Elephas maximus. Next base: position 34,116,639 of record NC_064820.1, on the reverse strand, counting down.
TTAATTTTTATTTTATTATTATTATTTTAGTTCCTTCTTTTTTAATTTTAACTTGGTCCAATTTAAATACTCTAAAAGAAATTTTTTTTGTTTTACTCACATTAGAAATAAAATTAGTTTCTCAAGATTTCATCCATTAATTTTAAAGTAAAAGCAGTTAGATGTATCGTATATGAATTAATGTCTGGTTATTTTAACACAGTTATGTGAGGGTTACTTAATATGGCTACATCTATAGGAGCTTCAACATGTATAATGGTTAATTTTATGTGTCATCTTGGCTAGGACATGTGCCCAGTTTTGTGGTCAAACAGTAGTCTAGATGCCACAATGAAGGTATTTAACTTGTAAGTAACATTTAAACCAGTTGACCTTAAATAAAGTAGATTACCCTCTGTGTCTTAGACATCTAGTGCTGCCGTGACAGAAATACCACAAGTGGATGGCTTTAACAAAGAGAAATTTATTTCCTCCAGTAAAGTAAGCTAAAAGTCCAAATTGAAGGTATCGGCTCCAAGGGAAGGCTTTCTCTCTCTTGGCTCTGGAAGAAGGTCCTTGTCATCAGTCTTCCCATGGTCAAGGAGCTTCTCAGGCTCAGGGACCCCAGATCCAAAGGACAAGCTCTGCTCCTGGTGCTGCTTTATTGGTGGTACGAGGTCCCAGACTCTCTGCTTGCTTCTCTTTCCTTTTATCTCTTGAGAGATAAAAGGTGGTAGAGGCCACACCCCAGAGAAACTCCCTTTACGTTGGATCAGGGAGGTGACCTGAGTAAGGATGGTGTTATAATCCAGTCCTAATCCTCTTAACATAAAATTACAATCACAAAATGGGTGACAACCACACAATACTGGGAATCATGGCCCAACCAAGTTGATACACACATTTTTGGGGGGATATAATTCAATCCATGACACTCTGTAATGTGGGTAGAACTCATCCAATCAGTTGAATTCCTTAAGAGCTAAAGTGGAGGTTTCTGCATCAGGACTGTAAATAGACACCCTGCTACAATTTCCAGTCCACTGCCTGGCCTACTGGATTCAGACACAAGACTGCGAGAGTTTCCAGTCTGCTTCTTGACCTATGGTTGTTGGGGGTGCTGGCTCCCACAATCATATGAGCTAATTTTTTAAAATCTCTCTGTCCCTGGCTCTATGTCTCTCTGCATATATAAAACCAGAGATTATTGGGTCTGTTGCTTAGCAGAACATTAAACAAGCATGCTTTCTTAATATTTATACATATAAATATATATTCTATTATATATAAACTCTAATATTTACTTAGACATGTATATTCTACATAAATTTTTAAAGTCACTAAATATATAATTATGCATTAACAAAATAAATAATTCTAATATGGTTTTTTTTTTTTTTTCCTCGAGCCTGTGCTTATGGGGCATAAATTCAATTACCCTATTTAGCAAGGGAAGAATCTCATGATATAAAGTCAAATTTGTAATTGTATTTTTCCATGACTGATTTGATTTCTATTTTGTTATTAATGTAAATGTGCAAGCATTTTTTTTTAATTCGTTATTGCCTTCACCTTTTTCAAAGATGCAATATAAGAGGCAGGCAAATATATTCAATTGTGTATGCAAGCAGAGAAAAATTTTCCAAAATCAAAGGTGCCTGTACACTTTAGGTAAGCCTTTTTCCATGAAACTTTGAAAACTGGTCATGTGATGCTCCTTATACATCATCTTCAGGCTATAACTTGTCCTACTTAATTTAGCACCTAATCAATAATATATTAAATAGGCTCCCTGTAACGGCACCTGTTATTTATGTACAATCCAAAATATAGTAATACTTTTAAAAAAAAAAATTTAAACACTCTTATTTTGGCAAAAAAAAAAAAACACAAACTTTTGTTAATTGCAAAAAATAAAATAAAACAGTGGTTGTTGTTAGGTGCCATAGAATCACATCCAACTCATAGCAACCCTGTGTACAACAGAACAAAACACTGCCCAGCCCTGCACCATCCTCACAATTGGTGCTATGTTTGAGCCCATTGTTGCAGACAGTGTCAATTGATTTCTCTTAGAGTCTTCCTATTTTTTGCTGATCCTCTACTTCACCAAGCATGATAACCATTTCCAGAGACTGGTCCTTCCTAATAACATGTCCAAAGTACTTGAGATGAAGTCTCTCCATTTTTGCTTCTAAAGAGCATTCTGGTTGTACTTCTTTCAAGATAGATTTCTTCCTTCTTCCGGCAATGCATGAATATTCAAGTTCTGTGTGTTCAGTAGTCTTTGTGAACACCTTAATTCAAAAACACCAACTCTTCTTCCATATTCTTTATTCATTGTCCAGCTATTGCATGGACATGAGGCTATTGAAAACTCCAGAGCTTGAGTTTGGTGCACCTTTAAGGTAACATCTTTGCTTTTTAAACACCTTAAGGAAATCTGCAGGAACAGATTTGTGCAATGCAATATATCCTTTGATTCCTTGACTGCTGCTTTCATTGATTGTAGATCCAAGTAAAAAGAAATCCTTGATAACTTCAATATTTTCTTCATTTTTGTGATGTCTCTAATTGTTTCCAGTTGTGAGGATTTTTGCTTTCTTTATGTTGAGGTATAACCTTTACTGAAAGCTGTAGTGTTTGATCTTCATTAGTGTTTCAAGTCCTCTTCATTTTCAGCAAGCAAGGTTGTATTATTTGCATATAAAAAGGCTGTTAATCTGTCTTCCTCCACTCCTCATACCCTTTTCTTCTTCATGTATAGTCCAGCTTCTCAGATTATTTGCTCAACATACAGATTGAATAAGCAGAGTGAAAGGATTCAGCCCTGATGCACACCTTTCCTGACTTTAAACCATGCAATATTCCCTTGGTCTGATTGAATGACTGCCTCTTGGTCTATGTATAGATTTTACATGAGCACAATTAAGTGTTCTGGAATTTCCATTATTCACAATGTTATCTATAATTTGTTATGACCCATAGTATACCTTTGCATAGTCAATAAAACATAGGTAAATATCTTTGCATTATTCTCTATTTTTAGAGAAGATCCATCTAACATCAGCAATGATATCCTTCCTTCCATGTCTTCTTCTGAATCCAGCTTGAATTTCTGTCAGTTTCTTGTAGAGGTACTGTTGCGATCATTTTTTAATTATCTTCAGCAAAATTTTACTTGTGGGTGATTTAATGATTTTTTTTTTTTTTTTATAATCTCCACATGCTGTTGGATTACCTTTCTATAGAATGGGCACAAATATGTATCTATTCCAGACAGTTAGCCAGTAGCTTTCTTTCAAATTTCTTGGCATAGACAAGTGAGTGCTTCCAGCATCACATGCATTTGTTGAAACATCTCAATTGGTATTCCGTGAATACCTGGAAGCTTGTTTTTTTGCCAGTGTCTTCAGCGCGGCTTGGACTTCTTCCTTCAGTACCATTGGTTCTGGTTCATCAGCTGCCTCCTGAAATGGTTAAACATTGACAAATTAGTTTTGGTACAGTGACCCTAAGTATTCCTTCCATCTTCTTCCGGTGCTTCTTGCGTAGTTCAGTATTTTGCCCGTAGATTTCTTCAATATCGTCACTTAAATCTTGAATTTTTTTCTTCTGTTCTTTCAGCTTGCAAAATACCACGAATGTTCTTTCCTTTTGTTTTTCTAACTCCAAGTCTTTACACATTTCATTATAACACTTCAGTTTGTCTTCTAGACCCACCTTTTGATATCTTCTGTTTAACTCTTTTATTTCATCATTTTTTCCTTTTGCTTTAGCTACTCTAAGTTCCAGAGCAAGTTTCAGAGTCTCCTCTGACACCCATTTTGGTCTTTTTCTTTTCTGTCCTTTTAATTGCCTTTTGCTTTCTTCAGGTATGATGTCCTTGATGTCATACCAGAACTCATCTGGTCTTTGGTCATTAGTATTCAACGCATGAAATCTACTTTTGAGATGGTCTCTAAATTCGGGAGGGATGTACTCAAGGACATACTTTGGCTCTCGTGGACTTTTTTAAATTTTCTTCAGCTTCAACTTGAACTTGCCTTTGGGCAATTGATGGTCTGTTTTGCAGTTGGCCCCGGCCTTGTTTTGGTGGATGATACTGAGTTTCTTCATCCTTTTTTCACAGATGTAGTTGATTTGATTCCTGTGTATTTCATTTGTTGACACTCACAGGTATAGTCACCATTTATGTTGTTGAAAGAAGGTATTTGCAAGGAAGAAGTCTTTGGTCTTGCAAAATCCTGTCATGAGATCTTTGGCACTGTTTCTATCACCAAGGCTGTATTTTCCAACTACTGATCATTCTTCTTTGTTTCCAACATTTGTATTTCAATCACTGGTATTATCAATGCATCTTGATTGAATGTCTGATCAAAATCTAACTGCAGAAGTTAGTAAAAATATTCAATTTCTTCATCTTTGGCATTAGTGATTGGTGTGTAAGTTCTTTCTTGTAGTCATATGGATATCATCCTTTCCTGGACAGCATTGTACTTCAGGATTGCTTTTGAAATGTCCTTTTTGACTATATGATTCCTTTCCTCTTCGATTTGTCATTCCCAGCATAGCCTTCCATATGATTGTCCTATTCAAAGTGACCAATACCAGTCCATTTCAGCTCACTAATGCCTAGGATATTGATCTTTATGCATGCCATATCATTTTGACAACTTTCAATTTTCCTAGAGTCATATTTCGTGCATTCTCTGTTCTGATTATTAATGGATGTTTGCAGCTGTTCGTGTTTATTTTTAATGCTGCCACCTCAACAAATGAATGTTCTAAAAACTTTACTCCATCTACATCATTATTTCAACTGTACTTTGAGGAGGCAGCCCTTTACCAGTTGTATTTTTGAGTGCCTTCCTACCTGAGGGGCTTATCTTCTGGCACTATATTAGACTACATTCAGCTGCTATTTATAAGGTTTTCAGTGGCCTTTTTTTTTTTTTTTTTCAGAAGTAGGCCACCAGGTCCTTCTTCCTGTTTGTCTTAGTCTGGAAGCTCTGCTTAAGCTTGTCCACCATGGCAGACCATGCTGGTAATTGAAACACTGACAGCATAGCTTCCAGCTTCACAGTAACACACAAGCCATGACAGTACAACAAACTGACTGAAAAAAAAAAAAAAGACTGAAGAACGGTGGAAAATAAAATAACTATAACTATAAATGTCCAATATATAAGAGAGAGTTACCAAATATTTTTGTCATTTAAAAAAAAAAAATTGTCATTTAGTAAACCATTTACCCATATTTTCTTGATCATCCAATAATAATAATTACAGTTTTATAGTATATTATACATTTGCAATGGTACTGAAGAAATAAAAGAAAACCTTCTAAAACAATATAACTGTCAGTAATTTGTTGATGGGGAAATTCTCATCCAGTTTGCTCTTTCTGCTTCTCTGGCTTTGAATAGTCTATTGTAAAAAGAAGGTATTATCCAAATTAAAAAAAAAAAAATCTGCCATTCTGACTGGTTCATACTATCTTCTCTGTGTGCGTGTATCTATCTGTCTATCTATCTGTCTATATATGTATCATCTGTCTATCCACCTATATTTCCCCCTCTCTGGCAGCAACTTGTGTCAGAAAATCTATAATGCTACAAAATATACATTAATTAACTCTTCAGCTCGTATAAATAAGTTCTTAAGCTATTTCAAGGGGTTACATACTATTTGGATATTTATCTTCTGTTTGTTTTGATGACTGAAGCATCTCAAATTATTTTCCAGATGACTTATGATATTCCTTCATCTGAAAAGAGTTTCTTTATTATGTAATTAAGTAATTCATATACACACACCAAGAAACACACTCACAAACTCATCACCAGGACTTAAATTTGGAAGACAATGTTTTTACAGTCATATTTAGAGTAACTATTCTTTTACTCCTTACAGACCAGAAATTTTCACAATGATTCTGTATAAACAGAATCATCATCACATAGAATTGTGGGGCAATGAGTTCCTTTATGTGGCCTTTTTCCCTGGTTCTTCAAAAAAATAGCTGTGGAGATTTTTCTCCAAAAGCTTGAGGAGTTGCCTATAGCCTAGTTTCTACCCCAGAGGGCTTGTTATTTTTGGCCAAGTTCATTGACTTTTCCCTAGTAAGCTGTAAACAACTTGGTCTGATACATTTTGTTTGTCCTGGGATGCAACCTGCCCTGTGATCTGTGTGCACCTTGAAGGAATTGGGCAATAGGCTATGCAAATAAGGTAAGTTGTAGCCTAATATATAAATGAAGTGTTTGTGGCTTACTGAGAGGGGACTGGTCAGTTTGTGGCCCCAATGAGAGAGGCCATGCCTTGAAATTGACAGGAAGTTTGTATTTAAGCAGCCAGCCCCTCAGAGGTTTCTTTAGAGACAGAAAGAAGCAGGAAGATGCAGAAGAAAGAAAGAGAGAAGCAGAGAGAGGGGCAGATAAGGCTCCTAAAGGAGCTATAACACGGTTAAGGGTTGTAACACTGAAGACAGCCAGAGGCCTGGAAAAGGCCCAGTGGCAGAGATGTCACTGACAGGCCCAAATGCAGCCCAGTGACAGAGCTGGCAATGACAGATGCCAGGGCCAAGAGGAGCCTGTCCTGAGGAGGTGGGCTAAGAGGAGCCCGTCCTGAGGAGGGCCAAGAGGAGCCTGTCTTCAGGGGGACCAAGAGGAGCCTGTCCTGAGGAGGGCCAAGAGGAGCCTGTCCTCAGGGGGACCAAGAGGAGCCTGTCCTCAGGAAGCTGAATGGAGGCCTGCATGGTTAAGAGGAGCTGAGAGAACTGTCCTGCACTGAGGAAGGTAAACTTCGACTGCATGCTTCCTGACCCTGATCCTGAGCTGTAGCCTGTCAATCCTGATTACTAGTTAGTTATATCCTGTTCTTTAATAAATCATTTAACTCTAAGTATGGTCTTTGAGTTCTGTGTGGCCATTACAAGAGATTATGAAGCCTAGAACAGAAGTAGGGAGTGCTGTGGGAGAGATGGCTGGTGTCAGAACTGGTAAAAAGCTTAGAATGTGGAGGTATGTTATGGGAACGAGCTTTCAGCTGATCCTGGTCATTACCCTTGTGAAGTTAGACAGGCTGTAACATTACTACTATTACTCCCATTCTCACATTTCACAGGAAGTTATTACAAATGCTAATTCTCAGGCAGAATACCTAAAAAATAAGTGGGGCAGGACATGGGAGTCTCTTTTAACAGGCTTCCAGATGAATCTTAATATGAATGCTGAAGATAGAAAACCATTGTATATATTTTAACTTCTGTTAGATAGTTTCTCTTGAAAGGTAAATGAGGCACAAACTTATTGCTGAGATAATAAACATTAGTTAAAATATTATGAGATGATTTAACAATGAAAAGTAGTACTCTAAACTGTGAAGAGACTAAGCCTAATATGAGAGGGCAAAGGGTAAGTGCTTATTCTTCATGAAAAAAAATTATTCCAGATTAAGTGATATAGAAGACGAATAGTAAGTTTACTGGAATTATGAAATGACATAAACATCTCAATGACATAAAGGAGAAACAATTAAAAATCTGCAAGTGATTTGCTGACTTCTTTGAATTTTTGAAGGTTTTTTCAGGCTTTACATGGAAGGCCTATTGTGGTGAATTGTTTGCCAAGATGACCACTCATCTCTTCCTTCTGCTCCTGCCCACATACCTCTTTGTAATGAGATTTAACAGGCCATTCCATCAAGAGGTGGACTCTCTGTTTCCACTCATTAAATCAGAATTTGTGACTTGATTTGGACAAAGAAAATGTACAAGTAATTTTATATAAGTTTCACAGCCCAGATCTTAAGAGACTTTGGAGTGCATTTCTGATACTGCCATAGAAAAATGCCAGTATAGCCTACTTGGATCAATAATCAACATCCGTGCAAACAACAGTCAAGAAAGCCAACAGTATATTGCATTGGGCAAACCTGTTGCAAAAGACCACTTAAAAGTTTTACAAAGCAAAGATTACACTTTAATGACTAAGGTGCACCTGACACAAGTCATGCCCTTTACAATCACTTCGTATGTGTGGGGAAAGCTGCACAATGACAAAGGGAGATCAAAGAAGAATTGATGCATTCAAACTGTGGTGTTAAAGAAGACTATTGAATATACCCTGGACTCCCAGAAGAAGTCATAGAAGAAATACAACCAGAAAGCTCCTTAGAAGCAAGAATGGCAAGATTTTTTTACTTTTTTTTATTTTTGACACATCATCAGGGAAGACCAATCACTAGAAAAGGACATCATGGTTGGTACAGTAAAGGGTTAGCAAAAATGAGGGAAACCCTCAGTGAGATGGATTGACACAATAGCCACAACAACAAGCTCAGACACAGCAATGATTCTGAGGACAGTTCAGGACTGTACATTTTGTTCCATTATATATAAGGTTATGAATCAAAGCCATTTTGTTGATACCCAACAACAAAGCTTACTGAATGAGGAGATGCCAAGTGGTAGATACCCATGGCATCCCAGCCAGTAGCCAGCACTAACTGCCAGAATTGTAAGTAATGTCATCTTACATCTTTTGGCAAAGACAATCCTCTGATGAATGGAATCATTTGAGCTAGTGAAACAAAACTGGCAAAAAAAAAAAACAAAAAAAAAACACCCTGTCAATCAAAAGAGTGTTGAGAAGTAAATTTTTGTGGTTTTAAACATTTTTATTTGGGGTAGTTTGTTATTCAGCAGTGTATGTCTGATACAACTATGAAAACAAATTCACCTACAAGTTTGTGTTTCTCTCCCAGATAGTTAGAGATATGATAGTGTAATTTTAAAACAGAATTCAATTTGAAAGCATATAGGAATTAAAATCCACCCAATTTATGAATATTAAGTATCTTCTAAAGAAGTGGGAAGTGCTTCATACTAATGAAGATTAAAAACAGCAACAGCAACAACACAGTACTTAAGGAAAAACCTTAAAAAGATCAGTGAAGCTTGTCAACAGGTTTTCTAGGCCATTATTTTTTCTACTTTCTCCTGGTGTCTGTGATGTTATTGTTAGGTTCCATCGAATTGGTTCTCTTTCATAACGAGCCCATGTATAACAGAATAAAACAATGCCCAGTGCTGTGCCATCCTCACAATCCTTGTTATGCTTGCAAGCCACTCTGTCAATCCATCTCACTGAGGATCTTCCTCTTTTTTGCTGACCCTCTATTTTACCAAGCATGATGTCCTTCTCCAGGGACTGACCCCTCCTGGCAAAATGTCCAAAGTATATGAGACATAGTCTCACCATCCTTGCTTCTAAGGAGGATTCTGGTTGCATTTCTTCCAAGACAGGTTTGTTCATCCTTTCGGCAGTCCATGATACATTCTTCTACAACACCGAAATTCAAAGGCATCCATTTTTCTTCTGTCTTCCTTATGCATGGTCTAGCTTTCACATGTCTAAGAGGTGATTGAAAACACCATGGCTTGGGTCAGGCACTCCTTAGTCTTCAAGGTGATTTCTTTGCTTTTTAATGCTTTAAAAAGGTGTTTTGTAGCATGTTTGCACATTGCAATGCGTCTTATGATTTCTTGACTGTAGCTTCCAAGGGTGTTGATTGTGGATCCAAGTAAAGTGAAATCCTTAACAACTTCAATCTTTTACCCGTTTATCATGATGTGGCTTATTGGTCCAGTTGTGAGGATTTTTATTTTATGTTGTGGTGCAATCCATACTGAAGTCTGTGGTCTTTGATCTTCATTAGTAAGTGCTTCAAGCCCTCTTTACTTTCAGCAAGCAGGGTTGTGTCATATGCATAACATAGGTTGTTAATGAGTCGTCCTCCAATCCTGATGCCTTGTTGTTCTTCATATAGTCCAGCTTCTCAGATTCTTTGCCAAGCATACAGATTGAATAGGTATGGTGAAAGGATACGACCCTGATACACACCTTTCCTGACTTTAAACCAAACAATATCCCCTTGTTCTATTTGAAAGATGGTCTCTTGATCTGTGTACAAGTTCCTCATGAGCACAACTAAGTGTTCTGGAATTCCCATTCTTCTCAATGCTATCCATAACTTGTCATGATCCACACAGTCTAATGCCTTTGCGCAGTCAATAAAACACAGGTAAACATCTTTCTGGTATTCTCTGCTTTCAGCCAGGATCCATCTGACATCAGCAATGATATCCCTGGTAACACATCTTTTTCCGAATCTGGCTTGAATTTCTGGCAGTTCTCTGTTGATATACTGCTGTAGCCGCTTTTGAATAATCTTCAGCAAAATTTTACTTGTGTGTGATATTAATGATATTGTTCAATAATTTCCACTTTCTGTGGGATCACTTTTCTTGGAAATAGGCATAAGTATAGATCTCTTCCACTCTGTTGGCCAGATTGTTGTCTTCCAAATTTCTTGGCATAGATGAATATTTTCAGTGCGGCATCTGTTTGTTGCAACATCTCAATTGGCATTCCTTCAATTAGTGGAGCCTTGTTTTTCGCCAATGCCTTCAGTGCAGCTTGGACTTCTTCTTTCAGTACCATTGGTTCCTGCTCCTATGGTACCTCCTGGAATGGTTGAACATCAACCAATTCTTTTTGGTATAGTTACTCTGTGTATTCCTTCCATCTTCTTTTGATGCTTCCCAAGTCATTTAATATTTTCCCTATAGAATCCTTCAATATTGCAACTTGATGCTTCAATTTTTTCTTCAATTATTTCAGCTTAGAAATACTGAGCCTGTTCTTCTCTTTTGGTTTTCCATTTCCAGTACTTTTCACATGTTATTATATAATACTTTGCTTTGTCTTCTGGACCTGCCCTTTGAAATCTTCTGTTGAATTCCTTTGCTTCATCATTTCTTTTGCTATAGCTATTCAATGTTCGAGAGAGCAAGTTTCAGAGTCTCTTCTGACATCTCTTTTGGTCTTTTCTTTCTTCTCTGTCTTTTTAATGACCTCTTGCTTTCTTCATGTATGATGTCTTTGATATCATTCCATAACTCATCTGGTCTTTGGTCATTAGTGTTCAATGTGTCAAATCTATTCTTGAGCTGGTCTCCAAATTCATGTGGGATATACTCAAGGTTTTACTTTGCCTCTCATTGACGTGTTCTAATTTTCTTCAGTTTCAACTGGAACTTGCATATAAGCAATTGATAGTCTGTTCTGCAGTCAGTCCCTGGCCTTGTTCTGACTGACGATATTGAGCTTTTCCACTATCTCTTCCCACAGATGTAGTCTATCTGATTCCTTTGTATTCCATCTTGTGAAGTCCATATGTATAGTCGCTGTTTATGTTGGTTAAAAAAGGCTTTTGCAATGAAGTCGTTGGTCTTGCAAAATTCTGTCATGCAATCTCCAGCCTTGTTTCTAACACCAAGGTCGTATTTTCCAACTATGGATCCTTCTTTGTTTCCAACTTTCATATTCCAATCACCAGTGATTATCTGTGCACCTGATTGCATATTTGATTAATTTCGGACTGCAGAATTTGGTAAAACTATTCAATTTCTTCATCTTTGACCTTAGTGCTTGGTGTGTAAATGTGAATTATGGTCATATTAACTAGTCTTCCTTGTAGGCTTGCAGATCTTGTCCTATCACTGATAGCGTTGTACTTCAGGATAAATCTTGAAATCTTCTTTTTGACAATGAATGCAATGCCATTCCTCCTCAAGTTTTCATTCCTGGCACAGTAACCATATGATTGCATGGTTCAAAATGGCCAATACTGTAACTGAATGAAGATTCTTGTCCTTGTCTTATTAGCTGTTGGAAATAAGATGGATGCTACACCATCAGTTGCAAGGGAACGAGAAAGTAGAAATTTATTGTTTACACAAACAAGGATCAACAGGGGGCTTAGCAGCTGAAAGACCACCTGCTCGCTGTCTGAAGGGATTGGGGAGCTTTTTATTTCCAATGGCGTCTGGGGGTTGGGTTTGGCCCCCGGATCTCTCTGTCCTTAGCCCCCCCATGTCCACATTTGGAAGTCCGGATGTTGAATCATTTCGGTGATATTCAGATCTAAGGACAGATTGAGGGCCACAGCTCTTCGGGTCCTGCTCATGCTCTAAAATCCTGGTTCGCATATGTGCGGGATTCTGGCACCAAATTCAAACTGTAGTTAGGGTGGCAGTGTGGTCAGGCCAAACCACAGTTAGAAGCCATGGCTTGGCAGTCTGCGAGGGTAGGGTGGAATCGTGGTGGAGCAGGGGGAGGTCTCCATGGAAGCTTCAAAACCATTCCATTTCAGCTCACTAATGCCTAGGATATCAATGTTTATGCATTCCATTTCGTTTTTGATGACTCCCAATATTTCTGGATTCATTCCTGGTGTCTAGAAATTACGAATATGGACACTTTTATAGTGATACTTCCTCATTTCTTTAAATTAAGCCATGATTAAGCCATGTATAGTGTCTATGTAAAGACACTATACATACACACAAACTGGCCATGGACAACTTTTAAATAGGACCCAGGGTAAATTAATGAAAAGAAATAGTCAAAGCTCCTAAATGATCAGGCCAATTCCTTCTGATTGAAATAAAATAAACAAACAAACTTAGAGCGCAAATATATTAATTTCTTCATATCAAAGTTAATTAAATTAACAGAATTAACATATTTCATCATAAATTGTTATAACTACATTCTTTTGTGGTTAATTATGGTGGTGTTTCTTTCACCTTGATACTCTTAAAGACATTATTCAGAACCATTCATTAATATATTAAATTTTAAATTTCACTGTGTAGAAAATGTGTGCAAAGCATTTCAACTAAGGCCAAAACCAATCAAAGTAAATAAAAAATGCACTGGCTTTAATGCAGTAAAATGATAATGAATGTACCTCCTTATGATCCCATCTGTATTAGCAATGTTCTGCTGAAAATACAGAGAGAGGTTAATTTCAGCATTTGTTTTATATGACCATTTATATTCACACTACATCAAATGTTATTTTTAAAATAGATGTCTTATTCATAACTATCTTTTATGTTATCTATATTCTGTTATCAGGATAATTATATTAATATTTATGCTGTACACATTTTAATAAAGAATTATTTTCCAAAGAGGGATAAAATGAATCCTGGTATATGCTTGTAAAGATTTACAAGAATCTATACAACAGAAGCTACGGAGTGTGATTGTGTAAATCAGTGTTGCTGTAGGTGTAGGCTGTATGTTTTGTGTTATCTGCTATAGTAGGTGGTAAGAATATTTCAGGAGTTTTTATCAGAAGCTTTTGAGACTTTGCAACATTTACCATGATTCATCACACTGACTACACATCCATTTCTCATTGGTGGATCAAGAATTGTCATTTAAATAGAGAATGTTAATTAGCAAATTCAATTGAATACATAACTATCTCAAGACATTCTGTTTTTTGGAGGCTTACACAGAAAACAAACTGTGAGTGACTGTGGTAACTGGAGAAATAAGATAAATTAGTACATAATGTGATTTGTAGAAACCAATCTATATCATCCATCTACACACTTACACCAGACTTTGCTTATTCATGATGACACTTTTTAATACTGATTCCAGCAATTGCCTCAGTCTCCCTTTCAAGAGAGTTCATCAAATCCGGCACTGATAAAACTCAAAATTGGGAAAAAAACATAAGATTTACTGATTAATCCATGTGTACAATATAGAGATGATCTACCAATGTCAATTATATATTCTAATCCCTTAAATTCATACCCTTGAACTCTTCTCTGCAAAAATGTTATTTAAATGTACAATAATGCTAAAAATATTGTCATTAAGGAAAATACTTGGGCATTCCCAAATTCAGCTTCTGTGTCTTTTCTTTAGTCCTAAATTCTGTCAATCTTTTTTTTTTAATTTCATAAAGATACATTCATTGTATATCTATAAAACTTATTAAATTATAGTCAAATGTTATACACCTAGGAACCAATTCTGTTTCTTTCAGGTGATTCTGATTATTTCTGCTATGATCCATCAAGCATTGATCTGAAGGTCACCAAGTTTGATATCAGGATGATAGAAATTCAGCAATTCCTAATTTTCCTTATTTCAAGTTCCCAGAGCAAAATTTAAGGAAATTCAAATTGAAAGCTCCATAACTGAAAATTATTTATCAATAATCAGCACAAAAAAATCCATCAGACATAAAATTATATATATATATATATATATGTAAATGCTTGAGCTGCATAATGATACATCTAAATAAAAAAAAGAACACATGTATTTTTTGCTAGTTGTAAACACCAAAGATAGTCTTTGTTGAATAAAATTTTAAAATCTTCTGTAATGTGTTTCTAATAGATGGCATAACTGCTACGGAAAATGGTATGGTACTTACTCAAAAAACTAGAAAAAGAACTAACATGTAATCCAGCAAACCCACTTCTAGGTATACATTTTAGAGACCTAAAAGTAATGACACAGACATATGCACACCTATGTTGGTTGCAGACCTATTCACAATAGCAAAAAAGAAAAAAAAAAAAATGGAAACAACCAAAGTGCCCCTTCACAAATGAATGAATAAGTAAAATGTGGTACATTTTACTTATGGAATACTGTGCAATCATAAAGAACAATAATGAGTCCACTAAACACATTATAACATGGATGGACCTAGAGGGCATAATGCTAGTTGAAATAAGTGAAACACATAAGGACAAATATTATATGATCCCTCTTCCGTAAAAAGGCAAGAATAGATAAATGTAAAGAGACCAATGCTAATTGGTGATTACCAGGGGAAGAGCAGGGAGGTAGAAGCATGTTTTAGATTGTAAATAGTGGTTATTTTTGGTGATGGGAAAAGTGACACCAAATGTGGGTATATTGAGCATAGCATGACCAAAGTAAATGGCATTGCTGAGAAACACTCAAGAGAAAAGAGTGCCTGTACTAAAGAATTTGATATATATAAGAAGGCAAAAACTCCATATATGATCACATATAGATGGGTAAAGCATATAGTTATATGGGTAGGTACAGGTGTATATGTATGTGCCAACAGATACAAGTATCTATATGTACATGTAAATACAGCTATTTGTGTACAGGTACACATATTCATTGAAAACACAACTACAGAGACATGTCAGACATAACTAAACACCTTCTGAGATGGTTTTCTGTGTTTGAAGGCTTAGGACCATAGTCTCATGGGACAACTCAGTTAAATGGCATAACGTAATTCATGAAGTTCACATTCCGCACCCTAGTGAAGTGTGTACTGTCTGAGGTCTTAAGGGCTTGCAAGTAACCATCTAAGATACGACAATTGGTCTCTACTCAGCAGGTAAGAAGGTAACAAAAATCTCAAAGAAGAAACAAATCTACAAGGCTGAGAGCCTATAGGAGCCATGTCCTCATCTACCCCCAGACCAGAAAAACTAGAGGGTACCCGGCTACCGCCATTGACCACGCTGACCCTGGTCACAATAGATGATCCTGGATAGAATTGGAGGAAAATGTAGAAAAATACTCAAATTCTTAAGTCCAGAGTAACTGGACCAGCTAATACCAGAGGATACACTGAGACTATCACCCTGAGACACTCTCAAAACCTTGAACCAAAGCTGTATCTCAAGATCACCTTTTAGCAAAATGGTAGAGTGGCACACAAAATAAAGGGTATTATCCTTAATAATGATACTGTACTAAAAAACTCTCTGCATTCCCCAAAAAGTCAACAGTTACTCTAAAGCAAAGATGAGAAGATAAAGGTACCAGGGAAACTAGGGTACTGGAAATGGGAAACCAAAACACAATTAAAGAGAATGTTGACACACAGTGAAAAATGTAACTAATATCACAATTTGTGTGGAAATTGTCAAATGGGAACCTAATTTACCAAAAACACAATAAAATATTGCACATATCTAAAAATATCTTAGGATTAACTGTTGTTATGTGCCTTTGAGTCAGTTCCAACTCATAGCAGCCCTATGTACAACAGAATGAAACGTGACCAGGTCCTGTGTCATCCTCACAATTATTATGCTTGAGAACGTTGTTGCAGCCACTGTGTCAATCCATCTGACTGGGCTTAGCTGAATGGTTCTTGCCTAGGTTGTAGTCAGAAGACAGCTGGATTAAAGTCTACGGCCAGGAGGAATTGACTGTTGCCTAGAAGCTAATTGTGGTGTCAGAACACCTATATTATATCTCTGCACTTGAACTGGCTTCTAAAAGCATAGTAGCTGTGTTCCGAGAGGTGTCATCACAAAAACCAGTGTTCCAAGAAGCCTAGAGATGTTGCAAGGCTTTTCATGACATAGCCTCAGTCTTAATCACACAAAATCAGTCTGTATCATATCGTATTGACCAAAAGGAAGTCCCATGACCATACCAGTGTCAGTTGGAGTGGATTATATGAGGGAATGAAGGCTAGGAGGTTTTAGTCTTTGGGGGTCCTGTTTGTAAACAGCCACCCCAGAGTGAGGAGAGTAGGTGCAGAAATAGCTTCCTGAATGTGGAGGCCATGT
The DNA here is from genome assembly GCF_024166365.1 of Elephas maximus indicus. Lineage (NCBI taxonomy): Eukaryota > Metazoa > Chordata > Mammalia > Proboscidea > Elephantidae > Elephas > Elephas maximus. The sequence goes on along the minus strand of NC_064820.1, from coordinate 34,100,198 downwards.
TTTTATTTTTTTGTTTTTTGCTAAATATGCCCACCGCCTTGAGAACATTGAAGTAAATTGCTTAACTGACACTATAAATAATGGAGAAAATATTTTAGGTAGATTTCTAAAATCTTGAAAAATAGTGTTATTGTTGTCCTTTTGTTTTGTTTTTTAACAGAATCACTATAATATTTACTACTGACATAATCATCTTTGATTACCTGGTGCCACGTAAGCTCAGAGGTTTCTTTCAGGACCCAGGGGAAAAAAGTGGCTTTTATAAATAAAGCTAAGCTGAACCTGAGTATATGCTATATCTCTGAAAGGTGGTCACACAATGGAATTCTGAAGATAAGATGAAGTTTCTTATGTCTGAGTGTTGTACGACAAATTCATGCATGGCACATATTATTACAGAATAAAAAGAAAATAAAACAAGCAAACAAATTTCCCCAAACCGTCAAAATATCTTACAAAGAAGCTATATAACTTCATAGCTTAATGACAATAATATTTTAGGTAAAACATCCCAAAACAGATCAGCAGAAACTTCAACTAAAAAGTAGGAAAGTTCCAGCATGTGAAATCACCTGGCATCTCCTTTAGTATCAGTGATGAGTGTAGATGTAAGTCCTTTGCCATATTAATATTTAGGAAAATATAGGCAATTATTACTCTGAAGTATGCATAGTACCAAATGAAATTATGAAAATGTTTTAATATTTGAATGAAAATGGGTAGATCTTAAAAATATTTAGCAAAAGCTGATACCGTTTATGTAAATTGCAAGGTACAGCAACAAATATTTTAGATAAATTTGAAAAATAAGATAAAAAGTTTCTTCAGCTTAGAGTTGAGATGGGATAAATAGAAGTCTTTAAAGAAAAAACAAAAGAAACAACAATTATCTGTTTCAGATAGTAGATAATTGAGCTATGTTGGAAAGAAGAGATAAAAGGAAATCCCATAAAAGATTTAAAAAGCAATTTAACATTCAAAGTACTATGTATGTATATATACATATATATATATATATATATAAAAGCACAATATTCACATGCAGAAACCAAAGAGCCTATGAGGAAGCAATCAGTGAGGTAATACAAAATTCATAGTGTGGAGATGTGGAGTGCAAGTGGTACACAGGGTTTCAAGAAGGAGGGATTAAAAACTGTGTCTAGAGCTCCCTTTGGCAGCATGTATACTAATGTTGGAACAATATAGTAGAGATTAGCATGGCCCCTGCTCAAGGATGACACACAAACTAGTGAAGCAGTCCATATTTCTGCTACAATGTATATGGCTACGCTGGTCAAAGCGTATTCAGCAACGTTTTGTAGGAGCCAGAGATAACACCAGAGCCAACCAGGAAGTGGCTGTAAAGATGATCAGAAACAAGCTCATGCAAAAAACTGGTTCGAAAGAACTCGAGTTCTTGAAAAAAATTAATGATGCTGATCCTGCTGAGAAGTTTCAGACAGTTTTATTCCAAACAACACTGTCTCTTATTTGAGCCTCTAAGTACGAATTCACGAGAGGTATTAAATATGGTAAGGATGTTGGTCTTCATATTAAAGCCATAAGATCCTATAGTCAGCAGTTGTTCTTGGCATTCAAACTCCTTAAAAGATGCAATATCTTACTTGCAGATATTCAGCTAGACAATACCCTGGTTAATGAAACAAAAACTATTTTAAAGCTTTGCAAGTTTGGGTCAGTGTTAACACATTGCAGATAACAATATACTGCCATATCTTGTCAGTAGATTTTACCATGCTCCTGAAAGCATTATAGGTGAAAGCTATGCCTAAGGTATAGGCATATGGTTTACAGGTTGTACCTTAAATGAACTTTATACTGGAGAATTTTTATTTCCTGGCAAAACCAATAAACCATATGTTGAAGCACGCCACGAATCTCTAAAGGAAAGATGGCAAATAGGATGATTCCAAAAGGAGTATTCAAAGACCAACATTTTGATCAAAATGTCAACTTCACATACATCGAAGTTAATAAAGTAACACAGAGGGAGAAAGTTACTGACTTGAGCACCAATTAATCCAACTAAAGAACCTATTGGCTGATTTGATTGGATGCCAGCGACTTCCTGAAGACCAACACAAAAAAAGCATCTGCTAAAGGACTTCTTGGACTGGATCCTAATGTTGGACCCAGCTAAACAAATTAGAGTCATCGAGGCCCTACGGCATGCCTTCATTCAGGAAAAAAAAAAAAAAATTTAAATGAGCTGAAGAAGCTCTAAGGGTTTAAGTAATTAAATACAAAGACTGAAGAAATTTCACAGTTTATTAATTTGTGTGTGCAGGCCACACCAGTATGCCCTTGGTTTAGTGAGTGCTGAAAGCGGTCTGTTCCTTCTTAAGCCTGACTGCAGGGATGGTCTCCTCTTTTAAAGCAGGTTATGTACAACATTCAGTACACTGAAGGCATAAACCTTTCACTCTTGATAAAAGCAGCTGCTTTTAAATGTGAGAAAAAGGAAAACAGGGCACAGGCCCTTCAAGGCCTTCTCCAAAGGGTCTGATTTGCTGACACACCAGCTTCACCATCTTTACAAGGCACCTAATTACGACAAGTATGCACAGTTTGCTGCATTCAAGAATGGAAAAACAGAATAGCAGCGTTCTTCTGGTTGGTTTTGCTTCATTTAAAGACATGAAATGAACTCCAGCCAGGAAGGTGATAGATGAGATAATACGCCACTTATGAACTTAAAACCCGTCTCTTCATGGTTTAGATTTACTGAAATAAATACAAGGTGCAGCTCGGTGGAAGATGATGACAACCAGAAGACATGAGCTAAGGTTTCTGTATTATAAAAGATTAAAAAATAAAAAAAAAGAACTCCATTAAAAAAAAAAAAAAAACTTGTGTCTAATGCCATGGATGGGGCATGTACTTAATGACAATGATGTAGCATTTTGATAGAATGGTGAAGTTCAAAGGCAATTCAGAATAGAATAGAAGGAGAGGATCTGGAGATTGCAAATATATACAATTCTTTCTAGATGAGAGGAAGGCAAGAAATGAGATAATGACTGGAAGGAAAATAACAACAACAAAAAAAAAATACACATTGCCACCGAGTCAGTTCTGACTCATAGCAAATATGTGTGTTACAAAGTAGAACTGCTACATGGGATTTTCTTGACTGTAATCTTTGCAGAAGCAGATTGCCAGGCCTTTCTTCCTCAGCATCTGTCAGTGGGTTCGAACCACCAACCCTTAGGTTAGTAGCCAAGTGCAAACACTGCACCACCCAGGGACCTTGACTGGAAGGAAAGGGAGTTGAAAATCAATTTGTTGTTTTTTTTTTTTACTTTTTAAGATGCAAGATATAAAGTTTGCATGTTGATGCGAAGGGGTAACCAATTACTGAGGAATGTGAAAAAAAAAATTAATTCCAAAATTTGAAATTTGACTTGAAAAAATATACACTTTTTTTTAAAATCAAATTGTTACAAAACACCATGCTTTTATTTTCTGAAAATATGTGGTCAAAAGAAATCATCATACTAAAAAAAATATAATTTCCTAGTTAACTCTCCTCTCACCTATTATTTTAAAAATGTCTTAAGTTGGTCATGTAAACACAGCCTTAGGTTTTAAAAATTGATCTCTGATCATTCCATTGGTTTTTATTTGTTCATTCTAGTTGCTGGAATAGCAAGTATTGATTACATTGATTAAAGACTTTCTACTTAGGAAATTTACAAAGCCACTGGGTTTAGAGTTTTAAGTTTTTTTCATTTTCAAAATGCATCTGAATTGTTATACAGATTTTGACCACGATCAATCTCATTCCCAATTACTTAAATGGTGATTTATTTTTGTTTCATATATTTATTATAAGTTTTTATATCTTGCTCATTTTTAAGTAAAAATGAATATGATAGAAAATATCTTCAGTATACAGAGGCAGAGTTTTTTTTTTTTCTTTTTGCACTGCTTTCATTCTTCTATTTTCACCTACTGTGATTCTGAGAAAATCGCAGGTTTGCAATAAAAATGATAAAAATTTGGTGTATACATACACTGAAAGAAAAAGCTATAGAAATAATGTCTAGATAACAAGATTTTCTGAAGAACCAAGTGCCTCCTCAATTGTAAGTTGTGACTATACTATCCAATTTTATGCTTTTTTTTTTTTGCAGAGAAAAACTAGCATGGCTTTTGAGAAAGGAAAAAGCACTTTACCTTGCTTAGTCAAATGCTTTTGGCAGCTATTCTGTACAATCATGTCGTGTTGGTATAACAAGATGGTTCTCTTTATACCATCATTAGCAGAGCAAGGATGATGGTTCATTGACATATTCTACTCACTAGCATGCGGAAAACAACTGCAGCATGTAACTTGCTGCTAGAGAACAGTTCTTTACATCAGGTCATTCAGCAGGAGGGCGTTGGATATGCTATATGTGTTGTTGTGGTCGTTAGGTGCCCTCCAGTCATTTTTTAATTATCGCAACCCAATGTGACGGAGTAAAATTGCCTCATAGGGTTTTCCTGGCTGTAAATTTTACAGAAGCAGTTTCCAGGTCTTTCTTCTGCCAGAAGCCACTGGGTGGGTTTAAACTGCCAATCTTTCAGTTAGTGGCTGATGACTTAACCGTTTTGCCACGAGGATTCCTGGCAAGGTTAGCTGTTTATAAAGGTAAGCTTTATAGAAAATATCAAAATTTAAGAATTATCTGTTAGAAGGTGAAGTAGTTATTATTACTCTTATTATTATTATTGATAGTTACTGACTTATTACACAAATCAAAATATTCATTAATTTTTGCAATTAAGCTTCCTACATAAATCCAATAATTTTTTTTTCATTTAACGTTGCTTCTAAAAATTCAACCTGAAACAAGAGGTGTTGTGGGAAAAATGTGGAGGACACACCATACAAAATAATCTAAAACCATGTACAGAAACAGTTATTCAGAAAACACTGTGTTTCAAAAGTTGAAGCATTAGGGTCACATTGATAAACTCATAATTTTTCTGAATATTTGTTTTATCTCTCCTATAAATCTCATGTTTCTTTATTGTTTATGTATCCCATGTTGCTTTATATAATAGTGCCACATTTGTTTAATAAATATTTCACTAAGTGAGAGATGGAATAACAATGCTAATGGCAATGTGCTAAGCAATTTTTTTTTTTTTTAAGTCAGAAAGAAAAGACATGAGTCCATTTCAGAGGGATTTCCTCAAGCAAACAGAATATATTTTGTGGAATAGGAAATGCAATCATTTGGAAAAAAAAATGATTTATCATGTCTTACAGAGTAAATTATTTTTTTCTATTATTTGATATTTTTTTCACCTTCTTTCTCCTAATATTTCTTATACCCCCATTTCCTCTTCCTGTTCAGCCAATGGCCATGTTAAATGCCTCACAGAAAAAATATATGAAATCAGAAGAAAACTACCTAATTTTCCCATCGTCATTTTCACTAACCTCTTTAGCCATTTTTTGTATACCTTCTGTCTTCTTTACGTTACAGTAATACTTCCCCATGCTTCTTTATATAATCTACTCATTCATTTTTGTTCTGTACTTAATTATTTCACCATTTAAGACTTCATTATTGTAGGTTTTCCTTTTTTCTTGCAATAATACTTTGCCTAACTTAATTTTTATTGTTCTCATTGGAAAAGAAAGACGACAAAATATCACCCTATATTTACTCCATTCCAGATTTTTCCCTTTGTCTATATCCCTTTTACAGCCAAACTCATAGAAATATTTGCCTATGCTCACAATTTCTATTTCCATAACTCTCATTCTCTCCTTCACCCACAACTAGACATTCATGCTCACAAAGACAACTGAGATTGTTCTTAACAACATGATCAAAACTAATAATCAAATCTCTGTCCACGTTTTTATAAATCAATAGCACTCGTTGGCTGAAAATGAGAGAAACTACCTCTAGCTAAAATTAGGAGAAAGAAGATTTATTAAGAACATTTAGAGAGTTAACATAATTACTGGGAAGGTTGGTCAACACGTGACTTTGAATAAGAACTAAAATGTCCCTTCAGAATGTTTCCATGAAGAAATTGCTTTACTGCCCACAGCACTAAATGCTGCAGCTTGACCCAGAGACGTCAGTGGGAGTGCACGTCTAGATGCCACCATTAATACCACCAAGGCTGTCACCTAAGGAAGCAATCTTGCTGGAACTTACATTGTTCTGAGAATGGAATCACTGTGGTTCTAGAGTCTTCGTGTCACAAGGTTTTTGTTTTTTCTTAACTTGAAGCCCAGGGTTGGGGCGCATGATAGTTAGGCTCTACAAGGTTAGGTGTTCATGCTCATTCTGCAAGTGGTTCTAGGAAAGTGTCTAGATGGACTTTTCCACTTATATAGTGAAAAGGATATTCAACCTCAAATTTAGAGTTATAAGGTGAGGGATTTCCCAAACATTTAATGTGGACATTAATAAAAAGAAGAAGAAAGAAAGGAAGAAAGAAAAAGAACAGGACAAAAGAAAAGAAAGAGAAATAAAAAGGAAAAGCACACTCTATGGTCCATACCATTGACCTTCTGACATAAACATACATGCTTTTTCCCAAGCTTATGTATAAAAATATGTCTTATCTAACATAATTAAAATGTTTCATAATATTGAAAACACACTTCCTAGTTCTGCAAAAGTGGAAGAAAGAACAAAGACAGATAAGTGTTGCACTTAACTCTAAATGAAGGCTCTCTCAGTGATGATTATTGGATCTCTAGTTCTGTCATAGCCCCATCACAATATTCTGTAGCCTGTGGATTAAGTTATAATTTAACTATATATAATACATTATATATACTATTGGAAACCCTGGTGGCATAGTGATTAGGAAATACAACGCTAACCAAAAGGTCAGTAGTTCGAATCCACTAGGTGCTCCTTGGAAACTCTATGGGGCAGTTCTACTCTGTCCTACAGGGTCGCTATGATTCCGGATCGACTTGACGGCAGTGGGCTTGGTTGGATACATGCTATTGATGATTAAGAAATTGAAAAATATATTAGCTAAGATAATTTTTTTTTTTGACTCAGCAAAGAAGAAAACACAAGAAGCTTCATTAAACCTAATTCTATCAGCTGGTAGTGAAGCTGTATTTTATGATTGTTACAGCCACTATCCATTCCATGTTTCCCTATTTTTAGCTCAATCGTTACCTGATTATAGTTTTTATTTTTTTATGTAATAATATGATTGAAGTTTCACTTTGGAGAAATCTGACCTTCTGTGGTTCTTCCTGTAAAGACTGGCTTATTTTTTCCATTAGCTTTTACTACTAGACAGGCAAGACTGAAATACCCAGAGGTCATCTCCTAACGTTTATTCATACTATTATCTCTCCTCTCTGTGCAGTAGCAAACCTATTTCTCCTTTAAAGTCAAAATAGATCACATCAGCCAAAAACCTCCTCTCCCCCTTTTTATATTGGTCTTGCCTATTTGCTGTAAAAAAAAAAAAAAAAAATGAGAGAGAGATTGAAACCGAAAAATGGCCAGCAATATGGTCTCAGTTTCCAGTTCAATGAACCCCTTGTTGATTCTGCAGATAGAGGCATTTTCCCTTGAGCATTGTAATTTCCAGGAAAAACATTTACAGTGAAATCGTTTGGTGCAATTATTGAGAAGCCACAGTCCCTCTTTCATAACCTGGTTACCAGGCCATTTACTCTGTCAAAGAAAGAAAGAGATTCATATGGATGGAGCTCCAAACTGACAAGGTCTTGTCTCTTAGAACCACAAATGGGCCCATCTTTCTAGAATGCTAGTAGTTTGTGGGTTATGGAACACATATAAATTTTAAGGTAATTAGATCACTGTTTTTGTTATAAAGTGAATTCTTGGGTCATAGAAACGATGCATTTTATAAAATATCAGTGATTAGGGAAGTCAAACAAAAAAGGATGCAAAGAAAAGCAGTGACAAAAGGGAAAACAAATATAAACCCTAAATAAGTGTATATTGCCAAAATCATGATAGAAGCCCAATGCCATCATTGTTGTTGTTAGGTCTAATGAGTTGGTTCTGACTCATAGCAACCCAACGTACAACAGAACGAAACACTGCCCAGGCCTGCGCCATCCTCACAATCTTTGCTATGTTTGAGCCCATTGTTGCAGACACTGTGTCAATCCATTTCCTTGAGGGTCTTCTTTGTTGCTGACCTTCTACTTTACCAAGTATCATATCCTCCTCCAGGGACTAGTCCCTCATGATAACATGTTCAAAGTACATGAGACTAGGTCTCACCATACTTGCTTCCGAGGAGCATGCTGGCTGTACTTTTCCAGGACAGATTTGTTTGTCTTTCTGGCAGTCCATAGTATATTCAATATTCTTTGCCAACACTGTAATTCAAAGATGGCTATTCTTCTTTGGACTTCTTATTCATTGTCTAGCTTTCACATGCATATGAGGCGATTGAAAACACCACGGCTTGGTTCAGGCACACCTTAATCCTCAGAGTGACATCTTTGCTTTTTAACACTTTAAAGACGTCTTTTGCAGGAGATTTGCCCAATGCAATACACCGTTTGTTTTCTTGACTGCTATTTCCATAGGCGTTGATTGTGGATCCAAGTAAAAGGAAATCCTTGACCAACAGAGTCTACTTAATATAGCTAATAAATGACTGACTGAGCCCTCCAGACAATGGTGCTTTTCAGGGATTTTATTTCTGGAAGGTAAGATAGCACTTACAGTTAGCTATGTCAGCACTGATAAGATTGGCCTTTATTCATTGCTAAAGGAAATACCACTGCATCAGAACCAGGTAGCTGGAAATGAACCTGTCTGATATTCACAAGGCAATTCACGTTATCTACTTGATTATTAGGATCCTGTTCCTCAGATAGAGACTTTTGGTAATTTCATCATGCTTCATGTAAAAAATATATGATTATATTTTGGACTCATTCTAATTAGGTCATCACCCTAATACCCAAATCTTTTTGTCATAAATGTCCCAAAATTATTCTTCCCAATCCCCGATCACTCTGTCAAGATAATAGCCAATGCTAATATAAATTGCTATTAATCTATATCTCAGGTATTTGTGTCATCATTGATTAATCATAAACAGGGGTTGACAAACTTTTTCTATATTGGGCTAGATGGTAAATAGTTTAGGCTTTGCAGGCCATATAGAAACTGCAGAAACTACTCCATTGTGCCATTATAGTGCAAAAAAATACAGGCAATATGTAAACTAATAAGAATAGTTGTGCTCCAATAACACTATATTTATTTTAAAAAGTTGGGGGATTGGATTTGGCCATGAACCATAGTTTGACAGCTGCTGACTTAGAATACTATACTTCCATTCTCCAAGATCCAACTGTCTTCTCCACTGGCCAAACAAGCATATTAAAAGGGGATGTTTCAAGATTTCCATTCACCTTATATCAAGCATTATGTGTGCTTTATAATTTTATAGGAAAGAGAAGTTCAAGGGGCTTCTGCTTCATTCTTCCTATTGCAAATGCTTGTAAAGCACATGCCAATTTTTTGATATGGATAATGTGTACGTTCTTTAGTACAAACACAAATGTAAGTTGAAATGATTAAGGGGTGTATCTTGGCCTCATGGAGACTTACATGAGGAAAATGAACAATAAAACTGCAAATATTAACTAACCCTCATAAAGCCCCATTCTGAATGGTGGATTCAGTTGGAATTCTGAGTCCTTGGAGTCGCTGTATAATAACTCCAAGTAATATAGTTGTTTTCTTTTCTTAACACATGGTGACGGTAGTAAATGACTACAGACAACTTAGTACAGGAATTTGATAATATGTTTGCTATGTTATTGTGGGGTCCTCCTTCAAGTTACCAACTTCCTTTTTACTCCAAGCATCAAGGCATCTAGGCTTTTTTTTTTTTCCCCCCCAACAACTAAAATCTGGGGCTTGGACTATGGGTTATGACTCTCAATCTCATTGGATCCATACAAATTACAGAAACTGACTGGGCTATAATATCCCTGGGTAATGCAAAAAGTTTGCACTTCAAAGCTAACCTAAAGAATTAGCTGGAGGTTTCAACCCATTCAGCTTTGCCATGGAAGGAAAACTTCTGTAAAATTACAGTCAAGAGGGGGCCAAGATGGCTGACTAGGTAGAAGCTACCTCGGATCCCTCTTGCAACAAAGACTCGGAAAAACAAGTGAATCGATCACATACATGATAATCTATGAACCATGACCATCAAACACAGATCTAAAGAGTTGACCTGGTGACAGAGACTGAGAATGAACAACCACGGGGAAGAAACGACTGCTTTCGGAGCCTGGAGCCAGCGTCCCAGTCAGGAAACCTTGGCGCCAGGCTTTGGACTGAGCACGGCATCCTGAGACGGCGCAAACACGGGATGCAGACCTAGCCCCCAGAAGTGATCTCAGTGGAAGCCCAACCAGTGCACCCAGGCAGCGTGGTGATGCAGCTGACAGGAGCAGAAAGCACCAGGAGGCAGCGACTGGTTTTGGAGCCTGGAATGCAGTGTCCCAGCTGGGGAACCTTGGTGCTGGGCTTTGGACTGGGAGCAGAGGAACTGACCATGGCTTCTGAGACAGCACAAGCACGGGATGCGGGCCTGACCCTTGGGGGGCAATCTCGACCCAGACAACACACACAGGCTACACACCCCTCCAGAATCTCAGAGAAAACAGTCATCAACAAACAAGATAAGTAACTTTGTCTGTATTCCGGGGTGCTACTCTCTCCTATTTATCTGAACCCTCCCCTCCCTTTCCCAGGCGGCTTCATTAACATTGGAATTTCCTGAGCCAGAGAGTGAAGTGTGCTGTGGTTTTTCTTTTTCTTTTTTTTTTTTTTTCTGTCTTTTCCTAACCCATTCTCCTGGCCTGAGAGAAGCAGCTACAAAAAACCCAGGGACCAAAAATCCTTCCATAATTGGACTAAAATACAGAACCAGCTCCAGCCAAACATATGTGATCCACAGTCTTGGGCTTTCATCCCTACAGGGAACAAGGTGGCTATCATAATTCAAAGGCAATTCTGATAGGGATCTGACTGTAATTGTTTTAGCTGATTACTGGAAAGACAAGTTTCCCAGGTCTGATATCTCTGCATATTCAACAGAGCCCTCACTGACCCACAGCAGGGAACTGAGGGCTGAAGATCCCCCAGACTACCTAGCCTCCTGCCTTAGGGGTCTAAGGAGGGTGATATCTACCAATCTGTAGAGGTACTTGCACTGGGGGCCTAAGGTAAGGCTGCAGAGCACACCCACCAAAGTGCTTTAGGAATAGAGACACACCTACCTCACTGGCACTTGGGGGAAGCCTGTCAGCATCCTGCCCCCCCCCCCGGAGTGTGAACCCCTGCTGCTTCTGGAATCTGGTGCACACAACTATCACCACAACTTCTCTAGGTGGATAAGCGACAGTCTGCACCACACACTTGATGACACAAAATGAGATTCTACTCAAAAATAGTGAATGGACTGTTAGGCTTATATATCTGGTAACAGCCCAAACCAGCTGGTAATAGAACATAAGTGATTCAAGGGCTACAACAATCAAGACAGCAAAATCTAGTAGCCCATCTACATATATTGAAAGAAAACAAAACAAGATAAGACTCAGTGAGCAAATATAGAATAAATCACTACAATATCTTAGAAATGGCTCAGAGACAGCAGTCGATATCAAACCACATAAAGAAGCAGACCATGATTGCTTCTACAACTCCCCAAATTAAAGAATCAAAATCTTTCCCAAATGAAGATACAATCCTGGAATTGCCAGATGCAGAATATAAAAAACTAATTTACAGAATGCTTCAAGACATCAGGGATGACCTCAGAAATGAAATAAGGCAATCTACAGAAAAAGTCAAGGATCACACTGATAAAGCAGTTGAAGAACTCAAAAAGATTATTCAAGAACATAGTGGAAAAATTAATAAGCTGCAAGAATCCATAGAGACAGCATTCAGAAATCCAAAAGATTAACAGTAAAATTACAGAATTAGACAACGCAATAGGAAGTAGGAGGAGCAGACCTGAGCAATTGGAGTGCAGGGTGGGGTTCTGGAGGACAAGGGAATTGACAGTAATATAGCTGAAAAAAATCAGATAAAAAAATTAAAAAAAATGAAGAAACCCTAAGAATCATGTGGGACTCTATCAAGAAGAATAACTTGCGTGTGATTGGAGTTCCAGAACAGGGAGGGATAACAGAAAATACAGAGAGAATAGTTGAAGATCTGTTCGCAGAAAAATTCCCTGACATCAGGAAAGACGAAAAGATATGTATCCAAGATGCTCATCGAACCCCATATAAGATTGATCCAAAAAGAAAATCACCAAGACATATTATCATCAAACTTGCCAAAACCAGAGACAAAGAGAAAATTTTAAAAGCAGCCAGGGATAAAAGAAAGGTCTCCTACAAAGAAGAATCAATAAGAATAAGTTCAGACTACTCAGCAGAAACCATGCAGGCAAGAAGGCAATGGGATGACACATATAGAGCACTAAAGGAGAAAAACTGCCAGCCAAGGATCATATATCCAGCAAAACTCTCTCTAAAATATGAAGGTGAAATTAAAACATTTACAGATAAACACAAGCTTAGAGAATTTGCAAAAACCAAACCAAAGCTACAAGAAATACTAAAGGAAATTCTTTGGTCAGAAAACCAATATCATCAGATACCAGCACAACACAAGGTCACAGAACAGAACATCCTGATATCAACTCAAATAGGGAAATCAAAAAAAAAAAAAAAAATTAAGATTAATTTTAAAGAAAAAAAGCTCAAAACAGGGAATCATTGAAGTCAATATGTAAAAGATCACAATAATCAAAGAGAGGGACTAAATATAGGAGGCATAGAACTGCCATATGGAGAGGGAAACTAGGTGATATTGGACAATACAAGTTAGGTTTTTACTTAGAAAAAAGGGGAAATACTAAGGTAACCACAAATAGGTATAACAACTCCATAACTCAAAATAAGAACTAAGAAAAACATAACAACTCAGCTAACATAAAGTCAAATTCTATGAAAATGAGGAACACACAATTTTCAAAGAAAAATGTCTCAGCACAAAAAAGTAAGTGGAAAAATGAAATTGTCAACAACACACACAAAAGGCATCAAAATGACAACATTAAACACATAAAAAAAAACATACTTATCTATAATTACTCTGAATGTAAATGGACTAAATGCACTAATAAAGAGACAGAGTCTCAGACTGGATAAAGAAACACAATCCGTATACACGCTGCCTACAAGAGACACACCTTAGACTTAGAGACACAAACTAAAATTCAAAGGATGGAAAAAAATATATCAAGCAAACTACAATCAAAAAAGAGCAGGAGTAGCAATATTAATTTCTGACAAAATAGACTTTAAAGTTTAATCCACCACAAAGGATAAAGAAGGACACTACATAATGATTAAAGGGACAATAGACCAGGAAGATATAACCATATTAAATATTTATGCACCAAATGAGAGGCCGGCAAGATACATAAAACAAACTTAAACAAAAGTGAAAAGTGAGATAGACCCCTCCACAATTATAGTAGGAGACTTCAACACACCACTTTTGGAGAAGGACAGGACTTCCAGTAAGAAGCTCAATAGAGACACGGAAGACCTAACTGCTACAATCAACCAACTTGACGTCATAGACTTATACAGAACCCTCCACCCAACACCTGCAAAGTATACTTTTTTTTCTAGTGCACATGGAACATTCTCTAGAATAGACCACATATTAGGTCATAAAACAAACCTTTACAGAATCTAAAACATCAAAATATTACAAAGCATCTTTTCAGACCACAAGGCCATAAAAGTGGAAATCAATAACAGAAAAATTAGGGAAAAGAAACCAAATACTTGGACACTGAACAATAACCTGCTGAAAAAAGACTGGGTTATAGAGGACATTAAGGAGGGAATAAAGAAATTCATAGAATGCAATGAGAATGAAAATACTTCCTATCAAAACCTCTGGGACACAGCAAAAGCAGTGCTCAGAGGTCAATTTATATCGATAAATGCACACATACGTGAAGAAGAAAGAGCCAAAATCAGAGAATTGTTCCTACAACTAGAACAAATAGAAAGTGAGCAACAAAAGAATCCATCAGGCACCAGAAGAAAACAAATAATAAAAATTAGAGCTGAACTAAATGAATTAAAAAAAAAATAGAGAACAGAAAAAAAAAAATTCAAAGAATTAACAAAGTCAAAAGCTGGTTCTTTGAAAAAATGAACAAAATTGATAAACCGTTGGCCAGACTGACTAAAGAAATACAGGAAAGGAAACAAATAACCCGAATAAGAAACGAGATGGGCCACATCACAACAGACCCAACTGAAATTAAAAGAATCATATCAAAGTATTACGAAAAATTGTACTCTAACAAATTTGCAAACCTAGAAGAAATGGATGAATTCCTAGAAAAACACTACCTACCTAAACTAACACAATCAGAAGTAGAACAACTAAATAGACCCATAATAAAAAAAGAGAATGAAATGGTAATCAAAAACCTCCCAACAAAAAAAGCCCTGGCCCAAACGGCTTTACTGCAGAATTCCACCAAACGTTCAGAGAAGAGTTAACTCCACTACTACTAAAGGTGTTTCAAAGCATACAAAAGGATGGAATACTACCTACTCATTCTATGAAGCCACCATCTCCCTGATACCAAAACCAGGTGAAGACATCACAAAAAAAAAGAAAATTACAGACCTATATCCCTCATGAACATAGATGCAAAAATCCTCAACAAAATTCTAGCCAATGGAATTCAACAACATATCAAAAAAATAATCCACCATGACCAAGTGGGATTTATACCAGGTATGCAAGGTTTTTTTGTTTTTTGTTTTTTGTTTTTTTATGCAAGGTTGGTTCAATGTTAGAAAAACAATTAACCATATAAATAAAACAAAAGACAAAAAACACATGATCTTATCAATTGATGCAGAAAAGGTATTTGACAAAGTCCAACACCCATTTATGATAAAAACTCTCAGCAAAATAGGGATTGAAGGAAAATTCCTCAACATAATAAAGGGCATCTATACAAAGCCAACAGCCAACATCATTCTAAAAGGAGAGAGCATGAAAGCCTTTCCCTTGAGAACGGGAACCAGACAAGGATGCCCTTTATCACCACTCTTATTCAACATTGTGCTGGAAGTCCCAGCCAGAGCAATTAGGCTAGACAAAGAAATAAAGGGCATCCGGATTGGCAAGGAAGAAGTAAAATTATCTCTATTTGCAGATGACATGATCTTATACACAGAAAACCCTAAGGAATCCTCCAGAAAACTACTGAAACTAATAGAAGAGTTTGGCAGAGTCTCAGGTTATAAGATAAACGTACAAAAATCACTTGGATTCCTCTACATCAACAAAAAGAACATCGAACAGGAAATAACCAAATCAATACCATTCACAGTAGCCCCCAAGAAGATAAAATACTTAGGAATAAATCTTACCAAAGATGTAAAAGACCTATACAAAGAAAACTACAAAGTACTAGTGCAAGAAACTAAAAAGGACCTACGTAAGTGTAAAAACATACCTTGCTCATGGATAGGAACACTTAACATAGTAAAAATATCTACTCTACCAAAATACATCTATACATACAATATACTTCCGATCCATATTCCAATGACATTTTTTAATGTGGTGGAGAAACAAATCACCAACTTCATATGGAAGGGAAAGAAGCCCCGAATAAGTAAAGCGTTACTGAAAAAGAAGAAAAAAGTGGGAGGTCTCACTCTACCTGATTTTAGCACATATTAGACAGCCACAGTAGTCAAAACAGCCTGGTACTGGTACAACAACAGGCACATAGACCAATGGAACAGAATTGAGAACCCAGATATAAATCCATCCACGTATGAGCAGCTGATATTTGACAAAGGCCTAGTGTCAGTTAATTGGGGAAAAGATAGTCTTTTTAACAAATGGTGCTGGCATAACTGGGTATCCATTTGCAAAAAAATGAACCAGGACCCATACCTCACACCATGCACAAAAACTAACTCCAAGTGGATCAAAGACCTAAACATAAAGTCTAAAACTATAAAGATCATGGAAGAAAAAATAGGGACAATGTTAGGAGCCCTAATACAAGGCATAAACGGAATACAAAACATTACCAAAAATGACGAAGAGAAACCAGATAACTGGGAGCTCCTAAAAATCAAACATCTATGCTCATCTAAAGACTTCACCAAAAGAGTAAAAATACCACCTACAGATTATGAAAGAATTTTCAGCTATGACATCTCCGACCAGCGCCTCATCTCTAAAATCTATATGATTTTGTTAAAACTCAACCAGAAAAAGACAAACAACCCAATCAAGAAGTGGGCAAAGGATATGAACATGCACTTCACTAAAGAAGATATTCAGGCAGCTAACAGATACATGAGAAAATGCTCTCGATCATTAGCCATTAGAGAAATACAAATTAAAACTACGATGAGATTCCATCTCACACCAACAAGGCTGGCATTAATCCAAAAAACACAAAATAATAAATGTTGGAGAGGCTGCGGAGAGATGGGAACTCTTACACACTGCTGATGGGAATGTAAAATGGTACAACCACTTTGGAAATCTCTCTGGCGTTTTCTTAAAAAGTTAGAAATAGAACTACCATACAACCCAGAAATCCCACTCCTCGGAATATGCCCTAGAGAAATAAGAGACTTTACACGAACAGATATATGCACACCCATGTTTATTGCAGCTCTGTTTACAATAGCAAAAAGCTGGAAGCAACCAAGGTGTCCATCAATGGATGCATGGTTAAATAAATTATGGTATATTCACACAATGGAATACTACGCATCGATAAAGAACAGTGTCGAATCTGTGAAACATTTCATAACATGGAGGAACCTGGAAGGCATTATGCTGAGTGAAATTAATCAGAGGCAAAAGGACAAATATTGTATAAGACCACTATTATAAGATCTTGAGAAATAGTATAAACTGAGAACACATTCTTTTGTGGTTAAGACGGGGGAAGGGTGGGAGAGGGTTATTTACTGATTAGTTAGTAGATAAGAACTACTTTAGGTGAAGGGAAGGACAATACTCAATACACGGAAGGTCAGTTCAACTGGACTGGACCAAAAGCAAAGAAGTTTCCGGGATAAACTGAATGCTTCAAAGGTCAGCGGAGCAAGGGCAGGGGTTTGGGGACTATGGCTTAAGGGGACTTCTATGTCAATTGGCAAAATAATTCCATTATGAAAACATTCTGCATCCCACTTTGAAGTGTGGCGTCTGGGGTCTTAAATGCTAACAAGTGGCCATCTAAGATGCATCAATTGGTCTCAACCCACCTGGATCAAAGGAGAATGAAGAACACCAAGGTCACACGATAACTATGAGCCCAAGAGACAGAAAGGGCCACATGAACCAGAGACTTACATCATCCTGAGACCGGAAGAACTAGATGGTGCCCAGCCGCAACCGATGACTGCCCTGACAGGGAACACAACAGAGAACCCCTGACGGAGCAGGAGAACAGTGGGATGCAGACCCCAAATTCTCATAAAAAGACCAGACTTAATGGTCTGACTGAGACTAGAGGAATCCCGGTGGTCATGGTCCCCAAACCTTCTGTTGGCCCAGGACAGGAACCATTCCCGAAGACAACTCATCAGACATGGAAGGGACTAGACAATGGGTTGGAGAGAGATGCTGACGAAGAGTGAGCTACTTGTATCAGGTGGACACTTGAGACTGTATTGGCATCTCCTGTGTAGAGGAGAGATAGGAGGGTAGAG
This sequence comes from Elephas maximus indicus, assembly GCF_024166365.1. Classification (NCBI taxonomy): domain Eukaryota; kingdom Metazoa; phylum Chordata; class Mammalia; order Proboscidea; family Elephantidae; genus Elephas; species Elephas maximus. Next base: position 34,082,368 of record NC_064820.1, on the reverse strand, counting down.
AGGGTTTGAAACTGGCAAAATCGTCACGAAAGGAGAGACTGGAAGGAGGGAGTGAGCTGACTCATTAGGGGGAGAGTAAGTGGGAGTATGGAGTAAGGTGTATATAAGCTTATATGTGACAGACTGGATTTGTAAACTTTCACTTAAAGCACAATAAAAATTATTAAAAAAAAAAATTGCAGTCAAGAAAACCATATGGAGAAATTCTACTCTGTAGCGCATAGGGTTAGTTACCATGAGTCAGGATTGGCTTGACAGCCATAAGATACGTGGTTAAGTACTACAGCTGCTAACCAAAAGGTTGGCCGTTCTAATCCACCAGGCGCTCCTTGGAAACTCTACGCGGCAGTTCTACTCTCTCCTGTAGGGTTGCTGTGAGTCGGAATCGACTTGACAGCAACGAGTTTGGCTTTTTGGTTTACATATATGTGTAGATATATATATTTTGTTGCATCAAGAAATGAACTAAATGAACTAAAAGCTAGGGACTTCCTATGACATCACTAAATGTCTATTTTCTGCTTCAACCCCTTATGCCTGTGCGTAGGCAAAGGACCTACTTCTACCCTGAGTTCCCAGTTTATGGGAGCCAGCAGATTATTTTTTCACCTTTCGTTAATTTGTTCCTCCTCCAAGGCTGGAAGAATGGCTCAGAGTACAGGACAGGTCCTACTTCCGGCCCAGGGAAAGCGGCTATCGCTGAAATGGGGAGGAGTCAGGTAAATGAGAGTTTTTTTCCAAAGGGGTGTTTTTTTGCTCCAAGGGGTAGATTAGATGCAAGTACTTATCTTTTGCCAATTGTAAGCAATTTTTCACTGATTCTGGAGATATGAGTGGACCCTTCACCACTAGGTCTCTCCCGATGTGGAAAGTGAATCCAGAATGTGATTGCTTGCCTCACTGCACTCGTACCAATGTATCCAGTCTGTGGGTCACCAGTTCCCACCAGGTCAGGTCTGACAACTCCTCATTGCTTCTGAACCATCTCTCCCTCTAACTGCCGCTCAGTCCAATTCCTCAACTTTGCCTTTGATGTTCAGGACTCCTCGATTGTCATATATAATCAATTCACTTATTTTGCGGGGGGGGGGTTGCGTAAGAGGGACCATAGGATGTGTCTTATTACTCTGCCATCTTGGCCCTGTCTTACCTCACGGGGTACCATTTCAGAATATTAGTATTCACTACTCAGGGGGCTATCCCTTAATATAGTAGCTGGTCATCATTACCAACAGTGTCAACAGGGTAGATAATAATTGTAGGTTCCTCTTACTTACCTTAGGCTCTTTAACCCTGATTCCAATTTTTGTGTTAGCCCAAGTTTCTAATTGTAAACAACTAAAGTTGTCTCTAGTGGATTAAAGCATACAAAAAAGCAACAATAAAAGTATTTTGGATGACTTTCGTAATTGCTGGGATATCTAGAGAACTATTCTTGGAACCTACACAGCCTGGGGTCATGACCAAAATCACCAAAGCACTGGCTTAGCAGGAAAACCCTGGCCAAGGTGCCAGAGCTCTAGATATTGTAGCTTCTTCCACTGTCAGAAGGACCAGTGATAACACAAGTGTTAACCGAAAGGTTGGCGGTTTGAACCCATTCAGCATTTGCAGAAGAGAAGACCTTGCAATCTCTTCCTATAAAGATTACAGCCAATAAAATCCTATGGTGCATTTCTACTGTGTCACATGGAGTTGCTATGAATCAGAATCAACTCTATGGCACCCAGCAACTACTACTGTCACTGTACTGATGACACAATTAGCCCTTTAACCTGGAAGTTGCTGCTAACACTATTTCTACTGTTGCTTAGCGAAAAACAAACAAACCTGTGTCCATTAAGTCGATTGTGACTCATGGCAACCCCATGTATTACAGACTGGAAATGCTCCATAGGTTTTTCTTGGTTGTAATCTTTATGGAAGGAGATCACCAGCCTTCTCGCTTCTGGGTAGATTTTAACCACCAACCTTTAGGTGAGCAACTGATTGTAAACTGCTTGCATGGCCCAGGGTTCTCTTTTACTGTTGCTTTAAGAATTTAAACTCAATACAGTTGCCACTGTTGGCAGAAAGGATAATCTACTACCGATACTAATGATTTTTTTGGCTATAAGCTCTTGAGTTAAAGTCCAGGGCATGTTTTCCTGATCGCAAAAATTTTAGTTCAATGCCCACAATGCTGGTTCAAGTTAGCCAGGGAAGTTGATTTGGCATTTTATAGTGAAAGGTGTGTATCGTATTGCCTAAGATTCAAACAAAAAGGTGTTTTCACTGACCGATACCTAAATAAATGACAATATCATTTACGTATTATTCTTATACATATACCACTTCTCCAGTAGGGGGAAAAGAAGAAGAAAAAAAAAAACTACTTACAGTTGGTAGAACCACAATCTCTTCACATACTCAGGCCAAAAATCTTATTCATTTGTGTGACACGTCTTATCCATATACACCGCATCCAATTCACCAGAAAGTCTTTTTAAGGTCTATTTCCAAAGAGATCTAAATCGCATCACATATACCACTGCAATCCTTTTTTTGAGCCACCAACATGTGGACTCTTGACACAATTAATAAGAGATACTGTCTAAATATATCTTTAAGGGCTATGAGATAAAATTACAATTGTATATAGTCCTTGCAAATCCAGAGTTCATAGCAAGCAACACAGGATGCAAGTTTAACAAGGTGGGGAGTTCTATTTAACAAAACAAAGACTGGAACACCATGTGCCCTGCAATGAAACTGTCATCCCAGTGAGATTTCTTCTTCTCCAGTTAGAATAGTGATAGAAGACCTTTCTTCATCTAGGAAAAGATCGAGCCAGATTTGTTAGGTGGCTGTACGAAAAAACTGTATTTCTATCAGTCACATATTTATAACAGGAACAATGAGGCATATGCAAGTAGCATTACATGGGAAATCATGTTCAGGATCTAAGGCAATATTGCAATATAGTGAGCTATTCCCTGAAACTTTTAGATGAAAAAGTTTGAACTTTAAAAGATCAGTTTCCATTCTGAATACAATCTTTTTACTAACGAGGTTAGAGATGGGGAATCACATCATTTAATTGTGTGTAGGAGTTTGGAGACAGGCTGGCCAGTGGCTATACGCCTTTCTCAAAGAAGAGCCAGCACTTAAAATGTGACAGCTTATGTAGTTTATCCCAGTGTGTGGTGAGGGCTACAATAGTGGCACTGAAGCTGAATTGAAATGAAATGATCATTTCCCTCAATTAATAACTAAGGTTCTGTGAGGTAGTGCTCACTTGAAGGTGAGACCATCATTAAATTATAAATAAGGTCAGTAAAAAAACAATTTTAATGTTGCATTTTATGTTACCTTAGAAAATCACAACACGAGCTTGAAAGGTGAGAATTTCCTTGTCAAAGTTAGGATGTTGGTAAAGAGTTAACATGCACTTCTCCCTCTGTATTCCAAATTACTTTTGAAAGTAATATTCATATTGTACCTTGAAGGAAGGCCTAAGCAGTAAACTTTAACGGCTGCCTGAGTTGGCAATCATTTCATAGAGACAAGACACTATACTGGAAATTGCCCTATAAATAAGATCCCTTACAGAAAAATTAAAATGGAATTCATATTATGGATGTTCACTCACAGCCATAAGAAACACAAGGGAACCAGGAAGTGGCACTTGTTTCAAATTGCTCTCGGAGGCACTTGAAGGACATCCTCAAAGTCATCTTTGATCAATGGTGATAAGTAGTTTGTCCAGCATTTGGAGTGGGCTATAATGTATTTGGAAACCTTGAGGAATTTGCCTACTGAATAGAAATGATCCAGACAGTTGCCCCGCAACAATTTTTTTTTTTTCCCGATTCTGCCATTAATTCATGACTACAGAATAGTCTTTTTCTTTTTTTCCTTACCTGGCAGTGATCTACCTAATTTGCCCTGCTCCCATTTGTTTTTTTTTCACTTTAATTCGCCTTCAGGCTCTATATTTCTAGAGAATTTTCTGGATTTTAGACTGCAGGAAGAGACCCAATCCTGCCATTACTAGCAGCTACATAATCTTCTTTGCTACATGTATGTTTTCATGTGAGGATCAAGACACAAAACCAACATCTCTAGGCTGTACTGAATTTCTATCTGTTGTGAGTGGTTGTTTTAAATCCTGATAAGATTATATATTAAGTTGTCCACATTGAGAGGAAAATATTCACAGGGCAATGTAAAATATTAACCTATAAATCCAAGAAATTTGAGGAAAAAACATGGTGAGAGAAATGGGACAGGAGAAATCATAGCAAGAGATAAAAGTACAGAAATAAAAAAAAAAAAATTGGAAAGACAAAGCAATTGGAACAGGTAAGAAAACCAGAAATGTGCAAACCTATGAGAAAATTGTCTTCTGTGCCAGAAATCAAATCCATGTAGAAGGACTGTGAAATGAATTGTAAAGAGCAACATGAAGAAAAAATATGTTAATAGAAACTCATTTTGATTATTTCAGTAGCAGTGAGAAATGTTTCTCTTTTCTACAGCAATTAATAATAATTAGTGGAAAAATAAAAATTAATGTGAAATAGGACAAAGGCCACAGACACTAGAGTTCAACCCAACTCTACCTCTTACCAGCGGTTGACCCTGAAGAAACCACAGTATCAGCTTGCTAATTTATGAAACTATCATTCCAGGGTAGATACATGAATTGCAGGTACTGTATACTTAATGGAATATCTGAACATGATGAAAGCTCAACAATAGCTAGTATAATCCTAAATAATATGGCATTAATGCTAATAAACCATATTTTGGTGACTCTTGACTCATTACGATAGAGAAGAGAATTTGAGTTAAGATCATAGTTGATTGAGTTTATCACAGGTATGCAATCAAATAGTGAATTCATAGTTATTAACTGTGGTTTTTAAAGACACTTGATCCATCTGGTTTTCAGACATTTCATCGATAAAATAGATTAATAGTACTGTTGGTGTGTGGGAGTATGTAAATAAAAATGAACTGAATAATATGAAATGATATGATCAGTTCATTCCAAAACTAAGTAGCACAGAATTACTAGGTCTCTAGATAATTTACAAATTATCTTCCTAAAAGAAAATTACAGCAGTCTTCAATGCCATAACAAATCAAATTTAGTATCAAATATTATAGAGCTCATCACATACGGATTGTGATGTTGTGTACAGGTTTGAGGCAAGAATTAAGTAAGACAAGCAACAAAACTGCATAGGCTGATTTTTCTCAGTAGGTACACATTGTTCTCTTTTTGAGCAGGTGAAATGAGATGAAAAACCCAAGAGTGACCATTTCAACATTAAGCCTAAATTCAACATTAAGCCTGAACTAAACATTAATCCTAAAGCAGAGTAATTGTGCTCTAACTGGTTCAATGATGATGGTGTTTATGATGTCCAGACTATTATCAGATAAAGAACTATGGATCTTCTTGACTGGGGATTAATGGACTGAGAGAAAAAGTTCTCGTGGGAGATTTATGATTTAAGTAATGCCATTTATGTAAAACTTCAATTTGCTGCTTAGCCTTGTACGGTTTCAGGACTTTGTAATTATAACCAGCATTTATGTCATGTTCTGCAAAGCAATCCATACTTGAGACAATTCCAAGATTATTTTTAAAAATAGGCTTGACTCTTGAGGACAGAATCAGCCCTTTTGCCATTGAATCAGTCTTTGCCATACAAGTCAGAGGAGCTTGCATAAGGCCAGTAGCATTTGACCTTATACATAAGAAGCAGCTATCTGGATGAAATAAAAATAAAAATTTATTTTAAGATAATAGCAACCCTTTAAGCAAAGCACTGAAGTGAAAGAAAGTGCATGTTTAGGGTACTGTGAGAGATTTCACACAGCATTTCATAATGCATTTCTCATATAATACTCATGCTGAATAGTGTTACAAGGTGTTACTTGAATAAGAATTATATGATTACATGCATTTGGGAAACACTGAGCTCAATACATTCAAACAGATTTTGTTACCAAAGGACTTCTCGGAGTCTGCATACCAATGTATACTCTGGATTTCAAGAGGGATATAAAGAAATCAGAATTTTCCTAACTTACACAAAACTATATTTTAAAAAGAACATTCTGATTACATGTTGTTACACAATTTAGAAAACAGTTCAGTTAAAGGAAAGGCAATCAGGGAATTTTGAAACATAAAGCTTGAAATATAGGTAACAGTGGCCCATGAAAGTGTTCACTTGCCATACCAAGGAGTCTGGGTATATCCTTTTGAAATTTAATCAGCTAGGGACAGGTTTAGCTGCATGTAACAAAATCTTAAATGAATATAAACTTATCTTTTTGATGTAACAAGAAAGTCCATAATTAGAATATTGCTTCTTGATTCAGTTACTTATGCTGTATTTTAATTCTGCCTTTCTTATTATATTTGTTTCTGCCTTGGTGCTCTCCACCTCTTGGCTACAAGGTATCTACTGCAGTCTCAGCAATAACATCTGTGAATAAGGTAAAAAGATTTTGGTGTATGGGTCTACTTGGGGTCTATCATGCAAATGCATATCTCAACTGGGGCTGAAGTATCTGAAGAGTTGACCAAGCTCACATGAATCAAAATTAAGAGTAACTCTCAGTTTTGCTCTTAGTTGTCTATGGAGCTTCTCCACGTGACCTTAGTCATCTCACAACGTGATGGTTAGGTTTTAAAAGGAAGTTTCCCAAGGGTGCCGAGACCAAGGCAGCAGCTGTAATGCTTCTGATGACCCAGTCTCAGAGGGCAAGCAACGTTTCTTCCATAAAACTCTATTAGTTACACAGAGTCAGCAGAGATTTAATTTGAACGGGAAAAACACAAAAGCATTAGTAGTAGTAGACATGATTCACTATAGTGGAGCATATTCTTGGAGACCAACTACTACAGTCCTCTTTTGGTTCCAATAATAAATGTCTCTCCCATATTCGAATTTCAATTATTGGTAAACATTTTTTGTAAAGGGAAGAGTAAATATTTTATGTTTTGTAAGCCAGGGTGTATCTGTTACTTTGTATATTGCGCATTATATATTATGTATTATGTATAGTTGAAATTTGTAATATTCTACCTAGAATAATTCTTAGTCAAATACAACAGTTCATTTTTTATGGTACCCTTTTTTTTTTTTCTCTTCAAGTTATTGCAGATGGTAATGTTGTCGATTTTCATTACTACAGAACATCAGTTACAACCACTTTCTCCAAAATTGCCAGTCTCTATTCAGCTTCAGTCGTATGGCACTGGGGTTAAAATAATCTGATCGCTTGAGTGAACGGGATGTGTAAGGTTTCTCACTCACATGGGTAGCAGTTGATGGGAGATAAGCTGTTATAGCTGATCAGAGTGTCTATATGTGAGCTCTCTGTGTGTGTTGGGCTTCTCACAGCAAGAAGGAAGGGTCTTGAGATGGAGAATACAAGAGAGAAATGATGAAGGTTCAAGGCTTCTTATGAGAAGATTTCAAAATCACTTTTTCAGTATTGGTTTGTTTACATAAGTTCAGTTTAGATTTACTGGGGTGGGAACCACACAGTGTGGAATACCAGGAAGTACAGTTTATTGAAGGGCCATATTTGGGGAGTAGAAGTCATCTGGTGTATAAGAATGGAAAGAATGAGTGTTATCTTATTCTTTCATAATATTTGGTACTATTAGGGAGACATAGGTACATTTAGTCTATCAAGTTACATTAATGAAATTTGGTTTAAGCATAAGTAGGACATATGCTATATACATTTTAAGAGATATCAGTGTAGGTGAACATCTTGAAATCGTGAATACCATGGGGGAAAAAAAAGTTGATAGGGCTGAAACAGAGTTAGAAGCCTGAGTCTTCTATAAGATGATATAAAGAACAAAACAGATGAATTTGTGACAGCTAAAAGAAAATCCAAAAAAGTTTCTCAATAAGCATTACCTACTTCAGAGTATTATCTGCTTTTAGATTTTGCTTTCATAAAATCAAAAAATATATCCCTGTTGAATTTTTGCTACCGCTATAATTTCACCATTACAGTCCTTAAAAATATACATAGAGAATAGTCACGTGTCAGTGATTAAAAGACATAGAAATGCAAAATGTGCATGTGATACTCTCAAGATGCTTGTCAAGAAAAGTGAAGAGACATAACAACATAGTTAAGGTGTTTCCAAAAAGTTTTCTAAAGGCAATAAAATCTTAAAAAAATATATATATATATTACATATATACAATATATACATACAAACATATATATAGTTAAAAATGAAACAGAGTTTCTGGATAATAAGAGTTTTATCCAGACTTAAAGATTTTCACATCTGTATGTGTGAAAAAGAAGTTCAAAACGGTGTTCCAAAGAGGGAGTATAACCACATGCCTTTTATCAGATCTTTGTACATGGTGGGGAAAGAGTAAAGAAGTACAGTTGATTGGCTGATATTCAACATACTTTTTAAGACTAATTTATCACAAATTTCTTTTGGCTGTGGTACTCAAGCTTAGCCACAGTTTCCTGCATTCCAGAGTTAGTTCCTGCAACAATCTGAGTGGGCCACCTCAGAATGTTGCAGAACATGTTACTTTGGTCAAGAGTGTAGTCAAGGGTCACATACTCTAAAAAAATAGAAGCATGGGCCTGAAACAAAATGGAGCCTGACACAGACCTGTGTCAACTGTTTTGCTGTGTCAAGAACCTCAGTTTTAAAGTACTCTTAAACATTTCCCCCTTCTGATCATGAATCTCTGTAGAGATTCTTTGATCACTATTTTAAGAGTGTTTTCTTCTGTATATACTTCTCCTTACATTGGTCTTTTTATAAGCTGGATCTTTCATCAACGTTTTCACCATGTCATTTCTCAGACACTCTGCTTCTGTGATACTCCACTTGGGGCATGTGTGGAGCAAGGCTACATTTGGAGAAATAGCTTAACACCTAAAAAGGCTAACTCAAAGTGCGAGGTCAGTCTCTTCTAAGAATTTAGTTTCTTCGAGATATATAACCCTCTGCACAGTGAAGGGCACTACAGTTTGGTTACAAGCATTAGACAGGCATTTCATAAACATTTAATAAGACCTATAACAAATTATAATAATTGTTACAGCATTAAAAAAGATTAACCTGGTTTGTAGTATAATGTACAACAAGGAACCAGTGCCACTGGGTAATGAACTAAAGATATCTAAAAAGGGAGAGTCAGGCATAGGAGGTATTAAATGTACCCAAGTAGCCTTGTGCCATATTTTTCTAATATCTTGTTCTACTTCCTCTGTGGTATTTATCTAGGTGCAGCAGGAGGTAGTAGCAATGCCACGAACTCCTCCTTGTTGGGCTACAGGGAAATAAAGAGCTATCCTATTGTCTAATACAACGTAAGCAAGAGATTCATAAGGTTTCTGTTGGGCTAATATTCCATCTTCAATATCATGAGCAATTTAAGCCATTGTAGAACATGAATTACAAATAAATTATTCAAGGTGAGGAATGCCATAGTTGGTGGAAGTGGAATATCCATCCCATCTCAGGATTTGTCTATTGAATTATGTTGTGGCATAAAGCCTGTCTTATTCAAAATGAGGATTTTTAAATCACTAGTCCAGTGTATACTTTCATTATAGGAGTGGACAGCTAAAGGAACTACTAAAAATACCTAACATGCATCCACCCATTAAGTTCCAGCTATTTAAGCAGGGTAATGCCCAGGTATGAGGTTTGTCACTTGGGTTAGATCCATTTCTGGCACTACCTATCGAATGGGCTATTTAACAAATGTATTTTCTCTTCAAACTCTTGAAGAAATCATTAGGAATAGAAGAATAAGGCTTAAATGGACTTCCACGATAAATAAAACTACCAGGAAATAAGACCACAGGTATTAGTTAAGGTTAGTAGCATAAGCATAGCTACAACTACTAAGCAAAGTCCACAAAATTCAGCAAGGTGCTTGAGGTCTTGTTCCATGATTTGGGGCTAGCTGTCTACTTCTGCAGTTCTCTGCTTCTAGGTAACCTAAAAAAAAAAAAAAAAAAAATCATTGCCATCCAGTCAATTCCAACTCATAGAGTCTCTATAAGAAAGAGTAGAACTGCCCCCTAGTGTTTCCAGGATCGGCAGGTGGATTCAGGTTCCAGCCTTTTGATTAGCAGCCTGTACCTCTTAACCACTGCACCACCAAGGATCCTTCTGGTTTACCTAGGCACGGGTAAAATTTAAGGTTACGTTTTGATGTGCTTGTCTACTGATCAGGAGGTGCATGTGTAAGTTGACCCATGTGAATCCATGGGATGTTGCCTTTGAGTTTGTCTGTGCACTGGCTGGTCAGCGACATCTGAAAAAGGTCCCTTCCAGTGGGATTCTAAGATTTTGGAGCTGAAGCTCTTCCAGTAGACTAGGTATCCAGGTTGTGGCCAGAGAAGTCAGGAGTCGCAAGATGTTTCTCTGTGAGAGATTGTTCTACCTGTGAGACACAAGTTTGAGAATAGGCCATCAGTCCTTTGCAATACTTAAGGATACCTGCATTAACGATGTGTGGATTATTTTAAGTAATGTGATTTAAGAGTATAGGTCTTCAGTGACTATTTCTTGAGGAAGCAGCTATATTTTCCAAATGTAAAGGATCTAAGATTTAGTAACACCAAGTCAAATACTTTAGGCCATGGAAACTTTAGGCTCTCAGTTAATTTAGCTAACTGTTGTTTAATAATTCCACTGGTACATTCTACTAATTCAGAGGACTGGGGATGATAAGGAGTATAAAAAATTGAGTGATTGGAAAGATTTTACAAATTTCTTCAATAACTTGTCCAGTAATATGCATTCCCCTGTCACTGTGGAGTATTCTGGGGGCACCCTATGGTTGTATGATATTCTCTAGAACCTTCTTAATAACAGAGATGGCAGTTGTTTAGGAAGTGGCACCAGCTTCAATCCAATGAAAGTAGATACAAATCATTACTAAGACAAATCTGAAATCTATCTGCCATTCCAACATTGGACCCAGAGATGGAGGGAATTCTCCTGGTGATACTTTCAATGGTTTCCCTGGATTGTGCTTTTGACATGTTTGACACTGTGCATGGACTTGTTTGGCTATATGGCAGAAATTCCCCCACCAATGTCTTTCCATATTTTGGACCATTTTATCAACCTCATAGTAGCCTAGAGAATGAAGTATGCACAGCATAGGCAACTTTAGGCTTTCTGAGAGAAAAGGTTTTTGATTTGGCCCCATCTCTTTTTTTTGTAACTTTAGATTTTTGTCATATTTGTACCCTGGTGATTTCCAATAATTTAATTCCTCTCTAGGTGCTTGTCATTGTTTAGTGGCCAATTCATAGGGTGGAACTCACATGTTAGGGGCAGTACCTTCATTCAACTCATCCATAAGCACAGGCTGAGCTGTTACATTTGCAGCAGCTCTAGCAGCATGAGGGAGCCCTGGTGGCCCTGTAATTAAGTGCTCAGCTGCTAAAAGAAAAGTCAGGAGTTCAAACTATAAGCCACTCCATGGGAGGAAGATGTGGCAGTCTGCTTCTATAAAGATTTAAAGCCTTGGATACCCTGTGGGGGCAGTTTTACCCTGTCCTATAGGGTCGCTATGAATTGGAATTTACTTGAAAGCAGTGGGTTTAGGTCTAGCAGCATGATCTCCTAAAGCATTTCCTTTAACCTCAGAGAGCTTTCTAATACAGCAGAATAAGTAGTTATAGCATGTACAGCTTGGTAAGAAGCATAAAAAGTCCTTAAATAAGACCCATCAGTAAACAAAACAAGGCCAGGATTATGCAAAGGAGCATCTTTAAGGTCAACCCTAGAAACTAGGAGTTGTTTAGTCAAATCTAGGCAACCGTGGTCAGGAGTTTCGTCATCAGACAAGGGTAGGAGAGTAGTAGGATTAAGTTGTCTACTGCAATGCACATGAATGTGTGGATGGGATAAAAAAAAGAATTTCATAGTAAGTGAGTTGGCTAACAGAAAAATGCTGAGTAAGAGTAGAATTTAATAAAGGCCCTACTGAATGTGGGACAAGCGCGTCTAAATCACTTCCCATAACAATGTCAGCAGAGGCTTCGATCAGTTTGGCAGTAGCTGGAACTGCTCTCAAGCAAGGTAGACAGGCTCTGACTACAGGATCTAACTGAAAACTATAGTACCTAGGAGGTCTCTGCTAATTTCCATGTGATTGAATAAGGACTCCTAAACCATTTCAATTTTTTTCATGAACAAGTAATGAACAAGGTCTGTCATAGATAGGGTTAGAATCAGGGAATTGGTTACATTCTATTTGGTCAGGAAATAGAACAAGTAAAATATAACCAATGGAAATGTTTTGTTTGTTCAGGAGACCATTGCAGAGGCTCTGGACTCTCTCTTTTAAGGAAAGCATAGAGTGATAGAGCAAAGAAAATTTGAGATCCAAACACAAAGGCCCCAAAAATTCTAAGTTGTTTTTTTGTTTTATTTTGTTTTGTATTTGTCAAGGAACATCTAGAAAAGATTTCAAGTCTTTGTGGATCTAATCAAATTCCCCGGGAAGTTAAAATATAGTCTAAATATTTTACTTGGGTTTTAAAAACATCAAAGTTTATCTTTAGAGATTTTGCCTTCTAGTGGCCAAACAGTAAAGCAGATACATAGAATCTTCTTCACAGCCTGAGGGATTCCTAGGACAAAGTAGCAAATCACCAACACATTGAATAAGGAGAAAATTATCTGGAAATGTTAGGTCCTCTAAATCAGCTTTTAAAACCTGGGAGAAATAGCTGGGAGATTCAGTAAACTCCTGAGTCATGATGGTCCAGGCATATTGGCATCAGACCCAAGTGAAGGCAAATAAATATTTATTATCGTGGTGGACTTGGATACTAAAGAAACCACTACATAGCTCCACTATAGTAAAGACCTTAACCTTAGGGGTATTTGAGACAAAAAAATGACAAAGATTTGGAGCAACTGGAAATAGGAGAATCTTCAGACAATCGATGGCACTAAGGTCTTGAACAAATCTCGATTCTTCTCATTATGTTTCTTAACTGGAAGAATTGGGATATTAAAATAAAATAAAATAAATTGGGATATTACATGGGCTAATGCAAGGTATTATTTCCCTTTATTAATAAATTCCTCAAGTGTAGGGGTTAAACCTTGAATTGCCTCCTGTCTTAGAGGGTATTAGGAAATCCTGGAAAGTGGTTTCATTGGGTCAATTTGAACTTTAATGGGTTGTGCACAATGCATTATTCCCCACATCTGTGGAGGAAGAAGCCCATAAGGCTGGGGACGCAGAGGATAAAAACGGGTGCACTTTTTCTAAAGTAGAGGTATTCTTATCTATTGTCAAAGCCTGTAAGTGACATAAGAGGTCTATTTGGGGTTTTTCCAGAAATTGTGGGGTTATTTTCCCTTTTTAGAAAAAGATTATAGAGCAGTCCCATTCACTTAATAAGTCTCATCCTAAGACATTGACAGGTGTAGTATTACATAAGAGGAAAGTGTAGATTTCAGATAAGATTACTGAGAACACTGGCATAGATTACAGTGCATGTTGAATTTGTAACAGTGTTTTCTCCAGCGTCCAGGTATTTTGCAATAATGGTATACTCCAGAAGAGGGTAGCCCAGGATTATTGTCAATAAAAGGAGTTTGCAACTCTTGGACCTACAGAGTCATAATACAATTTGATTCTTAGATTTATCTGTTTGGAAAATGCGGACCATCTTTTCAGCTATGGTACTAAGTTCAATTATGGGAATATTCTCCCAGTTCAACTGATGGTGCATTACTAATCTTGTCAATTTTGGTTCAAGGCCATTGATAAACACAGAATTGAAAGCTATTCTTACATTTGCAAGCTCTAGACCAGAATGCTCAGAGAAAGCCTTGGTAATACGTTCTTTAAAGATATGTACAGATTCATCAGGTTCTTGTTTGTATTCCTGAATTCTTCCCCAATCAGTTTTATGGGGGAAAACCTTCTGAATTGCATCTAGTAGTTCTTTAGCAACAGCTTTCGATTAATCATAATAGGTTGCTGAATTGGTATGATTTTTGAGATCAATTGACTTATCGGCTTCTTTCTAACTGGTGAGACTGATTCAATTTTGCACCTCTCCTGACCCAACTATCATAAGGATTAACTGATACAAATCAGCCAAGCCAGGTTAAAAAAAAGGTAAGCCTCAATTAAAATGTTGAATTCCTCTTCAAATTTTGAGGGTCCTCAGTGGGTTTTGGAAACCCTGATAGTGTTGTAGTTAAGAGCTACGTCTGCTAACCAAAAGGCCAGTAGTTCAAATTCACCATATGCTCCTTGGAAACTCTGTGGGGGCAGTTTAGTCTGTCCTATAGGATTGCTATGAGTTGGAATTGACTTGACAGTAATGGGTTTCCAGTGAGTTTTGGAAACTCCTTAGCTATTGCTCTTAATTTGGCTTTAGCCCAGGGAAAGAAAGTAATTGCAGGGGGTTTGTTCTCTCATACTTCAACTGGTTTAACCTTAAAGGACTTCTGAGACATCAGAGGAGGTTTAGGGCCAAGAAGTAGATAATTGTTTGTAAATGGTATTTCAGATAGACCATTATCCTTTCCAGGGTATGGAGGAAGAGTAGGGTACAAAGAAAGAGAAGGAACAGAGGAATCTGAAGAACTGGCCTGGTTGACTGCCTCGTATGTTTCCTCCTTAATTAAGAGGCATTGATCTTGGTTAATTTGGGTACTGTGTCTTATAAAGAAGCCAATTTATAATCATTGACACATTTTAGAAGCTTCTAAATAGCATTCAAAAAAGCACACTAAACCTTTTGTTTAATTATTAAGAAAAAAAAAAATTCATTGCCGTCAATTCTGACTCATAGCAACCCTATAGGACAGAGTAGAACTGCCTCATATGGTTTCCAAGGAGCACCTGATGGATTTGAACTGCCAACATTTTGGTTAGCAGCTGAACTCTCAACCACTATGCCACCAGGATTTCCCTTGTTTAGTTATATGATTTTCTAATTTAGATCTCAGATATACCAATTTTATCAATTCAAACAAACCTAAAAGCGGACAACAGTCTGACAAACAGTGTTTGGTCAGAGCATACCAGAGTCCTTATACAAGCATGATCAAGACTTGTAAGTCTTGGAAATGTAGCAGGAGATTTGCTAGAGAAATCTGCAAGCTTAGATTTGGCAGAACCCATGACCTCACAAAAAGACAAATGCAAACATCTGCAGCCAAAAATAAAATCTGAATAAAATGAAGTTGAGTTGCAACAAAACAAGACAGAGCTTGTAAATTGAGAGGACTCACTAAACGACCTTCAAGGAATCTTGTAGAAATATAGGGCCTAAAAGGGCTGGCAGGGTCATTCACTTGTGTCTGATAAGGGTTTCTGGGCTATAGGCTGGAAGTTCCACTTCTGACACCAAATAATTGTTTTTAAAAACAAAACAGAGTTTTTGTAATATAAAAGTTTTAGTCAGATTCAAAGATTTGCAAATCAGTGTGTACTAAAATGAAAGTTCAAAATGGCATTCTGAAGAGGGAACGTGAGTCCATGTCTTTTATCAGAAATTTGTACAGGGTGGGGAAAGAATACAGGGATGTATTTGATTGGTTGGCATTCAACATGCTCTGTAAGACTCATTTATCAGGAAATTTCTATTTACTAGGGTACCCAGCCTTAGTCACAGTTTCTCACGTTCCAGAGTTGGTTCCTGCAAAGATCTGGTTGGCCACCTCAGAATGCTGCAGAAGAAGTTATTTTGGTCAAGAATGTAGCCACAGGTCGCATACTCTAAAAAACAGAAGCAGGTGACTAGGCCAAAATGGAGTCTGATTCAGACCTGTGTCAGCCATTTTAGTTATGTCAAGCACCTCCATTTTAGAGTGTTCTTTCATTATATATCTGTTGCCATTAGTCGATTCTGACTCATATTGATCCTATAAGAGAGTAGAACTGCCACACAGGGTTTCCAAGGATCGGCTGGTAGATTCGAACTGCTGACTTTTTGCTTAGTAGTCTGAGCTCTTAGCCACTGCTCCATTATATATGTATGTATGTATATTTGTTGTTGTGTGTTGTTGAGTTGACTCCAACTCATAGCAACCCCGTGTGACAGAGTAGAACTACCCCATGGGGTTTTCTAGGCTGTAATCTTTGAGGAAGCAGATCACCAGATCATTCTCCAGTAGAGCAGCTGAGTAGGTTCAAACTGCTATGGTTTCGGTTTACAAACATGCACTTAGCCATTGTGCAACCAGGACTCCCTATATATACATAGATATATATAATAATTTTACACTTATAATGTACAAATGTATTACATCTATGATATTTTACATACACATTGTAATACATATATAATAAATAAAGCACATATATAATAATTTTCAGCTGAAACTCAGTTTCCATATTTTTTATGAATATCAAAATATTGAACACCTTGAAATGCAAATGATTATTGCTATGAATCAGATACATTAATTGGCACTTTTATTTGGAATATTTATGTTAAAATCAATTAAAATAGAATTTTAAAATATATAATCCCCTTCTCCTTATTCTCAGGTATTATATCTCCAATATGTAGATAGTTGACAGAATGAATCTAATACCTGCACATGACTAACTTACAGTTTTTTGAATAGTCGTGCTATTAGGAAATAGAGAAAAGGATATTGATCAAATATTATCATGATTTAACTCAGAATAAGCTTAACTCTATTTTTTATCTTTCTTCTAGGATTCCAATAAGGCATATTAGAGGAGTGATGGTTATTTAATAAGTCATCTGTTTTATATTGGGTAATTATTCAGCTTTCCTCATAGTATTTTCTTCCTGCATTTCTACAATATTACTTTCACTTAATCAGATTTGATTTTCTCAGGAGTAGACATAAGACCTAAATTTGCCATGGATTTTTACATTTCTTCCAAATTGACGGCGTGGTGTTCTTATATTTAGAGTCCTTGTTTCCTTACGGTGGTTTGAAAACTTGTAAGCAATATCTGTAGGTAGTATCCTCTAAGATTTACTTTATATTTAGAACATGTTCTTATGCTTGATAAGGTCCCATTTAGATAAGCATCCTTGAAAGAAATTAAAGCAAAAATAAATGACATTTTTAGAGTATACAGAAGAAAGAAATATACTAATACTTTATAATTTGTAATAAATGTAGCATTTTCAGTGATTTCAAGGGAGTCATTAAATGGACCTTCATAGAAGCTATGTATGTCAAATTTTTGGTGGAGGTGCTTATATATTTTGGGAGTGGGAGATCTTCCCACAACATTTGTCAGCGTTTGTAATGTACAAAAGTAAAATAACATACTACTTAATCATAATCAATTCTGTTGAAGTATAATTTAAGACTGTTTACATCCTATTTCCATCTTTCTCATATTCCTGAAATTTATAATATAAATGGATCATTTGTGACAATAATTCTACGTATCAAGCAATGCTACAATACCATTGTCGTGTAACAACATTTCTTTAGGTCATGCTTCTGTCTGGTCTAGATTCAGTGAAGTCTGTTTCAGGTAGACTGAGCTCTTCACAGCCTAAAGGATGGCCCTTTTTTGACTAACCTAGGCTGGCATCACTCATTTTTCAATCACCTCATATGCATCCAAAAGCTGGACAATGAATAAGGAAAATCAAAGAAGAACTGATGTCTTTGAATTACGGTTTTGGTGAAGAATACTGAATATACTAAGGACTGCCAAAAGAACGAATAGGTCTGTCTTGGAAGAAGTACAGCCAGAATGCTCCTTAGAAGCAAGGATGGTGAGACTTGTCTCATATATTTTAGACATGTTATCAGGGGGATCTGTACCAACAGAAGGACATCATCTGTCCGAAGAGGGTCAGCGAAAAAGAGGAGACCCTCAATGAAATGAACTGACACAGTGGCTGCAACAATGATCATGAGGATGGCACTAGAGCTGACAGTTTTTCTTTCTATTGTACATAGGGTCTGTATGAGTGGGGACTGACTTGAAGGCTCCTAACAACGGGCTTGGCTTCTGCAATTCAGCTGTATTGGAGTAACTCTGTTTCTTTTGTCTCTAAATCTCCTCTATTAGAACAGTGAGCTAGTGTAGAAATATTCTTTTCATCATGATGGCAAAGGTAATGAAGAACAAACAGAAAAAAATACAAGACCTCTTAATACCTAGCTCAGAACTGGCATAGTTTTGCTTTCACCTTATTTAATAAGCCAAACCCAATTTTCAGGGCAAAACACAAATTCAAGGTTTGCAGTAATATACATCCCCCTTTAGTGGAAGGAACTGCAAAGGCACCTGCCAGTGGACATGAACCTTGGGAGCTGTGAGGAATCTGGGTTGATAATATGATCAACCACAAAGTTATTATCTGGAAATCTGCATCTTAAATATACTAAGTCATTTGTACTTTAAATATAACAAAATATATTTCAGTTGGAATGAAATCCTTCTCTGAAAATAGAGACGGCTTTCTATTTTACACAATTTTTATGGTGGTTAAAATTGATACTTTCCAATTTTCAAAAAGAAAGCAGCTTTAGTATTTGTAGTAGAATAATTTAAACTGGAGGTAGCTTGAATGACTTTTAATTTTAAATCTTAAACTATATAATAAATTCAGATTTATAGTCACTTAAAATGTTGCAAATTTTTAATAAAGGGTTAATTATCTAAAACCATCACTTCAGTATAATTTCATAAATACATTATTTATGACCTGGATTAAAATTAATACTTTATTTAAATTACTAACAAGAAAATAAGTATTTATCTCATGTCTTAGGACCTAATGCTGTTGTAAAACAAATACTACAAGTGGGTTTCCGTAGAGAAGTGAAATTTATTTTTTAACAGTTCAGGAGGCTAAAAGTCCAAATTCAGGGTGAGGCTTTGAGAGGAGGTCCTTCTTTGTCTATTTCAGCTTCTAGTCACAGCCAGCAATCCTTTACATTCCTGGGCTTGAAGATACATATGCCATGTGTGTCTTCATATGATGCCTTCCCCCTGTGTGTCTCTTTGTGTATTCTGTTCTTTTTACAGTGTAGAAATGATTAGGTTTAGGACCCACCCCTACCATGGTGTGGCCTCATTAACATAAAAAAATAAAAACCCTGTTTTCAAAGAGAATGACGTCCACAGGCACCAAACCAAAAATGAAGCCCGCTGCCATCCAGTAGATCCAGACTAGTAGCCAACCTATAGGACAGGGTAGAACTGCCTCATAGGGTTCCCAAGGCTTATGGAAGCAGACTGCCACATCTTTCTCCCAAGGACCAGCTCGTGGGTTCGAATGGCCAATCTTTCTGTTAGCACCCGAGTGCTTCATTCCCCTCAGTAAAGCCTTAATGATAAACCTGGTGGCCCAGTGGTTAAACGTGTCTGCTAACTGAAAGTTCGGTGATTCAAATCCACCAGTTGATCCTTGAAAACCCTATGGGACAGTTCTACTCTGTCCTATAAAGTCACTGTGAATCGGAATCAACTGAACTACAACAGGTTTGGCTGGTTTTTGGTAATGATATTCATATAAATTAAAATTCAAGTGCAATTGAAACTCTGTCATAAGATATTATGGATTGAATTATACTCCCCCCAAAATGTATTCTACATATTGTAGTGCACAGAGGCATATATATTCAATGCATTTTGTTTTTGTTGTTGTTAGATGCCCTGGAATCAGTTCTGACTCACAGTGAGTCTATGTACAACAGGATGAAACAATGCCTGGCCCTGCACCATCCTCACAACCATTGTTATCCTTGAGCCCATTGTTGCAGCCACTGTGTCAATCTGTCTCTTTGCAGGTCTTCCTCTTTTTCATTGAACCTCTACTTTATGAAGCATGATGTCCTTCTCCAGGGACGGGTCTCTCCTGATAATATGTCCAAATTGCAAGAGAGGAAGCTCTGCCATCCTCTAAAGAGTATTCTGGCTGTACTTCTTCCAAGACAGATTTACTTTTTCTTCTGACAGTCTATGGTGTATTCGATATTCTTTGCCAACACTATAATTCAAAGGTGTCAATTCTTCTTTGGTTTTCCTTATTCATCGTCCAGCATTTGGACGCATATGCGGAGACTGAAAACACTATGGCTTGTGTCAGGGGCACCTTAGTCCTCAAAGTGACATCTTTGCTTTTTAACATTTTAAATAGGTAGATTTGCCCAATACAATACATCAATACACTGGGGGCAGGAGGGCATAATTCAATTCAAATTATGTCACAACATAGTTTTAATAGCACTTTTTTATTTATATGATTATTATTAAGGTTTTATGAAAAGGAATACAGTGCTTGGCGGCTAACAGAAAAGTTGACAGTCCCAACCCACCAGCTGCTTTGTGGGATAAAGATTTGGCAGTCTGCTTCCGTAAGATTACAGCCTTGGAAACTCTATGGGGCAATGGGGCAGTTCTAGTCCATCCTATAGGTTTGCTATGAATCGGAATCGACTTGACAGCAATGGGTTTGGTGTTTTGTTTTGTTTTGTTTTTTTGATCTACACACTTTATATCAAAACATTGCAGCATTTTGGATCTTAGTTCATTTTCACTCTGCTTTGGATATGGCTTTACTTATCAATATGATCAGGGCAGCCAATATCTCATGTCCTTATTTCTAACAAAAGCCATATAGTGAAGTGAGTTCTGTCAAGGTTTCTCTGGTCAGTCTATGGATAAATGCAAATTACCTGGTAAGAATATCACCTCTATTTATTTTATAATTCATTTGCTATTTTTCCTGAAGCACTCCCAATTAGCAATATCCAGAAATAGCATTAACCCGGTGCCTTTGAGTTGATTCCGACTCATAGAGACCCTATAGGACAGGGTAAAACTATCCCATAGGGTTTTCAAGGAGCAGCTGATGGATTTATACTGCTGACCTTTTGGTTAGCAGCCAAGCTGTTAACCACTGCACCACTAGGCCTCCAGAAATACCATTAAGTTTTCTAAATCACTAGAGTATAGCATTCTTTGGAGTTATTTTTTGCTGTTGCAATAACATATCTTGCAAAGGTGTCACTCCATATAAATGAAAAGGGACAAGGTACTTCAGCAAGGACTTTAGACATTCTTAAAGTATACTGCCACCCATGGCTTTTCTTTCATGTTGTTATCTTTTCTTTTTTTTTTTTTACTCCTCTGAGTCAAAGGTAAAATCTCCAGCTTAAGAAATTCAGAGGTGAACTACTTTTAAGCTGTAACTTTACTCTGAGAATGACTTAAGGCTGAACTACTTGAAAGACACTTGGATTTGCTTCAGTGAAAGAGAGGAGAGGTCATGAAATTGCTCTACAAGTAGTTGTCCGCACCAAAAAAAAAAAAAATGTTTACTTCAGAAATTTTTTTTTTTTCAGATCAGAGTTTTCTAGGTTATTCAGCACTCATTCAAACCCTGAACAACCTGCACAAAGACAACAAAGCTCTGACGGCTGCTACGTTGTACAGAAAGGCTTAATGACCTCTCAACAGACTCTTAAAAACACAGATGTGTGAGCCGTGATTTAGACCCAAACCCTATGAAGAACAGAAAATAATATCAGAGAGAGATTAAGAACATGTATTTCCCCAAGGGTTAGGGATCCAATTACCATTAGAGCTATCTGAAAAGAGACTTTCACTTATCTCTAGACAGTGTAATTTGAAATGCCCATTTCAGCTCACTTCATCACATTTATAATATTTCTGAAACACTGCCTTTTTTATGGTCGTTCACGTGACAACATACAGGATAATATAAAAAAGCCGACAGCACAGAAATATAACATGGCATAGTCACTAAATCTGGAAAACAAAATATAAAGGTTTTTTCTATTAATTTGCTTTTACATATGTCTTTATTTCTTGCCAATGTTTTTACTCAAGACAGGTTATTCCAAGCTACACTGTGAGTGGCATATGATATAAATCACTCTCACCCCTCTGTTTTAATACATGCTATCTGTATTAGCTAGGTGGGACTGGAGAGGATGTTGGTGTAAAAAACACAGAGCAAAAACCAAAACCTAGTAATCAAACTGGGCTTTTTCCTTTATTTAATATAAAGCAATTGTAAATTAATTGGAAAAACATGTTAAACTTGTTCCTGACACTAAGACCTATTTTTACACAGTAATGTTTGCATAAATATTTTCTCCCTTACCAGACCCATTTCTGTATAACTGATTAAAATTCTCTGTGCAAAAGTTAATGTTTCTTAGAATGTTAGACATTAATGTCATATTGGAGTGACAGGTGCCACTGTTTTTAATTCAGACTGACTGTCCCCAGGTGGTGTAAACTGCTAAGTGCTCCGCTACTAGCCTAAAGTTGGTGGTTCAAAGGCACACAGAGGCACCCCAGAGGACAAGCCTAGTGATCTGCTTCTGAAAAGCCATAGCCTTGAAAACCCTATGGAGTACAGCTCTACCCTAGGCACACGGCACCACCATGAGTAGGAATCAATTTGAAGCAGCTAACAAAAATAACAGCAATATCATTAACAGGAGCCCCTGGGTGTTGTAAGTGGTTAACATGTTTGGCTGCTAATTGAAAAGTTCTAGTTCAAGTCCACCTCGAAATCCCTTGGAAGAAAGCGCTGGCAATCTACTTCTGAAAAATCAACCACTGAAAACCTGACAGAGCACAGTTCTTCTTTGATACACATGGGGTCACCATGAGTCACAACTGACTCAATAGTAACTGTATTTTTTTTTTTTTTGCTATACCATTACCAAGTATGATATGTTTCTGTTTCTTGTTTATGGCATTAGCCGTATTACTAGATGAATCATATACCAAGTGCCAGTGACCTAAAAGAAGGAGAGTTTAGTAGTCTACTGAGAAGTAGTAGCAGCAGTAGTAGCCCATGGAAGCAGCAGTCAAGAAATCAAATGACACACTGCATCAGGCAAATCTCCTGCAAAAGACCTCTTAAAAGTATTAAAAAGCAAAGATATTGCTTTAAGGACTAAGGTACATCTGACCCAAGCCATGGTGATTTCAATCAACTCATATGCATGCAAAAGCTGGAAAACTGAATAAAGAAAACTGAAGAATTGATGCCTCGCAATTATGGTATTGACAAATAATATTGACTATATGTACTGTGGAACAGACCATCATTTGCTCATAAGCAAGTTCAAGCTGAAACTGAAGAAAAATCAGAGCAAGTACACGAGAGACAAAATATGACCTTAAGTATATCCCACCTGAATTTAGAGACCATCTCAAGAATAGGTTTGATGCATGGAACACTAGAGACAGAAGACCAGATGAGTTGTGGAATGACATCAAGGATATCACACATGAAGAAAGCAAGAGGTTATTGAAAAGACAGGAAAGAAAGAAAAGACCAAGATGGATGTCAGAGGAGACTCTGAAACTTGCTCTTGAACATTAAGCAGCTAAAGCAAAAGGAAGAACTGATGAAGTAAAAGAACTGAACAAAAGATTTTAAAGGGTGGCTGGAGAAGACAAAGTAAAGTATTATAATGACATGTGAAAGAGCTGGAGATGAAAACCGAAAGGGAAGAACATGCTTGGCATTTCTCAAGCTGAAAGAACTGAAGAAAAAATTCAGACCTTGAGTTGCAATAGTGAAGGATTCCATGGGGAAAATATTAAACAACGTAGGAAACATCAAAAGAAGATGGAAGGAATACAGAGAGTCATTATACCAAAAAGAATTAGTCGATGTTCAACCATTTCAAGAGGTGGCATATGGTCGGGAACTGATGGTACTGAAGGAAGAAGTCCAAGCTGCTTTGAAGGTATTGGCAAAAAACAAGGCTCCAGGAATTGATGGAATTATCAATTGAGATGTTCCAACAAACGGATGCAGCGCTGGAGGTGCTCACTCATCTATGCCAAGAAGTATGGAAGACAGCTTCCTGGCCAACTGACTGGAAGAGATCCATATTTATGCCTATTCCCAAGAAAGGTGATTCAACCGAATGTGGAAATTATAGAACAATATCATTAATATCCCACGCAAGCAAAATTTTGCTGAAGATCATTCAAAAACGGCTGCAGCAGTATATCGACAGGGAACTGCCAGAAATTCAGGCTGGTTTCATAAGAGGATGTGGAACCAGGGATATCATTGCTGATGTCAGATGGATCCTGGCTGAAAGCAGAGAATACCAGAAGGAGGTTTACCTGTGTTTTATTGACTATGCAAAGGCATTTGACTGTATGGATTATAATAAACTATGGATAACATTGGGAAAAATGGGAATCCAGAACACTTAATTGTGCTTATGAGGAACCTTTACATAGATCAAGAGGTGGTTGTTTGGACAGAACAAAGGGATACTGATTGGTTTAAAGTCAGGAAAGGAGTGCATCAGGGTTGTATTCTTTCACCATACCTATTCAATCTGTATGCTGAGGAAATAATACGAGAAACTGGACTATATGAAGAAAAATGGGGCATCAGGATTGGAGGAAGACTCATTAAGAATCTGTGTTATGCAGATAACATATCCTTGCTTGCTGCAAGTGAAGAGGATTTGAAGCACTTACTAATGAAGATCAAAGACCACAGCCTTCAGTATGGATTGCACCTCAACATAAAGAAAACAAAAATCCTCACAACTGGGCCAATGAGCAACATCATGATAAACGGAGAAAAAATTGAAGTTGTCAAGGATTTCATTTTACTTGTATCCATAGTCAACAGCCATGGAAGCAGCAGTTTAGAAATCAAAAGACACATTGCATTGGGCAAATCTGCTCTAAAGGACCTCTTCAAAGTGTTGAAGAGCAAAGATGTCACCCTGAAGACTAAGGTGTTCTTGACCCAAGCCATGGTACTTTCAATCACATCATATGCATGTGAAAGCTGGACAATGAATAAGGAAGACCAAAGAAAAAATTGATGCTTTCGAATTGTGGTGTTGGTGAAGAATATTAAATACACCGTGGACTGCCAAAGAGCAAACAAATCTGTCTTAGAAGATGTATAACCAGAATGCTCCTTAGAAGCAAGGATGGCGAGACTGTGTCATGCACAGTTTGGACATGTTGTCAGGAGGGATCGGTTCCTGGAGAAGGACTTCATGCTTGGCAAAGTACAGGGTCAGTGGAAAAAAGGAAGACTCTCAGTGAGGCGGATTGACACAGTGGCTGCAACAATGAGCTCAAGCATAACAACAATTGTAAGGACTGCACAGGACCAGGCAGTGTTTCATCCTGTTGCACATAGGGTCGCTATGAGTCAGAACTGACTCGACAGCACCTAACAACAACAACATACCATGGACTGCCAGAAGAATGAACAAATCTGTCTTGTAAGAGGTATAGCCAGAATGCTCCCTAGAAGGAAGGATGACTAAACTTTGGCTCACACACTTTGGACATGTTATCAGGAGGGACCAGTCCCTGGAGAAGGAAACCCTGCTTGGTAACTTAGAGGATCAGCAAAAGAAGAGGAAGACCCTCAAGGAGATGGATTGACACAGTGGCTGCAACAGTGGGCTGAAGCATGACAACAAGAAGGGTATGTATATCTGCAACAAATCAAATATAATGCCCTAATGTTTCAATTCTTTCAAGTAATACATTTGCTCTGTTTCTCCAGAATCGCTTCCTTCTTCAATTATGCATAAAATAATATCACAACTGAAGTCAGCACAAGAGGTCTAGGAAGAAAATACAATATCTGAAATGAATTGTAAGCCAACTGCTGAAATATGTATGAGTCATTTTGCTGAAATGATAGAATTAAAAAAAAAAAAGGTTAAGAAAGGTGGTAATGATCATTACAGGTCCCTGGGTGGTGCAAATAGTTAGAGCTTGACTAGTAACCTAAGGTTGGTGGTTGGAACACACTCAGTTGCACTATGAATGAAAGATCTGGCCATCTGCTTCTATAAGATTACAGCCTTGGAAACCTTATTGGGCAGCTCTTCTCTGTCCTATAGGGTCGCTATGAGTTGGAATTAACTCCACGGCAAAGTGTTTGGTTATGCTTTTTTTTTTTTTTTGTATGCAATTCCTGGCACTATTCAGGTTTGTATGTTAGTAATATGAAAAGGGAAACTCTGGTAGCATAGTGGTTAAGTGGTACGGCTGCTAACCAAGAGGTCGGCAGTTTGAATCCGCCAGGCGCTCCTTGGAAACTCTATCAGGCAGTTCTACTCCGTCCTATAGGGTCGTTATGAATCGGAATCGACTCAATGGCAATGGGTTTGGTTTGGTTTAATATGAAAAGTGACAGACAAATAATATTGGAAATGCAATTAATAGATTCCAGGAAAATGAGTGAGAATACATTTAAAATTGAATTTGAACATTAAGGATATGAGCTATTATGTCCAAAATGAGCTACCATGGAACCAGGAAAGCAATTTAAAATTGTAAATAAAGTTTAATTTGTGAATTACAATACTATGATGAGCAAAAGGTAAGAAGACCATTCATTGCTAAGGTCTTCACCAGGTCTAATTAACAAGGAATGGAAGTTAAATCCAGAACATTATTCTGGATTAGATTGCATGCTTTAAATAGTCAAATTTAAGTATTTATGTAAAAATATTTAAATTTAAGTATTTATGTGTTAAATGTGCTTTAAATAGTTGAATTTAATTATTGATCTTTATTACTAAAGTATGAATGGCTAATTTCATTGAATGGATTCACTTATTCTAATCTATTGTCTATGAAATTCTTGGTTCACAGATTCCTCAAAATATTGCTTAAAATGTATGACTTGAATAACTGATATTTTAAAATAAGAATATGCATGTAGGCTCGATATGCTAGTTAAGCAGAATGCTTTAAAAAAGGTCACTATGATACCATCCTCACAATTACACTGTGAATGTTGTCAAGACATATTTAATTACTTCAAAAACAACTTTGTCAGAAATAGAAAGTGACATCATTAGTCACAATGTATGTATTTACTGTTACCTATATACGGTTGCTATGAGTCAGAACCAACTCAATGGCAATGGGTTTTGGGATAGGCACTGGGTTTTTTATTCTTGAAAATAAGGACTTATTAACAACCATACTTTTAGAGGTGCCATGGTTGTGTAGTTGTTAAGAGTTGTGGCTACTAATCAAAAGGTCTGCAGTTCGAATTCACCAGCCTCTCCTTGGAAACCCAATGGGGCAGTTCTACTCTGTCCTATAGGATCACAATGAGTCGGAGTTGACTGGACAGCAACGGGTTTGGATTTGGTTTTATACTTTAAGAAATATAGACATACACCCTTTACAATCATGATTATTGTAAAGATTAAGAATATGTATGGTGCTCCAAGCTCTCTTCAAATCTCTCTTGGGCGGATTTAAATAACAATAAAGTATTTTTCATATATTCAGAGATGAAGGAGAAAGAAAATGAGTTCTGATATTTTCCTTACTCACATTTCTGATGTTCCTCTTCTTATTCCCTGGAGAACCAGTAGCTGTGAAGTTTTTTCATGTATCTTATAAAAACTGTTTCATTTAAGTGTTTATATAAAAAATTCCCTGGTTCAGCTTATTTATATAGCATTTCTTTTATTTTTTTTAAGTTTTTATTTCTCCTGTAAACAGAACACAGACAAGAACAACCCTTCCATACAGGAGAAATAGCCTTTATTGCAAGAACCAGTTATGGATTGATCCACAGTCAGTATTGAAATGGAGTCAGACAAATATATGGATATAGAACTAAATGAATTCCTTCACTACAGAAATAAAAATGAAAAAAATATATAAGAAAGATAGAATTGATTAAAATTCGATAGATATTTTCAGTCGAATAGCTACTTGAATGAAATATGTTAATCTGAGAAGTGGTGAGTTTTTATGACTAGGTGAGCAAAATCCTTAATGGAGATAACCTGGAGTTAATTTTACTTTTTGGAAAAGTGGAGACTAACAGTCAGTGCCCTATATGGCACCAACCGTCAAGGTGATCAGCCAACAATCTGGTCGCAAGTTGGTTACATTGGACTACTTCTATCATGTTTCAGGGCAATGTTTTGTCCTTACTGGAATAGACAATTACTCTGGATATGGATTTGCCTTCCCTGCACACCATGCTTCTGCCAAAACTACCATCCATGGACTTGCAGAGTGCCTTATCCGTCATCATGGTATCCCACACACCATTGCCTCAGATCAAGGGACTCACTTCACAGCAAATGAAGTTCAGCAGTAGCCCCCTGCTCATGGAATTCACTGATCTTACCATATTCCCCAACTTCCTGAAGCCCCTGGCTTGATAGAACCGTGGAATGGCCTCCTAAAGACACAATTACAGAGTGAGCTTGATAGAACCATGGAATGGCCTCCTAAAGACACAGTTACAGAGTGAGCTAGGTGGTAGTACCTTGCAAATTTGGGGCAATGTTCTGCAAAAGGCTGTATTTGCTCTAAACCAGCATCTAATATATGGTGCTGTTTCTCCCATAGCCAGGATTCACAGGTCCAGGAATCAATGGGTGAAAACGGTGGCACCACTCACTATTACCCCTAGTGACCTGCTCACAAGATTTTTGCTTTCTGTCTGTGCAACCATATGCTCTGCAGGTCTAGAGGTCTTAGTTCAAAGAGAAGAATACTCCCACCTGGAGGCACATCACTGATTCCATTGAACTGGAAGCTAAAAATGCCACCTGGCCACTTCAGGTTCCTTATGCCTCTGGATCAACAGGCAAAAAAGGGAGTTATGATACTGGCTGGTGTAATTGATTCTGATTACCAAGAGGAAATCAGATTGATATTACACAATGGAGGTAAAGAAGAGTATGTCTGGAATGTAGTAGACCCCTTAAGGCATGCCCAGTGATTAAAGTCAATGGAAAACGGCAGCAACATAATTCTCACATGACTACTAATGGCCCAGACCCTTCAGGAATGAAAGTTTGAGTCACTTCACCAGGCAAAGAACCATGACCTGCTGAAGTGCTTGCCGAGGGAAAAGGGAATATGGAATGGGTGGTGGAAGAAGGTAGTTCTAAATAACAAGTTATGGCCATTTGACGAGTTGCAGAAGTGAGGACTGTAATTGTTATGAGTATTTCTGCTTTGTAGGTGTGCAACAGATATTTTCACTTTCTTCTTGCATAAAATATAAGATGAAAATGGAGCTAGTGTGTTTTCAGTTGTTTGTGTGTTAGTTGTGTCATGTTAGTCACAAGTATGACTTTATAATTGTCTTTATTCAGAGATTATGTCTGGTTGGAGGAGATGTGTACAGGTGCGAAGTTGACAAGAGATTGGACTGTGATGGTTAAGATTGTGTGTCAACTTGGGTTAGCCATGATTCTCAGTGTTTTGGCAGTTGTAATAGGTTGTGATCACTTCCCTGTTGAAATGTGATATGTGATCACCACCCATGATGGAATCTGCTGAGCAGTACTGGTGGAGTTGGGGCCTGTGGCGGCTCAATGCCCCTTCAGCCTTCACCTCTCCACCCTCTGCCACTTACTTCCTTCCCCACTCACCTTGCCAATATTTTTGGCTTGTTCTGGACCCAGCAGCTGTCTCCTGTCATCTGACTTCCAGTCCTTCAGACTTGAGCTAGCAGCTTACCTTGGGATTCATCAATCTTCACAGTATGTAAGGAAGAGTTCTGCTCCTTAACTTGATGACCTAGGGTTCACCAGCCCCTGCAGCTACTTTAATCAGAAGAAACTTGGCAGTCGTGCCTGCTGATAATAGGATTCGTGGACCTTCATAGCCTGCGATCTAGAGTCCTGCTCTCCAACCTGCTGATCTTGGGTTTGTCAGCTTCTGCTGCTGCATGAATTGGGAGAAATGTCTATCCTGATCCAGAGACTTGGGATGTTTTGACCCCTACAATCGTGTGAGCTGTTTCCTTGACATAAATCTCTCTCTATATATATGTATATATTTATATGCTTTGCTGATTTTCCTTCTCTAGAGAGCCCAGCCTAAGACAACAACATTCTTAATCACACTTCGAAGGCGCATATAACCTCCAAACAAAAGCAGGATTCAAATGCAAAGCTGAAAGGGGGAGGCCAGCAAAGGAAAAGATTTTGGAATACAACACTGTAGGGGAGGAAGCCAGGTAAAGAGTACAGCACCATGGGGGTTCTTTCTCACTGGTGTTGTTAGGTGCCCTCCAGTCAGTTCTGAATCATAGTGACCCTAGGTACAAGAGAATGAAACACTGGCTGGTCTTGCACCATATTCACAATCTTTGCTATGTTTGAGCCCATTGTTGCAGCCACTGTGTCAATTCATCTCATCCAGGGTCTTCCTACTTATTGCTGACGATCAACTGAACATGATGTCCTTCCACAGGGATTGGTCCCTCCTGATAACATGTCCAAATTAAATAAGGAGTCTCAATATCCTTGCTCCCAAGAAATACTCTCGCTGTATTTCTTCCAAGACAGACTTATTCGTTTTCCTGGAATTCCATGGTATATACAATATTCTTTGCCAACACCATAATTCAAAAGTATCAATTTTTCTTCATTTTTCCTTATTCGTAGTCCAGCTTTTGCATGTATATGAGGCAATTGAAAATATCAAGGCTTGGGTCAGGCACACCTTTCTCCTCAAAATGACATCTTTGGTTTTTAACACTTCATAGAGGTCTTTTGCAGCAGATTTGTTCAACGCAATACATCGTTTGATTTCCTGACTGCTGCTTCCAAGGCCATTGATTGTGGATAGAAGTAAAATGAAAACCACTGACAACATCCACCTTTTCTCCATTTATCATGATATTGCTTATTGGTCCAATTGTCAGGATTTTTATTTTCTTTATGCTGAGGTGCAATCCATACTGAAGGCTGCGGCCTTTGATCTTCATTAATAAGTGCTTCAAGTCCTTTTCATTTTCAGCAAGCAAGGTTGTATCATTGCATGTTGTTAATGATTCTTCCTCCAATCCTGATGCCTTGTTCTTCTTCATATAGTCCAGATTCTCAGACTATTTGCTCAGCATACAGATTAAATAAGCATGGTAAACGGATACAACCCTGACCCACATCGTTCCTGAATTTAAACCATGTAGCATCCTTTTGCTCTAGTCAAACAACTACCTTGTAGTCTATGTAAAGGTTCCACATGAGCACATTTTTTCCAGTGTTATTCATAATTTGTTATGATCCCCACAGTTGAATGCCTTTGCATAGTCAATAAAATACAGGTAATCATCTTTCTGGTTGCCTATGCTTTCATCCTAGATCCATCTGACATCAGCAATGATATCTCTCATTCCACATCCTCTTATGAATCCAGTTTGAATTTATGGCAGATCCCTGTCCATGTACTGCTGCAAATGCTTTGAATGATCTTCAGCAAAATTTTATTTGTATGATGTTAACTATATTATTCGATAAATCCTGCATTCTGTTGAACACCTTTCTTTGAAATGGGCACAAATATGGATCTCTTCCTGTCAGTTGGCCAAGTAGCTGTCTTCCAAATTTCTTGGTGTAGATAAGTCAGCACCTCCAATGCTGCTCACTTTTGTTGAAATATCTCAATTGGCATTCTTTCAATTCTTAAAACTGTTTTTCACCAATGCCTTCAGTACAGCTTTGACTTCTTACTTCAGTACCTGTACTACCTCCTGTAATGGTTGAAAATTGACCCGTTCTTTTTTGTTATAGTGACTCTGTGTATTCTTTCCATATGCTTTTGATGCTTCCTGAGTTGAACTCATAAAGACCCTATATAACAGAGAAGAATTGCCCCATAGGATCTCCTAGACTGTAGGAGATTACAGGCCACCACTCTTCTGTCAGTTTGTCATACTGTGGTGGCTAGCATGCTCCTGTGATGATGGAAGCTATACCACTAAATTTTCAAATACCAGTAGGATCACCTATGGTGGACAGGTTTCATTAGAGCTTCCAGGCTAAGACAGAACAGATTGACTGAAAAATTGACCAATGAAAACCTTACAAACAGTAACATAACACTGTCTGATACGGTGCCAGAAGATGAGCCCCTCAGATTGGAAAGCCCTCAAAATAGGACTGGGGGAGAGCTGCCTCCTCAAAGTGGAGTCAACCTTAATGGCATGGATGGAGTCAAGTTTTCAGGTCTTTCATTTGAAGATGTGGCATGACTTAAAATGAGAAGAAACAGCTACAAACATCCATTAATGTTTGGAATGTGGAATGTACAAAGTATTGATGTAGAAAAATTGGAAGTTGTCAAAATGAAAGGTAACTTACATAGGTTAGTATCCTAGGCATTATTGAACTGAAATGGACTGTTACAGGCCATTTTGAATCAGAAAATCATATTGTCTGCTATGACAGGAATAACAAATTGAAGGGAAATGACATTGCATTCTTCCTCAAGAACATTTCTAGATCAGTGCTGAAGTACAAACTGTCAGTGATAGTATAATACCTATAAGCCCACAAGGAAGACCAGTTAATATGACTGTTATTCAAATTAAGGCACAAGTCGCTAAGGACAAAGATGAAGAAATTGAAGTTTTTACCAAGTTACACAGCCAGAAACTTGTCAAATATGCAATCCAGATGCATTGATAATTACTGGTGATTGTAATGCAAAAGCTGGAAACAAAGAAGGATCTGTAGTTGGAAAATATAGTCTTGGTGATAGAAATGATTCCAGAGATCACATGATAGAATTTCACAAGACAAATGACTTATTCAATGCAACTAGCTTGTTAAGCAACATAAATAGCTATTATACACATGGACCTCACCAGACGGAATACACAGGAATCAAAACCACTACATCTGTGGAAAAAGACCATAGAAAAGCTCAACATCATCAGTCAGAACAAGGCCAGGGGCAGATTGTAGAACAGACCATCAATTTCACATATTCAAATTCAAGTTGAAGCTGAAGAAAATTAGACTAAGTCCATAAGAGCCAAAATACAGTCTTGATTATATCTCACCTGAATTCAAAGACCATCTCAAGAATAGATTTGATGCATTGAACACTGATGACCAAATACCAGGCAAGTTGTGAAATGACATCAAGGACATCATACGTGAAGAAAGCAAGAGGTCATTAAAAAGACAGGAAAGAAAGAAAAGATCAAAATAAATGTAATAAGAGACTCTAAAACTTGCTCATGAACGTAGAGCAGTGAAGCAAATAGAAGAAATGACACACAAGAGCTGAAAAGAAAAATTCAAAGGGTAACTCAAGTTGCAAAGTACAATGCTGAAATGTACAAAGACCTGAGTTAGAAAACCAAAAGGGAAGAACAAGCTCAGCATTTCTCAAGCTAAAATAAACTTATGAAAAAAGTCAAGCCTCTAGTTGCAATATTGAAGGATTCTAAAAAGGGAAAATAATGAAAGGCACAGTAAACATTAAAAGAAGGTGGAAGGAATACACAGAGTTACTGTGCCAAAAAAGATTGGTCAATGTTCACCCATTTCAGAATGTAGCATAAGATCAAGAACCAATGGTATTGAAAGTAGAAGGCCAAGCTACGCTGAAGTCATTGGTAAAAAACAAGGGCCAAGAATTGATGAAATACCAACTGAAATGTTTCAACAAACAGATGCAGCATTGGAAGTACTCACTAGTCTATGCCAAGAAAATTAGAAAACAGTCACCTGGCCAACCAAAAGGAAAAGATTCATATTTGTGCCCATTCAAAAAAAAAAAAAGGTGATCCAACAGTGTGTGGGAATTATCGAATAATATCATTAACACAACACAAATAAAAAATTTTGAGAATCATTGAAAAGTAATTGCAAATAATCACAGAAGCTAGACTATATGAAGAAGAACAGGGAATCAGGATTGGAGGAAGACACATTACCAACTGTGATATGCATTGTGACAAAACTTTGCTTGCTGAAAGTGAAGAGGACCTGAAACACTTAGTGATATAGATGGAAGACTACAGCCTTCAGTATAGATTACACCTCAATATACAGAAAACAAAAATCCTCACAACTGGACCGATAAGCAACATCATGATAAACAGAGAAAAGATTAACTTTATCAGGGAATTCATTTTATTTGTATTCACCATCAGTGCCCACAGAAGCAGTAGTCGAGAAATCAAAGGATGCATTGCACTGGGCAAATCTGCTGCAAAAGACCTCTTGAAGATGTTAAAAAGCAAAGTTTTCACTTTAAGGACTAAGGTGTGCCTGAGCAAGCTATGATGTATTTGCCTCAGATGTGTGGGGAAGCTGGATAATGAATAACGAAGACCAAAGAAGAACTGGTGTCTTTGAATTATGGTGTTGGCAAAGAATATTTAAGATACCTTGAACTGCCAGAAAAATGAACAAATATGTCTTGGAAGAAGTACAACCAGGATGCACCTTAGAAGTAAGAATGCCGAGACTGTCTCACATACTTTGGACACGTTATCTGGAGGGACCTGTCCCTGGAGAAGCACATCATGCTCGGGATAGCAGAGGGTCAGAGAAAAAGAACACCCTTGAGGAGATGAATTGACATAGTGGCTGCAACAATGGACTCAACCATACCAAAAGTTGTGAGGAATAGCACAGGACCTGGCAGTGTTTTGGTTCAGTTGTACATGGGGTCGTGCTGTGAGTCAGAACCAACTTGATACCCCTAACGACAACATCAACCTGTTGAATGGAGCCCTGGTGATGCAGCTGTTAAATGCTCAGCTGCTAACCAAAAAGTCGGCAGTTCAAATCCACTAGCTGCTCCTTGGAAGCGCTATGGGGAAGTTCTACTCTTTCCTACAGGTTCACTATGAATTGGAATTAACTTGATGACAACAGCTTTGTTTGTGTTTTATTTTTTTAACCTGTTGAGTGAGAATATCAGATACTATAGGAAACTAACAGATATTATATTATTCAAATAATGTTTTATGATATACTGAGGCGTGACACTGTTACATAGTAAGAAATTTAGATGGCAACCCCTTTAGTTAAGCCACATATTTGGAAGACAGCAGTCAGGTTAGTAATAATAGATCTGAATTGCCTACCCTCAACTTGACAAGAAGTCTTGTCTCATCGTACTTGACATCCTTGTTTATCTGAGTTATCTCTTAAAGTACCAGCCTCCCCAGTCATCTGTCATTACCTGGACTCTCATCTCAAGATTCTCTCTTCAATCCCCTCATTTGACCAATCACTACCCCCTTTAGCTTTGTACGCAAATCATTTTACAGGGTCTTCTATGCATTTTTCTTTATTATCAAAAAACACCCTCAACTTCAATTAAAAAAAGTAATAAAACCCTGTTACACTTTGTATTTATTAAAAGCCTGTTGTCCCCTGAAAATATCAATTGCCTTAAAGACAACTGTAGTGATTCATTTTTTCTTATCAAGTACAGCAGAATGTAATTGCCATAGAAAGTTATGATATGTCTGAAATATTTATCATCACAATTATTCAATATTTTGTTCATTGTGTGACTGATCAATTTTCAAACATGTAAACTAAAATACAAAGATCACTTCTGTTTTTCTGAAGTGTAAATATTGTGTATTAATTACTAACCTTTAAAATGATGATCTATTCAAAATAACCTTAATTAGATATACTTTTTTTTAACATTGCACACTCATTTACATGGTTAATTTTACAGTGTTAATATCCTATGTACTCTTATTACCAGTTTTTTTTTCATAATTTTTCATCTATATAGCTATGGGTTACCTCTATTGAAAACAATATGATTGCTGTTATTATAGATTTACATTTTAAAATATATTTTAAACTTAAAAGAATACCAAGAAGAATTCTAAATATACATGAATGTTGAAATGTTTTTAAATGTTATATAGCAGAAAGAACATTGGGAAAAATGGAATAAAGCATGATGAGTTGCGAAGGAGGCCCAGACAGAGGGATGATGGCAGGATCCTGCTCCATTGTTGGTCCAGGGCTTTCTGGCATTCCCTTTGGACTGAAAATGTGGATAGCTTAGTCTGATTAAGCAGGAAAATGTTTTTTTTTTTTTTTTAAGGTAGCTTTTTTTTTTTTTTTTTCAGGTAGCCCATACCCTATCTTCAAAGGGCTGAATACTTTTGGTTTTTTTGTTTGTTTTTATTCACTTCTGTTCTGTTTTATTTTGTTTAAGGAGAGATATTGTTTTGAAATATTGTTGTTATTTTGAAACATCGAAAAACAGATTTATAGCTCAGGGAAAACAAATTTATAGCTCTGAGAGGAATAGCAACAGCTTCAAAGAACACAGATGAAATTTGCTATCAGAAGGCAATGGGGATGTTGGAACAAACATTGTGGCCTATTTATGCATGAGGTACAGACAATGTACCTGTTCTAAGCCAGATTCTTTACTGAAGAGGTGGGGGGAAGTACCTTGTGCTAAGCTGAACTGAGGATGGAGGCTGTGTTGTTGGCAGGGCTGGCCCCATTGAAGTAGCAAGACCAGTTGTCATCCAGCAAATTCTGACTCATAGAGACTCATGTGTGTCAGAATAAAACTGCTTCACAGGGTTTTCAAAGGTTGATTTTTCTTTTTTTTTAGAAGTATGTTGTCGGGCCTGGATGGACTCAAACTGCCAACCTTTAGGTTAGCAGAAGAGCATTCAATTGTTTGCACTATCCAGGACACCACAGAAGTAGTCAAAAAAAAAAAAAAAAAATTCCCATCAAGTCAATTCCGACTCATAGGAACCTCATAGGACAGACAGTAACTGCCCCACAGGATTTCCAAGGAGTTACTGGAGGATTTGAACTGCCTACCTTCTGGTTGACTGCCAAGCTCTTAACCACTGTGCCACCAGGGCTCCATAGAAGTGGTAGCAAGGTAGAAAGTAGCAGGTCTTAGGCTTTCTTGACAGCACCTGTTTCCTGGGTATCACTGTTTCTCTTGATTCTTGGATCTAAAGCCAAGGGATTCCCTGAGGAGCAGGCAGGAAAAATGGTTTCATCTCTTTTCTGTTCCAGTCTAATCTAACCAATTCCTTCATCTCTTTTCCCTTCTGTTCCATGTAAACCAATTGCTTTTCTGTTTTCAACACTCTCAGGCATTTTCTGCTGTAAAGAAGGCAAAAAAAAGCACTCCTGTTTTCTAATGCAGAAAGAAGAAAATTAGAAAAAAAAGCATATTTTTCTTGTAATTTCACTCCAATTAATATTTTTATTCTATAGTTGCTAAACATTAACCCAAGCTATTGCAACTCACCTGTCTGACCTTGTAAATGGCAACTTCTTTTGGTCTTGTCATTCTTAAAGTGCAATTGCAGCAAATTTATTATTCATTTTTTCTTGAGGTAGGCCTGTTGTTGTTTGCTGTTAGCTGCCATCGAGTTGGTTCCAGCTCATAGCAACACTGTGTACAACAGAAGGAAACATTCCCAGTCCTGCACCATCTTTGCAGTCGTTGTTATGCTTGAGCCCACAGCCACTGTGTCAATCCCTGTCATTGAGGATCTTCCTCTTTTTCACTGACCCTGTACTATACCAAGCATAATGTCCTTCTCCAGAGACTGATCCCTCTTGATGACATGTCCAAAGTATGTAAGACGCAGTCTTGTCATCTTTGCTCCTAAGGAGTATTCTGGTTGTACAACTTCCGAGAGAAACCTGTTTGTTCCTTTGGCAGTCCGTGGCATATTCAATGTTCTTCACCAACACCATAATTCAAACATGTCAATTCTTCAGTCTTCTTTAGTCATTGTCCAGCTTTTGCATGCATAAGAAACATTTGAAAATACCACGGTTTAGATCAGGTGCACTTTTTTCTTCAAGGTGACATCTTTGCTTCTCAATACTTTAAAGAGGTTTTTTTTGCAGCAGATTTGCCCAGTGCAATGGGTCTTTTGATTTCTTGACTGTTGCTTCCACGGGCGTTAATTGTGGATTCAAGAAAAATGAAATCCTTGACAACTTCAATCTTTCCTCCATTTACCATGATGTTGCTTATTGGTCCAGTTGTGAGGATTTTCGTTTTCTTTATGTTGAGGCATGATCCATACTGAAGGCTGTTGTCTTTCCTTTTCATCACTTAGCGCTTCAAGTCCTCTTCACTTTCAGCAAGCAAGGTTGTGTCATCTGCATATTGCAGGAGGTTAATGAGTCTTCCTCCAATCTTGATGCCCCACTCTTCTTCATAGAGTCCATCTTTTTAAATTATTTGCTCAAAATACAGATTGAATAAGTATGGTGAAAGGATACAACCCTGGTGCACACCTTTTCTGACTTTAATCCCCTTGATCTGTTGAATGACTGCCTCTTGATCTATGTACAGGTTCCTCATGACCATGATTAAGTGTTCTGGATTTCCCTTTATTCAAATATTATCCATAATTTGTTATGATCCACACAGTCGAATGCCTTTGTGTAGTCAATAAAACATAGGTAAACATCTCTCTGGTGTTGTCTGTTTGCAGCCAGGATCCATCTGACATCAGCAATGATATCGCTAGTTCTACTTCCTTTTCTAAATGCGGCCTGAATTTCTGGCAGTTCGCTGTAGATGTGCTGCTACAGCCTCTTTTGAATGATCTTCAGCAAAATCTTACTTGCTTGTAATATTAATGGTATTGTTTGATAATTTCCCATTCGGTTGAATCACCTTTCTTTGTAATAGGAATAAATATGGATCTCTTCCAGTCAGTTGGCCAGGTAACTGACATCCACATTTCTTGGCAAAGATGAGTGTGCACTTCCAGCCATGCCGCTGGTTGTCCTGGCTTCCTCCGTTGCAGCTGCGTTGGAAAGCTTGGGACCTCCTAATTTTACATGAAAAACACCTTCGGTTTTCCACGTTCTCTCAAACTATGTCACGGTCAATCATTCTGAAGTTTCCATTTTTCTGAATCCTTCCGATGAAGTTGAAAATTAATCAACATTTTTTTCTTTTTATTTATTGAAAAGAATTTAAACTGAGACATAACTACATGACTTATGCTAAAATAAATTTTTGACTTGAGCCAATCTAGCATTTCTAGAGTCTCGTTTTAACATTTTGCGTTGCTATCCCAAAGACCAAGCGGGAAGAGAAACACGGCTGTATCAATATAAATAATTGGCAAAGACATTGTTTATGACTTTAGTGTTTAGATTTATCTTTCTTCCCCTGCCTTATTCTCCTGAGAATACAAAAAGATCCCATCTATGATTACTGTACACTCTCCACATCTTCTTCCCAGAGGCCTGTATCTGTTGAATCTGTTTACTTAAGTTGGGTAAAAATCATAGGGAGAGAAAAAAAAAAGGCTTATAAGAGACTTTGAAGAAGAACCTGATAAATACAAATAACATTATGTGCTCAGTCTCTCTGTTGGGGTATTTTTTATAAGTAATGAAAAACAAATAAATTAGTTTATTATTTAAGCAAGATGTAGTAGATTTTTAAAATACGTTGTTTTAAAAGTACGT
Source organism: Elephas maximus indicus (assembly GCF_024166365.1). Lineage (NCBI taxonomy): Eukaryota > Metazoa > Chordata > Mammalia > Proboscidea > Elephantidae > Elephas > Elephas maximus. The sequence continues at coordinate 34,043,094 of NC_064820.1, read as the reverse complement.
CATTTTGGTAAATATGTCTTCCTTCTGTGATTAGAAAATTAATACATAAATCTCTTATCTGTAACCAATGAATGCAAATTCACTGCGGCATTTTTGTACAGCTCCAAGGAAATTATAAAAACATCAAATATGATAATAAAGCATAAAAGATTTCAAGTTTCTCTGTTATTTACTATTAATTATAAGGCATAGGAGCAAAATTACTGTCCGTGAACATTCCTAATATTATGCTAATAAAACAATTAAAATATTATTAGGAGCAACCTTCTAAATGGAGCTGTGGTTTATTTGAATTTTTACCATATATAATGTTTGGTTTCTTTTTTTAGTGCTTAACGACCTCATAAAACTCCCCATGTTAGAACACTTCATCACCGTAACAACTGCAGGAGTTAGATAATGCCCAAGCACATTTTTATAAAATATCCAATAAAGAATTTAACACATATTAATATGTAAACTTTATATTAATAATTTTCCTTTCCACACCCTTTGCTCATGTACTTAGCACTAGATGTAAATGTACTTAAAATACAATTCCAAAAACCCCTTTGCCGTTGACAATGTTTTCCATTTAACTGCAACAGAATAAAATTTTTATGTCTATGTTCTATATAAACATAAAAACTGTAGCTCACATGATTGTCCTGTAAACATCTTTATGGTGACTTAAGAAATAAAGTCACTGGCGTAAGTGGCCATTTCTTTGCTAAATATATTTTCAGTTACATAGCACTTCCTGATGCGCACGTTTCTAATTATTTTGTAGTGGTTAAGCCTTAGACGAGAAGATAATTCCTGCCTATACTCTATCCTCACACTGCACCCTAAGCGAAAATAATAAACGTTATTTGTCAAATTTTCTTACAACATTCTGTTATCCCAATTTCTGATCACCTTTCTATTTTGCATATGTTTTTCCTATATGGGGATCTTGCTTTAGATCAGAAGAAGGGCAGTTTTGCACAGAATCCAGAGAAAGAGCTGGGCTGAAGAACAGGGGTCCCTTCCATTTTATCCCAGTGACCCAGCATTCCTATTTGCGCTATTTGATCCAATAGTTAATTAAGAATTTGTGTGGAGTATCAGACAAATTCTTATAGAAAAGTATCAATTCTGACCCCTAGGTTTCTAGAACAAGGACACGTTTTCTGTGGCAGAAAATTAATGTCCATAACTAAAAGTTTCCGGAGTACTTCTGAGCCCAATTAGAGGTGAGAGACTAATTATGTGATACCATGTATCCTTTCACAGTGAGTTTCACGTTACAGGATACAGTGAGACATGACAAAGTGTGCCTATCACTGGAGTAGGTATTTGTTCATCAATTGTAAAATATGTACCACAGGAGGCCAAGATACTAATAATGGGAGAAACTGATAGAGGGAAGAGGAGATAGGTGGGAACTATATGTAGTTTCTACACAATTTTGCCATGTACCTAAAACTGCTCTAAAAAATAAAGTATATTTAAACACACACACACACATACATACACATGTTAATTTTTTTTTAACAATTACGTGGCTCTGAACTCAGACAGGATTTTCTTGTGCATCTGGCTAAAATCAAGGCTTGCGTTCATTTCTAGGAGCTCAAGAAAAGGATTTGGTTCCCTGTTCATTCATTGGCAGAATTCAATTCCTTGTGAATGTTAGACTGAAGTCTTCATTATTTTTTATTTTTTGTGCAGATTGTCATTTGGGGAACATTCTTGGCTTCCAGAAGCCACCCACATTCCTTGGCTCTAGACTGTTTTCCTCCATCTTCAAATTCAATAACAGTGAGTGATTCCCTATCACACTTTGAATCTCCTTCTTCTTCAGCTTTATCTGTGTGACCTGTTAAAGAAAGTTTTTTTTTACTTTTAAGGACTCATGTGATTAGATTCGAACTACTCAGATAATCCAGGATAATCTCCCTGTTTCAATTTCCTTAACTTTAATCACATTTGCACCTGTTCTTTTGCCATGTCAAGTAACGTATTCACAAGTTCCAGGTATTAGGACATGAACATCTTTCGAAGGGCATAATTCTGCCTCTTATATGCCTATAGTATCTCTACCAGCTTCTTCACTCACATCTTTACAGAATTCCTGAACTCTTACAGGGTATCACAGTCAAGATATCCTAGGACTAAACTACCTGCTCCATGGAAAAGCAGGTATACCAATGGTAAAAAAAAAAAAAAAAAAACAATGGTTTTACTAGTATACAATTTCCTAGTTTAAAATGTGGTCTATCATCAAGAAGCATATAGTCTGATGGAACCCTGGAATGTCCTGTTGAGTGGTTTAAACTTGAAGAAAACACCTTTCAATGCTGAGAAGCTATCTTCCAGGATCAAGTGTATATAATAAACCTACAGCTGATACATGGTGCTGTATTCCCAGGATCTAGGCTACCTGGGACCAGGAAATAAAGGATAGATTTGAAATAGGACTGGTTCTCTTCATCTTCATTTCAGGTGACCCATTTAAATAATTAATGCTTCCTGTCCCAGCAATAGTAAGGTCTTCCAGGTTAAAGGAATTTTATTGCAATTCCTCTTATAGGGAAAAGGTAATAGCAAATTGTTCTAACCGTAATGAAGGTGGTGCACAACCAGGCAATGTTTTGGTCTGTTATACATAAAATCATCAGAAGTCAGAGTCAATTTGACAGTAACTAACAACAAAAAACATATATCATAAGGAAATTAGTTTATCAGTGATTCTGAGTCATCTAAAACCTAATTCATTTGCTCTCAAGAACAACTTGGTCCCGTCTCCTCAGTCTTGTTCCTTCCTTATCTTTCTTCCACTACAAAACATCTCTAGTCTGAACACCATTTCTGGAATCATAAAGCCCAGGCTTTTGACACCACTGCTCCTACCACAGATTAAGAGGCACTTGTGCTTAACACCAAATGACAAAAACCACACTCTCTGGGCGCTGCCTGAATTGGACCCATGTAGACTCTGACTTTCTTGTGGCTTCCTGGATCGTCACAAAAACACATTCAACGATGCAGGGAAACTAACTCCTATAGATTTTGAAAAATGAGAGAAAGAAACAGGCTAAAGTCAGCAAGTAATTTGTGCATACTTCCCCACTCCCAACAGACCGTTGCAAAATATAATGTATCCATAAAGCTTTCTGGAGGAAGCTCATGAGACTTAGCAGCCAGCTGTATTTATTGCAAAGTGGCAGAGGATTTGGTAAAGAATCCCTGTGGTTTTTGCTCACTCCTTTCCTGCCTCACTTCATGTTTCCCCTCATGCTTGCTTCCCTGAGATCGTACCCTTTTCCATACATTATTAGCACAAAAGCTTATGCCTTGGGCTGTATTTTTTAAGAAACCCAATTAAGATTGGTTAATATAGTCAATGACATAATGCATTTATTAATATTGAAATATCCTGGAAGTCCTGTAATAAATGCTATTTGATCATGACTCATCTTTTTATTATTTTATGATCTGAAGTACTTTGTCAAAATTTATTTAAGATTTTTTTTGTGGTGAATCTGACAATATTGCCCCTAACTCACCACAGAGAGTAGTATTTTAATTCTCCCCTTCTTCACAATGGTTTATTTGGCAGTTTTACCAGAAAAAAAAAAAATCTGTTTCATTTATACTTTTAAATAAATATGTTTTTAATAGTACAACATAGTCTTTTTTAATATCATCAGCTTAAATGACTATTTTGCCTGTGTCATATCTTATTATGTGTATATTAAATAAAAACATTGGTTTGTCTAGTGTTTATTTTTATTTTATTTTTAATTTAACATTTTTTACTTTTGAAATTGACATTAAAACTCTTTTCCATTATAAGTTCAATTTATGCTTTTAGCTGTATTCATTTCTTGCATTTTAGATTTTTTTTTGATTATTGATTAGAAAATTTATCCATTTAATTTGTTTTTTATTTTTATAAATATATTCATATTCTTGAATTTTTTAATATGATTTCTGTCATATGCCATCAATTCTGGTATACAGTATATTCATTATCATGTTTTCTTCAAACTGATTTTTTTTCTCTATTAGTAAATAAGTTTATAAAAAATTAGTAAATAAGTTTATAGAAGGTTTAAATTAGAAATGTGAATTTATTAATAATTTTGAATTGTATCCATTTATTTATTTATTTTTTTATATCCACATACATAGCCACATGGAAGTAGATGCATACATTATATATTATACATTTTACTTATAGATTATAGATATATATTACTTTTAGAATGTATTGATGTATTATTATCTAAGGTAGAATAAATTTTTATAAATATTTCTTGTACATTAAAAATGTTCAGGTGGAGTCAAGATGGTAGAATAGACAGGTGCTTCTGGCGAGCCCTCTATACAACAAAGACCAGAAAAAAAAACAAGTGAAACAAGTATATTTGTAACAAGTTGGAAGCCCTGAGCATCAAAGGCAAGATTAGACAATGAACTGAAGGCCAGAAGGAGGAAGAGACCATTCAGAAGTGGAGAGGAGTTACCCTAACCAGAATCATAGGGAGCTCTCAGACACCATTCCCGGAGTGGCAGCAGAGGTGGGGTGCTAGTACTAGCATTTAGCTGCAGTTTCCTCAGGGAGAAGCAGCCAGCCACACAGCCCACTCACACCTCTGGAACCTGAGGAGAATGGCACTCTCGGCAAAAGCTAAGTACTTGCGTATACTTTACCGTGCCCCTCCACCCCCAAGCTGGCTTCAGTGGCTGAATCCCTGGGCCTGAGATAAACCCTGGTGAACACCTAGAGCCATCCTCCTGGTCTTGGGGATGAAAAAAGTTGCAATTGGGGGGAAAAGAAAATTTGCTAACTCCATCAACCAGGGGAGCTCAGGACAGAAGTGGCTCCTGTCCAGGCATAAACTGTCCATGGACCTTGAGAACCTTTCCCTTCTGCATGGAGCAATGTGGGCCTATTTTGGGAGAATAGGTCCTTGTTGGCAAACTCTAACCATTTCAGCTGTGTGGTGGAGAGGTGGGTGTTTGACATTTGACATTGCTTTGCGTATTAAACAGGGTCCTCACCTACCCACATCAGGGAACTAAAGACTGGTAGCTCCACTCGGGTTGCCCACCCACCTGCAACAGGGGTCCAAAGATAACTGGTACCTCCGAGTCCTTACGACCAAAAACTTTAGGTGCCCATGGTCCTTCTGCAGAACCCACCCACCAGCACACTCTAGGGAACAGAGTTGCGTTTTCCTCACAGAACCTTGGGGTCAGTTCTCAGCCCTCTGCCTTGTTCGGAGCATGACACCCTGTTGCAATCAGATACCGGTATGTACACCAATCACCCCTGCCCCTCTAGAACTGTAGGACAGAGCCTGTACCACACACTTGATGATCAGCTACCTGGAAACCTGAGCTGAGTTCATACAAGAAAACTGGATGGACTCCTAGACTGATACACCCGATAACAGCTCTAACCAGCTGGGGACAGGACACCAGAGCTTCAAAGGCAAAAATAATCAAGCTAGCTCACTCAAGCAACCCATAGGGGTATACCAAAACAAAACAAAACAAGCAGCTACGACACAGTAAGCAAGCATAAACTAATACAATAACTTATAGTTGGCTCGGAAACAGCAGTCACTATCAAGTCACATAAAGAAACAGACCATGATCACCTCAACAGGCTCTAAAAACAAAGAATCCAGGGATCTTCTAGATGAAAGTGCATTCCTGGAATTACCAGATGCAGAATACAAAAGTTTAATATATGGAACTCTTCAAGACATCAGGAAGGAAATGAGGCAATATGCAGAACAAGCCAAGGAACACACAGATAAAGCAACTGAAGAAATTAGAAAGATGATTCAGGATCATAATGTAAAGTTTAATAAGCTGGAAAAATTAATAGAGAGACAGCAATCAGAAATTCAGAAGATTAACAATAAAATTACAGAATTAGACAACTTAATAGAAAATCAGAGGAGCAGAATTGAGCAAGCAGAAGCTAGAATTTCTGAACTCGAAGATAAATCACTTGGCACTAATGTATTTGAAGAAAATTCAGATAAAAGAATTTTAAAAAATGAAGAAATCTTAAGAATCATGTGGAACTGTATCAACAGAAATAAACTACAAGTGATTGGAGTGCCAGAACAGGGAGGAAAAACAGAAAATACAGAGAGAATTTTTGAAGATTTGTTGGCAAAAAACTTCCCTGATATTGTGAAACATGAGAAGATATCTATCCAAGATGCTCATAGAACTCCAAGTAAGGTAGATGTTAAAAGAAAGTCACCAAGACATATTATAATCAAACTTGCCAAAACCAAAGTTAAAGGGAGAATCATAAGAGCAGCGAGGGATAAACGAAAAGTCACCTACAAAGGAGAACCAATAAGAATAAGCTCGGACTACTCGGCAGAAACCATGCAGGCAAGAAGGCAATGGGATGACATATTTAAAAAATTGAAGGAAAAAAGGGCCTGCCAAGAATCATATATCCATCAAAACTGTCTCTTAAATATGAAGGTGAAATAAAGACATTTCCAGATAAACACAAGTTTAGGGAATTCATAAAAACCAAACCAAAACTACAAGAAATACTAAAGGGAGTTCTTTGGTTAGAAAATCAATAATATCAGGGATCAACCCAAGACTAGAACACTGGGCAGAACAACTGAAAGTCAACACAGACAGGGAAACGCAAAAACAAACAAAGCAAGATTAAAAAAAAAAAAAAAAAAGGCCCAAAAAAGGGTAACAGCAATGTTATTATATAAAAGAAGACAACATTAAAATAATAAAGAGGGATTAAGACATGGAATCATACACCTTCCTTATGGAGAGGAAGATACGGCAATACAAAGAAATAAAAGTTAGTTTTAAATTTAGAAAAATAGGGGTAAATAATAAGGTAACCACAAAGGAGACAAGCTCTCCTACTCATCAAAATAAAATACAACGGAAAAATACAGACTCAGCAGGAACAAAATCAACAACAAATACGAGGAAAGGACAATATATAAAGAAATTCTACTCAGCACATAAAATCAAGTGGGAAAAAGAAACAACACACAAAAAAAGACATCAAAATGATAGCACTAAATTCATACCTATCCATAATTTTTTTTTTTAATCCATAATTACCCTGAATGTCAATGGACTAAATGCACAAATAAAGAGACAGAGAGTGGCAGAATGGATTAAAAAACAAGATCTGTCTATATGCTGCCTAAAAGAGACACACCTCAGACTTAGAGACACAGACAAACTAAAACTCACAGGATGGGAAAAAATATATCAAGCAAACAAGAATCAAAAAAGCAGCAGGAGTGGCAATATTAATTTCTGACAAAATAAACTTTAAAGTTAAATCCATCATCAAGGATAAGGAAGAACAGTATATAATGATTAAAGGGACAATACAGCAAGAAGATATAACCAAATTAAATATTTATGCACCCAATGACAGGGCTGCAAGATACATAAAACAAACTCTGTCAGTATTGAAAAGTGAGATAGACAGCTCCACAATAACAGTAGGGACTTTAACACATCACTTTCGGTGAAGCACAAGACATACAAAAAGAAGCTCAATAAAGACACGGAAGATCTAAATGCCACAATCAACCAACTTGATCTCGTAGACATATACAGAACACTCCACCCAACAGTAACCTAGGCAATAAAATCTATTAAGAAAACATTCCGCATCCCACTTTGAAATGTGGTGTCTGGGGTCATAAAAGCTAGCAATTAGCCATCTAAGATGCATCAATTGGTCTCCACCCACCTGGATCAAAGGAGAATGAACATCAAAGACATAAGGCGATTACAAGCCCAAGAGACAGAAAGGGCTACATGAACCAGAAACTACATCATCCTGAGACCAGAAGAACTAGATGGTACCCAGCTACAACTGATGACTGCCCTGACAGGGAACACAAGAGAGAACCCCTGAGGGAGCAGGAGAGCAATGAGATGCAGATCCCAATTTCTCATAACGCCAGACTTAATGGTCTTACTGAGACTGGAAGGACCCTGGTGGTCATGGCCCCCAGACCTTCTGTTGGCCCAGGACAGGAACCATTCCCGAAGCCAACTCTTCAGACATGGATTGGACGGGACAATGGGTTGGAGAGGGATGCTGGTGAGGAGTGAGCTTCTTGGATCAGGTGGACACTTGAGTCTATGTTGGCATCTCCTGCCTGGAGGGGAGATGAGAGCGTGGAGGGGGTTAGAAACTGGTGAAATGGACACGAAAAGAGAGGGTGTAGGGAGAGAACAGGCTGTCTCATTAGGGGGAGAGTAATTAGGAGTGTGTAGCAAGGCATATATGGATTTTTGTGTGAGAGACTGACTTGATTTGTAAACTTTCACTTAAAGCACAATGAAAATTTTAAAAAAAAGTTCATAGAAGGTTTAAAGTAGAAGTTTTTTTTTTAATGATTTTAAATTGTATCCATTTATACTCATATATGTATGGAAATATGTGCATGCATTACATATTATAATATATATATAGTATATATTACTTTTAGAATATATTGAGGTATTTTTATTACTTAATTCATAAATATTTCATGTACTTTAAAAAATATAAACTGTATGTTGGACAAATATTTTAATATTTATTTATAAGCTCTACCTTATTATGTAGTTTGTCTACTATTATATACAAGATTTCTCTTCTCGTTGTATATAGATCATTCAGAGATGTGCTAGTATCATCATTATTAGTGTTTGTCTATTTCTTATTCTATGCCTTCTTTCAACAATTTTCTTGAAATGGTTGTTGTATTTAATGGTACATAAATATTGATAACTTTATTTTCACAGTTTTTAGCATCATAAAGTGTCTGTTTTTATTTTTTTGTGTGTTGGCCTGAATTACACCAAGACTGATACCAAGATCTGAACTACTACTTTATTTGTATTTCTCTTCTTTCTATAACTTCACCTATCATTTGATTTATCTAAATCTAAATGCACATACATACACATATGCACATGCATACATAGTAGACTATAAATATCTTAACAATATTTGACATATGAACCTAAACGGTCCTTTGGATAGAATAATCTAATCTGATTCTGATTTATTTCTTTTTTAAGAAAATTTCATAGATACAGCTGGAAGGGATATTTTGCCTTCATATATTATTTTGCATCACGTCCCTCCCTCCTGACCCCCAATGAATGAGATACTGCTAGGGGAGTTCTCAACACTCATTCTCTCTCCTTCTTCACTAATGGGGAAGCATATTTGTTCAGAGAGAAAAATAAGACCAGTTAGATACACCTACTCCGACTCCTAGCAACCCTACAGGACACAGCAGAACTGTCCCATATGGATTCCAAGGAATGCCTGGTGGATTCGAACTGCCAACATTTTGGTTAGCAGCCATACTTCTTAACCACTACACCAGCAGGGTTTCCTATATCTAGGTACATTAAAGTAAACCTGTGATCCAAATTTGATAAGATAAAATTTGGGTGGTCTACTGACAAATAATGTTAAAAGTTTTCCACCCATCTGTCTGGATCATGAGTCAATGACTAGATGCATACCAGTCAATTTACTACTATGAATAAAATAGGTCTGGCTGGACCACTGGGGAAAAAAATCTAGAACAAACCTTGTTTTTTATGAATTCATTGGTTTTACTAGTCCTAGAAAGCCCAGCTCCAAATTTCTAACCACATCGGGGGGAAAAAAAAGGACATCATATTTAGTTAAACAACTGCAAACAGTTTTTCTTACATGCATCTCAACGCAATTGTAACTGATACAGAGATATTGAAAATATTAAAAGTCAATTATCACTTTGGTTGCTGGATACCATTGAACACATTATTTTAATGCTATTGATAATAAAAGTATGATTCGTGGTGTCCTTATTCTGGGTCAGACACTGATTTTATCATAGATAATGTAGGAATTGTGGCTCCTTAGTTACCATTGGTATAAACGATATGCCAGCCACACTTCATGTCCCTGGACCTCCGAGATAAAGTGTTATTCCAGGAGCCATGGTGATGCAGTAAGTGGTTAAGAGCTCATCTACTAATCAAAAGGTCAAATCCATCAGTATCTCCTTGAAAACCCAGTGGAGTAGCTCTATTCTGTCCTATAGGTTCACTATGAGTCGGAATCGACCCAAAAGAAAGGGTTTATTTTTACTTTTTCTCTGAATACATTTAGCATTAAGGTGGATAGCTTTTGAAATGCTTGAGGCTCAGAGTTGGAGTCTCACAGTTCTGTAGGTTGGGCATCCTATTAGTTGATGCTTACTGGATGTGTTTGGTAAACTTTTTCCTTTTTTTTCTTTTATTTCTATGAGATAAGTTTTACAAGCATAATTATGACTTTCCTGTGTGATAGTTAGGGAGCTCTAATGGTTTTTTTTTTTTTTTTCTGTCATATTTGGAAAACCAGAGGTTCCCCCATGTCACCTAATAGAAAGGTGCCTGCAGTGAATTGCTTATCTAGTCCTCATTGCTATATTGTCATAGCAGAGATCTGTGGCATCACAGGGCCACTCAAATCATTGGTGACTTGTATTACCAGGTCATATTTCTCAAAATCCATATTACCAACCAAAAATTTCAACATGCTCAATTAGAAAGCACGCATTACAATACTGAAAACATGTCATCAAAATAAATAAATAAATATATAACTAAGGACAAAAAAGTGTAGTAAGTGTTAAACAATTGAACAAACCAAGATAATATAACTGGAATTATTAAAGAAGGAAATTGAAACAACTGGGCACTAAGAAGTCCAACAACAGGTATTTATCACACCCCTCTCCCCTTTTTTAATTGTAGACAAGCAAGTTTTTTTTTTTTTCCCCTAATGCATCAATGGGTATGTGATATCTTCAGGTTACTGTGATGATACGTGTTTCAAATCTCTCCTATGGTAGAATACATAGCAAAACTAAAAACAAGAAAAATTGAAACGTATTATTTATAATTTAATCACCAATATTTTATTCTAATCTAGCTGTATTTACAGTAATGTCTAAGAGCTAGGCTTGATTAAAATAAAAATCAAAAGACACAGTAATCACATCTCATATGTAGTTAATATTCTATCATCTTTACATTTTTAAATCAGTGTAGTTAATATTACATTATCAGCTCCTGTAAAAGAAGATAAGCATTTGTAATTATTTTTCTAGGAAATAAAATTATATTTCATTTTATTATTTCTAATCTCTGCTCAAACTCTTCTTATCTACGGCTAACATAAAACCATATGTAATTTAATCCATTTATTCTTTAATGATTTAGCTCAAAAGGACATTTACTTAAAGCTTTACAACTGGGAGAGGACGACTAATCAGATTTTATGAACTTAGAAGAACGGAGTGTGGTTGAGCCTCCCTTAAAACATCTGCTGGGAAGAAACAGAAGCATCAGTGAAATCTAGACTATTCTACATGAGCCAAAACTTATGAAATCCAAAACAAATCTTAAAGTTCTCTGGCTTCATGAGCCAACAAATTAGTCCTATTTTATGCAATATAAAATTGTTATTCTCGGTGAAATTTGAACAATCAAATCAGCAGCTCATATTTTCTGTTGTGTTCGGTTTCATAAAAGGCTGGCTGTATGATTTTACTTGGATAGTATAAATTTATTATATTATACAAATATAATTTCATTGGGTTCATTAAAATAATTTGAGAAATCTAGAGTCAACAAAACATGTGAACTCAAGGTACATTTAATTTTGTTCCTTATCAATGACTTGACTCTCTGAACTTGAAAAGCCATGACATATATTTCAGATTTGCTTTTCGAAGTAGAGTGGATTTGGAGAATTCTGTTATTATTTTATCTGTTTTTGTATGTCTTTCATTGGAATATTGGTTTTTGCTAATCTTTTACATTTTGCTCTGTCTTTATATTGTTTGATTTTTCTCCATAAGGTTTTTTTTTTCTTTTTCCAATATGCATCTACTTCATTAGCCTACTGAAGGAATAGTCTTTCATTGGAGATATATTGTTTATTAACTTACATTTTTAAATTTTATTTATTTTATGTTTGTATCATTATTTTCCTAAATATTAAAAATACATGATCTTGCCCTAGAGAATGTTGTTATCTAGTCAGGTAGACAAGATACGGTAATGAAAGTAAAGGTATATATCCTAAGTGCCAAATCAGTGCTTTAGGCATTGTTGGTATTGAGGCAAGGGCGGTTGAGTCAGAATATTTTTACTAATAGAGGGCATGCTTGATGCAGTATAATGGACAACAGAACTGTAAGAAATTTGTAGGAAATGCCACGCTTGAGGCCAATTCTTACTTACGGATCAGACCCAGGATTCTTTTTTAGAGACTAGCATTCAGAGTAGAAGATCAGGTTACAAGGGTTGCGACCAAATGGATTGGTCTACTGTATGGGTTTAAAAAAAAAAAAAAATGAATTCGAATAACAGAACAGGATTTATGGTGAGAAGGAAGTGACGGAAATACAACATGGTAATGAAAGAGTCACAGGAATAATGAGAGAAAATTAAAGCAGTTGCACAGAGGGGGAAAAGGGCCTAAAGGTTATTAGATACTGAAGCAAATTGAGGGTCATAAAAATCTTCTGTGTATGGCAGCAGACAGTTTTATATTATCAATGTTATATGAGTGTGTTAACCTGGTATTGCCAATTATTTTGACTTTTCATGAAATTTTTTTCTGTGTTATGTTCTGACCGTTTGGACATGGTAGGAGCAAACTAAATATATCTGTGAATCAGTGTATCCTAAGAATTCATTAGGGTATTTTCATGCTTCTAGTGATCTTTTTCATTAGAAATAGAAAATTTTAATTCTATTACTATGCATTTAAGTTTGTGATATTAATACATTTTTAGCTAACTATCCAAGCCTATATCCTTATTTACGTCTATATATTTATGTTTATCTATATATGTTTTTTTATATATGTGTATATATGCGTATATATATGTATGTATATATATATGTATATTTCTTATATATGTATATGGAAACCCTGGTGGCATAGTGATTAAGTGCTACAGCTGCTAACCAAAAGGTTGGCAGTTTGAATATACCAGGCGCTCCTTGGACACTCTGTGGGCAGTTTTACTCTGTCCTATGGGGTTGCTATGAGAAGGAATCGACTCAACGCCACTGGATTTGGTTTGGTTATATATGTATATCTAAATATATATATCTATATCTCCCCCACATGTCTGTCAGTTTGTCATACTGTGAGGCCTTTCGTGTTGCTATGATGCTGGAAGCTATGCTACAAGTATTCAAATACCAGTAGGGTCACCCATGGCAGAAAAGTTTCAGCTCAGCTTCTACACTGACAGACTAGGAAGAAGGACCTGGCAGTCTACTTCTGAAAAGATTTAGCCAGTGAAAACCTTATGAATAGCAGTGGAATATTGTCTGATATAGTGCCAGAAGATGAGCCCCCCCAGGTTGGAAGGCACTCAAAAGACAACTGGGAAAGAGTTGCCTCCTCAAAGTAAAGTTGACCTTAATGTCGTGGATGGAGTCAAGCTGTTGAGACCTTAATTTGCTGATGTGACATGACTCAAAATGAGAAGGAAAGCTGCAGCCATCCTTTAATAATTGGAACATAGAATGTACAAAGTACAAATCCAGAAAAATTGGAAATTGTAAAAAATGAAATAGAATGCATAAGCATCGATATACTAGGCATTAGTGAGCTGAAATGGACTGGTATTGGCCATTTTGAATTGGACAAACACATGGTCTACTATGTTGGGAATGACAACCTGAAGAGGAATGGTGTTGCATTCATCATCGAAAACAACATGTCAAGATCTATCCTGAAGTACGATGCTGTCAGTGATAGGATAATATCCATACGCCTAATTTTTTAAAAGGCAGACCAGTTAATATGACTATTATTCAAATTTACACACCAACCACTAAGGCCAAAGATGAAGAAACTGAAGATTTAACCAACTGCTGTGGCCTGAAATTGATCGAACATCCAATCAGGATGCTTTGATAATTACTGGTGATTGGAATGTGAAAGTTGGAAACGAAGAAGCATTGGTGGTTGGAAAATATGGCCATGGTGATAGGAATGATGCCAGAGATTGCACGATAAGAATTTTGCAAGACCAAGGACTTCTTCATTGCAAGTACGTTTTTTCACCAACATAAATAGCAACTATACACAAGGACCTGGCCAGGTGGAATACACAGGAATTGAATTGACTACATCTGTGGGAAGAGACAATGGAGAAGTTCAATATCATCAGTCAGAACAAGGCCAGGGGCCGATTGTGGAACAGATCATCAATTGCTCATATGCAAGTTCAAGCTGAAGCTGAAGAAAATCAGAGCAAGTCCACGAGAGCCAAAACATGACCTTGAATATATCCCACCTGAATTTAGAGACCATCTCAAGAACAGGTTTGATGAGTTGAACACTGATAACTGAAGACCAGACGAGTTGTGGAATGACATCAAGGACACCGTACATGAAGAAAGCAGAGGATCTGTAAAAAAAAAAAAAAAAAAAAAACAGGAAAGAACGATAGATAAGTGGTACATTGGTGAAGGATAAGACAGCACACAATACTGGAGAAGCCAGCACAACTTGTACAAGGCAAGGTCATGGAAGCTCCATAGATACATCCAAACTCCCTGAGGGACCGAATTGCTGGGCTGAGGGTTATAGAGCCCGTGGTCTCGGGGAACATCTAGCTCAATTATCATAACATAGCTTATAAAGAATATGTTCTACCTTCTTTTTTGGTGAGTAGTGTCTGGGGTCTTAAAAGCCCCTAGAGGCCATCTAGGATACTCCACTGGTCTCAGCCCTTTGGGAGCAAGGAAGAATGAAGAAAACTAAAGACCTGAGGGAAAGATTAATCCAAAGGACTGATAGACCACATCTACCATGGCTTTCACCAGGCAGAGTCCAGTACAATCAGATGCTGCCCAGCTACCACCACTGACTGCTCTGTCAGCGATCACAATATAGGGTCCCAGCTGAGCTGGAGAAAAATGTAGAACAAAATTCTAATTCAAAAAGAAAGACCAGAACTTTTGGCCAACATGAACATGATGCCGTAGACAGAAGTACCATGTCGTCCCTCCACAGCAAAGACCCAAAAAACTAAGTAAAACAGAGACAAATGTTATTCCTGGAATCTGAAGTGATAAAGATCTCAGCCAAGCACCGAATGGAATAAGAAACTGACAGAGGGCAGAGAGTGAGGAGAGATACGGGCTGAAGACCCCATCAGCTAACACAGCACGGATCCATCATCTTGGACTCCTGTCGGAGATCTGCAGACAGGGAGCACAGGAAAACAGCTTCACAGAACTCCCAGCAGGAGACAGAGCACCTGGTAACCAGTAATACACACTTTCCCAGCCCCCATCCTCTCCATGCTGCTCTACCTCTGAGCTTCCTAGCTGGCTGTGGTGGCTCGGCTGGCCCAGAAGTGCAGCGTCTGTGCCGCTTGGATTTGCTGCACCCACATTGGAGAGCGGTAGACAGGGAGTACGAGAAAGCAGCTTCATGAATTTCCCAGCAGGAGACAAAGCACCCACTTGGGAGCCCCATCTAGCCAGGCTGCACTTCATGGCTTAGAAGCAACTCCCTGAATCTGCACAGCCACATAGTTGGGAATCCCTGGGGGCTATTCTTTGTTTTTCTTTCCCCTCTTTCTTTCTCTTGTTCTTTCCTTCCTTTTCTCTCTCCTTTTCCCTTTCTGTCTTTGTCCATTTCTCAGTTCTCATCTCTCTACACTTATCTTCCTTACCTATCTCCTGAAAATCTGGTGCTGTGTGACATCTATACCCCCTCTAGCCAGGCTATACTGCACAGCCTGGGAGCCACTTCCCCAGTTTTAGCAGCCCCACCAGTGGGAAACTGGGACTCCTGGAGAATTTTCTTTTCCGAATTTTTATCTATTTTTTCTTTCTTTTTTTTTTATTTTTTTCCTTTTTGCTTTTCTCCATTTCTCGATTTCTCATCTATCCACTCCATTGGTAAACTCCCTTAGCACTCT
Organism: Elephas maximus indicus; assembly: GCF_024166365.1. NCBI lineage: Eukaryota > Metazoa > Chordata > Mammalia > Proboscidea > Elephantidae > Elephas > Elephas maximus. The sequence continues at coordinate 34,027,090 of NC_064820.1, read as the reverse complement.
GTTTTTTCATTTTTTATTTCCTTGTTTGTTTTGGCTACTCTTTCTCTCTCCTTTTTCCCATACCCGTATTAGCTCCACACATCACGAACCACCTCCCCTCCCTTTCCTGCCTGCCTGCACAGTACACTGACCATCACACCTTCAAGCAGCACAGGCCTGGCCTATTGGAACCTGCCAGCACTGATTCCTGGCCTGCCCTGTTGGCCCTAGTACATGCCACAAACAACCCACCCCTCCACTTCAGCTAAATTTGCCCTGCTGCACCATAGCTGAATGACTGGCCCTGCCCATTGGACAAGGTGGTGCAAAGTACAGTGGCTACAGACAATCAAACAACAAAGAATTGCACAGCCTGCCAGCTCAGACATAACCAAATAAAACAAAAAAGTGAGATGAAACAAACAAATCTACAATCAAGGAATGAAGAAAATAACTACTGAATGTCCTAAAACAGTAAAAAATATCAAAACATATTTTTAAAAAAAGGAAAAGATGGTTCCAGTAGGTGTCCAAAATAAAACACCAGATGACTTTCCAGTAGAAGAAAAGGCACTAGAACTACCTGAGAGAAAATTCAAATCTTTAATATTCAGAGCAGTCCAAGAGTTGAAGCAAAAAGTAGACAAAATGAGGAAAAAACAGACACATTTATGGAAAAAGCAGACAAAATCATGGAAAATACAGGAAAAAAAATTGGAACAATTCAGGAAAATAGTACAGGAAGAAAACGCCAAAATAAATTCACAACTAAAAATCATTCAAAAGAATTAGAAATCCAAAAGAAAAACAACAAGATTTCAGATATGGACAGTGTCATAGAGTGGCTGAGGAGCAGGTTTGAAAGAATGGAAGACAGAATCAGCAAAATTGAAGACAAACACTTGGAAACAACTCTGAGGAAAAATCAGACAAAAGAATGAAGAAACCCTGAGAATTATATGGGATAAAATCAAAAGGAAAAATTTGCAAGTAATCGGAATCCCAGAACAGGGAGAGCAAACACAGAGAGGATCATTGAAGAATTGCTGGTAGAAAACTTCCCTAATATCATGAACATTGAAAAACCAACCATCCAAGAAGCTCAATGAACTCCCTATATGATAGACTCCAAAATAAAAACACCAAGGCATATCATAATCACACTCACTAAAACCAAAGACAAAGAAAAAATCCTGCGAGCATCTTCAGAGTAAAAAAAAAGTCACATACAGAGGAGAAACAATAAGACTAAGATCTCATTATTCAGCAGAAACCATGCAGGCAAGAAGGCAATGGGATGACATATATAAAACTTAAAAAAAAAAAAAAATTGCCAACCAAGAATAACATATCCTGCAAAACTTTTGTTCAAATATGATGGTGAAATTAGGGCATCTCCAGATAAACAGAAATTAAAGGAATATGTAAAAACCAAAGCAAACTTACAAGAATTATTAAAGGGATTCCTTCGGTCTGAGAACAAACAACATCAGACCACAGCCTGAATTTAAGGGGCAAGATTGGACCAGCCAGATACCAACATAGGAAATGAACACTCAAGGACTAACCAAAACCAAAATAATTCCAGTAGGGAGCCAGATAGTTTAATCTGTAAATGACAGCAACTTCAGAACAATAAAAGAGGTAATAAATGGTATAGGTATAGAACTTTATAATGGAGAGGAAGGCAAGGTGACACCAAGTAATAAAGGACTGGTTCAAACCTAGGAAGATACTGGTAAATTTTAAGGTAACCACAAAGAAAGTTATAAAAACTACTCATCAAAATAAAGAAGAAAAACATAAAGTCCCGATAAAAACAAAACCTACAGAAACAAAAGAAATCCACAAACAAAAGGAACTCAGCACAGGAAAATAAGAGCGAGAAAGAAAATGTTAGCTACCACAAAAAAAAAAAAAAGCACTAAAAAATGACAGCAATAAACTCACACATATCAATAATTACACTGAATGTAAATGGCTTAAATGCACCCATAAAGAGACACAGAGTGACAGAATGGCTAAAAAAAAACTGAATCTATCAATATGTAGTCTACAAGAGACACATTTTAGAAACAAAGATGCAAATTTATTAAAAACCAAAGGATGTAAAAAATATATATATATCCAGCAAAAACTACGAAAAAAGAGCAGGAGCGGCGATACTAATCTCAGATAAGATGGAGTTTAAAACAAAATCCATCATATGAGACTAAGAAGGGCACTATATAATGATTAAAGAGGCAATCCGTCATGAAGACTTAACCATAATAAACATCAACACACCCAACGGCAGACCTCTAAAATAGATAAACTCAAACAGCCCTGAAAACAGAAATTGACAATTCCACAATAATTCTAGGCGACTTCAACACACCACTCTGAATAAAGGAGAGAACATCTAGAAAGAAACTCAGCAAAGGTACAGAAGAGTTAACAGCCAACTTGATCTCATGGACATTTATAGAACACTCCACCCAACAACTACAAAGTAAACATTCTTTGCCAACACACATAGAATGTTCTCCAGAATAGACCACATATGAGGCCACAGAGCAACCCTCAACAAAACCCAAAACACTGACCCATTGCCTTCTCTGACCACAATGCCATCAAAGTAGAAATTAACAACATAGTCAATAAAACACAGGTAAATATTCTTCGGGTTTAAATATCCTTCTGGTATTCTCTGCTTTCAGCCAGGATCTATCTGACATCAGCGATGATATCCCTGCTTCCATGTCCTTTTCTGAGAGGAAAGATGTTTACCTGTGTTTTATTGACTATTCAAAGGCTTTCACCTGTGTGGATGATAACAATTTATGGATAACACTGAAAAGAATTGAAATTCCAGAATGCTTAATTGTGCTCATGAGGAAACTGTGCATAGATCAAGAGACAGCAGTTCGAACAGGACAAGGGGATACTGCATGGTTTAAAGTCAGGAAAGGTGTGTGTCTAGGTTGTATCCTTTTACCAAAATTATTTAATCTGTATGCTGAGCAAATAATCGAGAAGCTGGTCTATATGAAGAAGAATGGGGAATCAGGACTGGAGAAAGACATATTAAAAACCTGCATCACGCAGATGACATAACCTTGCTTGTTGAAACTGAAGAAGACTTGAAGCACTTACTGATAAAGATCAAAGACCACAGCCTTCGGTATGGATTATATCTAAACATAAAGAAAAAAAAAAATCCTCACAACCGGACCAATAAGCAACATCATGATGAATGGGGAAAAGATTGATGTTGTCAAGGATTTCATTTTACTTGGATCCGCAATCAACATCCATGGAAGCTGAAGTCAAGAAATCAAAAGATGCATTGCATTGAGCAAATCTGCTGCAAAAGCCTTCTTTAAAGTGTTGAAAAGCAAAGCTACCACCTTGAAGACTAAGGTGCACCTGACCCAAGCCATGATGTTTTCAATCGCCTCCTATGCATGTGAAAGCTGGATAATGAATAAGGAAGATAGAAGAAGAATTGACACCTTTGAATTGTGATGTTGGAGAAGAATATTGAATGTACTTTCAACTGTCAAAAGAAAGGACAAATCTGTCTTGGAAGAAGTACAACCATAATGCTTCTTAGAAGTGAGGATGGTGAGACTACATTTCACATAATTTGGACATGTTGTCAGGAGGGATCAGTCCCTGGAGAAGGGCATCATACTTCGTAAAGTAGAAGGTCAGCTAAAAAGAGGAAGACCCTCAGTGATAGATTGACACAGTGACCACAACAATGGGCTTAAGCATACCAATTGTGAGGAGACCCGGCAGTGTTACGTTCTGTGGTACATAATGTCGCTACGAGTTGGAATGGACTCTATGGCACCTAACAACAATGGCAACAATATATCTATATAAATATCTTTCTGTATGTTTGTTACCAGACTAAGACAGGCTAGGAAGAAAGGCCTACCAGTCTGCTTCTGAAAATTAGTGAAAACTCTATGGATCACAAGGGTCCAATCTGTAACTAATCATTGAGATGGCACAGGACCAGGTGGAGTTTTGCTCATTTGACCATGGTGTCACCATGAGTCAGTGATAACCAGGAATTGGGGGCTGATTTGATTGCATATAACAACATCTATGTGTATACTTAAGCCTATGTCTGTTTCTGCAATCTATTTACAGGATTAGGCAACGTTTGGTTCTGTTATACACAAGGTCGTTATGAGTAGGAGCTGAATAGATGGCACCTAACAACATCAACACCGACATCTTTATTTGCCAATAAAATATAATCAAAATAAAGATGACTTTCTTTCTTTAAAAAAAAATTACGATTTCCTATAGTTTATCGGAAAGCCAGAGTTTAAACAAAATGAATTATTCTTGAACGTCTAAAGAATTCAGCAGAAACGTTCTTTTTCTGTAATTTTTAAGAAATATTTGTGTTAGGTACTGAAAGAACTCCAGATAGAATTTATTAACAAAATCATCACTTTAGTTATTTTTAATAAACTCCGTGTACATTAGACATTTTGTTTATTCTTCTCGATTTTATTCATAAATTTATAGGTATGCCCTGAGGACTTGCTTTGTGAAAAACTCTTCTCTAGGCACTGGCAATGTAGTAGTAAATGAAACAGAAAATATTTAGCTCTAGTCAAACATATAATGGGAAAGACAAACTACATATATGTATATATATATGTATATCATCAGTCAGAAGCAGGCCAGGGGCCGACTGTGGAACAGACCATCAATTGCTCTTATGCAAGTTCAAGCTGAAACTGAAGAAAATCAGAGCCAGTCCACGAGAACCAAAATATGACCTTGAGTATATCCCACCTGAATTTAGAGACCAACTCAAGAATAGATTTGATGCATTGAACACTAGTGACCGAAGACCAGATGAGTTGTGGAATGACATCAAGGACATCATCCATGAAGAAAGCAAGAGGTCACTGAAAAGACAGGAAAGAAAGAAAAGACCAAGATGGATGTCAGAGGAGACTCTGAAACTTGCTCTTAAGCATCAAGCAGCTAAAGCAAAAGGAAGAATTGATGAAGTCAAAGAATTTAACAGAAGATTTCAAAGGGCCTCTCGAAAAGAGAAAGTATTATAATGACATGTGCAAAGAGCTGGAAATGGAAAACCAAAAGAGAAGAACATGCTCAGCATTTCTCAAGCTGAAAGAACTGAAGAAAAAATTCAAGCCTTGAGTTGCAATAGTGAAGGATTCCATGGGGAAAATATTAAACGACGCAGGAAGCATCAAAAGGAGATGGAAGGAATACAGAGAGTCATTATACCAAAAAGAATTAGTAGATATTCAACCATTTCAATAGGCTGCATATGATCAGGAACCGATGGTACTGAAGGAAGAAGTCCAAGCTGCTCTGAAGGCATTGGCAAAAAACAAGGCTCCAGGAATTGATGGAATATCAATTGAGATGTTTCAACAAACAGATGCAGCATTGGAGGTGCCCACTCATCTATGCCAAGAGATATGGAAGACAGCTTCCTGGCCAACTGACTGGAAGAGATCCATATTTATGCCTATTCCCAAGAAAGGTGATTCAACCGAATGTGGAAATTATAGAACAATATCATTAATATCCCACGCAAGCAAAATTTTGCTGAAGATCATTCAAAAACGGCTGCAGCAGTATATTAACAAGGAACTGCCAGAAATTCAGACTGGTTTCAGAAGAGGATGTGGAACCAGGGATATCATTGCTGATGTCAGATGGATCCTGGCTGAAAGCAGAGAATACCAGAAGGATGTTTACCTGTGTTTTATTGATTATGCAAAAGCATTCGACTGTATGGATCATAACAAATTATGGATAACAGTACAAAGGATGGGAATTCTGGAACACTTAAGTGTGCTCATGAGGAACCTTTACATAAATCAAGAGGCAATTTTTTGGACAGAACAAGGGGATACTGATTAGTTTAAAGTCAGGAAATGTGTGCGTCAGGGTTGTATTCTTTCACCATACCTATTTAATCTCTATGCTGAACAAATAATATGAGAAACTGGACTATATGAAGAAGAACAGGGCATCAGGATTGGAGGAGGGCTCATTAACAACCTGTGTTATGCAGATGACACAACCTTGCTTGCTGAAAGTGAAGAGGACTTGAAGCATTTACTAATAAAGATCAAAGAGCACAGCCTTCAGTATGGATTACACCTCAACATAAAGAAAACAAAATCGTCACAACTGGACCAGTGAGCAACATCGTGATAAACGGAGAAAAGATTGAAGTTGTCAAGGATTTCATTTTACTTGTATGCACAATCAACAGCCATGGAAGCAGCAGTCAAGAAATCAAATGACACATTGCATTGGGCAAATCTGCTGCAAAGGACCTCTTCAAAGCTTTGAAAAGCAAAGATGTCACCCTGAAGACTAAGGTGCACCTGACCCAAGCCATGGTATTTTCAGTCACATCATATGCATGTGAAAGCTGGCCAGTGAATAAGGAAGACCAAAGAAGAGCTGACGCCTTTGAGTTTTGGTGTTGGTGAAGAATATTGAATATACCATGGACTGCCAAACGAACAAATCTGTCTTGGAAGAAGTGTGACCAGAATGCTCCTTAGAAGCAAGGATGGCGAGACTGCGTCTTGCATACTTTGGACATGTTGTCAGGAGGGATCAGTTCCTGGAGAAGGACATCATGCTTGGCAGAGTGCAGGGTCAGCAGAAAAGAGGAAGACCCTCAACAAGGTGAATTGACACAGTGGCTGCAACAATGAGCTCAAGCATAACAACAATTGTGAAGATGGTGCAGGACCAGGCAGTGTTTCGTTCTGTCGTGCATAGGGTAGCTATGAGTCGGAACCGACTCGACAGCACCTAACAACAAAAATAACAATGTATATGTATATATATACATATACATATGTATATATACCAAAAACCAAACCCGTTGCCTTCGAGTCAATTCCAACTCATAGTGACCCTACAGACAAAGTAGAACTAACCCATATGGTTTTCAAGGAACGCCTGGTGGATTCAAGCTTCAGACCATTTGTTTAGCAGCTGTAGCTCTTTACCACTACACCACCAGGGTTTCCTGAATATATATATGTGTGTGTGTATATACATATATATATAATTTGTTGTTGTTAGATGCCATTCCAGTCAATTTCAACTAATAGAGACCATATATACATGTAGCATACGATCAAGAATGGATGGTATTGAAAGAGGAAGTCCAAGCTGCACTGAAGAAGGCATTGGAAAAAACAAACAAACAAAAAACAAGTCTCCAGGAATTAATGGAATACCAATTGAGATGTTTCAACAAATGAATGAAACACTGGAAGCATTCACTCATCTATACCAAGAAATTTGGAAGACTACTACCTGGCCAACAAATTATGGATAACGTTACAAAGAACGGGATTCCAGAACACGTTATTGTGCTCATGAGAAATCAGTACATAGTCCAAGATGCAGTCATTCATACAGATCAAGAAGATACAGTGTGGTTTGAAATTAAGAAATGTGTAAGAGTTGTATTCCTTCACCATATGTATTTGATCTGTACCCTGAACAAATAATCCCAGAAGTTGGACTACATGAAGAAGAACTCAGCATCAGAACTGGAGCAAATCTCATTAACAACCTGCATTATGCAGTTGACACAATCTTGTTTGCTGAAAGCAAAGAGGACATGAAGCACTTACTGAAGAAGATCAAAGACTACAGTTTTAAGTATGGATTACTTCTCAACACAAGAAAAAAAAAAAATTACTATTGAACCAATAAACAACATCATGATAAATGGAAAAAAAAAAAAAGGTTGAAGTTGTCAAGGATTTCATTTTTCTTGGATATATAATCAACTCCCATGGAGGTAGCAGTCAAGAAATCAAAGGACATGCTGCACTGGGCAAATATGCTGCAAAAGACCTCTCTAAAGTGTTAAATACAAATATGTCACTTTGAGAACTAAGATGTGCCTGACCCAAGTCAGGGTATTTTCAATCACCTTATATTATCAGGAGGGATCATTTCCTTGGGAAAGACATCATGCTTGGCGTAGTACAGGATCAGTGAAAAAAAGGAAGACCCTCAAGGAGATGGATCGACACAGTGTCTGCATCAATGGTCTCAAACAGCAATTATTGTGAGGATGACACGTGACTGGGTAGTGTTTCCTTCTGATTTACGTACGGTTGCTATGAGTTGGAACCAACTAGATGGCAACAACAGAAACGGGAATTTAATCGTTGGAGGGAGAAGTGGAAGGAGGGCAATTTTGAATCTTCAGAAAGCAAGGCCAGGGAGGCCTAATTGGGAAGATAGATTCTGAGTAAAACCTGCAGGAAATAAAGCAATATATCTGAATATACCTTGTGGAAGAATGTTATGGACCAATGTTTCTCAACATTTTTTTTTGTTTCATTATCTCCCACTTTAAGGAACTGTTTAAATATTTTGTTACTCCCCTTCCCCATCACCATTTTAAATACTAAGGAATAAGTTTTATTGGACAGAGTTGAACATTACAGGACCACAAGCAATAGTAACATCCAAGAATTTTTTGTCCTCCAAGAACCGTTTTTTTTACTCCCTTAGGGATGATATTGCCCCTGTTAAGAATGTATGTTCTAGACTTAGAAACAACAGATGCGACAATTCTAAAGTCTTGATGTGGGAGCATTTCCATATCCAGCCACAACAAGAAAGCAAGGAGCGGAGGCAGGTGGAAGTTGTGAGAAAGCTGTAGGAAAATCAGTAAGAGAGAGAAGCGAGATCATATGAAGGTTTATAAGTCGTAGTCCAGGCTTTGGTATACTCAGAAATCTTTAAGTAAAAGAGCGGCATGATCTGACTTAAGTTTTGACAGATCACTTCTGATGCTCTGTCCAGTCTGGCGGAAACCATTTAGAAGACCCATGTTATCAGGACTAGAGGTATAATTCTGGTAGTTCAGTGCACAATGAAAATGCCGGGTTGCTTGCTACAGAATTATTAAGAGTCTTAGGAAGCCAAGAGAAGAACATTAAACTCAGTGTAGAGACCTGTGAGATTGCACAGGCGTCACATGAAGCTGGTCCTGTTTACAAAAATGCTTGAATCAGGAGGTAACTTTGGAGGTGGTGAAAAGAAAGTAAAAGTTGGATATCGAAGGCAGAGCCAATGGGATTCCATCATAATGTGCATGAGAGATATGAGGGAAAGAGAGAGGACAAGCATAAACTTAGCTTTTGGCTTAAAAAATTGAAAGATGAAGTAGAACTTTACTGAAAAAAAGCGCAAAGGGATTGGCTTTTTTTTTTTTTTAACCAGCCTTATTCTTTCAATTCCCTATATGATATTCTTTCTAAATTATAACTTATTTCATATATTTAATCTGCCTTATTATGTAATCTTAAGAGATATTTTTGTTTTTTAGAAAAATCAAAGCCAGAAATATTGCAATTATGTGAAAAGTAAAATGCTCATGTTATAATTATGCAGATTACAACTTCTTGAAATTAAACCAGTTTCAGTGTTTATTAATGAGAATGTATTAATAATTATCCTCTAAATATCATGGTTACATTATTGTATTTGATTCTACTTCCGTCTTTAAAACTCACAATTAATTAAACTATTACAAAAGGCCTATTGATAAACTAAATATTGTCTTTCATATATCAAGCAAAATATCAATAGTGATATTTTCATATCTAATTTTTAAATCCCAAATTTAGGATTAAATGCCTTCTTGCTACCACTTGTCTGTCAGTTTGTCTTATTGTGGTAGCTGGCATGTCATTGTGATGCTGGAAGCTATGCCACCAGTATTTCAAGTACAAACAAGGTCACCCATGGTAGACAGTTTCAGCAAAGTTTCCGGAATAAGACAGACTAGGAAGAGGAAACTGGCTAATTACTTCTGAAAAAATTGGCCAGTGAAAGCCTTATAAATAGTGGCAGAACATTGTCTGATATATTACCACAAAAATGAACCCCTCAGGTTAACAAACACTCAAAATACAACTGGAGCTGCCTCCTCAAAGTAGAGACTACTTTAATGATTGGGTGGAGTCAAGTTTTCAGGACCTTCATTAGCTGATGTGGAAACTCAAATTGAGAGGAAACAGCTGCAAACATCCATTAATAATCAGAAGGTGGATTGAAGAAATATGAATCAAGGAAAATTGGAAGCTGTCAAAAACAAAACAGAATGAATATGGATTGACATTCTAGGCATCAATGAGCTGAAATGAAATGATTTGTAGTTGTTATTAGGTGCCATTGAGTCCATTCTGACACACAGAGGGCCTATGTATAGCAGAATGGAACACTGCCAGTCCTAGGCCATCCTCACAATCATTGTATTTGAACTCACTGTTGCAGCCACTGTGTAAATCCATCTTGTTGAAGGTCTTCCTCTTTTTCGCTGACCCTTTACCAAGCATGATGTCCTTCTCCAAGGACTGATCCCTACGATAACATGTCTGAAGTATTCAAGACTTAGTCTTGCCATCCTTGCTCCAAAGGAGCATTCTGATAGTATTTCTTCCAGGACAGATTTGTTCATTCTTTTGACAGTTCGTGGTATACTCAATATTCTTCTCCAACACCACAATTCAAAGGCATCAATTCTTCTTCGGTCTTCCTTATTTATAGTCCAGCTTTTGCATGCACACAAGGTGACTGAAAACACCTTAGCTTGGGTCAGGGGTACCTTAGTCCTCAAGGTAACATCTTTGCTTTTCAATACTTTAAAGAGGTCTTTTGCAGCAGATTTGCCCAGTGATTTCTTGACTGCTGCTTCCATGGGTGTTGATTGTAGATCCGAGTAAAGTGAAACCCTTGACAACTTCAAACATTTCTCTGTTTATCATGATGCTGAATACTGGTCAAGTTTGAGGATTTTTGCTTTATTTATGTTGAGGTGTAATCCATACTCAAGGCTGTGGTCTTTGATCTTCATTAGTAAATGCTTCAAGTCCCCTTCACTTTCAGCAAGCAAGGTTGTGTCACCTGCAAAACACAGGCTGTTAATGAGCCCTCCTCCAATCCTGATGCCCTGTTCTTCTTCATATAGTTCAGCTTCTGGGATGATTTTCTCTGCATACAGATTGGGTAAGTATGGTGAGAGGATACAACCCTGACACACACCTTTCCTGATTTTACCATGCAGTATCCCTTTGTTCTCTTTGAAGAACTGCCTCTTGATCCATGTACAGGTTCCTCATGAGCACAATTAAGTGTTCTGGAATCCCCATTCTTAGCAATGCTATCCATAATTTGTTATAATCCACACAGCCAAATGACCGCATAGTCAATAAAACAAAAGTAAACATCTTTTTGATATTCTTTGCTTTTAGCCAGAATCTGTCTGACATCAGTAATGATATCCATGGTTCCACATCCTCTTCTGAATCTGGCTTGAATTTCTGTCAATTCCCTGTTAATATACTGCTGTGGCTGATTCTGAATGCTCTTCAGCAGAATTTTAGATTAGTGTGATATTTATGATATTGTTTGATAATTTCTGCATTCAGTTGGATCACCTTTTTTTGGAATAGGCATAAATATCGATATCTTCCAGTCAGTTGGCCAGGCAGCTGTCTTCCAAATTTCTTGGCAGAGAACAGTGCACACTTCCAGTACTGCATCCGTTTGGTGAAACATCTCATTTGGTATTCCATCAATTCCTGGAGCCTTATTTTTCACCAATGCCTTCAGTTCAGCTTGGACTTCTTCCTTCAGTGCTATAGGTTCCTGATCATATGGTGCCTCCTGAAATGGTTGAATGTCTGCCAATTTTTTCTTGTACAAAGACTGTGTATTCCTTCCATCTTCTTTTGGTGCTTAAATATCAAACAACACAGGATGCATCAAAAGAAGATGGAAGGAATACACAGAGTCCCTGTACCAAAGAGAATTAATAGATGTCTCACCATTTCAGGAGGTAGCGAGAAATGATAGAGGGCCTTTTAATTAGACAATCATATGTTCAGCTCTCCTAAAAAAAAAATAATATTTTTTTATGTCCTTTTTTGCTATGCTAGGAATGATAAATTGAAGAAGAATTGTGTCTCATTCATTGTCAAAAAGAACATCTCAGATTTATTTTTAAATACAACCCTGTCAATGGTAGGATAATATCCATACACATTCATGGAAGACCAGTTAATTAGACAATCATTGGAATTTGGTTACAAACCAGTAATGTCAAAGATGTAGAAATTGAAGATTTTTTTTACCAACTTCTGCAGTCTGAAATTGATCAAAAGTGCAATCAAGATGCATTGATAATTACTAGTGTTTGGGATGTGAAAGCTGGAAACAAAGAAGAAGAATCAGTAGTTGGAAAATATGACCTGGATGAAAAAAAAAATAGCCTTAGAAACCACGTGACAGTTTGCAAGACCAATGATGTATTCATTGAAAATACCTTTTTCAACAACATAAAAGACAGCTATACATGTGGACATCACTGGATGGAATATACAGGAATCAAATTGACTACTACATCTGTGGAAGAGACAATGGAAGCTCAATATAAACAGTCAGACCAATTCTGTGGCTGACTGTGGAACAGACCATCAATTGCACATATGCAAGTTCAAGTTCAAGCTGAAGAAATTAAAACAAGTCCACAAGAGCCAAAATATGACCTTAAGTATATCCCATCTGAATTTACAGACCATCTCAAGAATAGATTTGAGGAATTGAATACTAATGACTGGAAACCAGACAAGGTGTGGAAGGACATCATACGTGAATAAAGCAAGAGGTCATTAAAAAGACAGGAAAGACAAGACCAAAATGTCAGAAGAGACTCTGAAATTTGCTCTTGAAACTCAAGTAGCTAAAGCAAATAAAAGAAATAATGAAGTAAAACAGCTGAACAGAAGATTTCGAAGACAAAGTGAAGTGTTATAATGACATATACAAAGACTTAGGGGTTAGAAAATTGAAAGGGAAGAAGTCGGCATTTCTCAAGCTGAAGAACTGAAGAAAAAATTCAGACTTCCAGTTGTGATACCAAAGAATTCTATGGGCAGAATATTGAATGAGTCAGGAAGATGGAAGGAATACTCAGAGTCACTGTATCAAAAAGAATTGGTCAACACTTATTCATTTCAGGAGGTAGCATATGATCAAGAATCTATGGTATCGAAAGAAGCCTAAGCTGCACGGAAGGCATTGTCAAAAAACAAGTCTCCAAGAATTGACAGAATAGCAATGGAGATGTTTCAACAAACAGATGCAATGCTGAAAGTGTTCAGTTGTCTGTGCCAAAAAATTTGAAAGACAGCTACCTGGCCAACTAACTGGTACGGATGCTTTTTTTTTTTTTTTCTGAAGATAATTCAAAAACAGTTGCAACATTACATCAACACAGAACTGCCAGAGATCCAGTTCCAGTTCAGAAGAGAACATGAAATGAAGGATAGCATTAATGCTAACAAATTGATCTTGGCTGAAAGCAGAGAATACCAGAATGATGTTTTCCTGTGTTTTATTGACTAGGCAAAGGCGTTTGACTGTGTGGATCATAAAAAGTTATGAACAGCATTTCAAAGAATGGAAACTCTAGAACACTTAATTGTATTATGCAGATCCTGTACATAGACCAAGAGGTAGTAGTTGAATAGAACAAGGGGATACTGCATGGTTTAAAATCAGGAAAGGTGTTCATCAGGGTTGTATCTTTTCACTATATTTATTCATACCATATGTTGATCAAATAATCCATAAAGTTGGACTATAAGAAGAAGAACTCAGCATTTCAGGAAGACACATTAACAACCTGTGATATGCTGATGACACAACCTTGTTTGCCAAAAGTGAAAAAGTCTTGAAGCACTTAAACTGATAAAGATCAAAGATACAACCTTCAGTATGGATTGCACCTCAACAGAAAGAAAAAAAACCATCACAAGTGGACCAATAAGCAGCATCATAACAAAGGCAGAAAAGATTGAAGTTGTCTAGGATTACATTTTACTTTCAACACTGATGGAAGCAGCAGTCAAGAAATTGAATGACCCATTTTACTGGAGAAACCTGCTGCAAAGTGTCAAAAAAAAAATGTCACTTTAAGGACTAAGGTGCGCCTGACCCAAGCCATGGTATTTTCAGTGGCCTCATATGCATTCCAAAGCTGGACATTAAGGAAGATGGAAGAAGAACTGATGCCTTTGAATTATGTTGGTGGCAATGAATATTGATTGTATCATGGACTGCCGGAAGAATGAACAAATCTGTCTTAGAAGAAGTACAGCCAGAATGCTCCCTAGAAGCAAGGATGGTGAGACTTCCTCTCATGTACTTTGGATATGTTACCAGGAGGAACTAGTTCCTAGAGAAGGACATCATGGTTGGTAAAGCACATGGTCAATGAAAAAGAAGAACACCCTAAAGGAGATGGACTGACACAGTGGCTACAATAATAGGCTCAAAAACACTGCAAATTGTGTGTACGGCACAGCACTGGACAGTGATTTGGAATTATAAAATAATAATAATGCATAAACACAATAACATATTTTGAGATAGAAATTGGTAAGACTTTGGGTATAGTAAGTTTACTATTTTTTAAAGATCACATCTGGTATTTTCTACTAAAAATTTAAAATATGTATATTAAATGAAACACAAACTATACTTTTCTGTAACTACCCCTTTTTCTTAATAGCATTCCTCCCTTATGTCAACTTTTTGTTCTCTAATTTAAAATGCCCTGGGAACACAAATGTCAAATAAATTGCCTGTGATTGCCTTTGTACTTGTTATTAAATTCAATTAACAAGTATACTCTAAATATATTTGAAAATGTAGGTATGTGTTCAGGCTTTAATTTTTGTGCTAATCTTTTGCTTATTTTCTGATCACTGTTGGGGGGGAAAAAAACCTTAAGAAGCTCTTCAGGCTCCACTCTTGAGGTCAACAATGAGAGTGGGAGCAGAGAGCTGATAAAACAGAGTGAAAAGGCAGAGAAGCCACTCATGATTATTTCCGAGATGTCTGTTTTGCAGAAAGATCTTGTTATCTCGAAACTGAAGAAGATTATAAAGGTTATTTTTCAAGGTATGGGATATGTCAAAAATCTACTCAATCACGCCATCAAAGATTTATGTAGCTGAAAGCAGAATTTATATTAGAAAATGTATTACCCTTACGTATCTGATAAAGCTGATGACTCAAAGTTGATGATTACACTTGTGTTCCCTAAATTTGATGAACCCAAACAACTGAGAATTCTGAAATACTGTTTTGACTAAGATACATAATTATTTCCAAAGCAATTAAATAAAATGAGAATGAACATACCATGCTGCAGAAACTTTATGACAGAATAGAAAGTTAATTTAATGTTTTGTAATACAGGGTATTACTTTAATTTATAATATGAGAAAAATGTGTTATCTATAACTTGTCTCTTCCATAGGTGCTCATTTCCAAATATGAAATACATACTGACTCTATAAAAAGTATTTATTTGAACCTATCTTTCCACATATTACAGGATGTTTAAATATATGGGTATTTTTACAGTGTAATAAAGTGTGTATATTTATGTGTGTGTTTTAAAAGAGAGGGGCAGGAAAAAATGTTGACATATCAACAGCATAATAAGCAGCTGTTTGAATTTCAAATAAGGGCTTCTCATATTACATTTTCAAGTGATAATTCAAAATATATTCATATTTTTTCTTCTTTGAGATTTGATTCTGTGGCTCCAAACTGTCACACACACACAAAAAAAAAATCCTATAAGGAATCATTTTGTTATTAGTTTTAGTAAAGTCTGAAAATAAAAAGTGAGGACACATAAAATTTACTTTCTATCATTGTTGTAGGAAAAATTATTAAAGCAAATACTGATTGAGCTAACTATAATAATTTCTGCCTGAAAGAAAACTTCTACAGTATTTGGAATAATATAGATGCTGATTATGAATATGGATTAACATATTTTGAAAGAGTGCAATAAGTGAAAACCATCATTTAACAACTTTGAATTCACATACATTCACATTCCATAAACAATAGTAACAAAAAAAGGCAGCTTAAATTTTTATAATGAAGTAAAATTTTACATATTTCATAGTTATGCATATACCCAGTGTCTATAAAACCAATAAAAAAGATACAAAGGTATAATTTGAAAATAAAATAAAAATTCTGATTATCAGATAAAATAATTACTTATATTAATTATTGTATTTATTTCAGATATTTTATATTGTTGCCTTCAGACAAACTTAGATCTGTAAAGTTTGTATCTCTTTTACTCTGGATAGGAGGAGGTACGTCAGTTCTTCAGATGATATAATTTTTCCGGTATTTTCCAGAAGTATGAAATTGGTTTCACTCATAGAAAAAACATAATGAACAATCCATTCTGTGAGTAGACAAAATAGGTACCAATTTTTATATGGATTTTTTTGTTGTTGTTTCTATACTGAATATGGAAACCCTGGTGGCATAGTGGTGAAGAGTTACTGCTGGTAACCAAATTCGGCAGTTGAAATCCAGCCGGGGCCCTTGGAAACCCTAGGAGGCGGGTCTATCCTGTCCTTTAGGGTCGCTATGAGTCAGAATTGATTCCAAGACAATGGGTTTGGTTTTCTGGGGGGTTTTATACTGAATGCTAGCTGGGAATGATTATCGAATAATTTATTTATTAAATATTTAGCATTACATGCCTTACAGTGTGCAAAAAAGATACTGAATAATAAACACAAAGTTGTTTTCCCTCTTGGAGCTTACATTCTTATGGGGAATTCAAACTTTGAAAAAGCATTTGTAAGCGTGCTGAATATTACCCAACAGTGGTATACTACAAGTTGAATTAGGAGAAACCAGAGGAATGGATCCTCAATATGGCTTAAAGAACGGAGCTTTTACATACAGCTTGCCTAAAACAGGCTAATTCGTGCCCAATTTGTATAACTATTGTAATTACTAGTGATATCCCATTTCACTTTCAAAATTTTCCCAGTTTACATAAGAAGTTATGCAGTAACACTAATTAAGACTAACCTAATTACCATTTCTCTCACTGCATTTTTTTTGTTTGTTAAATAAAAAAAAAAAAAACTAAAAACCAAACCCATTGCCTTCGAGTTGATTCCCGGTTATAGCAACTCTGGAGCACAGAGTGGAACTGCCCCAGAGGGCTTCCAAGGATCTGCTGGTTGAATTGCCAAACTTTTGTTTAGCAGCTGAGCTCTTAACCACTGGACCACCAGGGCTCTTTTGTTAAATAACAAATATTAAAACAAAACAAAAACTGGTAGTTTAAATAATTCATCAAAAAGAAAATTGTTAATTGAACAAAAAGAAGCATTTGTTTCGTTTTTGTTATCAGACTACTTTAGAAGACTGAAAATCTTACAGAATTTAACATAAACTTACCTGGATGAGTACTAAAAAAAAAAAAACAACAAAAAAAAACCAAACCCATTGCCATCAAGTCGATACCAACTCATAACGACCCTATAGGACAGAGTAGAACTGCCCCACAGAGTTTCCAAGGAGCTCCTGGTGTATTCAAACTGCCATGCCTTTGGTTAGCAGCCATGGCACTTAGCCACTATGCCACCAGGGTTTCCACCTAGATGGGTGGTCAACTTAAATCTGCGTGGAAATGTTCTTACAGGGTTTGCGGTAAAAATCAAAATAATACTTAAAAGTAAGTTGTGGGTCTGGTCTTTTTTTATAAAGTAAAAAAAATGCTTGGTTGTGATATACAAGGTCCATGCCAGAAGGAACTGTAACAGTATTAATCTAGTAAGTTTTTCTTTAAAAGTCTACCTCCAATTACCATAGAACGGATGCTGACTCAGGGCAACCCCATGTGTATCATAGTAGAACTGTCCTTGATATGGTTTTTAAAGCACAGCAGGAGGGATTTAGATTGGACAACAGGTGGACACTCTTGACAGAATTTCATACTAGACCAAAAAAGAGATTACCCAGGGAGATTTGTAAAATCTTTTCCCATGCAGGTCTTTGCAAATACAATATATTCTACAACTACTTTAATGACCATGAAGTTTTGTAACTAGGTCAAGTAGGAGAGTGATGAGATAATAAAATAACAATAACGACAACAAAAATCTCTTATTCTATTTTGGTATTTTTGTTAGTTACTGTCAAGTCAATTCAACTCATATTGACCCTATGCATGTTCCATATGGTTTTCAAGACTGTGACATTTGGGAAACAGATCACCAGATCTATCTTTCAAGGTGCCTTTGTGTGGGTTTAAACCACCAAACATTCAGCTGGTAGTCAAATGCTTAAAATTTTGCACCATCCAAGGACCCCATTATTCTGTTTTAAAATGGTACAAGCAGTCCTGTCCTACTCATTCCCTTTCTCATATATATGACTTCCTTTTTATTTTCCCATTATCTAATATAAATCAACAGGAGCAAGTTCAACGTAAATTGGCCGTTTCTTTGTCCACACCTTTGCTACTTGCAGTAAAAAGCCTACACTACAATCGAAGACACAGAGGGAGATAAAATGACAATTTTTATTGAATTAATTTATCTCAAATATTTCTCTTAATACTGAAAAGTGCCTTGCATTTTCTATTCTGAATGTTATATTCAGTAAGAATTATTTAGTGATGCCTCACTATTGCTTTGTTTTTCTGTGTTTGTCCTGAGAAAACCATATAAATTAAAAGATCCACTGCACTGAGAAAACATTCTGCTGTATTTTTGGAAACATATTTAAATGAGTTAAGATTAAGAAGCCTGTATGAAAAGGCAAAAATAATAAAAAAGGCCTTTCCTCTTTCACTTCTATGTAAATTAACTAGGTTATGATACGCCTCATAGGAAAAAAAAATAGAATGTTACCTTTGTACCTAAATTAGATATTTATATTCTCCTTGCACTAGGTATTATGGTTGATTTATCTGCAAAATTCACCTCCTATCTGTATATGCCCTCTTGCACTGTGTTTACTACTTCTTCAATCTATTTCTTCATCTCTTTTATATGGGCTAGACATGTGATGTCCTTTGATTAATAATGACACATAAATAACATTTTGAGAGTGCTGAAGTTGAGTTCTCAGAAAGCCTAATAGTTTTTTTTTTTTTTTTTTCTTTCTCTTCACTTCTTGAAGCACTGCCCTGAGGCCACCATGTAAAGAAGCCCAGTCCCTGGAAGATGTGACATCACATAAAAGTAAACTGAGGCACCACAGTCCACATGCAGCACTCAACAGCCACACTTATAAGTAAAATGATCTAAGACTATTATTCAACCCCTGCCAAACCATCTAGTGACAGCAGCCACATAAATGACCTCCAGTGAAACAAGCAGAAAACTGCTCATGTAAGCCCAACCCAAGGTGCTTATCCATGGTTGTTGTTGCATTTGTTCTATTTGTACTTGTTGTATATGTTCGACATAAGGTCACTATGAGTTGGAACTGATTCAGTGGCACCTAACGACAGCAACAATTGAGTTGGTTCTGACTCATAACGACCCTATGTACAACAGAACTAAACACTGCCTGGTTCTGCATCATCCTCACCAATATTGTTATGCTCGAGCCCAATGTTATAGCCACTGTGTCAGTCCATCTCGTTGAGCGTTTTCCTCTTTTTCGCTGACCCTCTACTTTACCAGGCATGATGTCCTTCTCTAGGGACTGATCCCTCCTGATAACATATCCAAAGTATGTGAGACATAGTCTCATCATCCTTTCTTCTAAAGAACAATCTGATTGTACTTCTTCCAAGACAGATTTGTTTGTTCTTTTGGCAGCCCATGGTATACTCAATATGCTTTGCCAACACCATAATTCAAAGGAGTCAATTCTTCTTTGAGCTCCCTTATTCATCATCCAGCTTTTGATACATATGAGGCGATTGAAAACACCATGGTTTGGGTCAGGTGCACCTTAGTCCTCAAGGTGACATCTTTGCTTTTTAAAGAGGTCTTTTGCAGCAGATTTTGCCCAGTACAATGTGTCTTTTGATTTCCTGACTGCTGCTTCCATGGCTGTCGATTATGGATCCAAGTAAAATGAAATCCTTGACAACTTTGATCTTTTCTCCATTTATCATGATGTTGCTTATTGGTCCAGTTGTGAGAATTTTTGTTTTCTTTACGTTTATACCGAAGGCTGTCGTCTTTGATCTTCATTAGTAAGTGCTACAAGTCCTTTTCACTTTCAGCAAGCAAGGTTGTGTCATCTGAATAACACAGGTTGTTAATGAGTCTTCCTTCAATGCTCATACCATATTCTTCTTCATATAGTCCAGCTTCTTAATTTTTTTGCCCAGCATACAGATTGAATAAATATGGTGAAAGGATACAACCCTGATGTACACCTTTTCTGACTTAAAACCATGCAGTATTTATTCCCTTGTTCTTTTCAAATGACTGCCTCTTGATCCATGTACAGGTTCCTCATGAGCAATTGAGTGTTCTGGAATTCCCATTCTTTGTAATGTTATCTAAAATTTGTTGTGATATTGACTATTTGTTGCCATAGTCAATAATACACAGATAAGCATCTTTCTGGAAATCTCAGCTTTCAGCCATGATCCATCTGACATCAGCAATGAGATTCCTCGTCCCACGTCCTCTTCTGAATTGGCTTTAATTTTTAGCAATTCTCTTGTCGATGTGCTACTGGAGCTGCTTTTGAATGATCTTCAGCAAAATTTTAGTTGCATATGATATTAATTATATTGTTTGGAAATTTCTACATTTGGTTGGATCACCTTTCTTGGGAATAGACGTAAATATGGATTTCTTTCAGTCGATTGGCCAGACAGCTGTCTTCCAAAATCCTTGGGATACACGAATGAACATTTCCAGTGCTGCGTCTGTTTGTTGAAACATCTCAGTTGGTGTTCTGTCAATTTCTGGAGCCTTGTTTTTTGCCAAGACCTTCAGTGCTGCTTGGACTTCTTCCTTCTATATCTCCTGAAACGGTTGAACGTTAATCAATTCTTTTTGGTGTAGTGACTCTGTGTATTTCTTCCACCTTTTGATGCTGTCTACATCTTTTACCCACCGTATGGTAAGCAAATAAAATGGTGTTGTCTTAAGCCATGTTTTAATGTGGTTTGTTATGTAGCTATTAACAAGGATGATAGTATCTTGGATACACTGTATGCACAATTTATGGCTTAAGGCAAAATAAGTTGTAACTAACATACAATATTTTACTTATGGGAAAATGATAACCTATATAATGTGTTATGGAGTAATAAAGCCATTGCTTGCCTTTTAAAAATACCAGAATAAGCAAGGATTCTAGTGGGAAGCCAATCATCTCTGCTGGTAGAGTGGGAAGGTTGGAGAGAAATTGTAAATACAAATCTGGTCACAGCCCCTGTGAGCCATCACAGAACTGCCATTGTGTTACTGTACATAAACCAAGACTAGTCAGAACACAGGCAAAATAATGCTTCTAAAATGTAATGTGGAAGAAAAGTAAAGATGAAAAGAACAATAGAGTCATGTATGCAATTAAAGTTTTAAAAGGAGCGTGGACAGTTTCAGACGTGTCATCTGCATGACTGGGTAGAGGAAGTGTCTAGTAATAATAATTCTATATTGTTGACATAGACTCTCCTTCAGTCTCCCTTTTAGTTTTCCAGAAATGCTCAGTGCATTACTTTAATTCTTCTTTCTTAGATTTCTTCACTCTCTTTGCCAATTCTTTCAAAGGTATGTGTAGATTTTTTTCAGTGGGTTGGGTGGTGGGGATCATGAAGTCACAAATGCAAATTAACCAATTGTGATAGAGATGTCTCATAGCCAGAGACCTGCAGAGGCCCCAGCAGCATGGTTAGAGTGTCAAGTAGCAGTGGCTGCGGCAATTCTAGCTTAAGCCAACTGTTCCTGTGGAAGGAATTTCACTCTGCCTTGTCTTCCTTGGTTATTGTCCAAGTCTGGTGTTTCTACTTCCGTGCTGATTCTGTATACTCTCATGATATACCTATTGTGCCTCACCAAAAGTGGGCACAGTTTTGCCCAAGAACTATCGCTATAACAGTACTTGGACTGATTAGAAGCAACAGATCCTCAGAAAATGGGGAAAAGCCAGGAGTAGATGGATCTCTGAGCTTGTTCAGCACTGAAGGAAGTGAAAACTGACAGAAGGGCATCTGCCTATGCATGACATAGAGTGGAGAAGCTTGTAAATGAGTACTTGCCTCTCATTTCATGGAATGTAATTCTTGTGGAAAGCACAAATTTGGGCGAATAAGAGGCTACTTCTATGAAGGAAATGAGAATTTAAATAACTAGATTTCTTTTAAAGGCAATGGATAGTTTTAATAAAATAAAAAGAAAATCTCAAATACATTTAGGGGTATTCCATTTTTCTGTTATCTGCTAAATGGTTCCTGGGTGGTATAAATGGTCAATGTGCTACACTGCTTACGGAAACACTGAAGGTATGAGTCCACAGAGGCACATCTATTTCCAAAAAATCAGCCATTAGGCATATTTCTGGGTCTTCTACTCTCAGTGGAAAAGAGAAGCCACTGGTTATAATACTGCTTCATATACTCGAAGGTTACAGTTTCAAAAAGCACTCATTTAATCTGCCCTGAAAAAGCTTTCAGATGTTGGAATATTTACTTTCCAAGTCAATTGAAGATTTACACTTGATCATATGTTAAAAAAAAAAAAAAAACTATTATCATGTTAATAAAATAATAGCCCCAAAACAAACATATTCCGTAAGTATATTCCCCTTCCTGTTCTCTGTATTGCATATGGTGATCAATTTTGAAATAGGAATGTTTACTTTTTTTAATCTCGTACAGATTACATTTAGGGTGTTATGTGTTTAACTCCGTGTGAAAGTTGGAATATGAGGGGTAAGTATAATTAAGTAAATAAATATAATTAATGAGTATAAAAATATTAAATATATATATAATTAAGTAAACTAAGAAATCATTAAGGGTGTCAGTTTCCTAAGGCTGCCGTACAAAATACCAAAAAGTGAGTGGCTTTAAAGAATAAGAATTTACTTTTTCACAATTCTGAAGGCTAGAAGTCTAAATCAAGGTCTTGGCTGTGTCCATTCCTTCTGAGGACTTTAAGAGAGAAGCCGTTCCCTGCTTCTCTCCTACTATCGGAGGTTGCCTAAAATTCATGGGGTTCCTTTGCTTGCAGATACATCTTTACAAGGTGACTTCCTACTATGTGTCACTTTTTCTCTCTGTTCTCCTTTTTTATAAAACACCACTCTGAAGGAATTAGGACCAGAATTCATCTCTCATCTAGTATGACCTCCTTAAAATTTGATAACAAAAGAAAAACACTATTTTCTCAAACAAGGTCAAATTCACAGATAAATGAATTTGGACTTCAACAAATCTTTTTTGGAGACACATTTTAGTTTCTAACAGAGAAGTTTATTTTATTAGTGGTATTATCTTGATTTTCTTAATTTTCAAATTTGAACAGGGAGAACATGGCCATCTTATGTGGTTGAGTAGTTGGTTGAGTAATGTGTAAAAATGATTAAATTCCAAAATTGAGTTTCCTTGTCAGAAGACAGGGAAGATATCATTTGGAGACAACAAGTTTTCATCCATGTGGTAGATAGCATATAAAAATCCAGAAAAACCATCACCAAATGTACACAGGTTCATATATCTTTTTTCCGTAAACTAAAATGAAACTCAGACATAACAAAGTTTATTAAGAAAATACAATGTTCTGCATCCCACTTTGTTGAGTGACATCTGGGGTCTTGAAAACATCAGTTAATCCCATCCCACTTGGAGCAAAGGAGAATGAAGAAAACCAAAGATACAAGGAAAATATTAGCCCAAGAGACTAAAAACAAAACAAAACAAAAAACAACAGAAAAAACACCAAACTTGTTGCCTTGAGTGGATTTTGATTCATGGTGACACTGTAGGACAGAGTAGAACTTCCCCAGAGAGTTTCCAAGGAGCACCTGGTGGATTCGAACTGCTGAACTTTTGGTTGGCAGCCATAGCTCTTAACCACTTTGCCACCAGAGTTTAAGGACCACATAAATCAGAGACTCCACCATCGTGAGACCAGAGGAACTAGATGATGCCTGGCTAAGACCAGTGACCACCTTGACAGGGAGCACAACAGAGAGTCTTAGACAGAGTAGTGCAAACATGTAAAACAGTACTGAATTTCTCTTAAAAAGACCAGACTTAATTGTCTGACAGAGATTGGAGGAATCCCTGAAAGTATGGCCCCTGGACTTTCTGTTAACCCAGAATGGAAACCATTCCCGAAGCTCACTCTTCAGAGATTCGAAAGGACTTAAAAAAAAAAAAATCATAAAAAATAATACACATGAGGAATTTGCTTCTTAGTTCAAGTAGATACATGAGACCGAATGGCAGCTCTTTTCTAAAGGCAGGAAGGGACAGGAATGGTTATATGGACACAGGGAACTCAGGGTGGAAAGGGGAAGTGTGTTGTCACATTGTGGGGACTGCAACTAATGTCATAAAACAATATGTGTATAGATTTTTGTATGAGAAATTAACTTGAGTTGTAAACCTTCACTTAAAGCACAATTAAAAAAAAAAAAACACGAACTCACTGCTCTTGGTTTAATTCCAACTTACGGTGACCCCATGTGTTAAAGAGTAGAACTATTCCATAGGGTTTTATTGGCTGTATTTTTATTGGCCTTTCTTCTGTGGTACCTCTGGGTGGGTTGGAGCCACCAACCATTAGGTTGATAGTAGAGTGCAAACTATGCACCACGAATTATAACCTCCCACCCAAATGCCAATTAATCACAGTTATGTCAACATCTTTGAAGGATTTTCCCCTGGCATAGACTGTTGATAAATTTAGAGCACCTGTAGATCTAGGCTCACAATGGCTTCTTTCTTTGGGTTCAACCAGTGTTTTAACAAAGGTTTCTATGAAAATATAATAGTTCCAGCATTAATATTATTAGTGTATCTCCAGCTTATTAATCTACCCTATATGCCATATGGAAACCCTGGTGGCGTAGTGGTTAAGTGCTACAGCTGCTAACCAAAGGGTCAGCAGTTCGAATCCTCCACGCGCTCCTTGGAGCAGTTCTACTCTGTCCTATAGGGTAGCTATGAGTCGGAATCAACTCGATGGCAATGGGTTTGGTTTTTGGTTTATATGCCATATGCATTTATGTGGATTAAAAATTGCAACAACCAGACTGTTAGGACAGAGGGTTATTTGCATGAGGGAGGTGTTTGCACCAGGAGATTCAGTGATCTGCCAATAATGATATTATCTTATATGCTCCTTGGCCAAATGGTAAAGCATTTGCTACTTACAAAGCTGTAGCAAGCTTGGTGGAACTTAGATACAACAAAGAACCTTCATGTTGGCTTTTACATTTCTGAGCATTCTTGCATTGTAAACAATCACCCTAGAAAAAGCAGGGAAAAAATAATATTCTAGGTATAATATTGCGTCTATTAGAAAACTGACAGTGAAAAATCGTGGGTAGATTTTCTTGTATAATTCCCACACGATGTGAAAACTCTTTGTCTTCTCCTGAGAGACTCCAGAGAAAAAGGGATTGATATTTCGTTCCATCGTTTTTTTTCTGGCAGAAAACAAGTACAGCTCAGGAGGGACTGTATGCAACTTTGATTAGCACACTCGGGAAAAGCCAATTTTCTAACTTTTTTGTTAAATATCCTTTTCCACAACTTATTATATTTGTATCTTTTTTTGTGTGATCACCTTTAAATCTCCCAGGCTACCATAAGGCATTCAATTTAGTCCTTAAGAATGAGTGCTTTCCATTGCTGCATAAAATCCATCACAAAACTCCATGACTTAAAAAAGTCGTAACATATGGCTGCTCACACATCTATAGACCATCTTCGTATCAGCTGACTATCCTGAGCCTCACCTAAGCAGTCTGTTCATATGGCCAGGGTCAGCTAATCCAGTCTGTGCTAGAACCCACTCTCCCCCTGAAGTCACAGGGCTAGCCAGGGCACATTCTTCTCATGGAGGTGGGGCAACAGGGCAACTAGAGCATATGAGGTCTCTTTTAGGCCTAAGCTTAGAGCTGGCACAATGTCACTTGCTTCCATATGGTTGTTGTTAGGTGCCATCGAGTCGACTCCGACTCATAGCGACCCCGTGCACAAGAGAATGAAACACTGCCCTGTCCTGCGCCATCCTTACAATGGTTGTTATGCTTGAGCTCATTGTTGCAGCCACTGTGTCAATCCACCTCATTGAGGGTCATCTTCTTTTCTGCTGACCCTGTACTTTGCCAACCATATAAAAAAAAAAAAAATTTTTTTTTTTTTTTTTTTTATAGCACTGGTCAAAACAAATCACTTGGCCAAGCCCAAAGTCGAGGGTCAGATATGTTCACTGACTTTTAGGAGAAGGACCACACAATTACATGCTAAGAAGCATGGATACTTCCAAGGGTAAACAATTGGTGCCAACAATAAAATCTATCATAGTAGTCAATTGGTTCAATTTTCCTATGTTAACTTTCTCTTCTGGCTGCCTTGTTCTCCCTGAAGAAGGGATAAAGAAAAGGAAAAATAGGGGCAGTTTTACTCTGTCCTCTAGGGTCACTATGAGTCGGAATCAACTGATGGCACTGGGTTTATATATATATACATACCTATCATCTCTGTCTCTGCTTCTCTTTGTCACACACACACAATTTTTTAATAGTTAACTATGGAAGGTTGTTCCGTGTATTTTGCTGAGGATGCTTATGAAGCTGGACATTAAATTTTGTTAAGTGTTTGAGATCTATTAGGATCATGTCTTCATTCATTTATCCAGAAAATATTTACTAAGACCTTAGTAAAGTGCCGCTTGCATTTCAAAACACTGCACTTAAACCTCTGTGTGTGTGGAGAGGGATAGTGGGAGGAGGGAAAATCCCTTACTTTCATGGGCCTTACATTCTCTTGTGGTGAGAAACACCATTAAAATGATATATAAAATATGTAGTCTGGTGACTGAGTTTAACTCCTAAGGAGAAAAATAAACCAGGAAAATGGAATCAGAAATGAATGAGACAGAGGGTGGCAAATTAAGGTAGTTTCCAGGGTAGTTTCACTGAGAAGTAAATGAGTAAAAACCTCTAAAGGAAGTGTTCATTTTTTTTTTTTTCCTGTGGGGGAGGAAATATACTGATATCTGATATTATTCAAGAGTTTGTGGTATATTACTATTGTATTTTTAAATATATATGTGATATATATATTTAAATATATAGTTGATCTATTTTTTCTTTTTGTATTAACTTTATGTTAATATTATTTTCTGATAATAATAATAAATAATATACATGCATATATACTATATATATTTTATTAATCATGTAAATTTAAATGAATACATAAATTTATATTAATATATACATCGTATATACAAATACATATATTGTATATACACATATATGTATAAAATCAATCATTCATTCCTGGTTTTCAAATTTATTTTCAAAGGATTTTGCAGAATGTTATACTGTGATTATTAAAACTTCCTGATATAGAAAAATCATTAGTGAAAAATCAGAAGATAAACACTTTTTCGTTCCATGCCACACATTAAATATTTTGGTTCATTTTTTAATAAATAAAAGGTTCAGGATTTCAATCATAAACATCAATCAGAAGGTTTTTTTTTGAACTAATCTCTTTATGTGATACAACATAATATCAAATAAGCATATGTAATTTTGAAATAAATAATAACTGTTATCTGTGAGTTTTTCAGAAATTAGTTATTATCTGTATAATGCATTTTTTTGCAAATAATGTGTGCCTTCTACACTTTTTTTTTTCTACACTTGTTTGCCAGTCAAGCCCATCCCCCCAAGTGTGATGTTGGCAAACAATTATAGAAGGTACATGTTATTTGCATGAAACTACAGAAGGTTTCTCAGCCTTTTAAAGTTAAGATCTCTCCTTGAAATCTTTTAAATGCTTGAGTGGAAATGGAAACTCAAAATTTCACTTGCTGAATTCCACGTACTTGGAAAGAAATTGAAATGTTATGGATCTGAAGGCTTAAAAACTTCTTATAACATTGTCTAACATATAAATGTCGTAGGAATATAGTTTGTGTAAATGTATGCTATATGCATCCAAAGTCCCTTATGATCACTGCTATTTCTTTTCTTACTAGATGTGGAAAAAAATTAAATGCAATCACTTGAAAAATTAATGTATGGGAAGAGGTAAGGAGCATAAGCATAGATGACTTTCTTAGGTTATAATTTTTGCCACGGACAACAAAGAATTAGGAAGTTCCTAGACGGAGATGCTGGGACAAATGAATTTTTATGAGTCTGTACGTTTTGTTTTTTGTACATTATATGGAACACTGAAAACTGTTGAAAAACTTGAGTTGATGGGTGTAGATGACATATAGTGCACAAAAGAAACCTCTTTGATTGAAATAGGGTTATTTTTTCAGTATTCCAAGTAAAAATTTATTTAACCCATTGTTATTGACTCGATTTCGACACATAACGCTCTATAGGACAGAGTAGAACTGTCCCATAGGGTCTCCAAGGAGTGTCTGGCAGATTTGAACTGCCTGCCTTTTGGTTAGCAGCTGTAGCTCTTAACCACTATACCACCAGGGCTCCAAATTTATTAGGTCAAGAAAAATTCCTCAAGCAATGTGTAAGTATATTCAGCATGAATCCTAGTTACTTTAGACAGCTAATTGCATTGCACTGCTTTTACATATTTTAATTAAGAATGTACATTTATATTTTATTTGCAGAAAAAAATTAAAAAAGCTTTATGAGGATGACAATTTAAATTTATCCTAGTTGTTTCCCTCTTGGAATTTGGAGAAGAGTACAAGTTAGAAAATAAAGCCTTCTTAAACTTTTGCTTACTTCAGAAGTAGATATTTGACTTAAATTTTTCACAAAGATGAAATGAAGTATTGTGTGAGAATCAGAGGCATTTTTGTGTGTGTGTGAGAGATAGCTCCAATATAACCTCACATGGCATAAGATATTTATGGGTAGAAATTGGAAATTTAAGAATATGATGTGAAGTTTCATTATGGAGGCATGGGACATAGTTGTGATGATGTTACCAGGTTGAAACCCCAGGTTCTTGCTCGGCATGATTCCTATTGGCCAGTAAACAAGAGGCAGAGGTGATAAAACAGGAAACACACCTTTATTTCATTGTACAAGGAAATGGTGTCATTTGGAGCTTCTGCCACCGAGACTACTCCCCAAGGACAAGGAGAAAAGTTATTTTTAAGAAGCTTACAAGTAAGGAGTTCATACAAGATATGTCAGTAACCTTCTTAATCATACTGTGCAGGCACAATGGGGTTTACATGTAACTTCCAAGGAAAAGCAGTATTCAAATGCAAAGCTGGGGGGTGGGAAGGGGAAGGAGGAGCCCAGGAAAGGAAACAGGATTTTTAATGCAACACTGTGGAGGAGGAAGCCAAGCAAAGAAAACAAAAGTTTTAATTTAACAGTGTGGATGAGGAAGCTAAACAAAGAAAACAGGAGTTTTAGTGCAACACTGTGGGGGTCTGTCTCAATGGGGAATGAGTTTGTCTTCATGCTCTTTTAATATTATTATTTTTTTAAAGTGTAACAATGCAAATATGTAAAAAGAATGTGCAGAATTGAATATTATTTTGTTACAGCAGAGCAGTTAAGGGTAGTTTTATTCTGAAAGTATTGCGTTACAATCTTAACTTTAAATTTCGAAAAATAGAAACTGTTTACAATTCATGAGTGACTTGAAATTGTTGGGTGACACTAAGTTTAAATCAGGATGGGAAAAGACATTTTTCTTGAAATGTACCTCAAAGACATTTTAGAGGGAGCCAAGGGAACAATGTCTGTCATTATCACTCAGTGAGCTTTAGGAGAGAGGAGAAATGAGCACAAATCTATCCCTAAGGCATGAGTCAGCTCTATGACTTTTCTGGCCCAGAGAAACAAAGGAGCCATGGATCAATTTGCTAACTATGGTACAAAGTCTCCTAGACTTTCAGGAAACCTTACAGATTGCTTTCACTTTGTTTTTAAAAGATCAGGTATGCTTCACCTCAACGCGTCTGGAGATTACAATTGTAATAATCATGTAATTTTTTTTTTTTTTTTTCTGTGTCATTCTTTCTTTGCCTGTTCTCAAGGTTTGACAACTTCTCAGTTTCCATCCCCTTAGTCTTAATGACAAAGCTCCCTGGCTGTATACAATGTGGGAAATGTTGGCTCTATGCACACAGAGAAAAAGAGAATGAATGAATATTTCAGGGAATATAGAACTACACAACTTGCATAGAATGAACCCAATAAAGATGCAGGTTAGCAGTGATGCATGCTAGTGGTGTACTTCGTTTCTATTTACTTTTCCCCATAAACATTAGAAATAAGAAGCATCAAACCAACGGGAAATATTTACACCAAACATGACACAACGTTAGTAGCTTAATAAATAAAGAGATGAGAAAGTGATGCAAGTCAGTAAGTAAGACTATCTACAATTGATAACAGGTGAAGGGCATAAACAAGTAATTTACAAAATATATTCTAAATAAACATACCTATGAAAAGATGTTTCAGGAGCCAATGTTCTTTTATATTTAAGTCCCTCTTCTAATTCAAACACATGGAAAAAGGACATAAATTCCACAGGGATAGTAAAAGGAAACATACACACACACAAAGCAAGAAAACAACAGCAACAAAAAATCAAGAATAGTGTCTTCATAAACTAGAGATATTCTAAAAATTCAAAGTAAAGAGCCCATACATTTTTTTCCAGCATCCTGGACTTCTGATTAGGAAATCAGCAGAGAGGTAGGGATTTCACATCTGCAGAGTAATTGGGAGCAACATTATTGAACAATGTTGTGAATGAAGACCAGTTTTACTTCTGAAAATCAAAATGGGACACAACTATCCTAGCTGTTCATTTTATCTGTGTCCGTAGCTTTGTTAAACTAACACTCAGGAATGGAGAGGGAGTACACTCAGCATCACAGCCAGTAACATATGCAAACCACCAGCTAGATCAGTATACCAAAAAAAAAAAAACAAAAAACCCATAGCCATCGAGTTGATTCCGACTCATAGCAACCCTATAGGACAGAGTAGAATTGCTCCACAGAGTTTCCAATGAGCACCTGGCAGATTCAAACTGCCGACCCTTTGGTTAGCAGCCATAGCTCTTAACCACTACGCCACCAGAGTTTACAGATCACTATAGTATCCTTAAATTTAACATCACCAAGAATGATGGAACTGTGAATATAGGAAGTATTTCTGAATAATGGACTTTGGAATGTAGAGGAAGCAACCACAAAACCAACTAAAGAGAAAGGTGAATGAAAACAGAGAGGATATTTTCACCACTTACGGACTCAGCCTGTACCTAAAACTGGAATTTTGAAGCATATGAAGAAAAGAAAATGTGTGTTGGCATAAATGTCTGGCCTTCCAATATATCTTTTATAAATATTTTTTTCCGTTGTAAAACATAAGACTGTGACTAGAAAGCAGTATCTCAGCCAGGATCTAACATCCCAGGCATCCTCGTGTGTATGTGTGGCTCTGTGATGGATTTTCCCATTGGAATCTAAAGAGATCTCTTTTATATAGGTGCAATAAAAAATCTGGATAATGTAGTCCAAGTGAGCTTCCCTTGTTTGCAATACTCATTGACTATTATCACAGAGTCACACCAGGAGGGTAAGAAGCTCTGAGGACAACAGAAGGTACTACATTGGAACCCTCTCAGACTTTACCCTATGTATAGCTTCTCTTGGGTGATTTAAAGTATTCTTTTCACATAATAAATGTAATAGATTTCAGTGAGTTTTACAAGTGAATTATCAACTCTGAGAGTGGTTTTGGGTGATATTATATGGACTACTCCCTAAACCTTTTTAGTTGGACCCCAAGTCTTTGCAACTGAGGTAGAAAGTCTCAGACAAACTTCGAAATCTGGAGGACTGTGCCCTTAACATCATGTTTGGGTAACTCCAGGTAGGGAGGAAATCTCAAAGTATACCTTAATGATGCAAATTATATACAAAGGAATGGCAATGAGACTAAAACTCTCTTCTCAGTGACAAAAGGCAAGAGATAAGAATGGGATAATGCCCTAAGACAATTATAGGAAAAGCAACTGCCATCCTGGAAATCTGTATTAAGCTAAACTATAATCCAAGATTTTTAGTGATTTGAGGATATTCCACTTTGTACAAAATCCAATATTTTACTATCCAGAGAAAAACTTTTTTAAAGAATTAACAACAGAAATGATGTAATTGTGGCAAAAATACCAACTGCAAATAATTTAAATGTTATCCATAAACATTATGGATAATGTATACATTATACATTGTGATATTATATATTGTATAATGTATACATTATACAATATATACATTATAGATAATACATTCTAAAAGTAAAAATAATTTTCTACCCAACAATATTAAGAATAAATGAAATTGGATGTCTAATTAATAATTATCAATGTTAAATTCCTTTTTATAAAAGGGATGTATAGAAATATGGACTAATTCTAATGTGATAGCATTCTGTGGCAATCAGATTCATAAAAACTAATTTAAATCCTTAATAAAACTGGAAGGAGTACACGGAAGTAAATAACTCAAAGACTACTGACATAATTGTACATTGAAACTATATATATATATTTTTTTCTAAACCAAAATAAAACGATGATTTATTCAGTAGGAAATAGTAGATTTAAGGGGAAATCAGGAAAAGAAGTTATTTTACAACCAACAAAACTGATTACAATGGTATTTCCGTTAAGCAGAAATTGTGATTCTATCACTTTATGAAACAGTTTTTAATAATTTTTCTACTCATGCCAAGAATATTCTGTCTCATGATTCTTAATAACTAGTTCTAACTACATGCATATTTTGTCTTTATGGGCTTTTTTTTTAAATTAATTTTTATTAAGCTTCAAGTGAACATTTACCATTCCAATCAGTCTGTCACATGTAGGTTTACATACATCTTACTCCCTTCTCCCACTTGCTCTCCCCCTATTGAGTTAGCCCTTTCAGTCTCTCGTTTCGTGCCAATTTTGCCATCTTCCCTCTCTCTCTATCTTCCCATCCCCCCTCCAGTCAAGAGTTGCCAACACACTCTCCAGTGTCCACCTGATTTAATTAGCTCACTCTTCATCAGCGTCTCTCTCCCCCCCCCACTGACCAGTCCTTTTCATGCCTGATGATTTGTCTTCGGGGATGGTTCTTGTCCTGTGCCATCAGAAGTTCTGGGGAGCATTGTCTCTGGGATTCCTCTAGTCACAGTCATACCATTAGGTATGGTCTTTTCATGAGAATTTGGGGTCTGTATCCCATTGGTCTCCTGCTCCCTCAGGAGTTGTCTGTTGTGCTCCCTGACAGGGCAGACATCGATTGTGGCCGGGCATCAACTAGTTCTTCTGGTCTCAGGATAATGTAGGTCTCTGGTTCATGTGGCCCTTTCTGTCTCTTGGGTTCTTAGTTGTCGTGTGACCTTGGTGTTCTTCCTTTGCCTTTGCTCCAGGTGGGTTGAGACCAATTGATGTATTTTAGATGGCCGTTTGTTGGCATTTAGGACCTCAGGCGCCACAATTCAAAGTAGGATGCAGAATGTTTTCATAATAGAATTATTTTGTCCATTGACTTAGAAGTCCCCTCAAACCAAGTTCCCCAGACCCCAGCCCCTGCTCCACTGACCTTTGAAGCTTTCATTTTATCCCGGAAACCTCTTTGCTTTTAGTCCAGTCCAATTAGGCTGACCTTCCTTGTATTGAGTGTTGTCTTTCCCTTCACCCAAAGCAGTTCTTATCTAAAGATTGATCAATAAAAAGCCCTCTCCCTCCCCCCTCCCTCCCCCCTTTGTAACCACATAAGTATGTGTTCTTCTCCGTTTTTTCTATTTCTCAAGATCTTATAATAGTGGTCTTATACAATATTTGTCCTTTTGCAACTGACTCATTTCCCTCAGCATAATGCCTTCCAGATTCCTCCATGTTATGAAATGTTTCAGAGATTCGTCACTGTTCTTTATCGATGCGTAGTATTCCATTGTGTGAATATACCACAATTTATTTACCCATTCATCCGTTGACGGACATCTTGGTTGCTTCCAGCTTTTTGCTATTGTAAACAGAGCTGCAATAAACATGGGTGTGCATATGTCTGTTTGTGTGAAGGCTCTTGTATCTCTAGGGTATATTCCGAGGAGTGGGATTTCTGGGTTGTATGGTAGTTCTATTTCTAACTGTTTAAGATAACGCCAGATGGATTTCCAAAGTGGTTGTACCATTTTACAATCCCGCCAGCAGTGTATGAGAGTTCCAATCTCTCTGCAGCCTCTCCAACATTTATTATTTTGTGTTTTTTGGAATAATGCCAGTCTAGTTGGTGTCAGATGGAATCTCATCGTAGTTTTAATTTGCATTTCTCTAATGGCTAATGATCGAGAGCATTTTCTCATGTATCTGTTGGCTGCCTGAATATCTTCTTTAGTGAAATGTGTGTTCATATCCTTTGCCCACTTCTTGATTGGGTTGTTTGTCTTTTTGTGGTTGAGTTTTGACAGAATCATGTAGATTTTAGAGATCAGGCGCTGGTCTGAGATGTCATAGCTGAATATTCTTTCCCAGTCTGTAGGTGGTCTTTTTATTCTTTTGGTGAAGTCTTTAGATGAGCATAGGTGTTTGATTTTTAGGAGCTCCCAGTTATCGGGTTTCTCTTCATCATTTTTGGTAATGTTTTGTATTCTGTTTATGCCCTGTATTAGGGCTCCTAGGGTTGATCCTATTTTTTCTTCCGAAACTATATTTTTAAAAAGTATTTTTTTATTTTCCTAAAAGAAATTTGACAAGGTTTATCAAGATTCTGAAAACCTGCATACAGATTTGATTCAATAATCCCATTCTGTCAGTCTAAAGTATAAATACAGAGTACACGTATGGGGAAGAAAATCAGTTATACATACTTAAATTTATTTCAGTTTTCATTAAAGCGGTAAAAATTTTCATTAATTTTCTAAATTTAAGAATGTGTGTGTGCCTAATTGTATCACTATATAATAATATAAAATAAAATTATAAAATAAACACTATAAAATAATGATGTTAAAAATGGTAACAATGATGCAAATATATACATACATATAAAACAGGAATATGCATTTTATAGAATTATATAAAACTTCTATTACTTGTAGGATATAAACTCCAATTACTTGTAGAATATAACCTTATGATTAAAAGAATATTATTTTTTTAAATAAATGGGAACATATATTCACTGCTGTCAAGTTGATTGACTCATAATGAACCTATAACACAGAGCAGAGCTGTCCCACAGGGTTTCCAAGACTGTAAATCTTTACAGAAGCCGACTTACGCCATATCTTTCTCCTGAAGAGTAACTGATGGGTTCAAACTGCCAGCCTTTTGGTTAGCAGCCGAGCACTTAACCACTGCACCACCAGGGCCCCTTAACATATAGTATAAATATGCTATGTTCAAATATTGTTTAAGATTCAGTATGCTTTCCTAGGAAATACAGAAATTATCATGAAGGAAGGTCTGGTGGCTCAGTGCTTAACAGTGCAGGCTGCTAACCAAAAGGTCAGCAGTTCAAATCCACCAGGTGCGCCTTGAAAACTGTATGTGCCGGTTCTACTCTGTTGTATAAGTTTCCTTCAGAATCAACTGGACAGTGGTGGGTTTTTGTTGTTGTTGTTTGTTAGTTTTTTGTTAGCTTAACATGAACCAATTCTTTCTTCCCTAGTACTATAACTAGCCAAATGTCCTCACATGTTGTTGTCAGGTGCTGTCGTGTCAATTCTAACTCATAGGGACCTATGTACAAAAGAAATAAACACTGCCTGGTCCTGGGCCATCCTCACAATTGCTGTTATGCTTGAGCTCACTTTTGTAGCCACTGTCAATCCATCTCATTAAGAGTCTTCTCTTTTTTGCTGACCCTCCACTTTACCACATAGGTGCCCTTCTGCAGGGACTGGTCCCTCCTGATAGCATGTCCAAAGTATGTGAGATGAAGTTTCACTATCCTTGCTTATAAGGTGCATTCTGGTTATAGTTCTTCCAATACAGAGCTGTTCATTCTTCTGGCAGTCCATGGTATATTCAACATTCTTTGCCAATACCATAATTCAAAGGTGTCATCACTTCTTTGGTTTTCCTTATTCGTTGCTCAGCTTTCACATGAATATGAGACAACTGAAAACACTGTGGCTTGGATCAGGCTCACCTTCGTCCTTAAAGTGATGTCTTTGTTTTTCAACACTTTAAAGAGGTCTTTTGCAGCAGATTTGCCAAATGCAGTGCATCCTTTGATTTCTTGACTGCTGCTTCCATGGGTGTTCATTGTGGATCCAAGTAAAATGAAATCCTTGACAACATCAATCTTTTCTCACTTTGTCATGATGTTGCTTATTGTTCCAATTGTGGGGATTTTTGTTTTCTTCATGTTAAGGTGTAATTCACATTGAAGGCTATAGTCTTTGATATTCATCAATAAGTTCTTCAAGCCCTCTTCATTTTCTTCAAGCAAGGTTGTGTTATCTGCATATCGAAGGTTGTTAATAAATCTTCCTCCATTGCTGATGCTGTATTCTTTTTCGTATAGTCCAGCTGCTCTGATTATTTTTTCACTGTGCTGAGTTAATAAGTATGGCAAAAGGATAAAACCCTGACACACACATTTCCTGACTTTAAATCACAAAATATACCCTTTTTCTGTTTGAAGGACTTCCTCTTGGTCTATGTACAAGTTCCACATAAGCACAATTAAGTGTCCTGGCATTTCCATTCTTTGCAATGTTATCCATAATTTGTTATGATTCACACAAATACCTTTCCCTAGTCAATAAAATACAGGTAAACATTTTTGGGTATTCTATGCTTTCAGTCAAGATCCATCTGACCTCAGCAATGATACCTATCAATCCACGTCCTCTTCCAAATCTGGCTTGAATTTCTGGCACTCTCCTGTCTATGTACTGCTGTAACTGCTTTTGAATAATCTTCAGCACAATTTTGTTTGTGTGTGATATTGACGATATTGTTTGATAATTTCTGTCTTCTGTTGGATTATCTTTCCTTGGAATGTGTACAAATATGGATCTTTTCCACTTGGTTGCCTGATTAACTGATTAATCCAAATTTCTTGGCATAGACAAATGAGAGCTTCCAGTGCTGCATTTGTTTGTTGAAACATCTCAATTGGTATTTCATCAATTTCCTAGCTTTGTTTTTCACTAAAGCCTTCAGTGCAGGTTGGATTCTTTCTTTAATACCATTGGTTCTTGATCATATGCTACCTCTTGAAATGATTGAGCATAGACCAGTTCTTTTTGGCACAGTGATTCTGTGTATTCTTTCCATCTTCTTTTGATCCTTCCTGCATGGTTTCATATTTTCCCCACAGAATCCTTCAGTATTGAGACTAGAGGCTTGAATTTTCTCTTCAGTTCTTTCAGTTTCAGTGTGTTCTTCTCTTTTGGTTTTCTAACTCTAGGTCTTTGCACATTTCTTTATATTACTTTACTTTGTTTTCTCCAGCCACTCTTTGAAATCTTCTTTTCAGTTCTTTTACTTCATCATTTCTTCCTTTTGCTTTAGCTACTATGTTCAAGAGTTATTTTCAGAGTTTCTTCTGACATCCATTTTGGACTTTTCTTTCTTTCCTGTCTTTTTAATGATCCCTTTATTTCTTCATGTATTATGTCCTTGACGTCATTCCGCAATTCATTTGGTACTTGGTCATTTGTGTTTAATGAGTCAAATTTACTCTCGCGATGGTCTCTAAATTCAGGTGGAATAAACTCAAGGTCATACTTTGACTCCCGGGGACTTGTTCTAATTTTCTTCAGCTTCAACATGGACATGAACAATCATATGGAATACTATGCTGGGAATGGCAAATTGAAGAGGAATGGCATTGCATTCATTGTCAAAAAGAACATTTAAAGATCTATGCTGAAATACAACCCTGTCAGTGATAGGATAATAACTATAGGTCTAAAAGGAATACCAGTTAATATGACTATTTTTCAAATTTATACATCAACTACTAATGCCAAAGACAAGGAAATTGAAGATTTTTACCAAAGTCTGCAGTCTGAAATCAATCAAACATGCAGTCAAATGCATTGATAATTACTGGTGACTGAAATGCAAAAGTTGGAAACAAAGTAGGAACCAAACCAAACCCACTGTCATCGAGTCAATTCCAACTCGTAGCGACCGTATAGGACTGAATAGAACTGCCGCATAGGGTCTCCAAGTAGTGCCTAGTGGATTTGAACTGCTGACCTTTTGGTAAGCAACTGTAGCTCTTAACCACTACGGCACCAGTGTTTCCAAAGAAGGAACAGTGGTTGGAAAATATGGCCTTGATGATAGAAATGATGCCAGAGATCCCATGATAGATTTTGCAAGACCAATGATTTCTTTATTGCAAATATCTTTTTTTCACCACCATAAATGATGACTATGCACATGGACTTTACCAGATGGAATACACAGGAATCAAATCGACTACATCTGCAGAAAAAGATGATGGAAAACCTCAATATCTTCAGTCAGAACAAGGCCAGGGTACAACTGCGGAACAGACCATCAGTTGTTTACATGCAAGTTCAAGTTGAAGCTGAAGAAAATTAGGACAAATTCAAGACAGCCAAAGTATGATCTTAGGTCCTCATATCAAAAAAAAAAAAAAAAACACTGCTGTCGAGTCAATTCCGATTCATAGCGACCCTACAGGACATAGTAGAACTGCCCCATAGAGTTTCCAAGGAGTTCCTGGTGGATTTGAATTGCCAACCTCTTGGTTAGCAGCCATAACACTTAACCACTACACCACCAGGGTTTCCTAGGTCCTCATATAAAAAAAGATAGACAACATTTATTTAAATGGATTTGAGAATATAGGTTTTGCAGCTATTTTTCTAATTATACTTTGACTCAGTAAGTCGATACGCATTTTAATACAGGAAAAAAAAATATACATATGATAGACTTGCACTGGCTTTTTTTTTTTACTTTCTACCCTGGCAGTGATAGCTAAGACTGTTACTGGATTACCTGTAGGTAGCTACCTCTGCTTATAAATCAGTAGCCAATGATTGATAAAATCACTATGTTATGTGTCCTAAATCTATTAGTTCCTTAAGTGAGTAAGAACCACATCTTTGAACACATATTGAAAAGCTAATGAACTCCATAAAAAGTACAAGCAAATCATTCATTCCACTATTTCACGTATAGAAAAAATTTCACATTTTGGCTTGAACACTCAGTTGTTTTTTAAGTTCAAATATTACTGGTAAAAAATAATTTATTCTAAAACTCCTAGAAATGTTGGCCACTGTTTTAAAGTTTTTGCATTTATGTGTTTTAACACATAAATATTTTATCCTATGAGAATTTAAGCAAAATATTAATCTTTACCCTAGTGTTATTTTCATCTGATACATAACTGATTGCTTCCTCCTTTTTTCAGGGTTATACCTTCTCGTGTCTTTGGTTTCTCTGTGTTCAGGAACATACCTACATCTATTTTGGACAATTTGCATGGAATTTTCCTCATTTTCAGAGTATATCCAATTAAACATCTTGTTATGATTACAAAGATGTAGTTCTTTGTTAACAACTATCTTTGTTAAATATTACACCATGTTAAATGACTTTACCAGAAACCCACTATGTCTTTAATAACACAAAGCAGACTCATTGTATTCACACTTCCACATTTTTTCTTTAAATATTCAAAATATTTGTAATACCTGTATAGCTAAGAGCATTTATTCATGGATTATTCTTAATCAATATCCAAAAGTTATATATATTTTTAATACAGTGGAGAATATTAACGGTAATTTTAAATTCATCCCTAGTGCTAAATCTTGGAATTTATGGGGGTTAATGGATCTGTTCTTTTACTTGCTAAATAAAATGTGTCCCTTTAGATGATGGTTAGCATTTCTTAATTAAGAATCCACTAAAGTGCCATCCAAATGTATCTAATTTATTCCCTTTTTATTATTGCACTGAGGATTTCTCTAGTGAATAAAACATCTTATTCTGAGGCAAAATGGAAACTAATATTTTAAAGCTTGATAAGAAATATGCATTTATTGAACTTGTTTTAATAATAAATCCATATTATAATGACGAGCAAATCAGAGTAGTACCTAATCTGACTTTCAGTGAGGGTACTAGCTAAAATCTGAAATGATTGCTTCTTCAGGAAATTATAGTTATGAAGGAAAAAATATATAAACATGTTTATATATAATTGGTCTTATGATTATTTTCTTATATGAAATAATTGCTGCTCGTAAACAGTTGCCATACATTTTTTGTTTGGATATTTATTTTATAAAATTTTCCTCTGAAAAGAACAATTTTTTTTAGTGGTAAGGTATACTTCTGAAATTGAAATTTTAAGTAAATATGATAGCACAGTGTGGAATCACTTTACTAAAAATAAGATAATTTGGCTTTTTGGTCCTGGATTCAAAGCCCCACCTAGTAGTTGACCTTTACCAGGATTGGCTGGTGGGCCCCACCTTGTCTGACCTGGATTGGCTGGGGAGGCCACACTCCATAATTGACCTTTACAGATTGCACCCCCCTGCCCCATAACTGATAACCTAGAATAGGAAGCTTAAATGAGGCTCCCTGATCTAGGAGAGCCAGGAGAGGAGCATCCATTGGACATCAAGGGTACTGTGCTATGACTCTTCCAGACTGGTTAACAGAGGCAGCAGATAGCATGGTACCAGAAGAAACAGAGATAACTAGCAGTCCTAAACAGTGGCATTAACGGGGTGTAAAGACTGACCCTGGAGAAAGCGAGAAGAGTGAGGTGAGATGTAGGTAAAAGGAGGGAGGAGTGCCCAATAGCCAAGCCCACCATTGAGTTCCCTGTTTGATAGTTTCCTGATGGGCAGGAATGAACACTCGTTTTGGGGAAGGGTAAGCAGGTCCCCTTTGAGACCTAAGAGACATAAGTAGGCCTCATTTTATACATTAAGGCCCTGTGCTGGGACCCTTCCCAAACTCGAACTTTGCATACCTTCATTTCTATTTATATCCTATGTTTATATCCTTCCATGTTAATAAAGTTGTTATTGAAGTAAATGGTGTTTCCATGGGTTTTCTTTGATTGTTCTCCTGAGATATTGAAACCAATAGAGGAAGAGCGCTGTGAGGAGAATTGCTGGTGTCAGTAGTGGTGAAGATGGAGAGTAGGGGTATATTTGACCTCCACCTAATAGCATCCAACATGGTACTGATTCTTTGGGTCAGGGTTATCATTTCAGATAGTGTCCAAGAAAATTTACCTATTTTGATGATTAACAGAGTTATCTAGATGACATGATCAGAGATGCTACCTGTGTTTTAACTGCACCCGATCCCTGGGTTGTTGGGATGCTTTAAATATTTTGTCTCTCTCATATGCTAGTTTTATGCATTCATTTGGTTGAATTGGCAAACATTTTAAAGAGTCAATAATGGTAATTAAGAAGTGCACAATATAGAATTGTTACATTAAAATCACATTTAAACTTATTAACATTTTTATTCTTAAAAAATTATTTAATGCGAGGGTGTAATTTGTCCTAAAAAATCTGCATTCAGTGGAAGGGTTAAGTTTTTCAGTGAATTTGGTGCCCATTCCTTCTAGCCATGTGTTTATAAAACAAATGGGACTTAAAAATATGCTTATCAGAAAATGCACTTGAAGTATACGGAAAAAAGTAAAAATCAAGACAACACATTAGAAATTTATTTGATAATTTACTATTGGCAATTTTTACGCATATTATAATTTAGATAGATTTTCTTCCTTGTGAAAGTAACTCTTAACACTGGAACATCTGGGACCAATATGAAAATAAGGTGTAGTTTCCTTCAACTCCTGTCCTGAAGTAACTTAGTTACACTGTCCACATTAATCACTTCTCTAAGAATTAAATCGGGTAGAACTCTAGCACCCATGTCATATTTAAAATAGCTATTTATTTGAACTCATTTTTCAAAAAGAATCTGCAAGCGAGTTTTGCAAAAATAACATTAAATTTTTTTCAAGTTCAGACTTCAGTGTTTAGCGTTTTGTTGCTCAGTGATCACCAAAAGGAAAAAAAAAAAAAAAAAACCTAGTGTCGTCGAATCGATTCTGACTCATAGCGACCAAAATGAAAGCATATAAAATTCAAGTTATTTTTTCTAAAATTGTAGTTTAGACATATTCTGAAGAGTCTGTGAGGCCATGTGTATGAGAAACATTGCCTAAGCGATTGTTAGGTTCAGGAGAAATCTATGTAAATTATTTTATCTTGCCTTAGGCTTGTACTTGCCCACTCCCACTAAATTACAAAGATTATATTGAATGTGTTCATCTTGGGTTACTAATACAGAGTCAGAATTAGTAGTGGGGCAAATAAAAGTGTATAAATAGTGAAATTTTCTTCCTATTGGAAATTAAA
Source organism: Elephas maximus indicus (assembly GCF_024166365.1). Lineage (NCBI taxonomy): Eukaryota > Metazoa > Chordata > Mammalia > Proboscidea > Elephantidae > Elephas > Elephas maximus. The sequence continues at coordinate 33,984,631 of NC_064820.1, read as the reverse complement.
ATAATACAACAACCATTGTTTAGAATCCTAAGGGGAACAGTTCTATTGTAGCAGTCTCTTAGAAAAATCAATTCATGGCAGTAACACCTTTCCTATCCTTTTTGCATATATATATATATATATATATATATATATATATATATATATATATATATATATATCTTGTAATATATATAATTTACACATATTTATACATATATATACATACACACACAAGTGTATATGCGTATATATGTATAAAATCAAAACTGAACTGTTGCCATCGAGTCAATTCTGACTCATAGTGACCCTATAGGAAAGAGTAGAACTGCACCACAGGGTTTCTAAGGAGTGGCTGGTGGATATGAGCTGCTGGCCTTTTGGTTAGCATCCAAGCTCTTAACCCCGGTACCACCGGGGCTCGCTCCACCTGTCTCTCTCTCTCTCTCTCTCTGTGTCTTTCTCTTTCTATATATGAAACCTCAAACTCTGGGGAATTTGTAGGTTTAAGTGGGATGGAAGAGGCAATAAATGATTCTTGGATATGATACTAATACATAGGAAGGTTCACTTTCAAATTAGGAAGGCTAGGGAAAACATGGGATGTTAATTTTATTTTTGTATTTTGAAACATTTAAATAAGCAATGTTTGGAATTACTACAGAAAAAAATTCAGGCAAATGTTATTTAAATTACATTATATTCAAACAGAACATATAATGTGGTTTTGCTCTCTAATATGAAAAAAAAAAAAAAGAATTTTTAATTGCCTCCAGGAACAACACCACCTTTTTATAATGAGACCAGAAAAATTGGATGTTGCCCAGCTACCATTACTGAACATTTTGATCAGGACTTCTTTAGAGAAACCTTGATAAAAGGGGGAAAATGCAGAACAGAATTTCAAATTCTCTTGGACTCCAGACTTTCTGGTGTCATGGAGGCTGGATGAACCCCTGATGATATTGCCCTAAGATAATCTTTAAACCTTATTCTAAAAATGTTCCCTGAGGTCTTTTTAAAACCAAACAATAGCTTACCTAGTAAAAAAAAAGTCTGCCTTGAGCATTATGCTCTTTTAAGAACTATATGGGATCAAAGTGACAGCAGCAACTCAAAAGATTAAATAGGGACCTTATGGGGCAGTGAATTTATGTTAATGGGGGAACGACTCAGAAAAGGAGGATGAGAATGGTTGCACAACTCAAAGAATGTAATCAATGCCACTGAATTGTACATGTAGAAACTGTTGAATTGGTTTATGCTTTGCTGTGTATATTCTCAACAACAACAGAGGACATGAGCCTTTTAAACCAGAATTGCAAGAAGGATGCTTATTGCACTTAAGAGGAAAAGTTGCATTTAGAAACATCAATTTATATATAAATGGTTAATTTATGTATGTCATTTGTTTATGTTTAAATCCCTATTGGGCAAGAAACCGTTAAGTAATGTATGCAACGTGCACTTTAAAATTAAACAGCAAAAATTACATTAATATAATATATAAATGAAATAGTTTTATGTATTAATATGAAGTTTTATTTCTGTTAGACTGAGTTAGTAAAGGTTAACTGTTAATGTGTGTTTATAGTTTACCTCAACTGATTTAATAGTTTATAAAATATAGACGGTGTCTTCCATTTTCTATTTTAAGGGTAGCTTTTTAAAATAAATGTAAATAATCTACTGAATTATCAAAATCATCTGTTTAGAGTTTAATGTTCTGTATGATTACTGAGACTGGTCTTGGCTTCTAAGGAATGAAAGATGTCAGAGGAGGATGGAAAGAACAATAAATCTATAGCTAAATATTATACTAGCTTTTGTACAAGAACACTGCAAATTTTCAAGCAACCCTAAAAATATATACCATTTTACAGCTATTGTAATTGAGCATGACAAAATTAAACAATTTTTCCAAGTTTCTCATGAAGTAAATGGTAAAGTGATGATACAAATCTATGATTTTCTAGTTCCAAACTGTATGCTAGTTCTACTGTGTGATATTATTATGCCTGGGTGGTGCAAACTGCTATGACATTCAACTGCTAACTGAAAGGTTAGAGGTCTGGGTCCACCAAAAGGCACCTCAGAAGAAAAGTCTGGTGATCTACTTCTGAAAAATCAGCTGTGGAAAACCTCATGAAGCAAAGTGTACTCTGACACACATGGAGTCACTACGAGTTAGAGTCAACTCAACGGCAACTTTTTTAAAATTGTATTTTACGTGTGAATTTACAGAGCAAACTAGTTTCTCATTAAACAACTAATACAAATATTGTTTTGTGACATTGGTTGCCACCCCTATGACATGTCAACACTCTTCTCTTCTCGAACTTGGGCTCCCAGTTACCAGCTTTACTGTCCTCTTCTGCCTTCTCATTCTTGCCCCTGGGCTGCTGTGCCCATTTAGTTTCTCATCTTTAAAAAAATAACGATTTTTTTTTTTTTTTTTAGCTATTCATGGCAGAAGATATTGTCAGGCTTGGTGAATTAGTACAGTAAATTTAGACAAGAAACAGAAACTTAACTGTATGGTAAAGATGTAGTTTTGATCTTAAAGTCATTATCTGGTTAGTCACTTAGGAGAGGAAGCAAGAGGAAGTGGAGCCAGGGCTCAGGAATAGATCCAAGATCTAGAAAATAGGAAGGACTGAATTATAACCCCTAAGTCAACATTTCTAATCCGTTCTCTTCTATATTGATTTTCTTTATCCATTTTTAATAAATACATCAATAAAGCTTGGAAATGTGTGAAATAACAGATGTTAAATATTTGTTATTTTATATATTGAGACAATATGTGAATGGATATCAATTACATTTAAGGATTTATGTATATAAATGAGGAGGGCTATAAATGATTTTAACTAGAATATTTCTGGTCAATGTGATGATTTGTTTTCTGCCATTCCTTGTCAAATTAATCTGTTTGCTTTAATAATTAGCAATTTAGTACACAAATTCAAATTTCATATTCATTACAAAAATGTCATTTTAAAGAACATAACACATGTTAAAATTACGATTACCAAACAACTTCAAAAATACTCAGCCTTTGGGTTTATGAGAACAGCTTTTATTCTGTTCAGGAATTTCCTGAATGGCTCAACAAGCAGGAAAAATAATAATAATAATAATAATAATGATAATAATAATGGCTTAATTAGTCTAGAGAAAGCTGGAAAGAACAGTAAATTATCTGTGTGATTATAGAATAAATTTGGAAACAACCTCAGAGAAGCTTTGAACAATACTTAGAGTTTAAAATATAAAAGATGTTAAAAAAAAGGAATATTCACTTCAAAATTTATTCAGAAAAAATAACGAGAATTTTTATATCTAATGGTACAAATTCATGTGGATAATTTAGCATTTAATTTAATATAATATCTATGGGGAAAATATGAAAGGCAGTCAGAACATGAGAAAATAATATAGTTTATCCTTTAATGGTAATTAAGCTTTATATGATAGAATTCATGTGGACTTAAAAGACTCAGTTTTATTGAAGTAGTGTTTGAAAGTTTATTATATGCCAATCAGATTCCAGGTCCTGTGCTCACTAAGTCAGATGAGAAACTCTCTGCTCTTAAGGAATTTAGAGTTTAGCAGTTGTAATGTGTGTATACACGGTATATATATATATTCTATCTCTATAGATAGATAGGTAGAAAGGTAGACAGGTAGGTAGGTAGATAGAATATATTAACAATTTCAACTGAGTTGATTCAGACTCATGGATACCCCATCTGTGTCAGAATAGAGCTGTACTTTGAAGAGCTTTCAACGGTTGATTGTTTTTCTCCAGGTTCTCTAGGTGGACTTAAATCTCCAACATTTCAGTCAGCAGTTAAACTAAGCATGTTAACCATTTGCACCACCCAGGGACTATATATATAACTTATCCTATCAGATTTTCATTTCTTTGCAAAAGCAAAGAACAAATCCATTCTGCGTTTCTTATATATCTCTTATGTATCTTTGCATTCCAGCAACTAATCATGCGCATGAGGCAATTAGATGCCTACTGAATTCTGAAAGATAGAGCAAGAGAGAGAGGGGAGAAGGAAGTGATGGGAGAGAAGGAAAGGAGGGAAGGAAGAAAGGAGCAAAGGAGGGAGAGGGTGGAAAATTCAGGTGGTATTTATTGTATTATTAAAAGATTAAGGAGCCGGGGCCAAGATGGCGGACTAGATGGACGCTACCGCGGATCCCTCTTGCAACAAAGACTCGGAAAAACAAGGGAATCGATCACATACATAACAATCTACGAACTCTGAACAACAAGCACAGACTTAGAGACGGAAAACGAACAAATACGGGCAGACAGCGACTGTTTTCAGAACTAGGAGCCAGCGCACCAGGCAGGTGACCTTCGGAGCTCGATCTGGGGCAGAGCCCAGGGGGGCAGATGGCACAGAAAGGGGGCCCACCCCTTCCCCCCCGAACCCATCCCGGGAGGAAGTCTAGCAGGTTGGCGCGGGCGGCGTAGGGGCGCAGTCAGAGGGAGAAGCACCCAGGAGGCAGTGACTGATCTGGGAGGGGGGAGAACAGCGTCCCAGCTGGGGTGCCGTCCCGCCGGGAGTTAGGCGAGAAGCCGACGGGGCGCGAGCGGGGGGGGGGGGTCAACTATATTTCCCTAAAGTGTCCCCAGGGCGGGGCCCACACATTCGTGCGGGAAGACGAACACCCAGTCTGCGCGTGCGGCGCGGCACACCAGAGGGAGAAATCCCCGGAAGTGTCTGGTCTCAAAGCAGGGAAAGCAGCATCCCAGACGGGGAGCCATTCCGCTGGGATCTGGGTGCGCGTGCGCGCGCGCGGGCATGAGCGCGGGGTCCATTTTTATTACCCTGAATTGACCCAGGGGGCGGGACCACCTGGTCGTGCGAGTGACGCCCTCCCAGTTTGCGCAAGAGGTGTGGCACACCAGAAGGAGAAGTCCCCGGGAGGAAGTGATTGGTCCCGAAGCGCAGAAAGTAACGTCCCAGACGGGGTGACGTCCTGCCGGGACTTGGGCGCGCGCACGAGCGGGGCGTGAGCGCGGAGTCCATTTTTATTGCCCTGAATTGACCCAAGGGGCGGGCCCACCTGGCCGTGCAGGTGACGCCAACCCAGTTCGCGCGAGAGGTGTGGCGCTCCGGAAGGAGAAGTCCCCGGGAGGAAGTGACTGGTTCCGGAACGGGGAAAGCAGCGTCTCAACCCGGAAGTCATTCCGCTGGGATTTGGGCGCACGCACGGGCAGGGCGTGAGCGCGGGGTCCATTTTTATTGCCCTGAATTGACCCAGGGGGCGGGCCCACCTGGCCGTGCAGGTGACGCCAACCCAGTTCGCGCGAGAGGTGAGCGCTCCAGAAGGAGAAGTCCCCGGGAGGAAGTGACTGGTTCCGGAACGGGGAAAGCAGCGTCTCAACCCGGAAGTCATCCCGCTGGGATTTGGGCGCGCACACAGGCGGGGCGTGACCGCGGGACCCAATTATAATCGCCTAAATAGACCCTGGGGGCGGGCCCACCCGTTCATGCGGGAAACGCCCACCCAGTGCCCACGAGTGGTGCCGCGCACCGGAGGAAGTCCCCAGGAGGAAGTGACTGGTTTCCGAGCAAGGAAAGCAGTGTCCTAGCCAGGGACCCGTCCAGCCCGGATTTTGGCAAACGGGGGCGGAGCGTGAACGTGGTGTTCAGCTCTATATTCTGTGGTGCTACACTCCTAGCTCTCAGATCCCTCCCCCACCCTCCTCAGGCGACCCCATTAACATCCGAATACCCGGAGCCAGAGAGAGAATTCAGATAGGGATCTGACTGCATTTTTTTTTAGCTGACTACTTGGAAAATCTAGTATCCCAGTGATGGCTCAGAGACAGCAGTCCATATCAAACCACATAAAGAAACAGACCATGACAGCTTCTCCAACCCCCCAAACAAAAGAATCAAAATCTTTCCCAAATGAAGATACAATCCTGGAATTATCAGATACAGAATATAAAAAACTAATTTACAGAATGCTTAAAGATATCACAAATGAAATTAGGATAAATGCAGAAAAAGCCAAGGAACACACTGATAAAACTGTTGAAGAACTCAAAAAGATTATTCAAGAACATAGTGGAAAAATTAACAAGTTGCAAGAATCCATAGAGAGACAGCATGTAGAAATCCAAAAGATTAACAATAAAATTACAGAATTTGACAACGCAATAGAAAGTCAGAGGAGCAGACTCGAGCAATTAGAATGTAGACTGGGACTTCTGGAGGACCAGGGAAACAACACCAACATAGCTGAAAAAAAATCAGATAAAAGAATTAAAAAAAATGAAGAAACCCTAAGAATCATGTGGGACTCTATCAAGAAGGATAACTTGCGAGTGATTGGAGTCCCAGAACAGGGAGGGGGGACAGAAAACACAGAGAAAATAGTTGAAGAACTCCTGACACAAAACTTCCCTGACATCATGAAAGACGAAAGGATATCTATCCAAGATGCTCATCGAACCCCATTTAAGATTGATCCAAAAAGAAAAACACCAAGACATATCATCATCAAACTTGCCAAAACCAAAGACAAACAGAAAATTTTAAAAGCAGCCAGGGAGAAAAGAAAGGTTTCCTTCAAGGGAGAATCAATAAGAATAAGTTCAGACTACTCAGCAGAAACCATGCAGGCAAGAAGGGAATGGGACGACATATACAGAGCACTGAACGAGAAAAACTGCCAACCAAGGATCATATATCCAGCAAAACTCTCTCTGAAATATGAAGGAGAAATTAAGATATTTACAGATAAACACAAGTTTAGAGAATTTGCAAAAACTAAACCAAGACTGCAAGAAATGCTAAAGGAGATTGTTTGGCCGGATGACCAATAATATCAGGTACCAGCACAATACAAGGTCACAAAACAGAACGTCCTGATATCAATGCAACTCAAATAGGGAAAGCACAAAAACAAACAAATTAAGACTAATTCTAAAAAATAAATAAATAAACAAAATAATACACACAACAGGAAATCATGGAAATCAATAGATAAATGATCAAAATAATCAAAAAGAGGGACTAAATATAGGAGGCATTGAACTGCCAGATGGAGAGTGATACAAGGCGAAATAGAAGGATACAAGTTAGGTTTTTACTTAGAAAAATAGGGGTAAATAAAAAGGTAACCACAAAAAGGAATATCAATTCCATAACTCAAGAAAAAAGCCAAGAAAAACGTAACGACTCAATAAACACAAAGTTAAACATTATGAAAATGAGGATCTCACAAGCTACTAAGAAAAACGTCTCAGCACAAAAAAGCATGTGGAAAAATGAAATGGCCAACAACACACATGAAAAGGCATCAAAATGACAGCACTAAAAACTTACTTATCTATAATTACGCTGAATGTAAATGGACTAAATGCACCAATAAAGAGACAGAGAGTCACGGACTGGATAAAAAAACACGATCCATCTATATGCTGCCTACAAGAGACACACCTTAGACTTAGAGACACAAACAAACTAAAACTCAAAGGATGGAAAAAAATATATCAAGCAAACAATAAGCAAAAAAGAAGAGTAGCAATATTAATTTCTGACAAAATAGACTTTAGACTTAAATCCGCCACAAAGGATAAAGAAGGACACTATATAATGATAAAAGGGACAATTGATCAGGAAGACATAACCATATTAAATATTTATGCACCTAATGACAGGGCTGCAAGATACATAAATCAAATTTTAACAGAATTGAAAAGTGAGATAGACACCTCCACATTTATAGTAGGAGACTTCAACACACCACTTTCGGAGAAGGACAGGACATCCAGTAAGAAGCTCAATAGAGACACGGAAGACCTACTTACAACAATCAACCAACTTGACCTCATTGACTTATACAGAACTCTCCACCCAACTGCTGCAAAATATACTTTTTTTTCTAGCGCACATGGAACATTCTCTAGAATAGACCACATATTAGGGCATAAAACAAATCTTTGCAGAATCCAAAACATCGAAATATTACAAAGCATCTTCTCAGACCACAAGGCAATGAAGCTAGAAATCAATAACAGAAAAACTAGGGAAAAGAAATCAAATACTTGGAAAATGAACAATACCCTCCTGAAAAAAGACTGGGTTATAGAAGACATCAAGGAGGGAATAAGGAAATTCTTAGAAAGCAACGAGAATGAAAATACTTCCTATCAAAACCTCTGGGACACAGCAAAAGCAGTGCTCAGAGGCCAATTTATATCGATAAATGCACACATACAAAAAGAAGAAAGAGCCAAAATCAGAGAACTGTCCCTACAACTTGAACAAATAGAAAGTGAGCAACAAAAGAATCCATCAGGCACCCGAAGAAAACAAATAATAAAAATTAGAGCTGAACTAAATGAATTAGAGAACAGAAAAACAATTGAAAGAATTAACAAAGCCAAAAGCTGGTTCTTTGAAAAAATTAACAAAATTGATAAACCATTGGCTAGACTGACTAAAGAAAAACAGGAAAGGAAACAAATAACCCGAATAAGAAACAAGAAGGACCACATCACAACAGAACCAAATGAAATCAAAAGAATCATATCAGATTACTACATACAATTGTACTCTAACAAATTTGAAAACCTAGAAGAAATGGATAAATTCTTAGAACAATACTACTTACCTAAACTAACACATTCAGAAGTAGAACAACTAAATAGACCCATAACAAAAAAAGAGATTGAAACGGTAATCAAAAAACTCCCAACAAAAAAAAGTCCTGGCCCAGATGGCTTCACTGCAGAGTTCTACCAAACCTTCAGAGAAGACTTAACACCATTACTATTGAAGGTATTTCAAAGTATAGAAAAAGACGGAATACTACCCAACTCATTCTATGAAGCTACCATCTCCCTGATACCAAAACCAGGTAAAGACATTACAAAAAAAGAAAATTTTAGACCTATATCCCTCATGAACATAGATGTAAAAATCCTTAACAAAATTCTAGCCAATAGAATCCAACAACACATCAAAAAAATAATACACCCTGATCAAGTAGGATTTATACCAGGTATGCAAGGCTGGTTTAATATCAGAAAAACCATTAATGTAATCCATCACATAAATAAAACAAAAGATAAAAACCACATGATCTTATCAATAGATGCAGAAAAGGCATTTGACAAAGTTCAACACCCATTTATGATAAAAACTCTTACCAAAATAGGAATTGAAGGAAAATTCCTCAACATAATAAAGGGCATCTATGCAAAGCCAACGGCCAATATCACTCTAAATGGAGAGAAACTGAAAGCATTTCCCTTGAGAACGGGAACCAGACAAGGATGCCCTTTATCACCGCTCTTATTCAACATCGTACTTGAAGTCCTAGCCAGGGCAATTAGGCTAGACAAAGAAATAAAGGGTATCCAGATTGGTAAGGAGGAAGTAAAGCTATCACTATTTGCAGATGACATGATCGTATACATGGAAAACCCTAAGAAATCCTCCAGAAAACTACTGAAACTAATAGAAGAGTTTGGAAGAGTCTCAGGATATAAAATAAACATACAAAAATCACTTGGATTCCTCTACATCAACAAAAAGAACACCGAAGAGGAAATAACCAAATCAATACCATTCACAGTAGCCCCCAAGAAGATAAAATACTTAGGAATAAATCTTACCAAGGATGTAAAAGACCTATACAAAGAAAACTATAAAACTCTGCTACAAGAAATTCAAAAGGACACACTTAAATGGAAAAACATACCCTGCTCATGGATAGGAAGACTTAACATAGTAAAAATGTCTATTCTACCAAAAGCCATTTATACATACAACGCACTTCCAATCCAAATACCAATGTCATACTTTAAGGGAATAGAGAAAAAAATCACTAATTTCATATGGAAAGGAAAGAACCCCCTGATAAGCAAAACATTACTGAAAAAGAAGAAGAAAGTGGGAGGCCTCACCCTACCTGATTTCAGAACCTATTATATAGCTACAGTAGTCAAAACAGCCTGGTACTGGTACAACAACAAGCACATAGACCAATGGAACAGAATTGAGAACCCAGATATAAATCCATCCACGTATGAGCAGCTGATATTTGACAAAGGACCAGTGTCAGTCAATTGGGGAAATGATAGCCTTTTTAACAAATGGTGCTGGCATACCTTGATATCCATTTGCAAAAGAATGAAACAGGACCCATACCTCACACCATGCACAAAAACTAACTCCAAGTGGATCAAAGACCTGAACATAAAGAATAAAACGATAAAAATCATGGAAGAAAAAATAGGATCTACCCTAGGAGCCCTAATACAGGGCATAAACAGAATACAAAACATTACCAAAAATGATGAAGAGAAACCAGATAACTGGGAGCTCCTAAAAATCAAACACCTATGCTCATCTAAAGACTTCACCAAAAGAGTAAAAAGACCACCTACAGACTGGGAAAGAATATTCAGCTATGACATCGCAGACCAGCGCCTGATCTCTAAAATCTACATGACTCTGTCAAAACTCAACCACAAAAAGACAAACAACCCAATCAAGAAGTGGGCAAAGGATATGAACACACATTTCACTAAGGAAGATATTCAGGCAGCCAACAGATACATGAGAAAATGCTCTCGATCATTAGCCATTAGAGAAATGCAAATTAAAACTACGATGAGATTCCATCTGACACCAACTAGACTGGCATTAATTCAAAAAACACAAAATAATAAATGTTGGAGAGGCTGCGGAGAGATGGGAACTCTCATACACTGCTGGTGGGATTGTAAAATGGTACAACCACTTTGGAAATCCATTTGGCGTTATCTTAAACAGTTAGAAATAGAACTACCATACAACCCAGAAATCCCACTCCTCGGAATATACCCTAAAGATACAAGACCCTTCACACAAACAGATATATGCACACCCATGTTTATTGCAGCTCTGTTTACAATAGCAAAAAGCTGGAAGCAACCAAGATGTCCATCAATGGACGAATGGGTAAATAAATTGTGGTATATTCACACAATGGAATACTACGCATCGATAAAGAACAGTGACGAATCCCTGAAACATTTCATAACTGGAGGAATCTGGAAGGCATTATGCTGAGCGAAATGAGTCAGTTGCAAAAGGACAAATATTGTATAAGACCACTATTATAAGATCTTGAGAAATAGAAAAAACGGAAAAGAACACATACTTTTGTGGTTACAAAGGGGGGAGGGAGGTAGGGAGGGAGGGAGAGGGCTTTTTATTGATCAATCTGTAGATGGGAACTGCTTTGGGTGAAGGGAAAGACAACACTCAAAACAAGGAAGGTCAGCCTAATTGGACTGGATTAAAAGTAAAGAGGTTTCCGAGATAAAATGAAAGCTTCAAAGGTCAGCGAAGCAGGGGCTGGGGTCTGGGGAACTTGGTTTGAGTGGACTTCTAAGTCAATGGGCAAAACAATTCTATTATGAAAACACTCTGCATCCCACTTTGAATTGTGGCACCTGGGGTCCTAAATGCCAACAAGCAGCCATCTAAAATACATTAATTGTTCTCAACCCACCTGGAGCAAAGGCAAAGGAAGAACACCAAGGTCACACGACAACTAAGAACCCAAGAGACAGAAAGGGCCACTTGAACCAGAGACCTACATTATCCTGAGACCAGAAGAACTAGTTGGTGCCCGGCCACAATCGATGTCTGCCCTGTCGGGGAACACAACAGACAACTCCTGAGGGAGTAGGAGACCAATGAGATGCAGACCCCAAATTCTCATTAAAAGACCACACCTAATGGTATGATTGCGACTAGAGGAATCCCAGAGATAATGCTCCCCAGAACTTCTGATGGCACAGGACAGGAACCATCCCCGAAGACAAATCATCAGGCATGAAAAGGACTGGTCAGTGGGGGGGAGAGAGATACTGATGAAGAGTGAGCTAATTAAATCAGGTGGACACGGGAGAGTGTGTTGGCAACTCTTGCCTGGAGGGGGGATGGGAAGATAGAGAGAGAGGGAAGATGGTAAAATTGGCACGAAACGAGAGACTGTAAGGGCTGACTCAATAGGGGGAGAGCAAGTGGGAGAAGGGAGTAAGATGTATGTAAACCTACATGTGACAGACTGATTGGAATGGTAAATGTTCACTTGAAGCTTAATAAAAATTAAAAAAAAAAAAAAAGATTAAGGAAAACATTTTTGGAAAACAATGTGTATAGTAAATAATCTCTGTTTAGGTAATAAATTAAAACATTTTATATAGGCCAATTTTTTTTTATGGGTATCATTTTTCTATGTCAATGACACTTTTGTTGCCATTTGAAAGAACAATCTAATAAATTATGTGATACTCTGAAACTAAATAAAATGTGATTCTGTAACAACCTTTTTTATTTCCGATTGTAAGAATTTGAGCAATGAAAAATTAATGTTTAATTTTGAGTAAAAGTATCAATGCATATTAGTCTTATATATTGCTGATAAAAACAAAGAAAAAACATTGTTAATTTAGTAATTTAATTTCTGGTAAAGGTGAATCACTATTAATCACTCCAGCTGCCAAAATGGTAGGCAGGATCAGGTACACCTCCTGGCAAGAAAACATCAGATTCAGAGATTGGTGTACCTCACAGCAGTCCATGCATATTTGAAAACTCATTTGCCTGTTACTAATATGCATATGGTTACAGATTGCTTCTCCTATAAATCTGTGAAATGTTGCGTGGTTTGTGAACATTTTCCCAACTGGAGGATTGTTCATAAAACTTATTTCCTATGATTTAATGAGAGTAGGAACTCACCAGCAAAAGCCGTTTTAGCTTTGTATTCCAAGGTTGGTAGATGTCACAATCTCTTCTATGTCCCATAATATGTTCCTAATTTTACAAATGATTAATTTGTGTTTCAAAGGCAATAAATATGGCACTATGTCCCTTGGCTATCAATTTGTGGCATTATAAATCAAAGGAATAAACGTTTAATATTTTTTAAAACCTTTATCTTCCTCTATTCCTCAAACCCCACCTCTCGTAATATTTACTGGTTCAGAAAAGTTGGATGTCTTGGAAAAATGATTATATAGTTTAGTGGAAGCTGTAGCTGGCACTGCATAAAATGATGCATGGATTATGTGATTCAAATGTACCAAAACAAATGATATTTTTGGAATTAAATTAGAATTTTATTGCTTTCTTTGATCAATTTGGAAACCATCCTGTAATAAAACATTATTACCTTCCATGCTTGTGCTGTCAAGTCTCTTCAAACGAAGACACTGAATCAGAACGTTTTCACCAGAGCCACATCGGGGAAAATGTATATATATGCACTTTTTTTTTCTGGAAAATCTTGATTAAAATGTCACACTTAAAGAATAACTGGAGAAAATAAATTATTTCATTTTTGTACACAGAAGCCAATAGTCCACTTTAGGAAATCTTGTGCCTTTGAGATAAAGAGATTAAAATAATAATGGTCCATGCAAACTAAAATTTTGCAATATTTATCTAGAACTGTGTTGTCTAGAAGCTTATCTCCCTGGAAATATCAATGAGAAACTTGATTTAAGCTACTAATATGCCATGGTATTATAGTTCTTTACCCCTTTAAAGGAGGTTTAATTTAATAAAAACTACATTTTAAAAAGTCTAAACTGGAAAACATCTAGATTTATAAATAAATTATAAATAGTGTTATGTGTATACCGATATATTCTAAAACTGATAAAGTAATATGAAATTAAACAAAATGAAAGAGTGAGATAGAGTAAACCCACAGGAAGTAGAATTTTTTCTCCTTATGTTTACTTTTTTTTCTTAGCAAGTACATCGCAAATACTATATAGACTGTATTAAATAATACAGAATTTACTGACTTGCTTTGCTGACTGGTTAGTAACAAAATATTAAAGTGGTCTAGACCTGTGCTTTCTTTCCAACATGGTGCCTGTTAACCACATGTGGCTACTGGAAACTTGAAAAATGGCTAGTCTAAATTGAGTGCTGTAAGTATAATAGACACACTGGATTTAGAAGATTCAATGTATAAAAAGACTAAATTATCACATGAGTCCTTTTAAATTATTGATTAAAAAAAAAACAATCCAGTGCCGTCGAGTCGATACCAACTCATAGCGACCCTATAGTATAGAGTAGAACCACCCCATAGAGTTTCCAAGAAGCACCTGGCGGATTCAAACTGCCAACCCTTTGGTTCGCAGACGTAGCACTTAACCACTACACCACCAGGGTTTCCGTTTTAAATATTGATTACATGTTGAAATTATAACATTTTAGATGCATAGAGTTAAATATATTGTTAAACTTAATTTCATCTTTCTTTTCTTTTTTTTTTTAATGTGACTACTAGAAAATTAACAAGTACATATAATGGCTTACATTCTCTTTTTATTGGACAGTACTGAACTAGAGTTTTGTTTATAAATTGTTATTTTAATGAATTGAAAAGTAAATTGTTGAGTTTGTGTGTGTGTGTGTGTGTGTGTGATTGTATAAACCACTGCTTATGTGTACCTCGATGTGTAATCTAGATATGTTAATGTTACTCTTTTTTGCTATGTTTTGAACCAGAGGTGAAATTATGCTGAGAAAAGGAAAGGGATATGTCAACTTGTGTGTATGTGTATTTGTGCATGCATTTGTGTGTTTTCTATATGTACTTATTTTTGTAGATAAAAAACTATTAGGAAAAAGATTGGGGATTTTGTTGAAATACATAGCTCCAGATTGGGAACCTAGACATAAATCCACCCACTTCTGGACAGTTGATCTTCAACAAAGGGCCAAAGTCCATTAAACGGGGAAATAGTCTCTTTAACAAATGATGCTGGCAAAACTGGTTATCTACCTGCAGGAAAATTAAACAGGACCCATGGCTCACACCATACGTAAAAACTAACTCAAAATGGATCAAAGACCTAAATATAAAACCTAAAACTATAAAGGTTAAGGAAAAAAAATAGAGACAATGCTAGAAGCCCTAATACATGGCATAGATAGAATTACAAACACAACTAAAAGTGCACAAACAGCAGAAGAGGAACTAGATAAGTGGGACCTCCTAAAAATTAAATGGTTATGCTCATCAAAAGATTTCTCCAGAAAAGTAAAACCAGAAGCTTGGAAAAATTTTGACTATGACATATCCCAAAAGGGTCTAATCTCTAAAATTTATAGAAAATTTCAACACCTCAATAACAAAAAGACAAACAATCCAATTAAAAAATGGGCAAATGATATGAACAGACATATCACCAAAGAAGCTGTTCAGGTGGCTGATAAACACATGAAGAAATGCTCATGTTCGTTGGCCAGTAGAGAGATGCAAATTAAAACTACAGTGAAATACCATCGCACCCTGACAATAATGGCTCTAATTAAAAAAAAAAAAAAGCAAAACAAACAAACATAAAATAACAAGTGCTGGTAAGGTTGTAGGGAAGATTGGAACTCTTATATACTGCTGATCTCAATGTAAAACGGTATAGCCACTATGGAAAACAGTACGACATTTCCCTATAAAGCTAGATATGGAAATACTATATGATCCAGCAATCCCACTATTAGGTACATACCCTAAAGAAATAAGTGCTGTGACATGAATAGAAATGTGCATTTCCATGTTCATTGCAGCATTATTCACAATAGCAAAAAGATGGAAACAACTTAAGTGCCCATAAATGGATGAATGGATAAACAAACTGTGGTACATACACACAATGGG
Source organism: Elephas maximus indicus (assembly GCF_024166365.1). NCBI lineage: Eukaryota > Metazoa > Chordata > Mammalia > Proboscidea > Elephantidae > Elephas > Elephas maximus. Next base: position 33,968,923 of record NC_064820.1, on the reverse strand, counting down.
ACACTACTCAACAACAAAGAATAATGACAACCTGCAAAACATCTTACAATATCAATGAATTTGGAGGACATTATGCTGAGTGAAGTAAGTCTATCACAAAAGGACAAATATTGTATGTGGCCACTAATAAAAAAAAAGAAAATGAAAATAAAATTATTTGATGGTTACCAGGGGTGGAGGATGAAGGAGGGAAAATTACTAACTAGATAGAGGATACATGTTAATACTGGTGAATGGAAAAACAATACACAATATGAGGGAAGTCAGCACAACATGGCCAAGACAAAGGAAGACACTAAGACGAACACCCAGATAAAGGGCAACTATGATTTTTTTTTTTTAATGTTAATCATATAACATAGACAATCCTGCAACAAACAGTAATTTATGAACTGATATATAGGTAGATAGATATGCTAAAGAGATATGGGGGGGGTAAGGGAGCACACCCCCCTGCAGATATAGGTTTGGTTGTGAATACTTCTACATATATAATAGTAGTTACTGCATGAATATTAATATAGACAATAGAGCACACAAAGGGCACAGTCATGGAAACTTCTTAAATATAACCAAACACTGAGAGGACGAAGTTCCTAGGCTTGAAGGCAAAGGACCATAGACTTGGGGGAAAAGGAAGCGAACAGAAAGGGGGGATATCATACCACCAAAAAAACAGTGCTGGGACCAGAGTGCATCCTTTGGACTCGGGGTTCCGGTAAGGAGAATCTTCCAGACCAAGGGAAGACTGATGACAAGGACCTTCCTCCGGAGCTGACAGAGAAAGCCTTCCTCTGAAGCTGACACCCTGAGTTTGGTCTTGAAGCCTATCAGACTGTGAGAGAATAAATTTCTCTTTGTTAAAGCCATCTGGTTGTTATATTTCTGTTAGAACAGCACCAGATGACTAAAACAGAATTTAGTATCGAGAGAATGGAGCTCTGCTTTAACAGATACCTGAGACATGGAAGCAATTTTGAAACTGTGAATGGATAGAGGAGTGGCAACAGCAGAGAACCAGCAGCAACAGAGCTAGGAGACCAGTGCCAGACAGTGCTGGAGTTGACTCAGTGAGAGAGAGAGAGCTGAGTGCCTGTGTGCGAGATGCTTCCTGGCAAAGCAAGGTGCCTCCAGGCACTTATTGGTGTAGCTACAGAGCTTTGGAACATTTGCCCCAGCAGGGCAAATGTGGGCTTGAGGCCCGAGAAGCCAAAAGACCAAAACCAGGAAGCAGAAGCTGAAGAGACAAGGAACACAAGAAGCCGAGCTGCCTCAATCTCAAAAGGTATGGCCAGGGCCTCTGGGGTTTCAAAAGGTGGAGCCATGGCCTCTGGTGTTTCTAAGGGTGGAGTTACCACTCAGATGGACTAAGAGAATGGTGCATCTAAAGCCCAGGGAGCAGAGTTGCTGGCCCAGGGGGCCAGTAAGGTGGAGCTGAAGCACAGGGCCACCGGGCCTCTGCTTAGGATCTGGAGAGTGTGGCCAATACCTTGAGTCTGGAGGGCAGAACCATTGCGTAAATTGTCTCAGAGAACAGAGGATTATTTTCAAAGCCTTGAGGGCTAAAGTAATGTGTTCTGCTGACTTGCGTGGTGCCTGTTATCCCTTCTTGCCCTCTTTTTTCTCCATTTTGTAATGGAAATGTCTAGTTTGTGTCTGTTCTGCCATTGTACCTTTAGAAGCAGATAACTTGTATTCTGGATTTCACAGATGAAATGGAATTTTTTCAATTTTGGACTTGGAGTTAAGCCTTTTGCTATGATATGATGGAATGAATATGATTTGCATGTTGCAATAATGTGATTTTTTTGAGGAGCCAAAGGATGGAATGTCATGGATTAAATTCTGTCCCCCAAAAATACGTGCCAGCTTAGTTAGGCCATGATTCCCAGTGTTGTGTGGGTGTCCTCCATTTTGTGATTGTAATTTTATGTTAAAGAGGATTAGGGGAGAATTGTAACACCATCCTTACCCAGGTCACATATTTAAACCAATGTAAAGGATGTCTCACTGGGGTGTGGCCTGCACCACCTTTTATCTCTCAAGAGCTAAAAAGGAAAGGGAAGTAAACAGAAAGGGGGGGTCTCATACTACCAAGAAAGCAGTGCTGGGAGCAGAGTGCATTTTTGGACCTGGGGTTCTTGGGTGGAGAAACTCCCAGACCATGGGAAAGCTGATGACAAGGGTCTTCCTCCAGAACCGACAGAGAAAGCCTTCCCCTGAAGCTGAAACCTTAGTTTGGGCGTGATGACTGCCTGACTGTGAGGGAATAAATTTCTCTTTGTTAAAGCCATCTGCTTGTAGTACTTCTGTAATAGCAGCACTAGATGACTAAGACAGGCACTGTCATGGAAACTTCTTACACATAACCAAACACCTCTTGGGACAAAGTTCCTGGGCTTGAAGACAGTGGACAACTATGTCAATTGGCACAACATAGTTCATAAAAATAATGTTCTGTATCCTACCTTGGTGAGTAAAACTGGTGTCTTAGATGGTGAGCGACCATCTGAGACACAACTATTAGTCTCTTCTCACACAGAACAAAGGAAGGTGAAGAAAACCAAAGACTCAAGAAAGAAATTAGTCCAAAGGACTAATGGATCACATGAGCTAATGGTCTACACAACCCTGGGCCAGAAGAACCTATATGGTGCCCAGCTACCAGTATCAACCGCTCTGACTGGGATGAAAACAGAGAGTTCTGAACAGAGTGAGAGAAAAACATAGATCAAAAAATCAAATTCACAAAAAAGACCAGACTTACTGGCCTGACAGAGACTAGTGGAACCCCCGAGGCTATGGCCTTAAGACATCCCTCTGACCTGGAACTGAAGCCATTTCCAGAAACCAACTTTCGGCCACCAATAAACAGGCCCATAAAATAATAACACTTCAGAGGAACTTGTTTCTTAGAACAATCAATTACAAAAGATCAAAAGGAAAACATTTGCCCAAAGGCAAAAATAAGAAGGCAAAAAGGGGTAGAAAAACTAGATGAAAGGAAATGGAGAACTTAGTGTGGGAATGGCAAGAGTGCCGAGACTTTGTGGGGAATGCAACCAATGTCATGGAGCACTTTATGTACAAGTATAGAATGGTAAACTAATTTGCTCTGTGAATTTTCACCTAAAGCACAATTTAAAAAATACATGGCTTCGTAGTTGAGTTGTTGGAAATAAATGAAAAGATAGAAGCAATTTACATCTTGTATATTATGGCAGTTCACAGTGGGTCTTGGAACAAAATGTTTTGGGGAACATTCACCTCTTTAAAAATGAAATGTATATATGCCTATCAGGTTCTCTGAATACTAAAAAATAATTTAAAATACCACATATTAATCTTAGTCAAAGCCTTTTTAAAATTATATCTCATTGTCTGCTTTAGCATATTTGACATTATTATTTCATCATTTTAATACTTTGTCAGTTCCTTTTTGATAACATGTCATTTTATAATAGCCTTATTTAACTTTCAGATTATTATTTATTTCTGGATCCATTCCATTATGTGTCTTTCATTTTCCACTCTTTTTTTTTTTTTTTTGGTCCTTGGGAATATATAGTGAAACACTGAAGTATCCAAAACAGTTTTGACACATATTCACAACAGTTTTCTGTACATTCCCACTTAGAGTAATGACTGTCACTTTTTAAGTTATTGTCAACCAACAGATCCACAGGAAATAATATTAATGGGATGTAATTTTTGAAAAAAAATTCTGTTCTAAGACATTAAAATGGCCAAGTCAGCAGTGCATGAATTCCTGAAAGAAGGAAAGTCCAATTAAGGTGAGCTAAAACTTATGGAAGAGTACTTTGTGTCTTCAGTTGTTTTCCAGTTTAAATGTGGCACAAGAGGACAGGCTAAGGAATGGAGGCTAAATCACTGAGAAACCAAGCAGATCTTTTGTAGTCTCATGGATTTGTATAACTAACAAACTAATAGAGAAGAAAACATGAAAAACTTGATTAATTAAAAAAATGGAAAGAGGTTAGGGTAGGAGTAAGAGGTGGTGTAGATGTTTGTGTGCATGAGAGAGATAAAGAGAGAGAATATTGTTATGGATTGAATTATATCCCCTAAAAAGGTATGTTGAAGTCCTAATCCCTGGTACTTGTGAGTATAACCTTGTTTGGGTAAGGTCTATGAAGATTTTCAGTTGACATGAGGTCATACTTAACTAGAATGGGTCTTACTCCTATCTCAGTGGCATCCTTATAAAAAAAAGTACAGCAGACACAGAAACACAGAGGGGAGCTGAACATGTGAAGTTGCATTTATAATATCAGGAAAGGCCTGGGGCTACAAAAACCTGGAAGATATTAGAAAGGATCTTTCCCTAGAGTGGAAAGAGAGAGTGTGGCCCTATGGACACCCTGAATTTGGACTCGCATCTAGAACTGTGAGAAAGTAAATTTCTTATAAGCTACCCAATCTGTGGTATTTTGTTACAGCATCTCTAGGGAAACTAATGCAGATACATTAAAAACAAACAGGAAGATGTCATTTCAAAATATGTCAGTAAATACAATAAATGAAAGTAAATATTCTTATTTAAAGATTGTAAAAATGTATAAATAATTAAATATATTTTTACATAATATGAGGACTGAGGAGTTAAAATAAAAAAAACATTGAACAAAATGTACCATGCAAGTTCTAATAAAATGAAACAGTGTGTGGAAGTACAAAAATCAGACATAGCACACTTCAAAACAAGAAGAAATATTATAGATAATATGGAATGATTCATAATTACTAAAGGGTCAATATAACTAGAAAATATAAAATTTCTGAAGAAGAATTTGCCAAAAAACAAATAAACAAAATAACTTTAAGAAGCAGAACATTAATAGAAGGAAAAGAAAAATAGGCCAGTACAAAATTACAGTGAGAGGTTTTAATGCATCACATTCAGTAACAAATAAATCGAACAGAGAAATTTGGAACAATACAAAATGATTGAATATGTCCTAACTGATATACTGATATTGTTGTACACAATTGCTGCAGAAAACATATTTTAAAGTGCAGGAAGAGCATTTTCCAGAACTGACGATGTTCTGTGCCGTAAAGCAAGTCTCAAAAAATTTCAAAATGCTGTATCTGGTCATCCATGTTCCAGCACTTGCATTTTTCTCTCAATTCATCATTTAATGCTTTCTGTTTCACAACTCAAGTCGCAATAATTTGTCCTTTCTGGCTTTATCTGGATTTTCCCCTTTTACAGAAATACCTCTTTCCAACGTCATTCCTGGCCTAATTACTATTACTCATCTAAGATTAATTTTGGTTACTATCTCTACCAGGAAACATCTCTAATAATTTCCCAAGGCCTACCCAACCCAAATTAGGTACTCCATCTCTTTGCACACCAAAAGCCTAGGATAATTAAATATTTTTGGCATTACCTCATATTTTCAAGTATTCTAAATAACATCCTTGCTAGAATGTGAGTTCCTAGAAGATGTATAGAATCTTATTTTTACATGCTCAGTGAATGTATTCATAAATCAGTATCCATAGGATATATTTTTCCTATTACATTCTAACATTGTATGCATCTGGTATTGTGTAAATTAATTCTAAGACTATTGCAAAGCCCAGACAACTAGAGATAACCATGCAATATCTAAAGCATTTAAATCACTTGTTTCTGCTGTGACAAAATATTTGGCTTTTTTCTACACCAAAAACTCACCAGGAAGAAGTTCTAGATATGCCAAAGTAAAAATAAGTAGAGATGTATCTATCTTCATTTTTCCGACAGCTTTACGTAATCCAAAACGAAGAACTGAAACTTTCTTCACAAAATAGTAGTCATGGTTTTTTATTGGTTTTCCTTTGTTTATTTTGTTATGGTTTTTACTGACATTTTGTGAGTGTGTGTGTGTTTTGTTTTGTTTTGTTTGCTACAATGTCATAAAAGTAAGAAATCTGGAATGTTAGCTCTAATGATAAGAAGTAGAAAAAACTGTTTCAGATATCCAGAGCTACTTAGACTAAAGTTGGTTGGTTTGTTATAAGATTCCATAATCCTTATTTCATTTTTACTTGTTTTCAATTTTATTATTTTCAAAATTCTCAATAGCCTGTTCGTGATAAAATTATTTCCTTTGGATAGTTAATTCTTTACAGCTAAATAATCTTATTAATCTCTTTTTTGTTTGTTTTGTTTTGCTTCAAACAGTATCTACTTATATTTTGGTATTGTCATAAATATTTAATAAATCACTTTCATGGAATTGTATTCAACCGCCAAATTTATTTCATAACTTTCTCTTCCCAAGATGCCAAAAATAAACAAACAAAAAACACATGTATTTGTCCTTGATGCTCTTGTTGTTAGATGCCATCCAGTCAGTTCTGATTCATAGTCATCCCCACAATAATTGTTAGGTTTGATCTCATTGTTGCAGTCACTGTGTCAATTCATTTTGTTGAGGATCTTCCTTTTTTTTGCTCATCCTGTACTTTACCAACCGTGACGTCCTTCTCCAGGGATTTGTCCCTCCTGATAACGTATCCAAATACGAGAGATGATGTCTCTCCATCTTCACTGTTAAGAAACATTCTGGCTGTACTTCTTTCAAGACAGATTTGTTCATTCTTCTGGCAGTCCATGGTATATTCAATATTCTTCACCACCACCACAATACAAAGGTGTCATTTCTTCTTTGGCCTTCCTTATTCATTGTCCAGCTTTCGCATGCATGTGTGGCAATTGAAAATAGCATGGTTTGGGTCAGGCCCACCTTAGTCATCAAAGTGACATCTGTGCTTTTTAACACTTTAAAGAAGACTTTTGCAGTGGATTTGCCCGTTTATTCTTAAAATATATAAAGTAAGATGGTATTAATATTTCTTAAAAAAATTAATATATTACTCTTTATCACCAGGGTAAAGATCATTGTTGTTATAGATATAATTTTCCTTTCACTTTAAAGATGAAAATATAATAAGACACATAATTCTGAAAGAAAATATACTGATGTCTTCTGTGGGTTGAATTATGTCACCCAAAAGGTATGCTGACATCCCAATCCCTGGTACCTGTGAATGTGACCTTATTTTTTTATAGTGTCTTTGCAGATGTAATCAGGTTAAGATGATGTCCCACCCCAATGATTGGTACCCTTTTAATAAGTTGACTTAAAGTAACAGAGACACAGTCACAAAGGAAGAACACCATATGACTACAGAGGCATAGGTTGAAGTGATTCTTCCACAAGTCCAGAATTTGCAAGGATTACCGGCAACTACATGGGAATTGCATGTTACTGACTCTTCCCTAGAGCTTTCAGAGGGAGCATGGCTCTAACAATTCCTTGATTTTGGAATTACAGCTTTTAGAATTAAGAAACAATATATTTCTGGTTTTTCAGTTTGTTTTTGTTTTTTCTTTAAGCTACCTAGTTTGTGGCAATTTCTTACAGTATCCATAGGAAACAAATAGAATATCAAAAAGAAAACCAAATTCCTGAAAGTCACCTGGAGGGACAGGTAACCAAAGAACTAAATAGGCAACAAAGGAAAAATATATGAAGAGATAATCAGATTCCTTAGTTGTCAGAGAAATTCTCAATAAAATATAGAATACCACTTTATAATAGGTTTTCAAAATTTGGAAAAGTAGATAATATTCAGTCCTGATGAGGTTGTGGAGTAAGGAAATTTTCATGTACTAAGAGAAAGTAACCTAATACAAGCCTTGTGAAAATAAATCTTAAAAAATAAAACTCTTAATAAAATTAAGTATTTTCATTTTCTCTCATTCTTCAGTTACATTCTGGGAATATATCCCTGAAAAAATTCTTTAAATGTCTAAAATGTGGGTGTATGAGATAAATGTGTCTAAAATGTGGCTATAATATGTTGATATGTGGATATATCAGGGATTGTAAAGATGTTTTGGCAGCAAACTATGTGTCCATTGTTCTCTAGATGGTTTTATGGGTCTAATTGTAACCTCTAAAAAAGTTTGTTGAAGTTCCAATCCCTACACCTATAAATAGGACCTGTTTGGAAATGGGCATTTTACTTTTGTTATGTTAATGAGATCAGGCCAGTGTAGGGTGGATCCTAAACCTAATGGTCTCTGAGTGATAAAAAGAGCAGAATAGACACTGAGACACACCTGGGAGAAAGACACCATATGAAGATAGACACACAGGGCAATTGCTTCAATAAGCCCGGAATGCCAGGGACTGCCAGCTACTAATAGTGGAAATAGACAAATAAGTGTGCATATCCACACACTAAGTTCAGGTTTCTAGCCTCCCTGAAAGTGAGAAAATAAATTTCTATTTTTAACGCCAATTATTTGAGGTATTTTTTTTTTTTTGTTATGGCAGCACTAGGTAACTAAAACATGTAAGTAAAAATAGTGTGGTCATGTATTTTGAAATATTATGGAGTAATTAGAAACAACATGGTCAGAAAATAAAGACAATATTGACTTAAAAAATAAGGAAGGAGTAGGATCTATAATATAATACCATTTATGTATATTTAAATGAATACCTAGAAAAATAATACTACATATTTTACAATGATATATTTATATCCAAGGGCATATTTCAAACACATTAAAGTAAGTGGAGGTTGAATGGGAGTGAACATTGGTGACAAAGGTCAAAATATGACTTAAATTATGGTAAGGGTCTTGCAAAGAGACCTGGTTTCTCAGTGGTTAACTGCTAGACTGCTAAGAGAAAGGTTGGCAGTTTGAACCCACCAGCCTCTCTAAGGGAGAAAACTGTGGCAGTCTGCTCTATGGAGCAGTTCTACTCTGTCCTATAGGGTCACTACGAGTTGGAATCGACTCAAAGACAATGGGATTGGTTTTGGGTAAGATTCTTGGGAAACCAAAAACAAAAAGATTGCAGAACTCAGAGCACAATGAAACTTGGTAGTTCTATTCATTTTTTCATGGGTTAAAAAGAGCAAGAAAAACAGGCTGTGCTGGAAAGAAGCCTGAGTCGTTTCTCTCGTCATTATGTCAAGAAGATCTGAGTCACGAGAGACAGAAAAGCTTGGGTCACATGGAAGTCAAGGGGTGGGCTTGCTGTGTTATCAAAAGAACATTTAATTTCAGGTTATGTAGAATTTCTACCTTTTCTCCTTTCCATATAATCTTCTCTTCGCATCATTTTTAGTAAAATTGCAGTCATCACAATAGCACTGTAGAAGTCCAAGACATATTTGGGTACACTGCCTCTCACTCATGGAAAGCTCTTTCATCTTTCCTCTCTTCCCATTATGTTTTACATTGACTGATTACCCATTTTAGTGAAAGTCCTATGAAGAGTATTAAAAATTATGGATCAGAAGTCTAGAAATAGCCGTACAAAGACTGCCTAGCCTCTTTAAATGTCTGTCTGTAACAAGGGAATTATGTTCCATAACTTGACTTTTACTAAAGTAATTGACTTTAAATTGCATTTTAGAATGAACATTTGTAGCTTCTTGGGGATATTCTAATCACTAACCCACATAGAATATTGTAAATTGGTAAGAACTGGTTCAATATAATATATGTATATTAAACTTAACTTTCAAAATGATCACTCTGATCTGACAGAAAAGGTACTAAATACTTGCAGCTGAAACAGTCACAATGGAAAAAAATGTTCCTTATTTGTAATGATTATGTAGCATTTTTACCAGTTCTCAGTGTTTTATTTATAGGCCTATGCCCTATTTGTTTGTTTAAATACAATATAAACTATTCGTTGTGTGAGTTTGCTTTTAAAGAATTTGGAAAAAAATGTATTTTAAGGCTGCAAGATTTTCAGAGTTCTTGTATGTACTCTTTTATTTACATTAATAACCATTCATGTACTGCATTTAAGGGTGTTCACCTATTATATTTTTACCCTTTACTCCTTTCTCAGAGGTGAGTGCTACAGTCAGCATGGATGTAACTAATGACTATGACTTTGCACGATGATTGATTGTACAAATTATTGCCATCTGATAAATACTACAAAATCTTTTCGTTCAGAATGCCATAAACAGTTATCTAATCGAGACTGATATTTTAAATAAGCATTAAGATGAAAATGTACAAAAATGGTGAAAATGAGTAACAATCATCACCACATAGACAAGTTGTTAATGTAAAAATAGTTATGATTAATATACATTAGAATGGAATTATTATTAAGATATATTCAGTAGTTAAAAATGAATATAGTTATATGTTTGAAATCAGAAGCAAAAAAAATGAACTAGATTTTAATAATAATACACTGGCACGATATACTGAGAATATTTGTTCCCTAAGAAAATACTCTGAGTCATTTTGCCTTTCTCTAAAATAATTGATTAATTACCTGTTGTATTTAGAATTTTCCATTTCTCCAATGACCTTCTGCTTTCTTCTTTGGAAAACAAAATGATTAGAGAACATAAACTATTTACATGTTTTTGCATATTGCTATACAAATTGAGGGAGCAAATTGAATGAAAAGTTACAAGATGTAAATGTTATTCCTGTAATATAGATAAGAAATTTAACTGCATTAAGACATTTTATCTTACATAATTCTGTTTCTCAGTGAAATAATACACAACAGTTATTGTTGTATGCTAATGAAGATGCAGAATCAACGTGTTTTCAAATACAACGTGGAACTGATAATATATTTCAATAAATGCATTCTAAAATGTGCAGAATTTGATTGGAAAAGCAGAATGGTGGTTTGATTAGATTTATTTTTGGTGAAGTCAGTGGTTTAGAGGGTCACAGCAGTTATGTCCTTTGGTCACATCTCTTTGTAGAACTACTTCCCTGTCCTTTATCATCTTAGCAGTCAAGCTACTCTGAAGAATTGTCTTCACATAAAGTCACTATTTTATTACATCACAGGACGTTTTTAACCCATTCCAACCTGGCATCTACTACCACCCCTCAACCTAAACGCTTCTTGCAATCACTAGTGACTTCCATGTTATCAAGTCCAAGGGAGACTTTATGCTTTACGCTTTACTAGATTTTTCCTTCCCTTTAGTAACATCATTTTGTCACACACAATGTAACACCACATGCATAATATTTTCTTCTCTCCTTTTCCCTTCTTTCTCTTTCATTCTTCTCTATTTTCTTTCTAGTAAGATGTCTGTTCTTTCTCAGTGTTCTTTGTCACATTTCCCCCCTTAAACAGACATCTATTTTCAGAAGCTAGATAACCGTATGATACATTCTGGAAAAGGATAATTTTTGAAACAACAATGTTCCTTTAATTATTAGTCTTCATGAAATCTCTGAGCAAAACACCTGGACAGAGGAAAATTCTCAGAAAAGAACCTGCTCTGGCAATAGGGGCTTGCCACCAAGTCTGCTTTCAAGACTTGGATAACTACAATGTATCATATAAATGCTATTTAGCTTTTATACTCCAGTGTAAATATTTAAGACTAGAGTTGCAATACTGAAGGATTCCATGGGCAAAATATTGAACAACAAAGGAAACATCAAGAGAAGATGGAAGGAATACATGGAGTCATTACATCAAAATAATTGGTCTACGTTCAAACATTTCAGGAGGGAGCATATGATCAAAAACCTATGGTATTGGAGGAGGAGCCAAGATGGCGGAATAGACAGCCGCTTCTCTCGAGCTCTCTTTACAACAAAAACCCAAAAAAACAAGTGAAACGAGTATATTTGTGACAAGCTGGAAGCCCTGAGCATCAAAGGTAAGCTTAGACAACGAACTGAGGGGCAGTGGGAGGAAGAGGCCATTCAGAAGTGGAGAGGAGTTACCGGACCTGAATCGCTGGGAGCCCTCAGGCACCATTCCCGGAGCAGTGGTGGCGGCGGGCTGGTCCTAGCGTTCAGCTGCAGCTTCCTCACGGAGGAGCAGCCAGCCACACAGTTCTTGATCATATGCTACTTCCTGAAATGTTTGAATGTTGACCAGTTCTTTTTGGAAGAGTGACTGTGTATTTCTTCTTTTAATACTTCCCTCATCATTTATTTTTTTCCCTGTGGAATTATTCAATATTTCAACTTCAGGCTTGAAATTTTTCTTTAATTCTTTCAGCTTGAGAAATGATGAGTTTGCTCCTCTCTTTTAATTTTCTGTCTACAGGTCTTTGCACACTTCATTATAATATGTTTTCTTGAGCCTCTGTTTGAAATCTTCTGTTCAGCTCTTTTATTTCGTCATTTCTCCTTTTCCGTTTAGGTACTTGATGTTGAAAAGCACCTTTCAGTTCTCTTCTGACATCTATTTTGGTCTTTCTTTCTTGTCTTTTTTTCTTCATGTGTGATGCCCTTGATGTCATTCCACAACTTTGTCGGATTTTCAGTCATTGTTGTTCAATGTGTCAAATCTATTCTTGAAATGGTCTCTAAATTCAGGTAGGGTATATTCAAGGTCATACTTTGGCTCACTTGGACTTGTTCTCATTTCCTTCAAAGTCAACTTAAAATTACATTTGAACAATTAATGGCCTATTCCACAGTCTGCCCCAGTCTTGTTCTAACTGATGATATTAAGCTTCTCCTTTGATTTTTCCACAGATGGAGTCAATTTGATTTCTGTGTATTCCATCCTGCTAGATACATGTGTGTAATAGCTGTTTATGCTGTTGAAAAAAAGGTATTTGCAAAGAAGAGGTTGTTGGTCTTGCAAAATTCTATCATGAGATCTCTGAAGTCATTTCTATCACCAAAGCCATATTTTCCAACTACCGATTCTTCTTTGTTTCCAACTTTTGTATTCCAGTCACCAGTAATTGTCAATGCATCCTAACTGAATGTCTGATCAATCTCAGACTGCAGAAGTTGGTAAAAGTCTTCATTTTCTTCATCTCTGGCCTTAGTGGTTGGTGGGTAAATTTGAATAATAGTCATATTAACTGGTCTTCCTTGTAGGCATATGTATAATGCCTTATCATTGTCAGCATTGTACTTCAGAATTGATCTTAAATATTCTTTTTGACAATGAATACAATGCCATTCCTTTTCAACATGTCATTCCTGGCATAGTAGACTGTATGATGTCTGATTCAAAATGGGCAATGCCAGTCCATTTCAGCTCACTAATGCCTAGAATATCGATCTTTACTTATTCCATTTTTGATGACTTCCAGTTTTCCTAGATTCATTTTTTGTGCATTCCATGTTCCAATTATTAATGGATATTTGCAGCTGTTTCTTCTCAGTTTGAGTCATGCCACATCAGTGTAGGAGGGGCCCAAAAGCTTGACTCCATCTACATCGTTAAGGTGGACCCTACTTTGTGGAGGCAGCTCTCCCCAGTGGTATTTTGAGGGCCTTAAAACCAGAGGGGCTCATCTTCTGGCACTGTATCAGACCATGTTCTGCTGTTATTCACTGGCCAATTTTTCAGACATAGACTACCAGGTATTTCTTCCTAGCCTGTCTTAGTCTGGAAGCTCTGCTGAAACGTTTCCGCCAAGGGTGACCCTGCTGGTATTCTTAATACCAGTGGCAAATCTTCCAGTATCACAGAAAGAAGCAAGCCCCAATAGTAAGGCAGACACGTGGTGGTGATAATGTAGTGGGTCATCCAAAAAAAGGAAGACTGTCAATGGGATGGATTGATACAGTGGCTGAAATAATATGCCCAAAAATAGCAATGATTGTGAGGATGGCAAAGAACTGGCTAGCTTTTTGTTCTCTTGTACCTGGGTTTAATATGAGTTGGAAATGATTCAATGGCACCTAACCAAATATATATATAGAGAGAGAGAGTCTAAAATTAAGTATGATCATTTTTGCCGCTTAAAGTTTTGTACTGTAAAAATATTAACAAAAATAGAAAATTATAAAAAAAGTTTAGTGAAAAGAAATTTATTTGGTATAGTCAAAATTCTTATTTACTACAGCTAAAGATTAATAGGTTAATTTATGAGAATGTTTCAGAGCTTTTTTTTTTTTTTTTTTTTTTTTTTTTTTATAATAACTTTTATTAAGCTTCAAGTGAACGTTTACAAATCCAATCAGTCTGTCACATATAAGTTTACATACATCTCACTCCCTACTCCCACTTACTCTCCCCGTCTTGAGTCAGCCCTTTCAGTCTCTCCTTTCTTGACAATTTTGCCGGCTTCCCTCTCTCTCTATCCTCCCATCCCCCCTCCAGGCAAGAGTTGCCAACACAATCTCAAGTGTCCACCTGATATTATTAGCTCACTCTTCATCAGCATCTCTCTCCCACCCGCTGACCAGTCCCTTTCATTTCTGATGAGTTGTCTTCGGGGATGGTTCCTGTCCTGTGTCAGCTGAAGGTCTGGGGAGCATGGCCGCCGGGATTCCTCCAGTCTCAGTCAGACCATTAAGTTTGGTCTTGTTATGAGAATTTGGGGTCTGCATCCCACTGTTCTCCTGCTCCCTCAGGGGTCCTCTGCTGAGCTCCCTGTCAGGGCAGTCATCGATTGTGGCCGGGCACCAACTAGTTCTTCTGGTCTCAGGATGATGTAGGTCTCTGGTTCATGTGGCCCTTTCTGTCTCTTGGGCTCTTAGTTGTCATGTGGGCTTGGTGTTCTTCATTTTCCTTTGCTCCAGGTGGGTTGAGACCAATTGCTGCATCTTAGATGGCTGCTTGTTAGCATTTAAGACCCCAGACGCCACATTTCGAAGTGGGATGCAGAATGATTTCATAATAGAATTATTTTGCCAATTGACTTAGAAGTCCCCGCAAACCATGTTCCCCAGACCCCCGCGCTTGCTCCGCTGACCTTTGAAGCATTCATTTTATCCCGGAAACTTCTTTGCTTTTGGTCCAGTCCAATTGAGCTGACCTTCCATGTATTGAGTGTTGTCTTTCCCTTCACCTAAAGCAGTTCTTATCTACTGATTAATCAATAAAAAACCCTCTCCCACCCTCCCTCCCTCCCCCCCTCGTAACCACAAAAGTATGTGTTCTTCTCAGGTTTACTATTTCTCAAGATCTTATAATAGTGGTCTTATACAATATTTGTCCTTTTGCCTCTGACTAATTTCGCTCAGCATAATGCCTTCCAGGTTCCTCCATGTTATGAAATGTTTCAGAGATTCGTCACTGTTCTTTATCGATGCGTAGTATTCCATTGTGTGAATATACCACAATTTATTTACCCATTCATCCGTTGATGGACACCTTGGTTGCTTCCAACTTTTTGCTATTGTAAACAGAGCTGCAATAAACATGGGTGTGCATATATCTGTTTGTATGAAGGCTCTTGTATCTCTAGGGTATATTCCTAGGAGTGGAATTTCTGGGTTGTATGGTAGTTCTATTTCTAACTGTTTAAGATAACGCCAGATAGATTTCCAAAGTGGTTGTACCATTTTACATTCCCACCAGCAGTGTATGAGAGTTCCAATCTCTCCGCAGCCTCTCCAACATTTATTATTTTGTGTTTTTTGGATTAATGCCAGCCTTGCTGGTGTGAGATGGAATCTCATCGTAGTTTTAATTTGCATTTCTCTAATGGCTAATGATCGAGAGCATTTTCTCATGTATCTGTTGGCTGCCTGAATATCTTCTTTAGTGAAATGTGTGTTCATATCCTTTGCCCACTTCTTGATTGGGTTGTTTGTCTTTTTGTGGTTGAGTTTTGACAGAATCATGTAGATTTTAGAGATCAGGCGCTGGTCGGAGATGTCATAGCTGAAAATTCTTTCCCAATCTGTAGGTGGTCTTTTTACTCTTTTGGTGAAGTCTTTAGATGAGCATAGGTGTTTGATTTTTAGGAGCTCCCAGTTATCGGGTTTCTCTTCATTATTTTTGGTAATGTTTTGTATTCTGTTTATACCTTGTATTAGGGCTCCTAGGGTTGTCCCAATTTTTTCTTCCATGATCTTTATCGTTTTAGTCTTTATGTTTAGGTCTTTGATCCACTTGGAGTTAGTTTTTGTGCATGGTGTGAGGTATGGGTCCTGTTTCATTTTTTTGCAAATGGATATCCAGTTATGCCAGCACCATTTGTTAAAAAGGCTATCTTTTCCCCAGTTAATTGACACTGGTCCTTTGTCAAATATCAGCTGCTCATACGTGGATGGATCTATGTCTGGGTTCTCAATTCTGTTCCATTGGTCTATGTGTCTGTTGTTGTACCAATACCAGGCTGTTTTGACTACTGTGGCTGTATAATAGTTTCTGAAGTCAGGTAAGGTGAGGCCTCCCACTTTCTTCTTCTTTTTCAGTAGTGCTTTGCTTATCCGGGGCTTCTTTCCGTTCCATATGAAATTGGTGATTTGTTTCTCTATCCCCTTAAAATATGACATTGGAATTTGGATCGGAAGTGCGTTAAATGTATAGATGGCTTTTGGTAGAATAGACATTTTTACTATGTTAAGTCTTCCTATCCATGAGCAAGGTATGTTTTTCCACTTAAGTATGTCCTTTTGAATTTCTTGTAGTAGAGCTTTGTAGTTTTCTTTGTATAGGTCTTTTACATCCTTGGTAAGATTTATTCCTAAGTATCTTATCTTCTTGGGGGCTATTGTGAATGGTATTGATTTGGTGATTTCCTCTTCGGTGTTCTTTTTGTTGATGTAGAGGAATCCAAGTGATTTTTGTATGTTTATTTTATAACCTGAGACTCTGCCAAACTCTTCTATTAGTTTCAGTAGTTTTCTGGAGGATTCCTTAGGGTTTTCTGTGTATATAATCATGTCATCTGCAAATAGTGATAACTTTACTTCTTCCTTGCCAATCCGGATACCTTTTATTTCTTTGTCTAGCCTGATTGCCCTGGCTAAGACTTCCAACACGATGTTGAATAAGAGCGGTGATAAAGGGCATCCTTGTCTGGTTCCCGTTCTCAAGGGAAATGCTTTCAGGTTCTCTCCATTTAGAGTGACATTGGCTGTTGGCTTTGCATAGATGCCCTTTATTATGTTGAGGAATTTTCCTTCAATTCCTATTTTGGTAAGAGTTTTTATCATGAATGGGTGTTGGACTTTGTCAAATGCCTTTTCTGCATCAATTGATAAGATCATGTGGTTTTTGTCTTTTGTTTTATTTATGTGATGGATTACATTAATGGTTTTTCTGATATTAAACCAGCCTTGCATACCTGGTATAAATCCCACTTGATCAGGGTGAATTATTTTTTTGATGTGTTGTTGGATTCTATTGGCTAGAATTTTGTTGAGGATTTTTGCATCAATGTTCATGAGGGATATAGGTCTATAATTTTCTTTTTTTGTAATGTCTTTACCTGGTTTTGGTATCAGGGAGATGGTGGCTTCATAGAATGAGTTGGGTAGTATTCCGTCATTTTCTATGCTTTGGAATACCTTTAGTAGTAGTGGTGTTAACTCTTCTCTGAAAATTTGGTAGAACTCTGCAGTGAAGCCGTCCGGGCCAGGACTTTTTTTTGTTGGGAGTTTTTTGATTACCGTTTCAATCTCTTTTTTTGTTATGGGTCTATTTAGTTGTTCTACTTCTGAATGTGTTAGTTTAGGTAGGTAGTGTTTTTCCAGGAATTCATCCATTTCTTCTAGGTTTTCAAATTTGTTAGAGTACAATTTTTCATAATAATCTGAAATGATTCTTTTAATTTCATTTGGTTCTGTTGTGATGTGGTCCTTCTCATTTCTTATTCGGGTTATTTGTTTCCTTTCCTGTATTTCTTTAGTCAGTCTAGCCAATGGTTTATCAATTTTGTTAATTTTTTCAAAGAACCAGCTTTTGGCTTTGTTAATTCTTTCAATTGTTTTTCTGTTCTCTAATTCATTTAGTTCAGCTCTAATTTTTATTATTTGTTTTCTTCTGGTGCCTGATGGATTCTTTTGTTGCTCACTTTCTATTTGTTCAAGTTGTAGGGACAGTTCTCTGATTTTGGCTCTTTCTTCTTTTTGTATGTGTGCATTTATTGATATAAATTGGCCTCTGAGCACTGCTTTTGCTGTGTCCCAGAGGTTTTGATAGGAAGTATTTTCATTCTCGTTGCTTTCTATGAATTTCCTTATTCCCTCCTTGATGTCTTCTATAACCCAGTCTTTTTTCAGGAGGGTATTGTTCATTTTCCAAGTATTTGATTTCTTTTCCCTCGTTTTTCTGTTATTGATCTCTAGTTTTATTGCCTTGTGATCTGAGAAGATGCTTTGTAATATTTCGATGTTTTGGACTCTGCAAAGGTTTGTTTTATGTCCTAATATGTGGTCTATTCTAGAGAATGTTCCATGTGCGCTGGAAAAAAAAGTATATTTTGCAGCAGTTGGGTGGAGAGTTCTGTATAAGTCAATGAGGTCAAGTTGGTTGATTGTTGTAATTAGATCTTCCGTGTCTCTGTTGAGCTTCTTGCTGGATGTCCTGTCCTTCTCCGAAAGTGGTGTGTTGAAGTCTCCTACTATAATTGTGGAGGTATCTATCTCGCTTTTCAGTTCTGTTAAAATTTGATTTATGTATCTTGCAGCCCTGTCATTGGGTGCGTAAATATTTAATATGGTTATGTCTTCCTGATCAATTGTCCCTTTTATCATTATATAGTGTCCTTCTTTATCCTTTGTGGTGGATTTAAGTCTAAAGTCTATTTTGTCAGAAATTAATATTGCTACTCCTCTTCTTTTTTGCTTATTGTTTGCTTGATATACTTTTTTCCATCCTTTGAGTTTTAGTTTGTTTGAGTCTCTAAGTCTAAGGTGTGTCTCTTGTAGGCAGCATATAGATGGATCGTGTTTCTTTATCCAGTCTGTGACTCTCTGTCTCTTTATTGGTGCATTTAGTCCATTTACATTCAGGGTAATTATAGATAAATAAGTTTTTAGTGCTGTCATTTTGATGCCTTTTTATGTGTGTTGTTGACAATTTCATTTTTCCACATACTTTTTTGTGCTGAGGCGTTTTTCTTAGTAAATTGTGAGATCCTCATTTTCATAGTGTTTGACTTTATGTTAGTTGAGTCGTTACTTTTTTCTTGGTTTTTGTCTTGAGTTATAGAGTTGTTATACCTTTTTGTGGTTACCTCATTATATACCCCTATTTTTCTAAGTAAAAACCTAACTTGTATTGTTCTATATCGCCTTGTATCACTCTCCATATGGCAGTTCAATGCCTCCTGTATTTAGTCCCTCTTTTTGATTATTGTGATCTTTTACCTATTGACTTCCATGATTCCCTGTTATGTGTATTTTTTTTTTTTTAATTAATCTTAATTTGTTTGTTTTTGTGATTTCCCTATTTGAGTTGATATCAGGACGTTCTGTTTTGTGACCTTGTGTTGTGCTGATATCTGATATTATTGGTTCTCTGACCAAACAATATCCTTTAGTATTTCTTGTAGGTTTGGTTTGGTTTTTGCAAATTCTCTAAACTTGTGTTTGTCTGTAAATATCTTAATTTCGCCTTCATATTTCAGAGAGAGTTTTGCTGGATATATGATCCTTGGCTGGCAGTTTTTCTCCTTCAGTGTTCTGTATATGTCGTCCCATTCCCTTCTTGCCTGCATGGTTTCTGCTGAGTAGTCAGAACATATTCTTATTGATTCTCCCTTGAAGGAAACCTTTCTTTTCTCCCTGGCTGCTTTTAAAATTTTCTGTTTATCTTTGGTTTTGGTGAGTTTGATGATAATATGTCTTGGTGTTTTTCTTTTTGGATCAATCTTAAATGGGGTTCGATGAGCATCTTGGATAGATATCCTTTCGTCTTTCATGATGTCAGGGAAGTTTTCTGTCAGAAGTTCTTCAACTATTTTCTCTGTGTTTTCTGTCCCCCCTCCCTGTTCTGGGACTCCAATCACCCGCAGGTTATCCTTCTTGATAGAGTCCCACATAATTCTTAGGGTTTCTTCATTTTTTTTAATTCTTTTATCTGATTTTTTTTCAGCTATGTTGGTGTTAATTCCCTGGTCCTCCAGATGTCCCAGTCTGC
Organism: Elephas maximus indicus; assembly: GCF_024166365.1. NCBI lineage: Eukaryota > Metazoa > Chordata > Mammalia > Proboscidea > Elephantidae > Elephas > Elephas maximus. Next base: position 33,949,079 of record NC_064820.1, on the reverse strand, counting down.
ATTCTAATTGCTCGAGTCTGCTCCTCTGACTTCCTATTACGTTGTCTAATTCTGTTATTTTATTGTTAATCTTTTGGATTTCTACATGTTGTCTCTCTATGGATTCTTGCAACTTATTAATTTTTCCAGTATGTTCTTGAATAATCTTTTTGAGTTCTTCAACAGTTTTATCAGTGTGTTCCTTGGCTTTTTCTGCAGATATCCTAATTTCATTTGTGATATCATTAAGCATTCTGTAAATTAGTTTTTTATATTCTGTATCTGATAATTCCAAAATTGTATCTTCATTTGGGAAAGATTTTGATTCTTTTGTTTGGGGGGTTGGAGAAGCTGTCCCGGTCTGCTTCTTTAAGTGGTTTGATATGGATTGTTGTCTCCGAGCCATCACTGGGAAACTAGTTTTTCCAGAAAATCCGCTAAAAAAAAAACTGCAGTCAGATCCCTATCAGAGTTCTCCCTTTGGCTCAGGCTATTCAGATGTTAATGAAGCCGCCTGCGTGCAGTCCTAATCCCTGCGGGACGGTTCCCCGGCTCGGATGCTGCTCTTTCTGCTCCAAGATCAGTCACTGCCTCCCGGGGACTTCTCCTACCGGCTGCGTCCCACGCCGCCCGTGGAACCAGCTGGTCCCCCTCCCGGGGTTAGTTCAGGGGGGTGGAGCAGGTCTCTGTGCTTGTGCCGTACCTGACTGGTACGCTGGCTCCAGGCTCTGGAAACAATCGCTGCTTCCCCGTATTAGTTCGTTCTCCGTCTCTAAATCTGTGTTTGTTGTTCAGGGTTCGTAGATTGTTATGTATGTGATCGATTCACTTGTTTTTCCGTGTCTTTGTTGTAAGAGGGATCCGAGGTAGCGTCTGCCTAGTCCGCCATCTTGGCTCCGCCCCTCTGTTTCAGAGCTTTTAAGTGAAATAACATGTTAAGCAATGAATTAGGTTTCTTGCTGTTAACAAAATTTTATTTGATTATTGAGTTCAAGAGTTAATTTTACCCTTTGTGAAATTTACCTCAGAGGCAAGTGTTCAATAAAATAAATTCCTGAGTCAAAAATGAAGCTGCCTGTCTTTAGAAAATGCTAAGGTTTTTAACTTTAAAATCAATCTAAGATTAAATAACTTCATTGTTTCTCAGTATCCTGTTATAAACGCCAAAGAATTATAAAACTTCATAGAAAGCCACTAAAGATTTGTTTCTATTTTATAAAAAGATTTGTTTCTATTTTATAAACAGAAAATGGAGAAAATAAGTAAAGTTTAACAGGTTTTGAGTTACGTGAAGAGCATTGCCAAATCAAGACAGGTGCCAAATTTTCTTCAGTTTATAATTTATTTGTTTATATGTCAGTGATCCCCCACATGTCTGTCAGTTTGTCGTACTGTGGGAGCTTGGGAGTTGCTGTGATGCTGGAAGCTATGCCACCAGTATTCGGGTACCAGCAGGGTCACCCCTGCAGGACAGGTTTTAGCTGAGCTTCCAGACTAAGGCAGACTAGGAAGAAGGACCTGGCAGTCTACTTCTGAAAAGCATTAGCCAGTGAAAACATTATAAATAGCATTGGAACATTGTCTGATATAGTGCTGGAAGATGAGCCCCTCAGATTGGAAGGCACTCAAAAGATGACCGGGGAAGAGCTGCCTCCTCAAAATAGAGCTGACCTTGATGACGTGGATGGAGTAAAGCTTTTGGGCCCTTCATTTGCTGATTTGGCATGACTCAAAATGAGAAGAAACAGCTGCAAACATCCATTAATAATCAGAATGTGGAATGTACAAAGTATGAATCTAGGAAAATTGGAAATCATCAAAAATGAAAGGGAATGCATAAACATCGATATCCTAGGCATTAGGGAGCTGAAATGGACTAGTATTGGCCATTTTGAATAGGACAATCATATAGTATGCTATGCTGGGAATGACAACTCAAAGAAGAATGGTGTTGCATTCATCGTCAAAAAGAACGTTTCAAGATCTGTCCTGAACTACAATGCTGTCAATGATAGGATAATATCCATGCGACTACAAGGAAGATGAGTTAATATGACTTTTCAAATTTACACACCAACCACCAGGGCCAAAGATGAAGAAATAGGAGATTTTTATCAGCTGCTACAGTCTGAAATTGATCGAACATGCAATCAAGATGCATTGATAATTACTGGCGATTGGAATGTGATAGTTGGAAACAAAGAAGAAGGATCAGTAGTTGGAAAATATGGCCTTGGTGATAGAAACAATGCTGGAGATCGGATGATAGAATTTTGCAAGACCAACGACTTCTTCATTGCAAATACCTTCTTTCACCAGCATAAACGGCAACTATACACATGGACTTTGCCACATGGAACACCCAGATGTCAAATTGACTACATCTGTGGAAAGAGACAATGGAAAACCTCAATATCATCAGTCAGAACAAGGCCAGGGCCAACTGTGGAACAGACCATCAATTGCTCATATGTAAGTTCACGCTGAAACTGAAGAAAATCAGAGCAAGTCCATGAGACCCAAAATATGACCTTGAGTATTTCCCACCTGAATTTAGAGACCATCTGAAGAATAGATTTGATGCATTGAACACTAGTGACCCAAGACCAGACGAGTTGTGGAATGACATCAAGGATATCATCCATGAAGAAAGCAACAGCTCATTGAAAAGACAGGAAAGAAAGAAAAGACCAAGATGGGTGTCAGAGGAGACTCTGAAACTTGTTCTTGAGCGTCGAGCAGCTAAAGCAAAAGGAAGAATTGATGAAGTAAAAGAACTGAACAGAAGATTTCAAAGGGCCTCTCGAGAAGACAAAGTAAAGTACTATAATAATATGTGCAGAGAGCTGGAGATGGAAAACCAAAAGGGAAGAACACGTTCGGCATTTCTCAAGCTGAAAGAAGTGAAGAAAAAATTCAAGCCTCGAGTTGCAATAGTGAAGGATTCTATGGGGAAAATCTTAAATGGCGCAGAAAGCATTCAAAGAAGATGGAAGGATACACAGAGTCATTATACCAAAAAGAATTAGTCGATATTCAACCATTTCAAGAGGTGGCATATGATCAGAAACCGATGGTACTGAAAGAAGAAGTCCAAGCTGCTTTGAAGGCATTGGCAAATAAAAAGGCTCCAGGAATTGATGGAATTATCAATTGAAATGTTTCAACAAACAGATGCAGTGTTGGAGGTGCTCCCTCATCAATGCCAAGAAATATGGAAGACAGCTCCCTGGCCAACTGACTGGAAGAGATCCATATTTATGCCTATTCTCAAGAAAGATGATCCAACCAAATGTCGAAAGTGTAGAACAATATCATTAATATCACATGCAAGCAAAATTTTGCTGAAGGTCATTCAAAAACGGCTGCAGCAGTATATTGACAGGAAACTGCCAGAAATTTAAGCTGGATTTAGAAGAGGATGTGGAACCAGGGATATCAATGCTGATGTCAGATGGATGCTGGCTGAAAGCAGAGAATACCAGAAGGATGTTTCCCTGTGTTTATTAACTATGCAAAGGCATTCGACTGTGTGGATCATAACAAATTATGGACAACATTGCAAAGAATGGGAATTCCAGAACACTTAATTGTGCTCATGAGGAGACTTTACATAGATCAAGAGGCAGCTGTTTGGACAGAACAAGGGGATACTGATTGGTTTAAAGTCAGGAAAGGTGTGAGTCAGGGTTGTATTCTTTCACCATACCTATTCAATCTGTATGCTGAGCAAATAATACGAGAAACTGGACTATATGAAGAAGAATGGGGCATCAGGATTGGAGGAAGACTCATGAACAACCTGCATTATGCAGATGACACAATCTTGCTGAAAGTGAAGAGGACTTGAAGCACTTACTAATGGAGATCAAAGACCACCACCGTCAGTATGGATTGCACCTCAACATAAAGAAAACAAAAATCCTCACAACTGGACCGATAAGCAACATCATGAAAAATGGAGAAAAGATTGAAGTTGTCAAGGATTTCACTTTACTTGGATCCATAATCAACAGCCATGGAAGCAGTAGTCAGGAAATCAATGGACACATTGCATTGGGTAAATCTGCTGCAAAGGACCTCTTAAAGTGTTGAAGAGGAAAGATGTCACCCTGAAGACTAAGGTGCGCCTGACCCAAGCCATGGTATTTTCAATCACATCATATGCATGTGAAAGCTTTGCAGGGAATAAGGAAAACTGAAGAGTTGACACCTTTAAATTGTGGTGTTGGCGAAGAATATTGAATATACCATGGACTGCCAGAAGAACAAACAAATTTGTCTTGGAAGAAGTGCAGGCAGAATGCTCCTTAGAGGCAAGGATGGCGAGATCGTGTCTTACATATTTTGGACACATAGACAGGAGGGATCAGTCCCTGGAGAAGAACATCATGGTTGGCAGAGTACAGCGTCAGCAGAAAAGAGGAAGACCCTCAACAAGGTGGATTGATACAGTGGCTGCAACAAGGAGCATAACAATTATTATGAGGATAGTGCAGGACCGGGCAGTGTTTCGTTCTGTTGTGCATAGGGTCACTATGAGTCGGAACCAATTTGACAGCACCCAACAGCAAATCAACAACAGCGTCAGTGATATTTGACTGATGTTAGACAAGTGCATAATATTATGTCATAATTTTTTTTAATTGCTATATTAATTGCAAATTTATTTCTGTTGAATCTAGCATCATGAAACCCAATGGTTTAATTAGGGAAATTTAAATCCTTTACCCATGGTATTTTTTATTACTACTCAAATGCTTAGGGAATTCATCATCTTAGTTTATTCTTCATATATCTTGAGTATTTGGTATTATGTCTTAAGATTATTATATGTTTCATCTGAAGTTCTTTAAAAAATAAAATTAACCAGTATGTTTAGATATTTTTGTCTAAACTTTCTTTTTTAGTTGACTTGATTTGGCTTAGCTTTGCTTTTGTAGTTAATTTCCATCAGGAGTTTCACTTTTAAGAATTAGTGTTTTAAATTAACCATGGACATTTTTAGTTGTCACCTGCAGATAAGTTTTACTTTGTTAATTCACTGAAAATGTTTGGCCAAAATATTTCAACAAAAGTGTACTGAATAAGTTCTCTAGAACTCTTATGTAGAAGGTGACAAGGTTTTCAGCTGCTGCCTATCCAGAATTACATAAAACAAAAATTAACTACATAGTACTGAGCAAATTAAATGGGTTACTATAAGGTTTATATGAGAATATATGCTGAAGTTCAATGTTCTATTTTATAGAATAATTAAACTTACTCCTCACTTATCAACTCTCTTGTTATCCAACATTTCACGTTTATGACAATAGTAAAAAAATCTATTACCTGGCTATTTTGTTAATTAATGACACAGATATGGCAGTAATGAATGCCGAGGTGAAAGGCAAGAGTAATGCTGGCTGTGATGGTTAAGGTTATGTGTCAACTTGGCTGGGCCATGATTCTCTGTAGTTTGGCAGTTATGTAATTATGTAATTTGACAGTTATAAAATAATGTAATTTGGCAGTTATGTAATGATGTAATACGGAAGTTATGTAATGATACATTCGTTCTCAATTTTGTGACCTGATGTGGCCATTATTTATTTTGACATAACTCCGATTTTCACATAACAACCCGGTATTTGAAACCTAACCACGTCAATAAATGAGTCGTGGGTGTACTAGAAAGCCCCTTGTCCTCCCTTATGATACTTATATTAATTCTAACATCATTCAACTTGAATTGATATAATATTATCAATCTCTAATGCATCATTCTGGAGTCCATTTCTCACAAATCTAAGAAGCATTTAATGAAGGTGAGCCTGAATCATAGTCTTTACCTGGTCTCCTTCCAGGTTACTTTGTCTAATAAAAAAGACACCAGTTGCAACATTCCCTTGAACTTCACTGTAAAGGACCTCACCTAGTGCTTCTTACCAACCCTGTGCAGCTAAATTAGAAGACGTGAATCTCTGGGTTCACTTATCTCAATTGAAGAAACCAAAATATGTGTCTGGACTTGCTAGTCCTCTGGATTTTTAAAGATTATGTTCAAATGCCCAGTGCCAGAAGCTGAGAAATGCAGAAGTGGATAACTAATCTGAAGATTGCAGAATAAAATTCGATGTAAGGTATTAAAATATTCAGATTCTTATTTTTACTTGATGAGTTCCTTGTAATAATCACCTTCCTATTTTTATTGTATACTTGTAGTATTTTTCCTTGTTTTGATATCCTCTTTTCATCACATAAACCCTTGAAATAATTGCCATTTAGTTAATATTGCTTTCCATTTAAAATTGCTCTGTTTTGTCAACTAAGCTTTGTCTTCTGATAGTATTTAACTTCTCCATGAAAATAATTGAAGGGACTTGTTTTGTTGTAGCAATTATTTTTACGTTATTTATTTGCATCCACTATGAAGCCCTTTTAAGTTTTCTCTTACTATTTTCTCTAACTCCTGTTAATACTTAGAAAAAGAATGCCCTTGTTATTTTAGGTGAATCAGTATCTATTGTTGTTATTGTTAGGTGCAGTTGAGTCGGTTCCAACTCACAGCAACTCCTTGTACAGCAGAACAAAATACTACCCGGGCCTGTGCCATCCTTAAAATTGTTGTTATGCTTGAACCCATTGTTGAAGCCACTGTGTCAATCTGTCTCATTGAAGGTCTTCCTCTTTTCCGCTGACCCTGTACTTTACCATGCATGATGTTCTTCTAAACAGACTGATCTCTTCTAACAACATGTCCAAAATATGTAAGATGCAGTCTCACCATCTTTGCATCTAAGGAACATTCTGGTTGTACTTTTTCCAAGACTGATTTGTTCGTTCATTTGGCAGTTCATGGTATATTCAATATTCTTCACGAACGCCACAATTAAACGGTGTCAATTCTTCTTTGGTCTTCCTTATTCATTGTCCAGCTTTCACATGCATACGATGTGATTGAAAATACCATGGCTTGGGTCAGGTGCATCTTAGTCTTCAAGGTGACAACTTTGCTTTTCAACTCTTTAAAAAGGCCCTTTCCAGCAGATTTACCCGATGCAATGTGTCTTTTGATTCCTTGACTGCTGATTCCATGGGTGTTGATTGTGGATCCAAGTAAAATAAAATCCTTGACAGCTTCAGTCTTTTCTCCTTTTATCATGATGTGGCTTATTGGTCTAATTTTGAAAATTATCGTGTTCTTTTATGTTGAGGTGTAATCCATACTGAAGGCTGTGGTCTTTGATCTTCATTAGTAAATGCTTCAAGTTGTTTTTGCGTTCTGCAAACAGGTTTGTGTCAGCTGCATAACACAGGTTGTTATGCTTCCTCTAATCCTGATGCCCTGTTCTTCATATAGTCCAGCTTCTTGGATTATTTGCTCAGCATACACACTGAATAGGTATGGTGAAAGGATACAACATTGACACACACCTTCCTGACCTTAAACCACTCAGTATCCCCTGCTTCTGTTCAAACAACTGCTTTGTGATCTATGTACAGGTTCCTCATGAACAAAATTGAATGCTCTGGAACGCCCCTTCTTCGAAATGTTATCCGTAATTTCTTATGAACCACACAGTTGGATGCCTTTTCATAGTGAATGCAACACAGGTAAACATCCTTCTGGTAGTCTCTGCTTTCAGTTAGGATCCATCTGACATCAGCAATGATATCACTGGTTCCAAGTCCTCTTCTGAATCTAGCCTGAATTTCTGACAGTTCCCTGTCAATATGCTGCTGCATCCACTTTGGAATGATCTTCAACACAACTTTGCTTGCATTTGATATTACGGTATTGTTCTATAATTTCCACATTTGGTTTGATCACCTTTCTTGGGAATAGGCATAAATATGGATCTCTGACAGTCGGTTGGCCAGGTAGCTGTCTTCCAAATTTCTTGGCATAGACAAGTGAGCACTTCCAATGCTGCATCGGTTTGTTAAAACATCTCAAATGATATTCCATCAATTCCTAGAGCCTTCAGCGCAGTTCGGACTTCTTCCTTCAATACCATTGGTTCCTGATCATATGCTACCTCTTGGAATGGTTAAATGTCCATTAATTATATTTGGTATAATGAATCTGTGTATTCCTTCCATATTCTTTTGATATTTCCTGCATCATTTAATATTTTCCCCATAGAGTCCTTTGCTATTGCAACTTGAGGCTTGAATTTTTTCTTCAGTTCTTTCAGCTTGAAAAACACCGAGCGTGTTCTTCCGTTTTGGTTTTCCATCTCCAGGTCTTTGTACATGTCATTATAATACTTTGTCTTGTTGAGCCGCCCTTTGAAATCTTCTGTTTAGTTCTTTTACTTCATCATTTCTTCCTTTTGCTTTAGCTGCTCGACATTCAAAAGCAAATTTCAGAGTCTCGCCTGACATCCATCTTGGTCTTTTCTTTCTTTCCTGTCTTTTCAATGACCTCTTGCTTTCTTCATGTATGATGTCCTTGATGTCATTCTATAACTCGTCTGGTCTTCGATCATTAGTGTTCAATGCATCAAGTCTATTCTTGAGATGGTCTCTCAATTCAGGTGGAATATACTCAAGGTCGTATTTTGGCTTTCGTGGAGTTGCTCTGATTTTCTTCAGTTTCAACTTGAACTTGCATATGAACAGTTGAGGGTCTGTTCCACAGTCAGCCCCAGCCCTGTTCTGATTGATGATATTGAGCTTTTCCATTGTCTCCTTCCACAGATGTAGTCAATTTGTTTCCTGCGTATTCCATCTGGCAAGGTCCATGTCTATAGTCGCCATTTATGTTGGTGAAAAAAGGTATTTGCAATGAAGTCATCAGTCTTGCAAAATTCTATCATTTAATCTTTGGCATCTTTTCTACTACCAAGACCATATTTTCCAACTTCCAATTCTTCTTGGTTTCCAACTTTCGCATTTCCATCCCCAGTAATTATCATTGCAACCTGGTTGCATATTTGATCAATTTCAGACTGCAGAAACTGATAAAAATCTTCAATCAGTATCTAGTGATAGCAATTTGTCAGACTGTTGAGTATGCCATTCTTCTTCTCCATCTGCACGAGATCAGTCCTTCTTTTTTTAATATCTTTAGCTGGTTGCCTAATGACGTTAGATCATGGATTAGATCTGTATTACTTACTGGATTAATAAGTCTTATTCTTGGTTGGTTACTACAGGTGTAGTCAAATGTTGTATGAGATGTATGCCAAATGCCTTCACACATGCCTCAGATGCTATGGCTATCAAGAGACTTATGCATATCAACACTACCTTTTCAAATGAAGTTGACTTCATACCCTACAGGGAACTATTTTGGTTATGCCAAGTTGTTCCCTTGAATCTGACCAGCTGAAAACCCAAGTAAAGGATAATCTCTACCACCTTGTCCTTGCTCAAGGGTTACTCCTTTGTGGGTGTCTGAAACCTTAAAATTGGTAAACATCATGCCCTGAAAATGACACCTTAAGCCCATGCAAGTTGAAGAGGATACATAATCTCCAAGAGTGATCAAAGAATTACCTTGTAAATTCTTGATCAAAATGCAGTAAAGAGAAAGACCATCATAAAATCAAAATCTTCGGGACACCTAACATGACTAAAAGAAGGCTGCCTTGGGATCGGAGCTCAAACTCCATTTTAGAAAGCCTGCTTTACTGTGAGAAGTTAACTTTTATGCAGACTTAATCTTGCACCTAAGGAACTGTTTTTCTTTGCAACCAAGCTCTTTTCATCACTAAGAAGTTAACCTTTGTAACACTTAGTCATGTATCTAAGGAGCCATCTTCTTTGTAACCAAACTATGCAAACCACCCTCAGGAGCCACATTGTAGACAGATGTCATATAAGCAGAAAGGAGTGTCCTGTGATTGTTTTGTAACTACCTTGCAAATTCATTGCAGTCACCAAGTATTAACTAGTCAACAAAGCGCACATATATACTCTCTAAAAAAAAAAGATAAGATTCGCATTTCAAGATATCCCACCTCTCACTTCCCTGAACCACCTACCACCTATGAGAAATATTGTGTTGTTAGTTCCTGATTTTATTGTATAAATATACCTCTGTATCTGAACCACCTCAGAGCTTTTAATTTCATGTCGTGGTCAGAGCATCTCCCTGGTTCAGACTTTCTGAAATCTTAATAAATCTCTTTGGTTTATTTTAACAGAATATGATTTCTACTCCTTAACACCACCATCCTTGCTCACTTTGGATTACAAAAGTTCCTTCTAAACTTCTTTAGGAAAATTTGTACTCATCCAGTCTATTCTCAACAGAACAACCAGGATAATTCTTCTAAAGGTATGTGAATGCATGACATGCCTCTTCTGAAAACTCTGCAATACTTTCCCATTCAACTAGGTGTCTTAAAGAAAATCCTTAAATAGACTACAAGACCTACAACGGAATCTGGCCATCAAGCTCCCTTTTTATAGTTGTAATCCAACAGGTCAATTCTTATGTAGCACGTTACCTTCCTATTTATTTTTTCCTTTGGGCAAAGTATTTATTACATTCTAACATATTAAATACTGTACATATTAGTATATCAACATTGGAGTGTATGTCTTCCACTGATACTATTTAATCTCTGTGAAAGTAAAGATAAATATATTTTACTTTTCTTATTCTTTTTCTTCTTCTACTTATTTCAAGCACCTGGAACATATTCTGGCATATAGTAGATAATAAATATTTTCCAACACACATCGTTGTACTTTGGTGGCTTGTGTGTTGCTGTGATGCTGGAAACTATGCCATCAGTGTTTCAAATACCAGGAGGGTCAACCATGGTAGAAAGGTTTCAGCAGAACTTCCAGACCAAGACAGACTAGGAAGAAGAACCTGAAAAAGTTGGCTAGTAAAAACCTTATAAATAGCAGCAGAACATTATCTGATATAGTGCTGGAAGATAAGGCCCTCAGATTGGAAGGCACTAAAATACAATTGGGGAAGAGCCACTTCCTCAAAGTGGAGTAAACCTTAATGACATAGATGGAGTAAAGCTTTCAAGACATTATTTGCTGATGTGGCACTACTCAAAATGATAATAAACAGCTCCAAACATCCATTAATAATCAGAATGTGGAATGTATAATGTATGAATCTAGGACAATTGGAAGTCATCAAAAATGAAATGGAATGCATAATGTTCAATAACCTAGGCATTAGTAAGCTGAAATGACTGGTGTTGACCATTTTGAATCAGACAATCATATGGTCCACTATGCCGGGAATGACAAATTGAAGTAGAATGACTTCCAATTCATTGTCAAAAAGAATATTTCAAGATCTGTCCTGAAGTACAACGATGTCGGTGATGGAATAATATCCATACTTCTACAAGGAAGGCCAGTTAATATGATCTTTACTTAAATTTAGTCAGCAAATACTAAGGCCAAGGATAACGAAATTGAAGGTTTTTACCGATTTCTTCAGTCTGAAATTGATCAAACATACAGTCAAGATGGGATGATAATTACTGGTGATTGGAATGTGAAAGTTGGAAACAAAGAAGGATGAGCATTTGGAAAATATGGCCTTAGTGATAAAAACAACACTGGGGATCACATGATAGAATTTTACAAAACCAATGACTTATTCATTGGAAATGCCTTTTCTCAACAACATAAATTGTGACTGTACGCATAGACCTCACTGTATGCAAAACAAGATCAAATCCACTACATCTGTGGAAAAAGATGATGGAAAAGCTCAATATCATCAGTCAGAACAAGGTCAGAAGCTGGTGATGAAACAAACCATCAGTTGATCAGATACAAGTTTAAGTTGAACCTGAAGAATACCAAAACAACTCCGCAAGAACCAAACTATGATCTTGGGCACATCTCACCAGAATTTGGGTACCATCTCAAAAATAGATTTGATGCATTGAACACTGATGACTGAAGACCAGATGAGTTGTGGGATGGCATCAAGGACATCACACACAAAGAAAGGAAAAGGTCATCAAAAAGACAGGAAAGGAAGAAAAGACCAAAATGGATATCAGAAGAGACTCTGAAACTTGCTTTTGAGAATATAGAGTAGCCAAGGCAAATGGCAGAAATGATGAAGCAAAACAGCTGAAGAGAAGATTTCAAAGGGCAGTTCAAGGAGACAAAGTAAAGTATTTTTATGAAATGTGCCAAGATCTGGACTTAGAAAACCAAAAGGGAAGAACCTGCTTCACGATTTTCAAACTGAAAGAAAAACAGAAAAAAATCAAGCCTTGAGTTGCAATTTTGAAGGATTCTATAGGCAAAATATTGAATGATACAGGAAAAATCAAAAGAAGATGGAAGAAATACACACAGTCATTGTTCTAAAAAGAATCGATCGATGTACAACCATTTTAGGAGGTAGTATATGAACAAGAACTGGTGGCATTGAAGGAAGAAGTTCAAGTCACACTGAAGCAATGGTGGAAAGCAAGGCTCCAGGAATTGACAGAACACCAATTGAGATGTTTCAATAAAGAGATGCAACACTAGAAGTGCTAGTTTGTCTAAGAAATTTGGAAGATAGCCACCTCGCTATCCAGCCTGAAGAGATTCGTATTTGTACCCATTCCAAGGAAATGCAACCCAACAAAAAGTGAAAATTATGGAAAAATTATCATTAATATCACATGCAAGTAAAATTTGGCTGAAGATAATTAAAAAACGATTGTAGCAGTACATACACAGGGAACTGCCAGAAGTTCAAGCCAGATTCAGAAGAGGACATGGAATGAATATCATTGTGGATGACAGATGCATCTCGGCTGACAGCAGAGAATAGGGAAAAGAGGTAAACCTATATTTTATTGATTATACAAATGTACTAGTCTGTGTGGATCATTACAAGTTACAGATAAAATTTCAAAGAATGGGAATTCCAAAACTCTTAATTGTGCTATGAGGAAACTGCACATATACCAAGAACCAGTTGTTTGAACAGAACTAAGGGATACTGCATCTTTTAAAGTCAGGAAAGGTGAGTGTCAGGGTTGTATCCTTTCACCATACATATTCAATCTGTACACTGAGCATATAATCCAAGAAGCTGGGCTATATGAAGAAGAAAACCTCAGGTTTGGAGAAAGATTCATAAACAAACTGCAATGTGTAGCGACAAAACCTTGCTTACTGAAAGTAAAGAAGTCTTGAAGCACTTACTAATGAAGATCAAAGACTAAAAACTTCAGTATGGATTACAACTCAACATAAAGAAAACAATAATCCTCACAACTGGACCAATAAGCAACATCATGATAAACAGAGAAAATATTGAAGTTGTGAAGGATTTCATTTCACTTGGATCCACAATCAATACCCATGGAAGCAGCAGTCAAGGAATCAAAAGACATATTCCATTGGGCAAATCTGCTGCAAAGGATTTCTTTAAAGGTTAAAAAGCAAAGATGTCACCTTGAAGACTAAGGTGCACCTGACCCAAGCCATGGTATTTTCAATTGCCTCACATGCATGTGAAAGCTGGACAGTGAATACTGAAGACCAAAAAAGAACTTATGCCTTTGAATTGTGGTGTTGGTGGAAAATATTAAATATACCATGGACTTCCAGAGAAGGAAAAATGTACAGACAGAATGTCCCTTAGAAGTGAGGACAGTGAGACTTCTTCTCTTGTACTTTGGACACGTTATCAGGATGGACCAGTTCCTAGAGAAGGACATCATGCTTGGTAAGTAAAGGGTCAGCAAAAAAGAGGAACCACCCTCAGCGAGATAAATTGACACAATGGCTCCAACAATGGGCTCAAGCATGGCAATGATTGTGACGATGGTGCAGGGTATGTTATCAGAAGGGTCCAGTTACTGGAGAAGAACATCATGCTTGGTAAATAGGGGGTTAGAAAAAAAGAAGTCCCTCAGTTAGATGGACTGACACAGTGGCCGCAACAATGCACTCAAAAATAATGATTATTATGAGGATAACCCATGACTGGGCAGTATTTTGCTCTGTAGTGCATAGGGTCACTATGAATCGGAACCACTGGAAGGCGTTTAACAACAACACAAGCAAAAGAGTGTCGGTGATTGCCAGCAGTCATAAGAATCTAGGAGAGAGGCCAACAGAAAGAGTTGACAGTGTCTAGAGTCTTATTTGGGCATTTAGCCTCCTGAACTGTGAGAAAATAAATTTCTGTTCTTTATTGACACTCACTTGGTTGTATTTATGTTATGGCAGAACTACCAATTTAAGTCTCTAACCAAACCCCGCTCTCCCTCCCCCCTTTTAGAGATGTTGACATCTTTGATTTATAAGCAATCAAAATTAATAAGAATGGAGAATAGCAATATTCTTGGGGTTTTATTTATTTATTTTTGTCTCCAATGATTTCCCCCCTCCCCTTTCTTTCCTATTCTCATTTCAACTCTAAAGTCAGATGATGAGTGCATTTCCTTCTCTGGAAGACAATTCTTTTCTTTGGATTCATAATCCCTAGGACTTTCTCATACAACAAAGGCATTTAGAGGACATTTCTGAAGACAATTAGCATTGGTTCAAACCATAATTCAGGTACAAATTAACTTTGGTTGGAATAGCTACTAGATTTTTCTGTTCTTTAATTCCCTCGTGTGTCAAATTAAGGAAATAAGAGCATTTAAGGTTACTGTAATAATTAAATTATTTTCTATATCCCAGGTTTGTAAAACTGCATTTCACAGGCTAAAAATTTAATATTAGTAGTACTTATTTCCAGGGGCAGATTATCCAATAGGCAAGTAAACACCGTGCTTACCTTAATTGCCAGTTCATCTGTCTTGAACAATTCCACATTTATTCACCACATCAAAGAACCTGCTTCTAGGTAAGCCTGGCGTCTGCCTCTCTCCCAACCCCACAGCACCTTCCATGAGAATCAAAGCCTTTTTTTCAAATTTACTATCCCTGCCACAGGCTGATGGCCCAGTCAGTCAGGTAGGTAAAGGCTTACTTGTGCTTACTTACTAATCTGTGCTGAACAAATTTATATTTTTTCACCTCATCAAAAATTCTGCTTCTAGCTATGGCTGGCATCTGCCTCTTTCCCAATCCCTTAACACCTTCCTGTAGGATCCAATACTCTTCAAATTTACTATCCCTGACAGGATCAGATTACCCAGTAAGCAAGGAAAGCACAGACTTACTCGTGCTTATTTACCAATCACTAGTTCACAATTTCATGTGGGCTTCACCTGCATATTTCTTAAATTCATTATTCTGGAAGATGATGATGGAGGTTCTCAGTACATGGAAAATGTGTTTAAGTTAGTATTTGGACTATTAGAACCCCATGACTACACAGTTAGAACACTCATTTTCTTCTCTATTTGCTCACATTGAGTGAATATTCTATTAGGTAGTTATGATCAAATGTGGGATTAAAAGAATTTTATTTTAGCATGTTGGGCCAGTTTGGAAGTTTTTATTGATCCTAATAATTTATTTCTATTAAAACAACGACAAAAACCTTCTATTTTAATCTACATTTTATGACATTAATCTGTTTTTTCTATAAGAACAGGGTTTTTTTTCTTCTGATCCTAGTTTTTCCATTTTTCCAGGTTCACTTTGCTAATTTCTATAACTTCAGGCTTCAAAGTTATCTGAATGTGACTTTGAAAATTAAAAAAAAAAAAATTTTAAGTTTTTCTTTTTATATAAAGATTTTTTTTCATTAATTACTTTTGAAAAGAGGAAACATTTTCTTTGAGAAACTAAATTCGCTTTGAAGGAGATTAACATCCCTTGTTGTGCATTTGTTGAGAATTCATCAAAGATACCATGTGATGGAGAAATAGCTCACCTCCACGATCAGGGCACATGCTCAGCTTCAATTGCAACGTTTCATCTTTCAAGTTAAAGATGGCTAAATATCATCTAAAAATACAGCTGAAACTGGAAATACTCTTGAACTACTAAGATTTATCACACATGCCTGGCATCTTTTAATAGGATTCCTTCCCAGTTTGCCTGTGTCCTGTCCAGCAGGCAAGAGCATTCACAATGATGTTGGCACCTGCTTTTTAGTTGCAGCAAGCAGGGAATTTACATCTGCAAGGCGGAGATTACACTCATGCATCATATTGATATTTTTCACATACTTCTGGTATTGCTTCAAAAATACCTCCCTTGTGACATATTCCTTGAAGAAGCTAACAAATCTGCAGGCAGCGTATAACCTTGAAACACTGGCACTGCTGTTGAAAAGTAACTAATGATAATATCTTCTCACCACTATGCTTGCCAATTGCTTTTAGCTCTTGACTATTGCCCAAATGTATTATTGAAAAAGTCAGATGTTACCATGCATATTATTTCCTAAACCACCATTTTCTTTTTTAAACTAATTCCAAAACATCTTTTAAATTAACAAATATATAATTTTTGTCAAATTACAAACAAATCTACAATAATAAATCATGGGGATATAGATGATATCTATGCTTGACTCTTCCCAGAAATAACACGTGGGTTCATTTCCCGCTTCCTAATTTTTAAATTGCTCTGTGATCCTTCATCTGCAGACTCCTTATTCTGGAAGATGGTATTTTCAGTTTAATGTGTGTGTGTGTGTGTGAATAAACTGGCATCAAGATAAGCTGATAATTTCTTAATTGCTTTGATGACTCTTCTGTGTTATACAGAAAATACTGTCCTAGAATCTTCCATCCTGATGAAAAATAAACTCTTTGTTCCACGCTGTGTATTGAGAAGGGTGTTCTATACTATTATTTTTATGGACAAAATCTCTTTCTTCGGTGTTCAAAAGTTCAAAATCCCTGATAATTTTAAATGTGTGAGTGAACTAAAATCCACGATTTTCATACCTTGTCAAATAGGTTTAACTAGATCTGCCCCATCTAAGTGTATGAAATTATTCTTGAACATCAAATGTAACATGGTTGTTGAGTATCTACTAATATTATTATTAGACAGCCAGACTTCATTGGGTCTATATTAGGTGCCAGGCAGTATGCTAAGCGCTTCACATATGTAAGCTCATGGAATTATCACATTAACCTTAGAAGATGAATCCCATAATTATTCCTATTTTACAGTGGACAAAACTGAAGTTCAGGAAGGTTTAAACAAATTGTCCAAAGAAAGTAAGGAGTAGAATCTGAATTTAACCTCAGGAGTCTTTCCAAAATTTCAGAAACTATTCTAATTGTCATATTTCTTTCAATCAATAATAGTAACCATAAAATTCACCTAATTTCCGACATAGATTAAAATGTTGGATATTGTTAATCTCTTTTTTAATCAGTGGACATTTTTTCAAGTCTCTTATTAACCTAGAGGGAGAATTTGCTCGGAAATTTTTAACTTGCTCAATTCATTCTGTGTGTTGTTGTATTAATCAATATAATTAAGATACCCCGTATCTATAAATTAAAGGAAAATGCAATACAAGTGAAAATGTTTTATTTTTAGATTTATTTTCTATAGACTCTTAACTGTAGGTTTATGATTATATAAAATAATGTAATATATAAGTAGCCCGCTGTTTCAATTAAAATTAAAAAAAAATTACCTAAAGCATATCAGACTTTGTGTGTTCCACAAAAGAAAAGCTTCTAGACTCTGAAAAAGAACTACTAATACATTTATTTTTCTTATTTTCTTTCTTTTTTTGTGATCTTTGCATTAAAAGAAACTTGGGGGAAAAAAAGGTTTTGTTTCAGGAAATTAAGTTAGTCTGTTAATTGTCTCCTGATGTATATTCTGATTATAGCCATGGAACTATGAAGTCCAAAGTATGTGACAGGACGTCTCTCCAGCTTTGCTCCTGAGCAACATTCTGGCTGTACTTCTTCCAAGGCAGATTTGTTTGTTCTCCTGGCAGTCCATGGTATATATATTTAATATTCTTCTCCAACACCATAATTCAAAGGCATCAATACTTCTTCAGTTTTCCTTATTCATTGTCCAGCTTTCACATACAGATGAGGCGTTTGAAAACACCAAGGCTTGGGTCAGGTCCTCAAGGTGACATCTTTGCATTTTAACACTTTAAAGAGGTCTTTTGCAGCAGATGTGCCCAATGCAAGGCATCCTTTGATCGTTTGATTGCTTCTTCTGTGGGCTTTGATTGTAGATCTTAGTAAAATGAAATCCTTGACAATGTCAACATTTTCTCTTTTTAAAATTGTGTTGCTTATTGGTCTAGCTGTGAGGATTTCTGTTCTCTTTATGTTGAGGTGTAATCCATACTGAAGGCTGTAGCCTGATATCAATAAGTGCTTCCAGTCCTCTTTATTTTCAGCATGCAAGTTTATCTGTTAATGACTGTTAATAAGTCTTCCTCCAATACTGATTCCATGCTCTTCTTGATATTGTCCAGCTCCTCCAATCATTTGTTCAGCATACAGATTGAATAAGTATGGTGAAAGATACAGCTGTGAAACACACTTTTCCTGGTTTAAATCACACAGCATCACAGTGTTCTGTTTGAAAGACTGCCTTTTGCTCTATGATCAGGTTCCACATGAGCACATTTAAGTGTTTTGGAATGTCTATTCTTTGTAATGTTATCCAAAAGTTCTTATGGCCACACAGTTAGATGACTTTGCACAGTCAATAAAACACAGGTAAACATCTTTCAGCCAAGAGCCTCTGCCATCAATAGTGATATCCCTCATTTTACCTTCTTTCCTGAATCCAGCTTGAATTTCTGTCAGTTCCCTATTCATGTACTGATGCAACGATTATTTGAATTATCTTCAGCAAATTTTTTGTGTGTGTGATATTAATGATATTGGTCAATAATTTCCACATTCTGTTGCATCAGCATTTTTTTTTTTTTTTGGCTTTAACAAAGAGAAGTTTATTCTCTCACAGCCTGGTAGGCTAGAAGTCTAAATTCAGGGCATTGGCTCTGGGGGAAGCCTTTCTCTCTCTCTGTCGACTCTGGAGGAAGGTCCTCATCATCAGTCTCCCCTCGGTCTAGGAGCATCTCAGAGCAGGAACCTCAGGTCCAAGGGACACACTCTGCTTCCGGCTCTGCTTTCTTGGTGGTATGAGGTCCCCATGTCTCTCTGCTTGCTTCTCTCTTTTATATATCAAAAAGATTGGCTTATGACACTACCTGATCTTGTAGACCTAATCAATATAACTGCCACTAATCCTTCTTATTACATCGTATCAGCTTTCTTTTTAATGGACACCATATGGTTTCCTTCCAGTCAGTTGGCCAGGTATCTGTCTTCCCAAATTTCATGACAGATGAGTTCTTCCAACATCTCATCCATTTGTTGAAACATCTCATTTGGTATACCATCAATTCCTGGATCCTTCGTTTTTTGCCAATGTCTTTGGAATCCTTCCTTCAACACCATCAGTTCTAGATCATATGCTGTCTCCTGAAATGGTTGAAGGTCAACCTATTATTTTTTGGTACATTGACTGTCTGTATTCCTCCCATTTTCTTTTGATGCTTCCAGCATTGGTCAATACTTTGCCCCTAGAATCCTTCAGTATTGCAACTAAAGTCTTGATTTTTTTTTTTTTTTTTTCCCCTTCAGTTCTTCCAGCCTGAGAAACGCCAAGCTTGTTCTTCCCTTTTGGTTTTCTAACTTCAGGTCTTTGCACATTTCATTGTAATGCTTTACTCTGCCTTCTTGAGTCTCCTTTTGGAGTCTTCTGTTCAGCTCTTTTACTTCTTCATATTTACAGTGACAATATAAGAAATACATGTTTTAATTTTCTAATATTATCAATTTTTTTAATGGTATTTTCTCTTGTGTAAAATATGTTTTTTTTTTTTTCTTTTGGATAGTGAAGGAACATCTTTTCACTTCACACAATATAAGCTATTTAGAATCATTTGGTGATTTTGATCAGTTTGACTTCTTTGTTAGCTCTTGTAACTTTTCTGTATTTATAATGTTCATATGATTTGAAATAATAAGCATACAGACAGAAAGTTCTACTGCATAAGAGTAAATAGATGTTGTTGTTGTTCTTAGGTGCCATTGAGTTGGTTCCAACTCACAGAGACCCTACATACAACAGAAGGAAATATTGCCCAGTTCTGCACTATCCCCATGATCATTGTTATGTTTCAGCCTGTTGTTGTAGGTACTGTGTCAATCCATCTCGTGAGGGTCTTCCTCTTTTTTGCTGTTCCCCTACTTTATCCAGCATGATGCCCTTCTCCATTGACTCGTCCCCCCTGATAAAATGTCCAAAGTATGTGAGACACAGTCTCATTGCCCTTGCTTCTACAGCATCCTGGCTGTACTTCTTCCAAGGCAGATTTATTCCTTCTTTTGTAAGTCCATGTTGTATTCAATATTCTTCACCAACACTATAATTCAAATGCATCAATTCTTCTTTGGTCTTCCTTATTCATTATCTAGCTTTTACATGCATATGAGGCCATTGAAAACAGCAGAGCTTGAGTCAGATTCACCTTAGTCCTTCAGGTGACATCTTTGCTTTTTAATACTTGAAAAAGATCTTTTGAAGCAGATTTCCCCAATGCAATGCATTGTTGAATAGACAAAGAGCAAGACCTTTCAATAAAAAAAAAGTTCCATGATTTTAGTATTTGGAATTCCTTTATTAAATGCCGTCAGAAATAAGACACAACTTACTTATTAAATTGTTTGGAACTAGCCATTTCTAAAAATAAACTTTGATTTAATAGTGACCACTAGATAAATAAGAGGTGAACAGTAAATATGTAGACTATACTAAGGCAACTAATAATATTTTATCTACATCTTTTTCTATTCACGGTGCTAGTACATTAATAAAAAAGAAAAAAAGAAGCATGCACTTAGATACAATAAAATTACAAGTTTATTGAACTAAACAGAAATATCAGTCCAAGTGGAACATACAGTCACTTCTGCTTAAAATCCATTATGTAGAATTAAGCCATCCCATTTTTAATGCACATACTTAAGCTGCAAACCATATATTGTCAAAAGAATTCTTCTTACCCACTGTGGTGCTGGATAGGTATTGTCTTTCTCTCTATACTGCTGTGTTTACATATAATTGGGTGAGGCATAGAGCTTTTTTTCACCAAAGCCACAGCATCTTAAAATGGACAATAGTACTTAGTCAATCCTAGGCAGGAGCAATTGGGTTTTCTCACTATAAGAAATGGACTTGTTTTACTGACTTAGAAAAGCCTGAATCATTGTCACCAGACCTTGGGAACACTCAACAGGTAAAACAACAAGAAGGGATGCTCAAAACAACAGTAGATATTTTCAACAACAGCTGCCTAGTTTCTCCTGGACATTCTTTTAAATGTTGCAGTTAAACCAGCTTGGATTATCAGTGCCCATCATTTCAGAGGACCAAGAAAGAGTAAATTCCAATTTTGAAACAAGGAATCTCCTTGTAGTTTGTAATCTATCTCTGTGGTCTAAAGACCATTTGAAGAATATTCAAATAACTAAAAGGTATCAGGGCATTATGTTTAAATACCAAAGAGCTTTGCTTAGTTTTCAGGTTATTGAAGAGCTAAATATTGAAGGACATTTAAAAAAAAATGTGAGGAGACAGATGTTATACTAGACTTGCCATTGACTATTTGAATAAAAACTTGGAAACCAATCAATATTCTCTATGCTTTAGTTTCTACATATGAAATACAATACTATAAAATCAGCCAGCCCGCAATGTCTGTTTCAGTATCATTATAGCTCTTTATAATTTATTTTTACCTCCACTAGGATTGTCACTGTTATTATTTTAAGTAAATAAATAAATAAGTTGTTAAAATGCAAATAATTGAATATTGAATATGTATTTCTCAACTGCCCTTTCATTCATATGATTCCAAAAAGAAATAAAGTTCTCATAAGCTCTGAACAAGTTATATACATAGTCAGATTAAAAAGTTTCTACCTCTTTCTATCTTTTAGTTATATGTAGCATTTATAAGGAAACCCTGGTGGCATAGTGGTCAAGTGCTACAGTTGCTAACCAAGAGGTCGGCAGTTCAAATCCACCAGGTGCTCCTTGGAAAGTCTACGGGGCAGTTCTACTCTGTCCTATAGGGTCACTATGAGTTGGAATCAACTCGACGACAGTGGGTTTGGTTTTGCCTTTAGCTTTCATAAAAAATATTAGCTTTAATAAACAACTATTTTCTACACTTAACACTAATACAAAGCATCCCGATCAGCACTAGGTCAGGAAGCTTCTGAATGGCTTACCTGTAAAATATTCCCCATTCTTCTGGACGACTTATTCTTTCACATAGATCATATTTTCAGGGACATGCTCATAAATTAACCAGTTGTTTCAAAGCTGAGAGGTGATATGGTTTGTAGTATATAAACAGAAATATATTATTTAATATAAACTTGATTCACTGCATAATGCTATGCCAAATAGTAAAGGACTCCCTTAAAACATGGACCATTTAGCACAAAATTACTTTACAATTTCTCTTTGAAGCCAACATGCTCATTCTTCAAAATAACTTGATGTGATAATACTTATCTCTAAAAAAGTGCTGAGTTTTAAGTTGGAAATTTTCTTGCTAACAACTCTAGGATACCATTTAAAAGTTGGATTTAGTGGAAAGATCCGGTGTGGAACACTGAGTTCTGGGTACCCCTTGCAGCATGTATTCTTTCTATCTTTCTGACTTACTTGAAAGCTTTCTTGCTTGACTTCTTGTTTACTTAACTTGTTGCTTCCAAGACTTACTTTCTGCTTGCTTGTTTCTACATTGAGAGTAAAAAATAAGCAGGACACCATTTTTCATCTCAGAAATCAGCGTGATAGATATGTAAAACATAAAGTCTCTAGAGACTAGTAGATGGATGCAGGCAGGAAGAAACTGCCACCAAGGCAGAGACAGAGTAACTCTCTCTGAGCCTAAGGAGATAGTGGTGCCTCACTGAGGGGGTGGTGATACGTGACTTGGGATTGAAGGAAAAGCAAGTTATTTAAAGGTAAAATAAATTGTAGGAAGGGAATATATGGCTTTTTAAAACACAGTTTGTTCATTTCAGGAAAAAAAAATTGAATTGAAACAACAAATTCCTAATTTTTAAAATAAGTTATATAATTTTAACCACATATGTATATTTTTTATGTATATATAAATATATACATATGTGGTTAAAATTATTACATATATATACAGTTAAAATTACATGGATACAATTGTTACAATTGTTTTCTACTTGCAAATCAAATAAAGACAATTCCTCTTTGGACATTATACTTGAATCAGTTGTTCCCCTTGCCCCGGGCATCAATAAGTGATTTGAATGTCATTTTTGTAACAATATCTATACAAATGAGAGTTGAATAAGTCAAAATAAAAACAATGAAGTTTATTTAGCCAAATAACTCCAATTATTGTGACAGCACTGAAATGGATACATTCATTATTTTCTTTCCAAATTGTTGCTCTTGTATAAAATTGTCAAACTGAGTTAATAAACCTATAAATCTCATCAAATTTCAATGGGAAATTGAATGTATCATTTCATTTAATGTATCATTAATACCAGGCAACAATATTTTATTTTAAAAAATAGTAACAACTGTGTAATTGTGACAAAAATTCAAATAGCACAGACATATATAAAATAAAAATTTAGCATCCTTTATAAAGTCAAATTCCATCTGACAAACTATTTGGTGTCTGTGTGTGTGTATTTGCTGTGTGTGTATGATGTCTATTACAGCCTAATTCACCATTAATTTAATAGAAAATTCACAGGAAAAAAGGGATAATATTAAATTTATGAACAGACAGTAACACATTTTCTAAGTGATAATGTCATATATATTAATATACTTCTTCAGTGTCAGGTTTATAGTTGTAGTCTAAGCTTACTTTACAGAATTCTTTTAAAAATAACTTCCAAAATGGTTATGCATATTAGAATCAACATATATTTATACTCACAGTTTAAGGATCTTATGATTTGATATACAACACTTGTAAATAAATGCAAATTCAGAGAACATTTTTCTAAGTGAAAACTACTAGGTCTGTGACCTGCCCTACTCTTTTGACTTCAAAAAAATAATTTTCTCAAGAAATGTTAGTAATCACTTAGCACCTGTTCCACACTTAGTTTTAGTGATTTTGATGGGTCCTGAAAAGCAGATACATTCTTGCCTCTACATATTTGTAGGAGTTAATCATTTTAAGATTTGTCGCTTTTAATTAAATATACAACCTCAGGGTAACCAGCTTCATGTGAAATATCAGTGATATTTCTGCAAGATCCTTTTAAAGGAAATCATAATGTATAAAGCACTAATAAATGAATAAATAAATAATGGACATTATGATCAGTGGTTCATGAACATTGCCATCCTAAACCTTGTTGTCAATTTCTATTCCAGTTTTCAAACCATAACCTTAGGTTTTAAAACGACTTTTTGAGCTGCAACAATTATTTAACAGATTATGGTGAGGTGCCCCTAAGCTGAATCATTTATCTATAACTATGTGTCTACATTCATAACTTGGAGACATTTAACTAAAATATTTTTTTCTATTTGTTTAATATATGCAAGTTTTGTATATTATAGATATATAGCATTGATTTTTATAGTAACTAAAGAGTGGTACAAAATAAAGAAGTGTATAATCATGTATATAATTATTATCAAAGCAAATTTTTATCTTTTCCTAGGAGGGGTGAAGTTGAACTTACTGAGTTGTTTTAGTGTCCATTATTTGTTCTAGCCCTTGAACTAATCATCTGAGGCAAAAATAGATGAGATGTACTATTGCCATTGATACCTACATGTACTTGGTAGCCTTTACACTCTGTTTTTTCATTATTTACACTTGTATTTCTTCTCTAAAATACTGTAAGCACCTGGAGGCATATTTTATTAATTTCATGGCCCTCAAATTTCCAGATAATGAATACTTCATTCTATATTTTTATGTAAGTTAAGGATTCTGTAACGCCTTAGTAAATGGTGTGTCAGCCTTCTTCTCTTGACTACTTCATGCCCAACTGGCTAGAGAATACTATAATTTACACAGGAAGAGAGGCTTTGTTTATTCCTGGTGGCATAAATTAAAATAAACATCATGATTACCGCTTATCACACACTTTTCTATACCAGACACTGTCCTGGTGTCTCATTTACATTATCTGATTCAATATTTCTAAAACTTTATATCTCTTCAAAGTTATGAAAACAATAACAGTAATGACAATATGAAAATATGAAGAGAAAGAGGGGGAGGAATAATTAACCTGTATATACTACTTACAATGTGCCAGGCAATAGTGTAACTAGCTTGAATATATTAACATATTTGATATTCAAAACAATCCTAAAAGGTAGCTATTTTAGTGGTTCCATTTTAAAGATAAGAAACCTGGAGCCCATAGATTATATTTTCTGCCTAAAGTTGCATAACTAGTAAGACAGCCAACCAGAATTTCAACCCAGACAATTTGGTTCCACTGTTCTATATAATGTTTCCCCAAGCTGGAACTGTTATTGTTGTTTATATTCAAGTAAAGTAAAAATCAAGTTAGATGATAAGCCAAATGTTATACATAAATTCCCAAGTAGGGATTCAAAATAGAAGGGTCTAAATATTAGTTATTTAACTATTATTCAATATTGTCTTCTATTGTCTTTATTACTTACCATCACTCACTTTACCAGGATAAGAGCTCTCTGTGGACTTACTTGGTTATTCAGCACTAAAACACATATAGGAGCCCCGGTGGTGCAATGTTTAAGTGCTTGGTTGCTAACAGAAAGGTCAGCAGTTAAAATCCACCAACAGATTCTTGGAAACGAGCAGTTCTACTCTATCTTCTAGGGTCAGTATGAGCCTGAATTGACTTGATAGCAATGGGATTTTTTTTTTCTTTTTGTTTTTTTGGTTTAAAATACATACCTGGTTGGATACCTTGGCCAGGGGCCAGCGTTGTTTTGTTAGGTGTCATGAAGTCGGTTCCGACTCATAGTATTTCTATTCATAACAGAATGAAAAGCTGCCCGGTTCTGGGCCATTTTCACAATCACTGCTGTGTCTGAGCTCATTGTTGCAGTCACTGTGTCAATTAAGTTCTTTGAGGGTCTTCCTTTTTTACACTGATCCTCTACTTTACTAAGGAAGGTATTCTTCTTCAGGGACTGGTTCCTCCTGATAACATGTTCAAAGTATGTGAGAAGTCTCACCAGCCTTTCTTTTAAGGAGCAGTCTAGCTGTACTTCTTCCAAGATAGATTTGTTTTATTTTCTGGCAGTCCATGATGTATTCAATATTCTTTGCCAACACTGTAATTCAAATACATCAATCTTTCTTTGGTCTTCCTTATTCATTGTCCAGCTTTTGCACGCATATGAGGTGACTGAAAATGCCATGGCTTGGGTCAGGGACACTTTATCCTCAAAGTGACACATTTGCTTTTTAACACTTTTAATTCAAGATATAGACACTGGATTGGGCTTGTCCATTCCTGTCTAGTATGTTTTCCTCCATCATTTTCAGCCCAGGTGCTTGTTGGCCTTGAAGTTGAAGTCAAATGAATTATAATATTAAGGAGCAGTCCTATGCCTTACATCGTATATATATTCACAGTTGTATCTCTCTTCCTGTCTCCCTCTCTCTCTTTTATCACAATAGCCCACTGCTGGAAACCTAAAAGGTATTTGGTAATGATTATTATAAAGGTATGTGTTAGTTAGATGTATTTGTATCTGCCTATATTAATTAAATTTAGAATTTGGTCTTTATATTGTCATTATGTTAAATTTCTAGGGTTATGCTCTGTCTTAAAGATAGAAAGTAATTTATAGATAGGTATGTGCTTGGTATATTTAGTTTGCACAATTAAAAAAAAAATGCCTACTAACAAGACAATGTGAAAGGCTTCAAATATATCATAAATGTACTTATGTGGATAAGAACTTTTTAAAATAAACAGAATTCTATTCCAAATTATGAGTTATGGTGGATTTAATAGCATATGGATAGATGGATTTTCTCCATTAATTATTAAAAAACAGTTCAAAAATTCTTTACCAAAAACAATTTTCAAAATATGACAATGTATAAATTAATATTACTGCTTAACAAACCACCCCAAAATACAGTGCCTTAAAACATCAGTCAAGGGTTTTGGCCCATGAGCATATGAGTCAGAATTTTGAGCTGGTCTCAGCTGGGTGGTTCTTCTAATCTGTGCATATCTTAGCTGAGTTCCCTATATATCTGTAGACAGGTGATGGATTGGCTGGGGCTGATTGGTTCATACTAGTCTTATCTGGAATGTGATCTCTTTCCACAAGTCTTTCATTGTCCTGAAAATTAGTCTGACTATTTTCACATGATGGTAGAAGTATGGAATAAATCGCTAGAGAGCAAGCTCCAGCGAATAAATGCCTTTAAAGTTCCTGCTTCTCACACACATTCTATTGCCCCACTGGCCAAAGGAAGTCATATAGCCAAGCCCAGAGTCAATGTAGGAGAGGGCTAAACAAGTGTATGGATGAAAAAAAAAAAAAAATAGGGAGAGGTACAAAAAAATCAGGTGTCATTAATATAACCATATTTCATAAAATAGAATTTTGTCATCTTAATAAAATGGAATATCTTTCAAAATTACTTTAGGACAAGAAAGCAGGTGCATTCTTTATATTATTATTACTGTGTATTTTAATAACTGTTGGCCTCACTTTGTAAAATTAACTCCAAAGTGTGCTTCTGGGTGTTCCCATGATTTAAGTGTTATTAAATATGAAATTCCTCTGGATGCTAATGAGTTGTGATCAAATTTGAGTTAGTATTAGAGAAAAAAAATCTAAAAATGTTGATGTTATTTTTTCCTTCGAAGTATGTAAAAAAAAAAAAAACTGTTATTCCTGACAGAGATTCATTGTGCTTCTTATAGGTTTTGCAGTTTTTTCTTTTTTTTTCCATTTCCATTAAAATTCTAAAAAATTTTAACTCTTTTTTATTGAAAATACATGCCAACTTTTTTAAGATCTGTAAAAAAAATAATAATCTTTATGTAGATTATAAGATCGATATGTGGGTATTTCATCAATTTGTGAATATAAATATTCACATATTCAGATATTTGATTATCCAGTAAATAGTATAAGATTCAGAATGCAAATCAAAGCATCACAACTCAGAAAAGCATTTGTGTCTAAATAGGAAATTTAAATTATTTTTATAAGCATTAATTTTATTTATGCATTAAATATTTTTTGTTTCAGTATTTCCCACCAGCACTTAGGTGTTTCATAAATTGTTCCTGAGAGTTCCTAAATTGCTGCTTCCACATAATGGAAGCCTTATGAAATTAAAAAAAAAAAAGAAGAATAAACGATTCTACTATAATTACTAAGAAGAAGATTTCTAAATTATCCAGGAGACACTAGGGAGTAGCCTTGAGTCAAAAGTCTAATAGAAGTTAAAGAGGTTAACTAGCAATTTTTGTCCACATGCTTTTGCATATGGCTAGAGTGAGCAGGAAATCAGAGAGAAGAGAAACTATGTTGTATAGTCAGCACTTTCATTTAGTCTGTTTTTCACTAGCCTTGACTTTTCTATAGCACTGTCGTGTTATGTTCCATCTGTATAGTTTTACATGTTTTCCTCACACTATTGACAATAAATTGTATTCTGAAAAACTCTGTTCAGATTCTTAGAAAAAAGAAATTAAAAAATAGAGAGATTATATTCAGCCAAGATTGTGCAGTGAATTCATACTTTTTTTTTTTTTGCTACAAATATATTACAATGATGGTCTGTAAGTAAAGTAAAAATTATAAAACCAGGCTAACAAAAAAGATGAACATATAAACTAAAGACAATAAGGGGCAATAGTCAAAAATTAGTGCCTAAACTTAGCCTAACAGGGCTCCAGCTCCATGTGGAGTGGTGACCAGATATTTGGATCTTGCACATCACGAGAATTAAACTCACTCCATACATGTTGTTAGGTGCCATCAAGTTGGTTCCGACTCAGAATGACCCTATGTACAACAGCAGGAAACACTGCCCTATCCTGTGCCATACTCAAAATTTTGGTTATGCTTGAACCCATTGTTGCAGTTACTGTGTCAATCCATTTTTGCCAAACATAATTTAGTGCTTTTCCAAAGACTGGTCCCTCCTGATAACATGTCCAAAGTATGTGAGACAAAAATCTCACACCATCCTTGCTTTTAAGAAGTATCCTGGTTTTACTTCTTCCAAGACAAATTTGTTCATTCTTCTGCAGTCCCAGGTATATTCAATATTCTTTACCAACACCATATTTAAAATGCACCAATTCTTCTTTGGTCTTCTTTATCCATTGCCCAGCTTTCACGTACATATGAGGCAATTGAAAATACCATGGCATGAGTCAGGAGCACCTTATTCGTCAAAGTGACTTCTTTGCTTTTTAACACTTTAAAGAGGTCTTTTGCAGTATATTTTTCCAAAGAAATGCATCATTTGATTTATTGATTGCTGGTTCTCTGGGCATTGATTGTGGATACAGAGAATGAAATCCTTTACAATGCCAGTCTTTCTCCATTTATTACGATGTTGCTTATTGATCCAGTTGTGAAGATTTTTGTTTTCTTTATTTTGAGGTGTAAGCCATAATGAAGGCTATAGTTTTTGATCTTCACCATGAAGTGCTTCAAGTCCTGTTCACTTTCAGTAAGCAATGTTGAGTTGTCTGCATATGGCAGGTTGTTAATGAGTCTTCCTCCAGTCCTGATGCCCAGTTCTTCATATAGTCCAGCTTCTCTGATTATTTGCTCAGCATACAGATTGAGTAAGTATGTAGTAAGGACACCTTTCCTGACTTTAAACCATGCAGTATCCTCCAGTTTTGGTTGAATGACTGCCTCTTGGCCTATGTACAGATTCCTCATGAGCACAATGCAATGTTCTGGATTTACTATTTTTCACAATATTGTCCACAATTTGTTATGATCCACACATTGGAATGCCTTTGCTTAGTCAATAAAACACAGGTAAACATCTTTCTCATATAACCTGCTTTCAGCCAAGAACCATCTGACATCAGCAATGATATCCTTAGTTCCACATCCTCTTCTGAATCTAGCTTTAATTTCTGGTAGTTTCCTGTCTATGTACTGCTGCAACCATTTTTTTAATGTTATTCAGAAAAACTTTACTTGACACAAAAGGCACTGTCAAAGTGCCCACCAGAAAGTGGGCCTATTTACTTCCATCAAGAGTATTTGAGAACCCCTTTATTTCCTGGGGAAACCCTGTGGCATAGTGGTGAGGAGCTATGGCTGGCTGCTAACCAAAAGGTTGGCAGTTTGAATCCACCACGAACTTCTTGGAAACTCTATGGGGCAATTCTACTCTGTCCTATAGGGCTGCTAGGAGTCAGAATTGACTAGATAGCAACGGGCTCAGTTTTCGGTTTGGGTTATTTCCTGGGAGCCCTTGTGGCACAATGGTTAAGAGCTCAGACTACTAATCAAAGGTCAGCAGTTTGAATCCACCAGCCGCTCACTGGAAACCCTAATGGAGCAGTTCCACTCTGTCCTATAAGTTTGCTATGAGCTGTAATCAACTCTGTAGCAATGGGTTTGGTTTTCTTTTTTTGGCTTTATTTCCTGACATCACTTTCCCCAAGATTGCCATTTAAAAATCAGCAAATTTAAAGTGAGTATGATACTTAGTTTAATTTTGGTTATTTCGATTACTGGTAAGATTTTATTTTATTGACCATTGAAATTTGTGAGGTTTCTGTTGATAATTTTTGCCTGTTTTTTCCCTGGGGTATCATCCTTTTCTTAGAGGCCTGTAAAAATCGTTTATAGATTACAGCTGCTAACCTTTTGAAATATACATCACATATATGTTCCAGTTTGTCATTAGCTTTTTTTTTTTATTTTTATTGTGCTTTAAGTGAAAGTTTACAAATCAAGTCAGTCTCTCACACAAAAACCCATATACACCTTGCTACGCACTCCCAATTACTCTCCCCCAATGAGACAGCCCGCTCTCTCCCTCCACTCTCTCTTTTCGTGTCCATTTTGCCAGCTTCTAACCCCCTCCACCCTCTTATCTCCCCTCCAGAGAGGAGATGCCAGCATGGTCTCAAGTGTTCACCTGATCCAAGAAGCTCACTCCTCACCAGCATCCCTCTCCAAACCATGGTCCAGTCCAATCCCTGTCTGAAGAGTTGGCTTTGGGAATGGTTCCTGTCCTGGGCCAACAGAAGTTCTGGGGACCATGACCATCAAAATAGATCTTGAAATGTTCTTTTAATGTGATGCCATTCCTCTTCAATTTGTTATTCCCAGTATAGTAGACTATATGATTTTCTGATTCGGAATGGCCAATACCAGTTCATTTCAGCTCAATAATGCCTAGAATATCGATGTTTATATGTTTCATTTTTGATGACTTTCAATTTTCCTGGATTCGTGCTTCTTACATTCCACATTCCTATAATTAATTGATGTTTGCAGTTGTTTCTTCTCATTTTGAGTCATGTCACATCAGTAAATGAAGGTCTTAAAAATTTGACTCCATCCATGTCATTAAGGTCGACTTTACTTCGAGGAGGCAGCTCTTCCACAGTTGTATTCTGAGCGCCTTTCAACCTGAGGTAGGTCCTCTTTCTAGTTTAAATTCAGTCATCAAACATTTTTGAACAACCAGATTAAATTTGCAATATATACTTCTAATCCTCAACTTCAAAAATGCTTTTATTCTGAGAGGCTGCTTTCCTCTATATAAATCCTTGCCTCCACCACACAAGCTTAGTAAAAGAAACCTCATAAATAGCCATCGTCAGCTGCAACACCATCATAGTTTTAGTCACTGATGTCTGCAGGTAGTCTGTTAATATTGATGCCCTGACTGTGAAAGGTAGTACATGCTTGAGATAAAATTCTAGTGATCTTCAATGATTTGCTGTGATAAAAATGCTGCCTGGCCTATATTGAATAAAATATTAAAATTTGAAGCTGCCCATTTGAACTACTTCAGATTTATGTCCCAGTCTTTTTTTTTTTTTTTTTCTTTAAGCTTTCAGGCCATTTCATTAAACATTGAAGTTATAAGGCATCAGTCTGTTGCTTATTTTTCTTTACCCACTGAGGTAAAGACAAATTGAGAAGTAAAACAGAAGACAGACAGATTAAAATTATAATGTAAGCATTAATATTGACAAATCCATTCATATAATAAGGATTTAGCTTTGTGCCCACAAGACTAAAGACATGAATTGCTTTCTTCACAGTCTAAACTATGGGATGCCCAACTTAGGAAAAAATGAAAAGAGCAGTGGAGTGTTACCTAACTCTTATTACTGCTTCAGACAAATTCAGAATAAAATGAAGATAAAAAAAATCATAGTACTTTATGAATTACTATACATTAATAACTCAAAATCAAGAAACATAGATCAATGGATAGCACACAAAAATAAATTAATTTGCTTATCCTGCAAAGGAGAGATGAGTAAATACAGCCCCCAATTTTTTTTTTAAATGCAGTTGATTGCATTCTGACTCAGGGTCGCACAAGGCCTTTCTTCCTTGGTGCTGCTGGGTGAGTTTGAAGTGCTGAACTTTAGGTTAGCAGTCAACTGCAAACTGCTGGTACCAATCAGAGACCTGTTAGGATGGTGGTGGTGGTGGTATTCCATGATTTCTACTATCACGGAAGACAATCCCAGTGTAATCTAAATTCCAGGTGAATTGTTACCCATCTAAAGAATGAAAATTACAAGACATTTAGGCTTAAAACACAATGATACACATCAAAATCTAAGGCAGGCAGCAAAACAATACTATGTGTGATGTTAGTCTTTAAAACATTTACTTAGAAATAAACACATAAAAATAATTGGTCAAAAAAAAACATAAGCCACAAGAAAAAATAAAATTATAGATGCATGACTAAACAGGAATATCACAAGGAAGAGAAAGGGAGGGAAAGAGGAAGAAAAGAGAAACAGAGAGAGGGTCATAAGTAAGCTGAAGTCCTGTCAAATAGAAAAACATCTTAAAATTCCTAGCTGATCAAAGGAAGCAGAAGGAACAAATCAGCAGTTATAGCAAAAAGAAAAATATGTAAGTAAATATAAAAAAATATAGATATAAGAATATTAAAGTGTAGAGAGTAACAACGACAATAACCATTAGAGAGAAGTACAAAAAAAAAACTATACCAAATTTTTCAAAATTTAAGAGAAATTTAGATGTTTCAGAAAAAAATTAATTTGGAATTTCAATTTCAGAAAAAAAAAACTAGAAAACATGAAAAACAATTTGCATAAAACAAAATTGAAATTTAAAGCCTCATTAAAAAAAATAATAGTCTAGGACCAGAAACCCTGGTGGTGCAGGGGTTAAGGGCTGTGGCTGCAAACCAAAGGGTCAGTAGTTCAAATCCACCAGGCGCTCCTGGGAAACTCTATGGGGCAGTTCTACTCTGTTCTATAGGGTTGCTATGAGTCAGACTCATATTTTTTTTGAGGACCAGAGAGTCAGATTTCTTAAAACTAACCTTTAACGATACATCATCACTATTTTATATGAGTTGCTTCAAGCAACTAAACACAAAGAAACTTATCCAATGTATTTTTTTGTTGTTATTGTTGTTACTTACTGTTGAATGGATCTGACTCACAGTGACTTTGTGGATCACAGTAAAACTGCCCATAGGGTTTCCTTTATGAGGAGGGAGCCCAGTGATGCAGCGGTTAAGTGCTTGGCTGCTAACTGAAAGGTAGGAAGTTCAAACTCACCAGGACACTCTGAGGGAGAAAGATGTGGCCGTCTGCTTCCGTGAAGATTACATCCTTGGAAACCCTATGGAGCAGTTCTACTCTGACCCTATAGGGTCGATGTGGTGGTCAGGGTTATACAACTTGGTTGGGCCATGATTCTCAGTGGTTTGGCCATTATGATGTAGTTTGGCAGGTATGTGATGATGTGATCACCTTCATGATGAGATTTGAGTTATTTCTATCACCTCCATGGTGGGATCTGCTGTAAGAAGCCAATCAATTGAAAGGGAGTATCCTTGGGGGTGAGGTCTGCATCATATATGTAAGTGGACTTTCATGCAAGACTCATGGGCTTTTGATTGCTCTGTATCCTGCAGCTGACTCCTGTTCATCTGGCCTCTGGTTCTTGGGACTTGTGCTAGCAGCTTACTTGCCATCTGGCTTGCCAGATTTGGGGTTCATCGATCTTTGCCAACTGTGAGCAAGAACCCTACTGTCTGACCTGCTGATCTTAGGTTCGCCAGCCCCTGTGGCTACATGAATCAAGAGAAGCCTCTATGCTGACCCACAGACTTGGGACATTCCAGCTTCTATAATGGCTCTGGACTTGTTGGTAAAACTTTTGCATGCTAAGAGGGTGGAAAATCAATTCCACAAAAATTCAGGTACCCTCCACCTCAGTGAAATTTCTAGGGGTCCAGTGGTGTGGGGTATGTTGAGATAGTCCTTCTAAAATGAAGGATGAGTTATTGCATCTGGCTTTTCCAACAACTAAAGAGGAGGCATAATGTCTAGTGTGCCTTTCTGGATTTTGGAGGTGACATATTCCTCATTTGGGTGAGCTACTCTGACCTGTTTATTAAGTGACTCAAAAAGCTGCTAGTTTTGAGTGGGGCCCAAAACAAGAGAAGGCTTTGCAACAGGTTCAGGCTATCGTGCTAGCTCTTTTGCCACTTGGCCCATGTGATCCAGTTGATTCAATGATGCTTGTGCCAGTGTCAGTGAAAAATAAAGATTTTTTTCCTAGCCTTTGGCAGGCCCCTATTGGTAAATCATAGGACAGACCCTTAGGATTTGGTAACAGAGTTCTCCCATCCTCTGCAGATAACTACTCTCCTTTTGAGAAACTGGTTTTGACTTGTTACTGGGCCTCAGGAGAGACAAAACACTTAACCATGGGACACCAAGTCACCAAGTGGCCTGAGTTACCCATCACGAACTGGGTCTTATCTGACCCACAGAGCCACAAAGTTGGACATGCACAGCAGTGTTCTATCATAAAATGGAAGTAGTATATATGCGGTCTGGCCTGAGCAAGACCTGAAGGCACAAGTAAGTTGCATGACAAAATGGCCCAAATGCTCATGGTCTCCACTCCTGTCACATTATCTTCCATCTCCTAGTCTGCACCTATGGCTTCATGCGGAGTTCCTTATAATCAGTTGACTGAGGAAGAGAAAACTCATGGCAGATTTACAGATGGGTCTGCATGATATGCAGGCACCCCTCGAAAGTGGAGAGCCACAACATTACAGCCTCGTTCTGGGATCTTCCTGAAGGACAGTGGTGAAGGGAATTCCTTCCAATGGGCAGAACTTCGAGCAGTGCACCTGGTTGTTCGCTTTGCTTGGAAGGAAAAATGACCAGATGTGTGAATGTATACTGATTCATGGGCTGTGGCCAATGGTTTGACTGGATGGTCAGGTACTTGGAGGGAACATGATTGGAAAATTGGTGACAAAGAGATACAGAGAAGAGATGTGTGAATACACCTCCCCGAATGGGTCAAAGAAGTGAAAAATATTTGTTTCTCATGTGAATGCTCACTCACCAAAGGGTGTTCTTGGCAGAGGAGGATTTTAACAATCAAGTGGATAAGACGATGTGTTCTGTGGATACCAGTCATTCTCTTTCCCCCAGCCACTCCTGACATTACACAGTGGGCTCATGAACAAAGTGGCAATGATGGCAGGGATAGAGTTTATTCATGGGCTCAGCAACAGACACTTTCACTCACCAAGGCTAACTTGGCTATAGCCACTGCTGAGTACCCAATCTGCCAGTAGCAGAGACCAATAGTGAGTCTCTAATATGGTGTCATTACTAGGGGCAATCAGTCAGCAACCTGGTGGCAGGTTAATTACATTGGAACAATTTCATCATGGAAAGGGTAGGGTTTTTTCCTTACTGGGATAGACACTGTGGATATGAATTTGCCTTTCCTGTATGCAATGCTTCCCCCAAAACTAACTTTTTCGGACTTACTGAATGCCTTATGCATGGTCATGGTATCCCACACAGCATTGTCTTAGGTCAAAGAACTCACTTCACAGCAAATGAAGTGGGCCCATGTTCATGGAATTCACTGTTCTTATCATGTTTCCCAACACCCTGAAGCAGCTGGCTTGAAAGAACAATGCAATGGCCTTTTAATACACAGGTGCAGTACCAGCTAGGTGGCAATACCTTTGAGGGTTGGGACAATGTTTTCCAGGAGGCTGTATATGCACTAATCCAGTATCCAATATATGGTGCTCTTTCTTCCATAGCCAGCATCCATGGGTCCAGGAATCAAGGGTTGAAACAGGAATGGCACCACTCACTATTACCCTTAGTAACCCACTAGCAAAATTTTTGCTTCCTGTCCCCCCTACACTATGCTCTGTGGGTCAGTGGTCTTTGTTCCAATGGGAGCTAATACTCTCACCAGGATACACAGCACTGATTCTGTTGAACTGGAAGTTAAGAATGCCACCTGGCCACTTTGGACTCCTCATGCCTCTGGATCAACAGGCAAAAAGGGGATTACCTTATTGACTGATGTGATTACTATGGGAAAATTAGATCGATAATACGTAATGGAGGTAAAGAAGAGCATATCTGTAATACAGGTGATTCCTTAGGACATCCCTTAGTACTATCATGCCCTGTGTTTAAATTCAGTAGAAATCTATGGCAGTCTAATTCTGACATGACTACTAGTGGCACAGACCCTTTAGGAATTAAGGTTTGGGTCAATTCACCAGGTAAAGAACAACAACCAGCTAATGTGCTTGCTGAAGGCAAAGGGAATACGGAATGGATGGTGGAAGAAGGTAGTTTTGAATATCAGCTGTGACTATGTGACCAGTTGCAGAAATGAGGACTATGATTGTTTTAGTATTTCTTCCTTGTTTTGTTATATGTGTATGAGTGCGCATATATATATATATATATATGTATATAGCTAATATCTTTATTTTCTTCCCTCTCTTATTCCATTACTTAATTATAAAATATAAGATGTAAATAGGTCTAGTGCATTTTCAGTTGTACACACCTTAGTTGCATCATGTTAGGAGCAAGTAGGGCTTTATAATTACTTTTATTCAGGGATTATGTATGGTTTAAGGAGATGTGTACAGGTGCCAAGTTGGCAAGGGGTGGACTGTGATTGTTAAGGTTATGTGTCAACATGGCTGGGCCACGATTCTCAGTGGTTTGGCAGTTATGATATAGTTTGGCAGTCATATGATGATGTAATCACTTCCATGATGAGATCTGATATAATGTGATCACCTCTATGATGGGATCAGCTGGGAGTACCCAGGCAGTTCAAAAGGAGTTTCCTTGGGCATGTAGCCAGTGTAGAATATATAAGTGGACATTCTGGTAAGACTCGTGGGCTTTTGCTCACTCTGGATCCTGCAGCTGGCTCCTGTTCATCTGATCTCCAGTTCTTGGACCTTGAGCTAACAGCTTACCTTAGCCTATCTTGGGATTCGTCAGTCTTCACAACCTGTTAGAAAGAGCCTTGCCGTCTGATCTGCTGATTCTTTGTTCTACAACCCCTGTGGCTATGTGAATCAGGATCCAGAGTGAGCAAAAGCCCACGAGTCTTGCCAGAATGTCCGCTTATATATTCTACACTGGCTACATGCCCAAGGAAACTCCTTTTGAACTGCCTGGGTACTCACAGCTGATCCCATCATAGAGGTGATCACATTATATCAGATCTCATCATGGAAGTGATTACATCATCATATGACTGCCAAACTATATCATAACTGCCAAACCACTGAGAATCACGGCCCTATGGCTATGTGTCAAGCCTCTATCCTGACCCACAGACTTGGGACATTCCAGCCTCTACAATCACGTGAGCCATATCCTTGATATAAATCTCTTTCTTTCTCTCTCTGTCTCTGTATATGTTTATACGCTTTACTCCTTTTGCTTCTCTAGAGAAGCCACCCTAAGACAGTCATTACAGGTCAGAATCAACTTGATGGCAATGGTATTGGTTTTTGGTATTAATCTGTATGGAAGAAGATAGCTCTTTTCTTTTTCTTTCTTTCTTTTTTTTTTTATTTTTTATTGCGCTTTAAGTGAAAATTTACAGTTCATGTTAGTTTCTCATACAAAAATTTATACACACATTGTTATGTGACCCTAGTTGCTCTCCCTATAATGCAACAGCACACTCTTCCTTTCCACCCTGTATTTCCTGTGTCCATTAACCAGCCTTCTCAGCTGTGTCCCTTTCTGCCTTCTCAACTTGCCTCTGGACAGGAGCTGCCCATTTAGTCTCTTGTATTTTTATCTACTTGCGCTAAGAAGCATGCATTTCACAAGTATCATTTCATGTCTTATAGTCCAGTCTAATCTTTGTCTGAAGAGTTGGCTTTGGGGATAGTTTTAGTTTTGGGCTAAGAGAGAGTCCAGGGACCATGTCTTCTGAGGTCCCTCCAGTCTCAGTCAGACCATTAAGTCTGGTCTTTTTATTAGAATTTGAGTCCTCACTCCACTGTTTTCCTGCTGCATTAGGGATTCTCTGCTGTGTTTCCTGTCAGGGCAGTCATTGGAGGTAGCTGGGCACCATCCAGTTCTTTTGGTATCAGACTGATGGAGTCTCTGCTTTATGTGGCCCTTTCTGTCTCTTGGGCTCATAGTTTCCTTGTGTCTTCATTCTCCTTTTCTCCAGGTGGGTTGGGACCAATTGATGCATTTTAGATGGCTGCTCACTAGCTTTTAAGATCCCAGATGCCACTCACCAAAGTCAGATGCAGAATATTTTCTTAATAAACTTTGTTATGCCAGTTGACCTAGATGTCCTCTGAAACCATTGTCCCCAGACCCCTGCCCCTGCTACTCTGTCCCTCGAAGTGTTTGGTTGTATTCAGGTAACTTCTTAGGTTTTGGTTTAGTCCAGTTGTGCTGACTTCCCCTGTATTGTGTGTTGTCCTTCCCTTCACCTAAAATAGGTCTTATATCCCCTGGAAAGACTAGTGGGTTCAAACTGCCAACCTTTAGGTTATCATCTTAGCACTTAACCATTGTGCCACTAGAGCTCCTCTGAATGTAGTTTAGAGCATAATTAACCCATTAAATCCATTTCCTCCACCAGGGTTTCCAGAACATAATAGTATGAAAAAAAAATTATGTATATATAAAGACTGGTAGCCAGATAAGATCTTCAACCTTCTGGAAAGTTTTTCAAAGGTGAAGTGTAGTAGCTATACAGTAAAGAATCTTAGTTACAGACTCAACACTTTCCAAAACAGGGAATTATTGGGTCTATCTGATGCCTCAAATCTTTCTGTCTGCTAGAAAAAAAAAAAAAATTCTAGAAGAGATGACTTTTATTTAAATGTAAATATAATAAAAGACCTATTGTGAAAAATTATGAAACAAAAGTATTCAAATCTATAAAAATATTTCAGTGGGAAGATAGGGTAAGGGTAAGAGTAAGAATGAGTTTAGGAATAGAGTCAAGAATATCCTAAGTAAGTTAAAGCAGTAGTATGACTGGACTTTGAGGTTCATTTAAGAACTTTTAATAATAAGATCCAATAACACAGCATTTCATATTCTAGACCATTCTTCATCTAGCTAATTGAAAGTAATCTGGAAATTCAAGAAGGCCTTCTTTCAGATATTTTCTCACTTGCAATGCAGGCAAATTTTTATATGTTTAGCTAGTGGATTAGTGAAGCGGGTATGTCAGGATGATTCAGTTTGTAATTAGTTCTTTTAATGAGTTTTTGCTGTGTCACTCCTTAGCTGTCTATTTAGGATTTTCCATAACATAGATTGGAGTCCAGAATTCTAGTGAGTTGCAATTAATTCAAAGTATTTCTTCTGAAATCTGGTCAACCATGTTACATTACGAATTCAATCAATAGCAGAAATAGTAATAATAAAGCAAGGTTTGAGAACAAATCATAGGTCATGATATAAATGTATAACAAATGAGAACATTAAAATGATAAAGTCAAAGTGGAAATGTATTCATGTAGGATTCAACATAGAATTGTCTATATTCTGCATTAGGTACTATCTATGCAATGACATTTTTTAAATGAAGTTATAATAAACTTAAATTTATCATAGTTTTATGAGCTGCATACTATGTGAACAATTATTTCATTTGCAAATCTGTGGCCTTGGTGAATATGCTGTAACTTACAAGCAGTACCTGTACACTAAACTGTATTGATTTATTAGTATACTACTTTATTACTGTAATTTTACACTAAACTCTATATTAAATAGTTGGGCACATAAAACATGTCGTCGAGTCAATTTTGGCTTATAGCAGCCCTATAGTACAGGATGGAACTGCTCCACAGAGTTTCCAAAGAGTGCCTGGTATATTCGAACTGTCAACCCCTTGGTTAGCAGCTGTGGCACTTAACCACTGGCCATCAGGTTTCTGTTTGCCACATATACTAGCAAAATAAAGATGTATGTGCCTATCAGTTGAATGACACTGTTTGGTTCAGGACTACTCAGAATTAAGGAAATCTTAACTGCACTATCTCTTTTCAGACTTTCACTGAATTACAATATAACATGAGATAGGGGATTTAGAGTCAGATTTCAGACTTAATTAACAATATGCTTCTAAAAAACTGGGATTAATTAACTATGTTCAAAGTGAAACATTTCTTTTAACTTAACTGGTTATTTTTTGTGGAAGATGCAATATAGATGATTAGCTCTCTAACAAATCTGTTTTGATTTGTTTGTTTGTCTTTTTCCCCCTTTCCATGTTAAATAGCTGCCTTTGGAACTTAGTGGGTCAGTTAGGAAAGACATTCCCTAAACCTCGGCTCCCCATATTTCAAGTGATAGTGGTGTGAGTTTTCTCCAGCAAAACATGAGAAGAAGTGGTACGTATCACTTCTGGGCAAAGGTAGTTAAGAATTAGCAGAGCCTTTCCCTTTTTTTTTTTCCCTTGCTCTCTCTTTTCCCTTTTGAAGAGGGAGTGCAGAGGACTCGGAGTGTGTTGGGGGTAGTAGAGCCACCGCATAGAAGCAACTTAGGTCCCTGAATACATACAAGGTAAACAATCCCACATTAAATAGGATAACCTGAATTTACTGGGGTTCCTGGATAGAGAAAACGGTGAAGGGCTCCACTACTTGCTGAAATGTTGGCAGTTTGCAAACACTCAGTGATGCCTTGGGAGATGGGCTTGGCAGTCTGCTTCTGAAAGTTCACAGCCTGGAAAACCCTATGGAGCAGTTTTACTCTGCGCACACAGGGTCACCATGAGACAGAATTGACTGGACAGCAACTAACAACAATGTTCAATTACAGCTAAATGAGTAAGAAATAAATTATTGTGTTAAGTCACTGAAATTTTGAGATTTCTTTTTTATGGAGAGCTAACACAGAAGGAATTCAGAATTCCTTTACATACGTAAATACTTTTAAAAAATTAGGTGGTGGTTTTTATGATCATTTGAATGCATGTTGGATACAACTATAAATCTGCCTCCAAATGATGGCCTATGAAATGGAATCCAACATGTATGTATACTTTAAAAAAAAAAAAAGAAGGAATTCAGAATTCCTTTACATACGTAAATACTTAAAAAAAATTAGGTGGTGGTTTTTATGATCATTTGAATGCATGTTAGATACAACTATAAATCTGCCTCCAAATGATGGCCTATGAAATGGAATCCAACATATATGTATACTTTAGGTGTGTTTAAAGAAGGGAATAGAATCAAAAGTTGACTGTTAATCTATAGAAAACTGCCTGAAAAACAACACACACACACACACATACGCACTTCAGTCACGGAGTTTATCAACACATTGTTGAATGAAAAGGTAAACAGGAAAATATGCCCTCTGTCTCTGGAGATTCCTTCAGCTTCTTTTATTTCTTTATTTTATCATATGAACTGCTGTGGGGTTCTAAGAGGCCTATTATTAAAACAATCCTAATCCTAAGGGAAAGCAAGCAAGCTGGTGATGCAGATGGGACCTGTGTGAACAGGATGAGCTCTAAGTAACAAAGATCTCAATGAAATCATATTACAGGAAGAATATATGGAACAGTTTCCCCCATAGGAATCCGTGAGTGTTTGAAATTAACTCCAAATCCCCTCTGTTGACTTCAATTCATTGATGGTTGGAGGTAGCATATTTCAAATAAGAAAAGTGGGAAATGCCAATTAATCGCTTGACTCTACTATTAATAAAATAATGTTTTATATATTTACCAATTATATAAAATTACTTATGAAACCCCCATGCATAATTTCCAGAAATTAACTTGAAGGGCGAGCTTGTGTTGAGCTTAGAATACACCTATGATGTTGAGGGCAGGACACTTCATATTCAGAGAGATTCTAACCCATCTGTTTACTCACACTTAACTAGACAAGGAATAACTACCTAACCTAAGCTAGAATAATCAGAACTTCCTTCCAGGAATTTTGAAGTGGCGCTGTTAGAAACAGTTTTCCATGTCCTTTGTATGTGTAACTGATAAACACATGAGACCTGAGCAGGCTATTTAAGCACACGTAGCAGAGAGCTGTAACTGCCTATCTGAAGAGAGAATAATGAAGCAGGTGATTAGAGAGATAAGAGGAGAAACATCCTGACGAGTTTCTCAGAATGGGAGCACTGTATTTTTTGCAAGTAATGTGTCCATGTAAATAATGTGCCCACATAAAAACTGGCACAGAGCACTTATGAAAAAATATAACTTCTCGGGGGGGGGGGTGTTCTGTGGTTGGCAAAAAAAGTATAATGCACACATTATTTGTGTAAAAATAAGGTAGGCCTCTCTGGTGACTAGCTCTCCTACTTTGAGTTTGGGTGGGGCTCCTGTTGCCTTTTTGCTTAACCTGACTTATTTTGCTTTCTACTACTTTTAATAGTAATAATAAGTTCTAACTAACAGAAATATACAAAAAACAGTTGGAAGAAGAAATGGATTTTTTATTATGGTAACTCCTTGAGTTATTTATGTTTTTTGACTTGCAGGAGAACTGCTTCAGTAAAATTTAACAGCTTCAATGGCCTATATTGGGAATAAAGGAAAAATAACCACTTAGTCAATTCTCTGGACTGTAGAATGTATTATGTCCTTGAAACCTGGGAAGTTAGCTCTATTTTTTGTGTGAAAGTTAACTTATTTTGATAGTTCACCCTACAAGAGTTAAAGACAAAATTCCTTTCTATTCTGAGTGGTCTCACTCCATCACTTTTTTGAAGCATGGTCCAATTAGCATAGTTCTAGTTTTATTTTCTCATAAACATATTTACAAAACTTTATTGAGAGTGAATTTTACCACTTTATCACTTTAATCCTCATGAAATTTACCATAGGAATTATAAAGAGGCTTCAAGAAATATTATAAACAATCATGTTAGATGTAGTTGAAGCTCAAAAGAAAATAATTTTCATGGCCGGTGGTATACTTACAGGGACCATGAACTTTTTCAGCCTCTAGGGTTTATTGGAAGGCTGTTGTACCACTGACAGTGTGTGCTGCTGCAAAGTAGGGGTGGTTAAGACTGTTTGAAACCAAAGAAATCATGTGCTGCAAATTACTTTTTTACTGCCACATTTGTGTGAGTGTCTGAATTTTTTATAGTATAAATAAAACTTTTGAAATTTTTGATTTGTTACACATATATACCAATAGACCCCAGTGGGAACTCTGGATTATAATTAGTGGTACTTCATATGTGCCACTAAACACTTAGGGTAGGCTTGTGGGAGGGGGGCCAAAAAAACAAAAAAAAACATGCTATCTACTAAAAATTCAGGCACATTCGATGGTTCAGCATACTTCCATTAATGAAAACATGTAATATAAACAAAAGATTCAAAACAGAAAAAAACTGAGTAACCAAAGGATTAACTTTAAATCTTAGACCAGAGACCTATACATATTGTTTTAAAGTGTTAATATATTGCTTTACTAACAGAAATAAGCAACACTTAATACATTTTTGACAATTTTTACTCTTGCTTGAGGAAAATTAAGGAGAACACCTATTTTTTTCGCCCTTGAAAATCTTCATTTTGAACAGAACATATAAAAAAACATATAAGGTTCACTTTATTCCATCCACTGCATATT
This sequence comes from Elephas maximus indicus, assembly GCF_024166365.1. Classification (NCBI taxonomy): domain Eukaryota; kingdom Metazoa; phylum Chordata; class Mammalia; order Proboscidea; family Elephantidae; genus Elephas; species Elephas maximus. The sequence goes on along the minus strand of NC_064820.1, from coordinate 33,905,050 downwards.
CACTGCAGGGATGACTGTATGACCCTGGCAGTGAGGACTTAAGCCACATTTAAACAAAACAAAAGGACCATCTCTCCCGTAGAACAGATCTCATACTGGTGATGGAGAAAGGGCAACATCAAGTAGGAAACAAGGAAATCAGGGTTAGTGTCAACGGCATTGAGGTACCCAACAGTGAATTGACTTTGGCCCAAGACACCAGGAAGAGTCAAGAGAAGCTTATTCCAAGGATGCTAGTTCAGTCAGACACCTGAGAAGGGGTCTGCAGATGAGAACCACAGGTTGGCTGTGATGGCATACTGGCTCTTCTGATACTGTTTTCGCTTTGCTGCAAACTCAGATCACGCACAGTAGTGATACATTTACTGGTCATGGAGTTGTGTACCAAAGGAGAAGCTCAGAACATAATTTTTACACAAGCCACTCCGTACTCACACTACAGCAATGTGCCTCAAATGGCTGGAAACTAACACACCATAACTATAAATGCTTCTATAGCAATAAACTGATCATTGTGCTCAGATTTAAACACTTTTTGAAGAACCAGGGCACACGAGGCCCATGAAGAGATATTTTGCCACCCTCAGCCCTAAGATGATGCTATTCATAGTGACAACTCTGTCAGTTAATCCCAGACAAAAACACCAGGGTTACAAACATAGGTTTTCTCAGAGGGTTTCTAGTATCCTGAACAACCCCAAGACTACAAGGATGAGGACCCCAAACAGTAGCATCAAGCCCTCTACAGGTGCTACATCCATCTCGTCTGATTGAGCCACACACCTGAGACACAAGGTATTGGTAAATGAAAGCCATTTAATTACTCACAGAAAACAGCGAACAAGAAAAACAGTTCCTTGGTGAGTGATCCCTTTGGACTGAAAAGCCATCATGGCACAGATGGAGACTCTTGTCACATGTTCTCACTTTGCACCTTAGGCGAGGGACTCCTAAGTCCCTCTCCAGCCAGTTTTATAATTTAGGGGCTTATCTGAACAGAACATCACACTTCAAGGGGCAAGTGGTAGTTTTTTCTTGAGGCCTAGAGACACTAGCAAAGAGGGGGTTGGGGGTAACCACTGGGCTGTCAGGAGGACTACCTCCCTCCTCCACCGTGCAAGGATTTGGGAAAAACAGACCTCTGGGTCATTTCACATGTCCATCCCCAAAAAAGTGATAAACTTGTTAATTCCCAAAGTTTCTATGAATTCATGACAGAATCCATCTGTCCTAGAGGGCTTGATGATGTACAGATGAAATGAAAGGAAGCACAAGGCCTATGAAACCAAGAAACCTGCAAATCCCTGGGGTAAGTTTGCAGAGAGGTGCCCCAGATGTGGTTAGCCAAAATGTGGTTCTCCTCTGCAGCCCCTTCTCATGCTGTGAAATCTTTTTACAGATCAACAGCTGAATCAAGGGTAAGATCCTGTTAGCTGGATGCCAGCCAGCTGATGGGAGGAGATTCCACATAAGTGTACTGTTATTATGGAGACTGTAACCCACTTTCACAGTGGTTAAATTGATCCACTGGTAACCTAAAGGTCAGCGGTTTGAAACCACCAGTGGCTCCGCAGATGAAAGATGTGGCAATCGGCCTCCGCAGAGACTTACGGCCTTGGAAAACCTTATGGGATCACAATGAGTCAGAATCAACTCCATGGCAGTGGGTTGGTGGAGATTGTTCCAGGGTAAATATGAGTGTTGGGGTGGTGGGGGGTTGACTGCGAAAATAGGAAAAGTGCTTTCAACTTCCTAAGCTGCTCTTCCCTGCTTTTTTTTTTTTTTTTATAATTGTTATTGTGCCTTAAGTGGAAGTCCACAAATCAAGTCAGTCTCTCACACAAAAACCCACACACACCTTGCTACACACTCCCAATTACTCTCCCCCCAGTGAGACAGCCTGCTCTCTCCCTCCACTCTCTCTTTTCGTGTCCATTTTGCCAGCTTCTAACCCCCTCTACCCTCTCATCTCCCCTCCAGGGAGGAGATGCCAACATAGTCTCAAGTGTCCACCTGATCCAAGTAGCTCACTCCTCACCAGCATCCCCCTCCAACCCATCGTCCAGGCCAATCCATGTCTGAAGAGTTGGCTTCAAGAATGGTTCCCGTCCCGGGCCAACAGAAGGTATGGGGGCCATGATCACCGGGGCCACTCCAGTCTCGGCCAGACCACCAAGCCTGGTCTTATGAGAATTTGGGGTCTGCACCCCACTGCCCCCCCACCCCGCTCCCTCAGGGGTTCTCTGCCGTATTGCTCATCAGGGCAGTCATTGGCTGCATCTGGGTACCATCCAGTTCCTCTGGTCCCAGGATGATGTAGTCTCCAGTTCATGTGGCCCCCTCTGTCTCCTGGGCTCGTAATCACCTTGTGTCCTTGGTGTTCTTCATTCTCCTTTGATTCAGGTGGGCTGAGACCAATCGACGCATCCCAGACGGCTGCTTGCTAGCATTTAAGACCCCAGACGCCACTCCTCAAAGCGGGACGCAGAATGTTTTCTTAATAGATTTTATTATGCCAATTGACCTAGATGTCCCCCGAAACCATGGTCCCCAGACCTCCGCCCTCGCTACGCTGGCCCTGGAAGCATTCAGTCTATTCAGGAAACTTCTTTGCCTTTGGTCTAGTCCAGTTGTGCCGACCCCCCCGTATTGTGTGCTGTCTCTCCCTTCACCTAAAGTAGCTCTTATCTACTATCTAATTAGTGAATGCCCCCTCCCGCCTTCCCTCCCTCCCCCCTCTAGTAACCACTAAAGAATGTTTTCTTCTCAGTTTAAACTATTTCTCAAGTTCTTATAATAGTGGTCTTACACGATATTTGTCCTTCTGCAACCAACCAATTCCACTCAGCATAATGCCCTCCAGGTTCCTCCATGTTATGAAATGTTTCACAGATTCTTCACTGTTCTTTATCAATGCATAGCATTCCATTATGTGAATATATCACAATTTATTTATCCATTCGTCCGTTGATGGGCACCTTGGCTAGTTCCATCTTTTTGCTATTGTAAACAGTGCTGCAATAAACATAGGTGTGCATATATCTGTTCTTGTAAAGGCTCTTATTTCTCCAGGATACACTCCAAGGAGTGGGATTGCTGGACCCCATGGCACTTCCATTTCTAGCTTTTCAGGGAAGCGCCAAATCGATTTCCAAAGTGGCTGCACCACCCCACATTCCTACCAGCAGAGCACAAGCGCCCCAATCTCTCCACAGACTTCCCATTTCACCATCCTGTGTTTTTTGGATTAATGCCAGCCCCGCCGGAGTGAGAAGAAATCTCACTGCAGCTTCGATCAGCACCTCTCCAATGGCTAATGATCATGGACATTTCCTCATATATCTGTTAGCTACCTGAATGTCCTCTTTAGTGAAGTGTCTATTCATCTTTTGCCCATTTTTTAATTGGGTTATTTGTCTTTTTGCGGTTGAGTTTTTGCAGTATCATGTAGATTTTAGAGATCAGGTGCTGATCAAAAATGTCATAGCTAAAAACTTTTTCCCAGTCTGTAGGTAGTCTTTTTACTCTTTTGGTGAAGTCTTTGGATGAGCATACGTGTTTGATTTTTCAGAGCTCCCAGTTATCTAGTTTTTTTTTTTTCTACATTGTTTATAATGTTTTGTCTTTTGTTTTATTTATGTGGTGGATTACATTAATTGTTTTTCTAAGGCTTGCTTTATGACCTAATATGTGGTCTATTCTAGAGAATGTTCCATGTGCACTAGAAAAGAAAGTACAGTTGGTTGCTGTTGGATGGAGTGTTCTGTATATGCATAAGAGGTCAAATTGGTTGATTGCGGCATTTAGATCTTCCGTGTCTTTATTGAGCTTCTTTCTGGATGTCCTGTCCTTCACCGAAAGTGATGTGTTGAAGTCTCCTACTATTATTGTGGAGCTGTCTATCTCACTTTTCAATGCTGATACAGTTTGTTTTATGTATCTTGCAGCCCTGTCATTGGGTGCATAAGTATTTAATATGGTTACATATTCTTGGTGTATTGTCCCTTTAATCCTTATATAGTGTCTTTCCTTATCCTTTACGATGGATTTAACTTTAAAGTCTACTTTTTTTTTTGTCAGAAATTAGTATTGCCACTCCTGCTCGTTTTTGATTGTTGTTTGCTTGATATATTTTTTCCCAACCTTTGAGTTTTAGTTTGTTTGTGTCTCTAAGTCTAAGGTGTGCCTCTTGTAGGCAGCATATAGACAGATCTTGTTTTTTTGATCCATTCTGCCACTCTCTGCCTCTTTATTGGTGCATTTAGTCCATTTACATTCAGGGTAATTATGGATAGGTATGAATTTAGTGCTATCATTTTGATGTCTTTTTTTTGTGTGTTGTTGACAGTTTCTTTTTCCCACTTGATTTTAAGTGCTGAGTAGATTTTCTTTATATATTGTTCTTTCCTCGTATTTGTCGTTGATTTTGTTTGTGCTGAGTCTGTATTTTTCCCTCCTATTTTATTTTGATGAGTAGGATAGTTTGTTTCCTTTGTGGTTACCTTATTATTTACTCAACTTTTCTAAATTTAAAACTAACTTTTTTTCTTTGTATTGCCATATCTTCTTCTCCATATGGAAGGTGTATGATTACATTTCTTAGTCCCTCTTTATTATTTTAATGTTGTCTTCTTTTATATAATAACATCGCTGTTACCCTGTTTTAGGCTTTTAGGCTTTTTTTTTTTTTTAATCTTGCTTTTTTTTTTTTTTTGGATTTCCCTGTCTGGGTTGACTCCTGGTTGCTCTGCCCAGTGTTCTAGTCTTGGGCCGATACCTGATATTATTGATTTTCTAACCAAAGAACTCCCTTTAGTATTTGTTGTAGTTTTGGTTTGGTTTTTATGAATTCCCTCAACTTGTGTTTATCTGAAAATGTCTTAATTTCACCTTCATTTTTAAGAGACAGTTTTGATGGATATATGATTCTTGGCAGGAAATTTTTTCCCTTCAATTTTTTAAAATATGTGATCCCATTGCTTTCTTGCCTGCATGGTTTCTGCCGAGTAGTCCGAGCTTATTCTTATTGGCTCTCCTTTGTAGGTGATTTTTCATTTATCCTTAGCTGCTCTTATAATTCTCTCTCTATATCTTTGGTTTTGACAAGTTTGATTATAATATGTCTTGGTGACTTTCTTTTAACATCTACCTTATGTGGAGTTCGATGAGCATCTTGGATAGATATCTTCTCATCTTTCACAATATCAAGGAAGTTTTCTGCCAACAAATCCTCAACAATATTCTCCATATTTTCTGTTATCCCTCCCTGTTCTGGTACTCCAGTGACTCATAGGTTATTTCTCTTGATAGAGTCCTACATGATTCTTAAGGTTTCTTCATTTTTTTTAATGCTTTTATCTGATTTTTCTTCAAATATGTTAGTGCCACGTGATTTATCTTCAAGTTCAGAAATTCTAGCTTTTACTTGCTCAGTTCTGCTCCTCTGACTTTCTATTGAGTTGTCTAATTCTGTAATTTTATTGTTAATCTTCTGAATTTCTGATTGCTGTCTATGGATTTTTCTAGCTTATTAAACTTTTCATTATGTTCCTGAATGTTTCAAATTTCTTCAGTTGCTTTATCTGTGTTCCTTGTCTTGTTCTGCGTATTGCCTCATTTCCTTCCTGATGTCTTGAAGGGTTCTGTATATTAAACATTTGTATTCTGCATCTGGTAATTCCAGGAATGCACTTTCAACTAGAAGATCCTTGGATTCTTTGTTTTGAGAGCCTGTTGAGGTGATCATGGTCTGTTTCTTTATGTGACTTGATATTAACTGTTGTCTCTGAGCCATCTATAAGTTATTGTACTAGTCTATGCTTTCTTACTGTGTTGTAGCTGCTTGTTTTGTTTTGTTTTGATATACCCCTATGGGTTGCTTGAGTGAGCTAGCTTGATTATTTTCACCTGTGGAGCTCTGGTGTCCTGTCCCCAGCTGGCTAGAACTGTTCTCAGGTATATCAGTCTAGGAGTCCAGTTTTCTTGTATGAACTCGGCTCAGTTATCCAGGTAGCTGATCATCAAGTGTGTGGTGCCAGCTCTGTCCTACATTCTTAGAGGGACAGGAGTGATTGGCATATATACCAGTATCTGATTGCAGCAGGGGACCACCCTCTGAGCAAGGCGGGGGGCTGAGAACTGACCCCGAAGTGTCTCTGAGGAAAATGTGTCTCTGTTCCCTTGATCGTTCAGGTGGGTGGGTTCTGCAGAGGGACCAGGGGCACCCAAAGTTTTTGTTTGTAAGGACTGGAAGGTACCAGTTTTCTTTGGACCCTGTCACTGGTGGCTGGGTGACCTGAGTGGAGCTACCAGTCCTTAGGTCCCTGATGTGGGTAGGTGAGGACCTTGTTTAACAGGCAAAGCAATGTCAATCGTCAAACACCCACCTCTCCACTGCACAGCTTAAATGGTTAGAGTTTGCCAACAAGGGGTTATTCTCCCAAAATAGGCACACAGGTCTATGCAGAAGGGAAAGGTGCTCGAGGTCCATGGACGGTTTATGCCTGGACAGGAGCCACTTCTATCCTGAGCCCCCCCAGTTAATGGAGCTAGCAAATTATCTTTTTCCCCCTAATTGCAAATTTTTTCCTTCCCCAAGGCCGGGAGGATGGCTCTAGGTGCTCACCATGGTCTTTCTCAGGCCCAAGGATTCGGCTGCTGAAGCGGGCTTGATGGTCAGGGGGGTTGGTAAAATATATGCAAGTACTTAGCTTTTGCCGAGAGCGCTGTTCTCCTCAGCTTCCAGAGGTGTGAGTAGGCTGTGTGGCTGGCTGCTTCTCCCTGAGGAAACTGTGGTCTAACACTAGGACCAGCCCGCCACCGACGCTCTGGGAATGGTACCTGAGGGCTCCCTGTGATTCAGGTCCGGTAACTCTTCTCCACTTCTGATTGTTCTCTTCCTCCCACTGCCCCTCAGTTCATTTTCTAAGTTTGCCTTTGGTGCTCAGGGCTCCCAGCTTGTCACAAATATACCCGTTTCACTTGTTTTTTTGGGTCTTTGTTATAAAGAGGGCTCACCGGATGCCTCTGTCTATTCTGTCATCTTGGCTCTGCCTCTCCCCTGCTATTTTTTTTTACACTTACTTCCCATTAGGAAATTGACTGAAATGCTTTCATCTATTCCATTCTTGACAGAAATGTTCCTTACACAGAAACATAATCCTTAAACACTTCTTTCAACTTTTGTAGTAACACCTGAGCCTTTTCTCCTGGTAACAAGCATAAACCAACTGTTGCCTTGAGGACAAAGTGGTGGCCTTTCAGAAATTTCTTGTTTAATATTACCCAGTATTTCCTGAATTCCTTGGGTACTCTTTTCAATGCCATCAGACTAAACAGAAAGTCCTGACTTCAGCTCTGAAAGTTTTATGGGTCAAAGCAGGAATTTCTCTAAATTTGGGGGCAAACTGAAAGATGCTATAGGAGTGCTAGTACTTCCTGCATAAAATGCCATTCTGTAGGAGCCCTGGTGGCCTAGTGGTTAAGAACTTGGCTGCCAACCAAAAGGTCAGCAGAAGAAATCCACCAGTTGCTCCTTGGAAACCCTACAGGGTAGTTCTACTACCTGTCTTATGGGGTCTCTATGAGTTGGAATCCACTCAAGGGCAACAAGGTTTTTTTTTATGGGTAGAAGATGTTATTATCATGTCCTGCTGTCCTGGGAGGCTGTGGACCTGCAGACTCCTCTATGCTCCTCTGGCTTCTCTGTGGTGCAGAAGGAGTGGCAGAAGCTCAGGGGCCTTTGATGTATGCAACATAAATGAATAGGCACAGAAGTGCCCCCAGGTGTATACTACAGGTTTTCATTATTTGATATTTTTTTCCAATTTTTTGCCCGAGGACTGTGCCACAGCTAAGGCTGATAGCAGAGCATGAATTTGAGTTCACAGCTTCTGTCTTTAAGAGAGGTACTCTATTTCTTTACTTTCCCTGTTTTTTCTAGAGCTTTTACACAGCATTTAGTGGGAGCAGAGAATCTTCCAGACTTTCTTACGCAAATGGTTGTCCACCTCCCTGGTTCTTTATATGAACCTTGTGAGGCCTTCTCTGTCCAATCTATGAAGTTAGGTGCCATTTCCAGGCGGGGCCAGAGACTGCTTCCTGGTGCTTTAGTCTCTGTTTGGCTTCACAATGGCTTCCACCCTGAGAACACTTAATTTTCACTCAGTTAATTACTAAAGTCTTCACATCATTTAAGTGGGTAGGTAAGAAAGCAATTTATTATGAACATTGCTCTAGAGCTTAAAGAGCCCTGGTGGCACATCGGTTAAGAGCTTGACTGCTGTCCAAAAGAGGGGCAGTTGTAATCCACCAACTGCTCCTTGGAAACCCTATGGGGCAGTTCTACTCTGTCCTGTAGGGTCACTAAGAGTTGGAATAGGCTCCACAGCAAAAGGTTTTTTGGGTTTGACAGAGTTTAAAACATTCCTTCATGTACTTTCATTACTGTCATTTTTTCTGTGAAAAGTTAAGCTAAATATTTCTTTCACAATTTCAAAGCTGAAGCTAAAAAAGAGCCACCTTTGTCAGAGTTTATAAAAAATTATATAACCAGTTGCTGTTGAGTCTATTCCAACACACAGCAACCTTATGCCAGATCTGTGCCAGAGCAGAAGTCTGTTCCATAGGGTTTTCAACGGCTGATTTTTCAGAAGTGGATCACCACGTCACCACGCCTCTTCTCTGAGATGCTTCTGGGTGCATTCAAACCACCAACCTTTTGTTCCACATCAATTTTTAAAATATTTTCAAATGGTGATCCTCTGTCATAAATTTAAATAAAGTTTTTCCATAAAACCATTCATATATTTTTAGAATGATTGTATTTATACAATATTATATATTATAATAGCATTTATATTTTATATATCATATATTAAAACTTATATGCAAAACATATGGCATTTATTAATCCTGGTTTGCACTAAATGTGAACATATTTCAGTATTTCACTATGGAACAAGTATGGTAACAAATATGGTAAACACAGCCAAATATGGGAAGACAAATAGTTCACTGTGACAGCTGCTGGCTTGACAAAATCATTATAATTCTTATACCAATATTTTGTTTCCTGTATCCAACTTGCTATAACTAAGCTTCATTAACACTTTAGGAAATATGAACCTTTCTCCATCTGGCACATGGCTTTTAAAATTAATTTGCTGTAATTTAGAAAATCTGAAAACAGCTGGTAAAAATGTATTTTATTAAGTTTTTCTGCATCATATTTGAAATATTTTTATGTCTCAGAATATTTTACTCACTTTTCAGCCCCCAAATCTCTCTCTAAATGATAAGAATCTCTTTAGTTTGATCTTTAATTTTTGATCTATAAATTAATCTCATGTTTAAATTTTATATGTTGATAATTCGACTGATCCCTATTCTTGAAAACATTAAAAGCATGAGAAGCTCATTTTTTAACAACAAATATTTAAGATTTTGTCTCTCAATCCACAGATTATTAAATAAGTAATTGAAAACATTTTTTTCTGTTTTTCAGCTCCCTTCTTAGATATATCATACATAATTTGTGCATATGTATATATACATATTTTATCCTAGTGTTAAAACGTCAGTCCATCTCCTTGACCACTTTATGTCTTTCTGATTTTTTTCCATAGCCTTTAATATTAAACACTAACATCAATAACTTATAAGGATTTACCAAGTTCCTATACCCACTCATTGCCATCAAGTCGATTCTGACTGTGCAGTCTTATGAAGTATAAATAGCAGAATATATATGTTTTATACACATTCATATTTTGTAAGCAAATGATTGGTAAAGGTTAGGAAAAGTTGTAATATGACAATGAAGAGGAAATTAACACCATTGCCTTTTAAAAGTTATTTAAATAAATTTAGTTCCACTTACAGTAAAGTGAGCTACCAGGCATCAAGAAAATAAATTCAAATGCCACAGTTAACCGCGTGTAAACCATTTATAAAACCATTATTAAAAACATTAAAGAGTTGGCTAGAATAGTTAATCAAAGGTGTGAATCCAGAATTAGAGACAGTTTTTTTCTGGAACATTTTCACAAAATGGTGAACTTGAGAAGATTTGGTTCTTATAGGTTTAATGTACACTAACAGATGAGAACACAGTCCCAATCCCTGCCACGCTGAGTTCGAAATCTTTCTGTTATAAAACTAAAACCCCAAAGGGCTATAATTTCTGTATAAATGAGAACAAAGTCTAAAAACCTTCCCACTTCCCCACCTCAAGAAGATTACAATAAAAGGTGCTCATTTTAGAGCAGGGTATGGGGAGAATTTCCCTGAAAACTTGTAATCAAAAGCAAACCTTGATACAGATTTGCAAGTCAAGATCACATCATATTATTTGGTTCAAAATGTATTTTTCCTAAATACCTAGCATAAGCAAATATACATCATCTCTGGAGTAGTTTCTCAAATAATTTCTTAAATAATTTTCCAAAGAAAATCAGCAGAACATGGTCAAAATAAAAAACTCAAGTGAATGAAGAGATAGCCTGTGTTTATGGATTGGAAGCTGGTGTTACTTGACAATATTTTCTGAAATTTATTTGAAAGTTCAAGGAGCCCAAAATAGCTGAAGTGCAATTAAAAAAGAATAACAGAGTCAGTGTAATTTTTCTAACCAAAATATTTATTATAAAGCTACAGAAATTAAGAAAGAATTGCATCAGTGCAAGAATAGAAACTGTATGGAAGGAACTGAAAAAAACAATAGCTCAGAAATAGATTCACATTATGAGGAAACAATAATTAACTGACTTTTGCAGATCAGTAATCAGAAGACAGACTTTTAGTATAAGTGGTGTTAGACGATTGATTACCCAGCTCAAGAGAGATAGCATAGTAGTTGTTAATGGCACAGAATCTAGAGCCAAGTGTCTGCATCCAAATAGCAGAGCTGAATTTATCAGCTTTGTAATCTAATCTTGAGTAGTTAATGTCTGTGTACCTCAATTTCCTTATTTGTAAAATAGGGATCGTAATGACAGTTTTTACAGGGATTGATTGAACTGGTATAAGTATTAACATGGATAACTGATACCTACTAAATATTTTATATATTATTTATTATCCATATGATAATCACCTTCATTAACACTGAAAATAATAATCATCATAATATGGAAAAACAAATTTGTGATTGTACCTTGTGACATACAAAAAATCATTTCTAGTGTTGTAGAAAAAAAATCACAAAGTTTTGTAGAGCACAAAGAAAGCTTTATTCAGCATATGTTCAAAAAAGCAAAAGTAGGAAGCGGACAAGCATGCTGCTAGAGCCATGTCTGCCCAAGTCCAGGGACATATTACAGAATAGGCAAGAATGGGAAAATGGACAAGCATGTTGCTAGAGCCATGTCTGCCTGAATCCAAGGAGTGTTACAGAATCATCAGGATTTACTAACAAATGGGCAAAACCATTGAAAGCTTCTTGTTTTCACAGCTTGGATAAACACCGTGATCCTACTTTTTGAATTGTCTTTCTTAACAATCATTGGTACAGGTTTCAGTAACGACAGTTAGGAGGGTCTTCATTGGTCCAACAAATTCTCTGTTCACTAAATGCTAATAGTGAAAGATAAGAGTAGAAAGTCTTTTGTGTTCTGTTTGACAGGTTTATGTGAAAGGTTCCTTAAAAGATATGATCCAAGATTATCTTAGCTATTCTATGGCAGAACTTTTTTTCACTTATTTTGTACATGTTATCAGGAGGGACCAGTCTCAGGAGAAGGACATCATGCTTCGTAAAGTAGGAAAAAAAAAAAAAAAAAAAAAAAAACCCAGTGCCGTCAAGTTGATTCCAACTCATAGAGAAAAAAAAAAAAATTTTTTTTTTTTTTGCAGTGAAAAATAGGAAGACCCTCAGTGAGATGGACTGACACAGCTGCTGCAAAAATGGGCTCAAATATATCAACAATTATAAGGATGGCCCAGGACCATGTTTAGTTTTGTTGTATATACAGTCACTATGAGTCAGAACTGACTTGACAGCACCTAACAATAACAATAGGTGGGATAAGTACCTAAATGAAAAAGGCAAAACTGTAATGAACTTATGTTCTATGTTTGAAGGAAGAAGGTAGGTTTTCTTTTTTTTTTTTTTTCAACATAGAGGTACAAGCCATTCATATTCTGTTGTGTGAGAATTGTCAAAAGGCTCAGTATTCCTCAATCAGTTGTCACGTTAACAAAAATATTGACACCAAACTGGAAAATAATTGTTTTAATGTATGTGTGTGATTCAGTGAATTTTACAAATTCTTAAAACTGTACCTCATCCCATCTCAGCTTTTCTAAATCATTCTCATCTTTCAAAGAGAAGGTAGTGCCTTTGGTTTTGCATGAAGACTTTCTGTTTCTCTTAATTTCACAGTTGTTTCTATCTTTTTATATATTCCAATACTTTTTATAACATTCATCGTCTCCTTTTATTACATGTTTAATCTTTTCAGTGGTTAAAATTTTGGAGTTTAGAGTAAGACATATCTAAGTTTGAGAAAAAATTCCATCAGTTACTAATTGACACTTGGGTAAATAACCATTATAAAGCTTAGCTTCCTCATTTGTAACTTAGTAATAATACTCCTCTCCTGAGACTGTATTGGAATTAGCTGCAATATAAGCAATGTGCCTATATCACTGTAGTTATGATTATTTTATATGCAATTTGAATACAAATATATCAGAAAAAAATTCTATCGTAATTTTTATGTCCACCTGAGGACCAGTATAAAAATGTTATACAGGGAGGTACTTAGCAAGAATTTATTGCTTGTTGTGGGAATTGGATACATAAATTTAAGTGAAATCATCCCATTTTACTCTGCATTGCCTTTTGAAAGACTTGAACATGAAAGATAATATTTTCCTTTATTTTCATACATTTAGTGAACCTAACAAAAACATAGCTGACCAATTTTAGAGTTATGGAGAAAACCATCATTATTACTTCTATTGTTCCACATAATTGTAAAATAAAAACCAAAAGAGAAAGAATTAATCAAATAATAAAATTTTTCCCTTATGTGTGAAATGTGTTACAAGTAATGGTCTTGGGCACTCTAGAGTGTTTTCATTAGGTGTCATTACACTATTTAAATAAAACCTCTTTTTCTTGTTATCATTATTATATTATTTGGTTTCCTAAACTTTTAATATACTTGAAAGAATTTTGTGTTTAAAAATAATCACTAAAGAAGAGCTCCTTTTCAAAACTAGTTTTCAAGTGATCCCTGAGTCTTATGATCCTATTTTATTATACATGAGACATTGCAAGCAATTACCAATCATAATTCTATTATTGCAGAATTTTCTTTCTCTGTGGGGGAAGGACATGATTTTAGTTGTGTTGTGCCTTAAAATGGGAAGAGATACAGTCTTTGTTTACCATGATTTGGCAAGAAATACATCCTGGTTATCTAGGGAAGCTTTGATACACAGATTCGTCTGGCAAATTATACACCAGTTATTTTTGTTTGTTTCTTTGTTTGTTTTTTAACTGGAAATGTACTCAAAATCTTTTAAGATGCTTTGCTTTGGATACATATTTATTTTCATGGAATCCATTGGGATTTTCAGGTAGAGCCAGTCAATTCACACAGACTTACTGAAGACCAGAATTAGAAAAGATACTCAAATCCAGACTGTAAAAAGCTATAACCTCACCACTGATTAGCTGTTACATGGCTTCTGCTTAAATACATTTAAACAGAAAAAATTACTTGACAATGAGGCTCATTCAGTTTTTGTCCCTATCTAATTTTAACAAACGTACTTTTATACTTAAGCCTGAAATTTTCTTCTTAAAATTTTCACCAAAACAATTTATCCTTAATTTTGGAGCCACTCAAAATAAACCTTAAATATATATATATATATATTTTTTTTTTTCCCCTCAGGAGGGACAGTTAACTAATACAAATTGGGGACTACAATTTTCTGAACATTAAAACTGTATTTGCACTATTCTAGGCATTTTATACAAAGTGCCATGCATTTCTCACAAAAATGTTATTCCTGGAATATATTTGTATTCCTATTTTTCTTGGGAGAAATTCAAGTCACAGTTCCTAGCAATGGAAGCCAACTGCTATGGCATTGCTATGACTTCTTTCTGCACACAAAATAGCAGTTGCTCTATTTGTTCCTAAACTGAAATCATTTCAACTATTATTCACTATCTTGACTTGTATGCATTAGTCAAGAACTAATTTTTACTTAATTTTTTAAAAATAAATTCTTCCATAAAAACCATTGCCAAGAGAAGAGGAAAGGAAATAGGAAAAAAAACAAAAACAAAAAACTTTCCAGATATAAATCCTCTACGATTTGTGTCCAAAACTGTGAAAAAATTGTCTATGTAGGTATAATTTAGAATCTCATCTTCAAATTTGTAATAACATTTGTGTGTGTGTGTGTGTGTGTGCGTGTGTGTCTCAAGGAACCTGATCTCTAAGTGTTACTATCAATCACATACTTTTATGTACAATGTGAGGAAAGAAAACACATTACTGAGGTTGTTGTACATGAAGCCACATCTCAAACAAATGGTAGAAAAAAAAATTTAACCTCTGTCATTATTAAAGACTAACATATAATGTTTTAACTCACAAAGATTTATGATTTTTTCTATAATTTGAAATAAAATTCTAATCCAATCTAATTCTAGTCTACTTAAGAATTTCTTTAAAACTTTATTCTGTATCATTTTGACATATCTGAATCACAGATATATGTCAGTTGTTTTCATTACTAAACATAGATTCTAACATCTCAAATCTCATACTCATCGCATTGTTTGATAATTGTGTATACTTAGGTAGCATATCAATATTTATTGCACAATAAAAACTAACAAATACTGATTGGCATAAATCTTAGTACTTAACCTGTATTAACTCATCCAATCCCTGTTAAAATCTTATGTGACTATTTACTACTAAAAATGGCCATATGTGGGTAGGAATGCAAGTAATTTGGCTCACAATCCATGGTCTTAATCACCACACCATTTCTCATGTAGAACTATGTTACACACATAATCTTTGCAAATATAGATTATATTAAGTCACATTTGTCTTAGAGCTCATGGTACACAGCACAGTCTATCATGCTTGCT
The DNA here is from genome assembly GCF_024166365.1 of Elephas maximus indicus. Lineage (NCBI taxonomy): Eukaryota > Metazoa > Chordata > Mammalia > Proboscidea > Elephantidae > Elephas > Elephas maximus. Next base: position 33,889,923 of record NC_064820.1, on the reverse strand, counting down.
GATTGCAGTAGCATTCAACTGGTGAATAGCTATACTGTCCTCAAACATATGCACATACACACACACACATATAGAAACATTCCTAGAAAATACATTGGGGGTCTAGTTCAAACTCAGATTTCTTACTTCAACGGGCAAATGGTGGGGTTAAAGATGGCTTGGCAGCTACTGCAAAGTCAAATGTGTGTATATATATTATGTATATAATCATAAGGACAATCATACTGTCTATTATATCAGGAATGACAAATTGAAGAGGAATGCCGTCGTATTCATATTCAAAAGGAACATTTCAAAATCTATCCTGAACTACAATGTTGCCAGTCATAGGAAAATACCCATACCCTGAGAAGGAAGACCAGTTAATAGTAATATTATTCAAATTTACCCACCAACTATTAAAGCCAAATATGAAGAAATTAAAGACTTTCACCAACTTCTGCAGTCTTAAATTCATCAACCATGCAATCGAGATACCTTGATAATTACTGGTGGTTGGAATGCAAAAGTTGTAAGCAAAGAAAAAGGATCAGTAGTTGGAAAATATGGGCTTGGTGATAGAAACGATGCCAGAGACAACATGATAGAATTTTACTACCTCTGGAAAAATTAGCCAGTGAAAACATAATGAACAGCAATAGAACATTGTCTGATATAGTGCTGGAAGATGAGCCCCTCAGGTTGGAAGGCACTCCAAAAACAACTGGGGAAGAGCTGCTACCTCAAAGCAGAGTTGACCTTAAAGATGTGGATGGAGTCAAGCTTTTGGAACCTACGTTTGCTGATGTGACATGACTCAAAATGGGAAGAAACAGCTGCAAACATCCCTTGATAAGTGAGACGTTGAATATAAGAAGTAAGAACCTAGGAAAAATGGAAGTTGTCGAAAAACAAATCACATAATCATCAATATAATAGGGATTAGTGAGCTAAAATGGCCTGGTATTGGCCATTTTGAATTGGACAATCATATGGTCTACTATGGTAGGAATGACAAATTGCAGAGGAAAGGCATTGCATTCATCATCAAAAAGAACATTTCTAAATCCTAAAGTGCAGTGGTGTCAGTGATAGAATAATATTCATATACCTACAAGGAAGACAAATTACTATGACTATTATTCAGATTTATGCAACAACCACTAATGCCAAAGATAAGCAAATTAAAAATTTTTACCAACTTTTGTAGTCTGAAATTGATAAAAAATGCAATCAAGATACATTGATAATTTATGTTGATTGGAATGTGAAAGTTGGAAACAAAGAAGAAAGGTTGGTAGTTGGAAATGATGGCCTTGGTGACAGAAACAACCCCAGGGATAACATGATAGAATTTTGCAGGACCAAAGACTTCTTCACTGCAAATAAGTTTTTTCACTGGCATAAATGGCAACTGCACACATGGACCTCACCAGATAGAATACACAGGAATCAAATTGACTACACACGTTGAAAGAGATGATAGAAAAGCTCAATATCATCAGTGAGAAAAAAGCCAGGGGCTGACTGTGGAACATACCCTCAATTGCTCGTATGTAAGTCCGAATTGAAGCTGAAGAAAATTAGAACAAGTTAACCAGAGTCTAAGTAGAACTTTGAATATATTTCAAATGCATGTGGAGACCATCTCAAGAATAGATTTGATTCGTTAAACACTAAGGACTGAAGGCCAGAAGAGTTATGGAATGGCATCGAGGATTTCATCCATGAAGAAAGCAAGAGGTCATTAAAAAGACAGGAAAGAAAAAAGATCAAAACATATGCCAAAGGAGACTCTGAATCTTACTGTTGAACACTGAGTAGCTAAAGTGAAAGGATGAAATGTTGGAAGTAAAAGAGCTGAACAGAAGAAATCAAAGGGTGGCTCCAGAAAACAAAGTAAAGCACTATAATGAAACTGGCAAAGACCTAGAATAAGAAAACCAAAAGGGAGGAGCCCGCTCAGCATTTCTCAACCTGAAGTCTGGAGTCCCAATATTGAAGGCTTCTACAGGGAAAATATCAAATGAGGTAAAAAAAAAAAAAAAAAAAAACTAGTACCATCGAGATGCATCAAAAGGTTAAAGGAATACACAGAGTCACTGTATCAAATATAATTGGTCCACATTAGAACATTTCAGGAGGTAGGACAAGATCAAGAACTGATGGTGCTCAAGGAAGGGATCTAAGCTGCACTGAAGGCATTGGCATAAAACAAGGATCCAGGGATTGACAGAATACCAATTGAGATGTTTCAACAAACAGATGCATCACTGGAAGTGCTCACTCGTCTATGCTAAGAAATTTGGAAGACGGTTACCTGGCCAATCAGTTGGAAGGGTTCCATATTTGTGTCCATTCCAGAGAAAGGAGATCCAACAGAATGCAGAAATCATTGAACAATATCATTAATATCACACTCAAGTAAAATTTTGCTGAAGATCTTCAAAAGGGTTGCAGTAGTATATCAACAGGGAATTTCTGGAAATTCAAACTATGTTCAGAGGAGAATGTGGAACAAGGGATATCATTGCTGTTGTCAGATGGATCTTGGCTAAAAGCAGAGAATACCAGAAAGATGTTTAAATGTGTTTTATCGACTATACAATGACATCTGACTCTGTCAATCATAACAGATTATGGGTAACCTTAAGAAGGGTGAGAATTCAAGAACATTTAATTGTTCTCATGCAGAATCTCTACATAGACCAAGAGGCTGTCGTTCAAACAGAACAAGGGGAGACTGCATGGTTTAAAGTCAGGAAAGGTGTGTGTCAGTGTTGTATCTTTTTACCATACTTATTCAAGCTGTATGCTGAGCTAATAATCAGAGAAGATGCGCTATAGAGGAATGTGTGATCAAGATTGGAGGAAGACTCATAAACAACTGGTGATTTGTAGATGACAAAAAATTGGTAGCTGAAAGTAAAGTGAACTTGAAGCACTTACTGATGAAAATCAGAGAATGAAAACCAAATCTTTGGTATGGAAAAATCCTCTCAACTCAACCAATAAGCAACATCATGATAAATGGAGTGAAGATCGAAGTTATCAAGGATTTCATTTTATTTGAATCCACAATTAACACCCAGCAGTCAAGAAATCAAACTACCCATTGCGTTGTGCAAATCTGTTGCATAAGACCTCTTTAAAGTGTCTAAAGCAAAGATTTCACTTTAAGGAGTAAGGTGTGCCCGAACCAAACCGTGGGTGTTTTCAGTAGCCTCATGTGTGTGCAAAAGCAGGACAACGAATAAAGAAGACTGAAAAAGAATAGATGCCTTCGAATTATGATGTGGGCAAAGTATATTGACTATACCATGAACTGCCAGAAGAGCGAACAGATCTATCTTGGAAGAAGTAGAGTCAGAATGCTCCTTAGAAGCAAGGATGGCAAGACTTTGTCTCGCAGACTTTGGACTTGTTATCAGGAGCACCTTAGTCTTCAAGTTGACTTCTTTGCTTTTCAACACTTTAAAGAGATCTTTCTCAGAAGATTTGCCCAATGAAATGCATTTTTTGATTTCTTGACTGCTGCTTCCAAGAATGTTGATTGTGGATACAAGTACAATGAAATCCTTGACAACTTCAATCTTTTCTTGATTTATCATGATGTTGCTTATTGGTCCATTTGTGAGGTTTTCGTTTTCTTTATGTTGAGGTGTAATCCATACTGAAAGCTGTGCTCTTTGAAATTCATCATTAAGTGCTTCAAGTTCTCTTAACCGTCAGCAAACTAGGTTGTGTCATCTGCATAACACAGGTACTTAATAAGTCTTCCTCCAATCCCAACGCCCTTTTATTCTTCATACACTCCAGCTTCTTGGATTATTTACTCAGCATACAGATTGAATGCTGTTGTTGTTAGGTGCCATCGAGTTGGTTCTGACCCATAGCGACCCTATGCACAACAGAAAGAAACACTGCCTGGTCCTGCACCATCCTTACAATCGTTGTTATGCTGGAGCCCATTGTTGCAACCACTGTGTCAATCCACCTCATTGAGGGTCTTCTTTTCCGCTGACACTATACGTTACCAAGCATGATGTCCTTCTCCAGGGACTGATCCTTCCTGACAACATGTCCAAAGTATGTAAGATGCAGTCTCGCCATCCTTGCTTCTAAGGAGTATTCTGATTGTACTTCTTGCAAGACAAATTTATTTCTTCTTTTGGCAGTCCATGGTATATTCAATATTCTTCACCAACACCACAGTTCAAAGGTATCAATTCTTCTTCAGTCTTCCTTAGTCATTGTCCAGCTTTCACATGCATATGATGCCATTGAAAATATCATGGCTTGGGTCAGGTGCACCTTAATCTTCAAGGGGGCATCTTTGCTTTTCAACACTTTAAGGAGGTCCTTTGCCGCAGATTTCCACGTGCAATGCATCTTTTGATTTCTGGACTGCTGCTTCCGTGGGTGTGGATTGTATATTCAAGTAAAATAAAGTTCTTGACAACCAGGAAACCCTGGTGGCATGGTGGTTAAGTGCTATGACTGTCAACCAATAGGTTAGCAGTTCGAATCCGCCCAGTGCTCCTTGGAAACTCTATGGGGGCAGTTCTACTCTGTTCCTGTATGTTCGCTATGAGTCAGAATCAACTCAACAGCAGTGTGTTTGGTTTTTGGTTTTGGTTTTGACAACTTCAGTCTTTTCCTCATTTATCATGATGTTACTTTTGGTCCATTTGCGAGGATTTTTGTTTTCTTTATGTTGAGTTGTAATCCATACTGAAGGTTCTGGTCTTTGAACTTCGTTAGTAAGTACTTCAAGTCCTCTTCACTTTCAGCAAGTAAGGTTGTGTCATCTGCATAAAGCAGGTTGTTAGTGAATCTTCCTCCAATCCTGATGCTCCATTCTTCTTCATATAGTCCTGCTTCTTGGATTATTTGCTCATGCTAGGAAGAAGGACCCAGCAGTCTACTTCTGAAAAGAATTAGCCAGTGAAAACCTTATGAATAGCAGCAGAACAGATTGAATGCTTATGGTGAATGGATACACACCTGACACACACCTTTCCTGACTTTAAACCATGCAGTGTCCCCTTGATCTGTTCAAACAACTGCCACTTGATTTATGTATAGGTTCCCCGTGGGCACAAAAAGTGTTTTGGAATTCCCATCTTGGCAATGTTATCCATCATTTGTTACGATCCACACAGCTGAATGCCTTTGCATAGTCTGCTTTCTGCCAGGATTCATCTGACATCAGCAGTGATATCCCTGGTTCCAATTCCTCCTCTGAATCCAGCCTGATTTTCTGGCAGTTCCCCATCAATATACTGCTGCAGCTGCTTTTGAATGATCTTCAGCAAAATTTTGCTTGCCTGTGATATTAATGATATTCTTCAATAGTTTCCACAATCAGTTGGATCACTTTTCTTGGGAATAGGCATAAATATGGGTTTCTTCCAGTCAGTTGACCTGGTAAGTGTCTTCCAATTTTCTTGGCAAGGTTGAGTGAGTGTTCCAGCATTGGATTCATTTGTTGTAACATCTCAAATGATATTCCATCGATTCCCGGAACCTGGTTTTTTGCCAATGCCTTCAGTAAAGCTTGGATTTCTTGCTTCAGTACCATTTGTTCCCGTTCTTATGCTACCTCTTGAAATGGTTGAACATCAACGAATTATTTTTGGTATAATGACTCTGTGTATTCTTTCCATCTTCTTTTGATGCTTCCTGCATCATTTAATATTTACTGCACAGAATCTTTCACTATTATAACTCCAGACTTGAATTTTTTCTTCAGTTCTCTCAGTTTGAGAAATGCCAAGTGTGTCCTTCCCAGCTGGTTTTCTATCCCTGGGTCTTTGCACATGTCATTATAATACTTTACTTTGTCTTCTTGAGTTGCCTTTGGAAATCCTCTGTTCAGTTCTTTTACTTCACATTTCTTCCTTTTTCTTTAGGTACTCGACGTTCAAGAGCAAGTTTCAGAGTCTCTTCTGACATCATTTTGGTCTTCTCTTTCTTGTCTTTTGTTTAGTGACCTCTTTATTTTTTCATGGATGATGTCCTTGATATCATTCCATAACTCATCTGGTCTTTGGTATTCCGGGTTTCAACACTTCAAATCTATTCCTGAGATGGTCTATAAATTCAGGTGGGATATACTCAAGGTCGTACTTTGGCTGTCATATACTTGTTCTAATTTTCTTCAGTTTCAACTTGAACTTGTGTATGAGCAATTGATGGTCTGTTCTGCAGTCGGCCCCTGGCCATGTTCTGACTGATGATATTGAGCTTTTTCATTGTCTCTTCCCATGGATGTAGTCAATTTGATTCCTGTGTATGCCGTCTGGTAAGCTCCGTGTGTATAGCTGCCATTTATGTTGGTGAAAAGAGGTATTTGCAATGAAGAAGTCGTTGGTCTTGAAAAATTCTATCATGTGATCTCTGGCATATTTTCTATCATCAAGGCCATATTTGCAAATACGGATCCTTCTTTGTTTCCAGCTTCCCTGTTCCAATCTCCAGTAATTATCAATGCATCCTGATTGCATGTTTGATGAATTTCAGACTGTAGAAGTTGGTTGTTATTGTTAGGTGCCATCAAATCAGTTCCGACTCATAGCTACCCGATGAACAACAGAATAAAACACTTCCCAGTCCTGCACCATCCTTACAATCATTGTTCTGCTTGAGCCAATGTTGTAGCCACTGTGTCAATCCACCTTGTTGAGGGTCTTCCTCTTTTCTGCTGACCCTGTACTTTGCCAAGCATCATGTCCTTCTGCAGGGACTGATCCCTCCTGACAACATGTCCAAAGTATGTAAGACGCAGTCTCGCCATCCTTGCTTCTCAGAAACATTCTGGTTGTACTTCTTCTAAGACAGATTTGTTCGTGCTTTTCACAGCCCATGGTATATTCAATATTCTTTGCCAGCATCACAATTCAAAGGTGTCAATTCTTCTTCAGTCTCCCTTATTCATTGTCCAGCTTTCACATGCATATGATGTGATTGAAAATACCATGGCTTGGGTCAGGTGAACCTTGGTCTTCAAGGTAACATCTTTGCTCTTCAACACTTTAAAGAGGTCCTTTGCAGCAGATTTACCCAATGAAATGTGTCTTTTGATTTCTTGACTGCTGCTTCCACGGCTGTTGATTGTGGATGCAAGTAAAATGAAATCCTTGACAACTTCAACCTTTTCTCCATTTATCATGATGTTGCTCATTGGTCCAGTTGTGAGGATTTTTGTTTTCTTTATGTTGAGGTGCAATCCATACTGAAGGCTGTGGTCTTTGATCTTCATTAGTAAGTGCTTCAAGTCATTCTCACTTTCAGCAAGGAAGGTCGTGTCATCTGCATAACGCAGGTTGTTGATGAGTGTTCCTCCAATCCTGATGCCCCGTTCTTCTTCATATAGTCCACCTTCTCATATTATTTGCTTAGCATACAGATTGAATAGGTATGGTGAAAGAATACAACCCTGACGCACACCTTTCCTGACTTTAAACCTATCCGTGTCCCCTTGCTCTGTCTGAACAACTGCCTCTTGATCTATGTAAAGGTTCCTCATGAGCACAATTAAGTGTTCTGGAATTCCCATTCTTCACAATGTTATCCATAATTTGTTATCATCCAAACAATTGAATGCCTTTGCGCAGTCCACAAAACACAGGTAAACATCCTTCTAGTATTCTCTGCTTATAGCCAGGATCCATCTGACATTAGCAATGATATCCCTGGGTCCATGTCCTCTTCTGAAACTGGCCTGAATTTCTGGCAGTTCCTTGTCGATATACTGCTGCAGCCGTTTTTGAATGATCTTCAGCAAAATTTTGCTTGCTTGTGATATTAATGATATTGTTTTATAATGTCCACATTCGGTTGGATCACCTTTCTTGGGAATAGGCATAAATATGGATCTCTGCCAGTCAGTTGACCAGGAAACTGTCTTCCATATTTCTTGGCATAGACGAGTGAGCACCTCCAACGCTGCATCTGTTTGTTGAAACATCTCAACTGACAATCCATCAATTCCTGGAGTCTTGTTTTTCGCCAATGGCTTCAGAGCAGCTTGGACTTCTTCCTTCAGTACCACCGGTTCCTGATCATATGCTACCTCTTGAAATGGTTGAACCTTGACTAATTCTTTTTGGTGTAATGACTCTGTGTATTCCTTCCATCTTCTTTTGATGTTTCCTGTGCCGTTTAATATTTTCCCCATAGAATCCTTCACTATTGCAACTCCAGGCTTGAATTTTTTCTTCAGTTTTTTCAGCTTGAGAAACACCAAACATGTTCTTTCCTTTTCGTTTTCCATCTTTAGCTCTTTGCACATGTCACTATAATACTTTACTTTGTCTTCTCGAGCCGCCCTTTGAAATCTTCTGTTCAGTTCTTTCACTTCATCAATTCTTCCTTTTGCTTTAGCTGCTCGACACTCAAGAGCAAGTTTCAGAGTCTCCTCTGACATCCATCTTGGTCTTTTCTTTCTTTCCTGTCTTTTCAATAACCTTAAGCTTTCTTCGTGTGTGATGTCTTGATGTCATTCCACAACTCCTCTGGTCTTCACTCATTAGTTGCTGAATATGTGAATTCTATTCTTCAGATGGTCTCTAAATTTAGGTGAGATATGCTCAAGGACATATTTTAGCTATCGTAGACTTGCTCTGATTTTCTTTAGTTTCGAGTTGAACTTGCATATGAGCAATTGATGGTCTGTTCCACAGTTGGCCCCTGGCCTTGCTCTGACTGATGATATTGAGCTTTTGCATTGTCAGTCCTGTTTGTGTGTAGAAGTTGGTAAAAATCTTGAATTTCTTCATCTTTGGACTTAGTGGTTGATACATAAATTTGAACAATAGTCATATTAACTTCTTTTCCTTGTAGGCATATGGATATTATCCTATCACTGTCAGCATTGTACTTCAGGATAGATCTTAAAATGTTCTCTTTGGGGATGAATGGAATGTCATTCCTCTTCAAGTTTGTCATTCCCAGCATAGTAGACCATATGATTGTCTGATTCAAAATGGACAATACCAGTCCAGTTCAGCTCACTGATGCCTAGGATATTGATGTTTATGCATTCCATTTCATTTTTGACGATTTCCAATTTTACTAGATTCATACTTCATCCATTCCAGGTTCTGATTATTAATGGAGATTTTTAGCTGTTTCTTCTCATTTTGAGTCCTGCCACAACAGCAAATGAAATTTCCAAAAGCTTGACTCCATCCAAGTCATTAAGGTCAATTCTACTTTGAGGAGGCAGCTCTTCCCCAGTAGTGTTTTGAGTGCTTTCCAACCTCAATGCACTGATATAGTGCCTCATCTTCTGGCGCTATGTCAGACAATATTCTGCTGCTGTTCATTATGCTTTTACTGGCTAATTTTTCCAGAAGTAGACCATCAGGTCCTTCTCCCTAGTTTGTCTTAGTCTGGAGGCTCCACTGAAACCTGTCCACCATGGGTGACCCTCTTGGTATATGAATACCAGTGGCATAACTTCCAGCATTGCAGCAACACGAAATCTCCCACAGTACTACAAACTGATGACATTTGGTGGAGGAAGGGCAGAGGTGGTCCAAAGTATGTCCTGAGTTTCCCCCAGGGTTAGAGCAGCTCTGCAATTAAATACAGGGACACTAAGGAGGAACTGACAGATCAGCTCTCTTTAAATTGAAAACAAAGCAAAATGAAACAAAAAATGCCATAAAACTTGATACCTGTAATGGGAGGCACAGCATAACAATTACAGGGCACAACAATGAAGGTATCAATAAATTAATTGAAACAACAGTTGCCCACTTCATTCCTGTACTCTCCTTCTCCCAAGGACCCCATGCCCCTCTGAAGTATTAAACAATTTTTTTGGTAGAAATCCTGGCTGGAATATTTTAATTGCACTTTTAACAAAAGGCAGTCAATTTCCACATCTCTTATTTACTGACTGCATCCTCAGAAGTTATGTTTCGTTCTTTAATTATGGCCCCGGAGCCCTACAAAAGCCACTGCACAGTGAACCTGCTTTGAGGTTGCACTAAATTATAGGGTTCCCCAGGCAATGGAATGGAACATATCTATCTAACTTGTGTTTTGGTAAAGTTTAAAAGTGATACCATTATTTCAGCCCATATTTGACTTCAACCTGGGCCAGAAAAAAAAAAAAGAAGAAAAAATTAAAAATCCAAATGGCAGACACATGGCTATAATCAGAATTACTCTCATTGCAGATAGAAGGGTAGCTTACTGAATCTAACTTATAGAGTGTAATCTTCCTTAGCATAGGTCTCCTTCTGGAAGGGGCCTTCTCTTCTCTATTTTGAGACCATATATTCTATCTGTCAATTTTCTCTGACCTACTGTGTCCTAGCACTGATGCCTGCCCAAATTTTTGTAGAGAAGTAATCAAAATTATTTTTCAAATGTGCTCTGAATTTTGATAGATCACAAAATAAAATCAAAAAAGCTTTTGCAACATATTTCTAATCAGCAAGTTAATATTCTGTTATTTCATAATAAATATCATAACCAATAAAGTCAAATGTTGAAGCAATAAAAACATTTCATTTTATTCTATTTTTGACAATATTTCACATAATGAAAAAGTAGTATACTTTCTATTTTGTTTGGGTTAGATATTTTATCCTGGTTTATGGTGCACAACCTCTTCTTTTTGTTTAAAACTGGCCATTATTTCTACTTGCTAATAGTCTTTTATTGTATGTAGGAAAACCCTCTTCTATCTCAATCTCATTAAATTATTTGTCTGATTATGTAAATTGTAAATGTTTTAATAATGGAGTTACTTGGAATACATAATTCTACAGACAGCTAATTATATTGTAAATTGTATTATAGCATATTTGCTATTTCAATTTTACTCCTCAGCCTGGAGGTATGAAATTTGTAGCTAAGTATTCAAAGTATAATTACTTTAATAAATGTGCCATACCTTGCATATATTTTCAAGCTCCTATTCATTAAAATAATTGTAACTAGGCGCCAGTAAAAATAACTTGATTCTTCCATATCAAGAAATAATTGAATTTAAAAACTATATAACATTTAAATGGAAGGGTGTTAAGAGCCTTGAAAGCATAATGATATACTTATCAAACACAAAGATGTAAGTTAACTAAACTATACATTTTTTTTTATTATACATGATTTGCTCTTATTTGTTTCTCAATGAAAGAAATAAGAAATTGGCCATTTTATCTTTCTGTACATATTTATGTCAATTTCACTCAGTCATTTAGTGTTTTCATACTCATGTGAAAGTCAAAATGTCTGTTTTTAAACTCCCACAATAGGTTTTTTAACCAAACATATTTTAAACTAGACTTTTAAAATTATACATTGTTCATCAAAAATACCATAACCCCACTGTAATTATTGAGTTTAAGTTCTTATGTAATGTTTTTAGTTGATTATACTGACTGAGGTATCTACTGTCCTGCTGTTAAAAACTCATTGTTACATTGTCAGGTCATATATAAACATTGTACTGCAGAATATAAAATCTGTCTACTACAGTGAAAAGAGCAGGAAGGGTTAGGCTTTGTACTGTCTTTAATCTTCGAAAGGTCATGAAACAATTATTACTTTCAGTTCCCCACCTATTAAATGGTTCTTAAAAGGATTAAAAAGATTCGGGTGACCTTATTTTGAAATTATATCATGTTTTTGAAACAGTCACCATTATTAATAATAGACACATATATAGTTATATTTTCCATGCATTCATGTTGGAGTGAGTGATTACAATACCATCAATTCCAGCTTTGTCCTCTCAGGACTTTTGTTACATGTTTTGGCTTTAGGTTTTTTAAACATCCTTTCTATTTGGTTTCTTTTTTTTTTTTTTTTTTTTTACATTTTATTCCACTTGAATATGGAATCAATAATAAAAATAAAAGTATCATCACATGCAATGGATAAGAAATGCTATTATGAAAAAACAAACTGTATAAGGAAGAGCTGGAGAAGTTGTCTTAATCATATAGATAAATACCCCTACTCACCACTTTGCGTTTTGCAAATATGGACTATCGTTTTTCTAAATTATTACACCATCAGTACCAAACTAGTTGCCATTAAGTTGTCTCCAACTCGTGATGACCCTATGTGTTTTAGAGTACAAATGTGCCTACCCTTCATGTGAGCAGGCTAGTGAGCCTTTGTAATCTTGTTTGTATTATTTTAAATACTTCAAGTAACTACATAAAAACAGAAAGCTTGTGATTATTACTTTCAAGCAGCTTTGTAAGTATAAGAGTTCAGAAAAACATTGAAAATTCCTGTGTGCTCTAGTAATATCAAACAAAATGTTAGACCTGGCTTAAAAAGAGGAATTCAGTGAGGCCTGTATATTAGTCTCGGAGAGTTGTGGTAACAAAGTACAACAAACTGGGTGAATTACAACAACAGCAATGTATTCTCTCACAGCTCTGGAGGCTAGAAGTCTAAACTCATTGTGTCAACAAGACCATGGTCTCACTGAAAGCTCTAAGGAAAGGTTCTTCCTTGTCTTTTCCAGCTTCTAGTAGCCCAGGCATTCCTTGGTTTATGGCAGTAGAACTTTGGTCTCAGCTGAACTCCTTCTCTGCTGTCTTCCCTCTGGGTTTGTCTATTTCTTCTCCTCTTGTTATAAAGATGTCAGCCATGTTGGATTAAAAGTCCACCCTACTTCATTGTGAGCTCGTGTTAACTGATTACATGGGCAAAAATGTTAAGTTCACATTAACAGGTACTGAGGGTTAAGACTTGAGCATATTTTGGGGGGAATACAAATCAACCCATAACTGTGTGTGTGTGTGTGTGTGTGTGTGTGTGTGTGTGTGTGTGTACATGTGTCTATATGGAAATCATTTTAAAAGGTAAGTTTTCCTTATAAAGAAAAAAGTGTTGACTGATGTAATTCCTTCATCATACTGAGAAATGAATTGTGATTGTTACTTTATCTTTATGGGACATGGGATAAAATAATAAATCCAAATAATTAGCTATCCATACAATTGGAATTATATTTTACCACAGGTGTGAGTTAGACAGGATAAATAATGTGAATTTTGTAGGAGCATGAAGATGCAAGTACAATGGCACGTGGCTTCCCCAGGATACCCCATAAATCTCTTAACTGTTCTGTAGTTATAAATGTCAAAGACTGAGGGAGAGGAAGAGAATCATGTACTTAACCAATTATATTAAACATGGAAAATATATTAAATGATTTTCCACGTGATTACATTTGTGAACAAGTTGTCATTTTACTCACAAGTGTTTAAAACAACTCAGTTTAGACACATTTCGCCATATCAGGGTACTTTGTACAAAGTAGAAAAAATAATTAAAATGGTACACATTCATTTCAAGATTATTTTCCTTTATTGCAAATTGTTTGTGTTCTTAATGGAGAGATAATTTATAAATACTAGGTAATTAATTATTGCTTTTACAATGCATTTTTTAAAATATTGCAGTTGTTGAGAGAATCATGATATATATATATATACATAACAAAGTGTTATTCTGTACATGTCTTAAAAAGTACAGATCCATTAGTTTATTTTGTAGTAATATGCAATGCAATTCATGTAAAGTGACATAACTCCACGATTCTTTCCAAAAAATTGAAATATTTTTTCAAATATAAGAACATTTTATCTGCTATGTTGAATCATTTTTCCGTGTTTCTATTGAACTACACACTTGTGTTCCTTTAAATAACATTTTAATTGAAAGTCATGAACCTGAAATCTTATACCAATTTATTGACACCTGGAAAGCTCACTGAACTTTTTTTTTTAAACTCATTATTGTATTCATATAATATTCCTCTTTTTTGTACAGTAACGTATATGTTTAATGCTTGCTATCATATCTTGTCTTCCAACAATTCCATATTAATTCAACATATGCAAGGAATTTGGTAACACTGATGATGGTAAGGCAGTCGCTAACTCAACCTTCTGCCGGAGGCCAAAGGAAAGGCACATAAGAAGACAAAGTACGTAATGTTGCTAAAAAACTTACCAACTACTTAATATGGCAGAGCACATTTTGACCTACGAATGGTCTCAACCCCACCCCAATTTTGTGGTTAAAAACTTTCATCTGGGATAAATTATTTAAAATCTCTGGATCTTGTTTACAATATTTGCCAAAAAAGCAAGGGTTGGGTTAGATTATCTTTTTAAAATTCATTTAGACTCCAGGTTTAAATACTTCAGATTCTTTACACAGGAAATGTGGGTGTAGGAAGTTATCTCTCAACCCTGTTAGTTCTGTTGTTGTCATTTTGTTGTGTTTTCCATTAATTTCTTTAAGCTGATCTGTATTTCCATCCTGGTAAACTAATGTTACTTAGAGAAACTATCACTTCTCCCTTGCCATGGCATGTGTGTTGCTATGGAATCTGTCAATCTTGCAGAGATAAAATTAAAAAGAAAGGAATGGAGGCATGCATGCTTAGCTTTGGGTGTTAAACGGAGAGACACAATCTAAAATATTTCAAAGTGAAGAGGGATAAAAAAGGGACTGACTTTTATTGGTTAGGCATTAATAGATTTCTCTGACTTGGAAATATTTGTCTTCTATCCAAACAGAAAAATCTGCTTCATTTTCCTGAACAGCCCTATCTATCTTTTGTCTTGTTTTTAGTCATGCCCCAGCCTTGAGGGAGAAAAGATTGAGTATTAAAGTTGTCTAGTGATTTACTAGACAATCTACTCCATTTATTGTGGAAAATCTCATTCCTTTATGGAAGTTATTTGCTAAGATGTGGATGGCAGATGCTGTAGATGAATCTGCTTACTTGCCCAAATCAGCCCTTTAAAAATTAACTTCATATTCAGTGCTAAATAACATAGAAAACTGGCCTCAAATGAAGCTATGCTAAACATCTAAATTTGAAAAAATAATCAACCAAGTTCAAAACTGGGGTAATACGCATTGGAATCTTTTCATACCAATTATTTCAGAATTAAAATTTATCTTCTGTCTTAGGCTGGGTTCTCTAGAGAAACAAAACCAGTAAAGCGTATATATAGAGAGAGAGATTTATATCAAGGAAATGACTCACACAGTTGTAGAGGCTGGAACTTACCAAGTCCATGGGTTAGGGCAGATTCACTTAGCCTCAGAGGCTGGCGAACCCAACATCAGTGGGTCAGAGAGCAGGGCTCTTGCTCACAGACTGGGAAGATCAATGAACCCCAAAAGTGGTAGGCAAAATCACAGGCAGAGTGCTAGCTCAAGTCCCAAGAACTAGAGCTCAGATTAACAAGAGTCAGCTGCATGATCCGAAGCCCATTGCCATCGAGTCAATTCAGACTCATAGCGACCCTATACCGCTGCAAGATCCAGGGAGAGCAAAAAGCCCAGGAGCCTTGACAGAATGTCCGCTTATATTCCATGCAGGCCACAAACCCAAGGAAACTCTCTTTCAACTTATTGGATACTCACAGCAGATCCAATCATGGAGGTGATCACAGAATATCAAATCTCATCATGGAAGTGATCACAACATCATATGACTGCCAAACCTCTGAGAATCATGGCCTATCCAAGTTGACACACAACCTTAACCATCACATCTTCTATAGAAACATTCTCTGATATTTACCTCTGTTATTTTTTAACCCATTTCTAGTTATCAATATAACTTTCTTGAAAATTGAAATGCTAAGAAAACTAAACTCATAAACACAAATAAAATTGAATTAATGAATCTTTAACTGTGAAAATTAAGATAACAATGATAAGCAAAGTGATTAAATATGTGACCATTTTAAAAGTTTATATGCACTTTTTAATATTAGTACAGATGGTTCTTTAAGTAAAGAATATGGTTTAGGAATCAGAATATCATTATAAATCAAAATCATGTATGCATTAACTTTTTTGGTATTATAAGGACTTGAATATTAAGTTATTTAAAATTTGTAATCTAATTTCACATATTTCTTTATTATGATTAGTTTTATAAACCTTCAGTTTTATTTAAAAGCTCAAATAATTTCATTGTATGTATTGCAATAATTAACATGACCTACACATTTTTTTTTTTCACACATTTTCTTCCAGTTTTCTCAATGAAATGTTAAGAAAAAGTACCCAGAGTTTGAAAATATGGCACAAGAGTGCTGGGTAAGATGTTAATATCATTCTGGTATTGTTTAACAAGCGCACTTAAGGATTATTTAATTATCTAGGGCAATATAGGTGGGGCCACCACGAGTAGAAATCATCTCCTCATATGTAACGACATACCTGAGTTAACTTGGCTATTTACTATTTGAAAATCCTGGTGACATAGTGGTTAAGAGCTACAGCTGCTAAACAAAAGTTTAGCAGTTCAAATTCACCAGGCACTCTGTGGAAACCATAGGGGGCAGGTCTACTCCGTGCTACAGGGTCACTTTGACTTGGAATTGACTCAATGGCAATGGGTTTGGTTTTTTGGTTTATTTACTACTTGATTAGAGCCCAGACATGGTGAAGTACACGTTAACATGCAAATTTCTGTTTGATAGAGGAGGTAACTGCAGAGTTATAATGTTATTGCGCTGTAGGACATTTATAAGTTGTTTTTTTAATGAAACTTAGTCACCTTATTTTACCATTCTTTTTTTATTTTTTCTTAATGACTTTAAGTGCTCAGTTTGTCAAATTGTTCATTGAATCAGCTCTATCATTTTGTTTGCCCTTTAATGAGTTAATAAATTTTTGACACATATGGATATTATTCCTATATAAAAGCCATGCATTTAATTTTTAAATCTAATTTGACAATACAAACATAGTTCATTACCCCATATATTTCCTATGTTTTATTACAGAGTTAAATTGCATATATTCAATGATCAGACCTGAAGTTGTTGAATAGTAAAACTCATTGCAAGTTTTAAAATGTTTGAATTTCTGTAATTGACCAAAAAAAAAAAAAAACTTTTTTAGATTAGCTTTGATGCCCATATGATTTCACAGCTGTCAAAAATGGTGTAAATTAATGTTGACTTTTCTGAAATTTTTTATCTTTGATCTCAATACAGTTTAGCTCTAGACTTACCACAGCTCAATAACCACTTTAAAAGGCAGATTTGTTCACTCATTTATATGTCTTTATTTCCTTTTGTAAGTGTATAAACCCCGAGCCAGTTTGATCCATCCCTCTGGCTGGCTTTTTATACTTTCTAATTGGAATTACTTTCTTCCTCTCTGCTCTATCCTGTATTAGTTTACCCACAGAAATCTGTAATCAAGTGCATCCTCTTTCAAATTTTACAATGCAACTTAGTTTATAAGAACGATTTAGGCACAAGCTTCTCTTATCTGTCAGGAGCCAAGATATTCCTCACCACATTTCTTACTGAAATCACACACACGTTTATTGCAAACGCAACAATAAATGAAAATTCAAAATTTAAACTGTTCATCTCATTTACAAAGTGCAATAGGCAAAATATACTTCTGAAAGCTTACTCTCTATTAATACAAGTATAAAAAGATATGCAAATTCTACTTGGATTGGGAAATCAGTGCCAGGCAATGATATCATTTGCACTGTGTAGGGATTCACAGCTTTTAAAGTCAAAGCTGATAAAATACCAAAATTTTCCTTACTCTATTGACCATATTGCATTTCAATTGGAGGAAGGCAGTTCATGAAATTTTAGAGCAAATCATGTTGCAATGCTCAAAAAGTCCTACTTGTTGTGTTTCTTCATACATATTCGGGCTGCTCTGAGGTTTTACTAGTCAACCAGAAGAGGGTCAATGTTACCATGAAAAGGATTGCAGTATCACAGCAGGTCTGTCTTGCACGAGGAATACCAATAGGAACCAGAGGATCTTACTTCTCACTCTTAAAAAACAAACAAAAAACTCTAAACCAACCAAAATCATCTTTTCCACATACAAACCACCTTCCTTCCTGAAATGTTTTCTCTACTCACGTAAGGTCTAGTCCAAACACCAGGAACATTTCTCCATGCCTTCTTTTGAAGAGTAAATTGTACTTGATCAAAAATCTTAAATGATGTATGATGGCTTAAAAAACTATTTCTAATGTCCTTCTTTACATGCCATCCTCTTTGTCTCATAAGGAATCAATGTCCTTTAGGTCTTTTGATTGCATTCGCTCCCATTATATGCTTTCTACTAGTATATTCTGAGAATTGGAATACAATTTATTATCATGAAATGAATCATTATTTACATTCTTTGAATTCAAGAACTGTGGCATTATTTTGTTTTAGGAAAATATATCAGTCACTGTTTGGTCGAAAAAGCAGAGCAATGTGAATGATAAAAGGAATTTTTGTGGTGATTGAGGCAGTGGTGGTTCAGCAGTAGAGCTCTCCTGTTTTGCGCAAGAGATCCAGGTTCTACGCCTGGTCAATGCACCTCAAGCACAGCCACCACTCGTCTGTCAGTGGAAGTTTGTAAAGTCGACCCTCCATATCTGTGGGTTCTGCAGCCACAGAGTCAAAAATTTTCGGGGGGGGGAGGGGTAAACGTTCCAAAAGGCAAAACTTGACTTTGCTCGCACTGAGCACTAAGCTGACTTCATGTGAATGAAATGATGGGTACCATTCCCTGCTGTAGCCTCCTGTCATTTCACAGATCCTGTGTCTCTCTGCAGCACTCATTGTTTGACCATTGTTTGCCTCACATCTTGTCAATATTCCCTAAACAATACAGTACTGTATAACAACTTTCTACATAGCATTTACTTTGTAGTAGGTATTATAAGTAATCTATGATTTAAAATATACAGAAGGGTGTGAGCAGGTTTTTTTTATTTTTTTAAGAGATGATTTAAAATATACAGGAGGGTGTGAGCAGCTTATATGCAAATACTATTCCATTTTATAGAAAGCATTTGAGTATTGTGAATTTTGGTATCAGCAGAGGTCCTGGAACCAATCTGCCACAGGTACTGTGGGACAACTCTACATTGCTATGATGCTGAATAGGTTTCAGTGGAGCTTCCAGACTAAGACAGACTAGACAGAAAGGCATGGCAATTTAATTCAGAAAAACTAGCCAATGAAAATCTTATGAATGCAATAGTCCAATCCTGTTTTACATTGGGTCTCCATGTGTCGGGGGCTGACTTGGTGGAGCTAACAACAGTGTGGTGGTCTGATCATATATAATTGCAAGATGGAATTAAGAAGTCTATATAAGTCTGCATCTGGTGCTGGTTCTGAAGTGAGTCAGAGAAGGAAGATGAACATGAAATGGGGAGCCAGACAAGTTGGAACCCTCAAAAGCGAGTCAGAATTCACTAAAGTGACCTGAGACACGTGTCAGTGTCCCAGCAAAACCCACATTTTTCTCTGACCACTTCTATCCTCCAACTTTGTTAATGCTGGTAACCTGCAGAAGAACTAGTACACTTTGCTACAGAGCTGCATACAGACATCTTCTAGTAACTGAGGAAGCAAAAAAAAAAAAAGAGATCCAGTGGAAGCTGAAAGAGCTATAGGTCATCTGTTGCCCCAAAGAGATCAGCAAGATATGGAGGACCTGAGGGCTCTTATGGCACTTATCACCAACAGGATGAACCAGCTGAGGCATGACAATGCGCTTGAGCTACTCCAGGGCCTAAGCTTACATCAACCTTCTGTGATTCACTTCTCCCTACCAAATCCTGTACAAACTTCTCATGTAGCCAAACCTAGCAGAAACATGCAGGGAAAGGAATGCCTGGAAACTTACCTCTAGTTAGCTAAATTGACCTACTAGAAACCAAAACCAAAATACCAAACCCACTGCTATTGAGTTGATTCTGACTCAGACTGACCCTATAGAGTGAAGTAGAACTGCCCTATAGAGTTTCCAAGGAGTCCCTCCCTGGTGGAATTAGAACTGCCAAACTTTTGGTTAGCAGATGTAACCCTTAACCACCATGCCCCAGAAATTCCTGACACACTAAGAAGCCACTCCAAGCTACATTTTTAGACTTAATTCTGAAAATAAATGCCATCATTGCCCACTGTTTTTTATAACATAAAGTTCTCCATTTGTAATTATTTTTAATCATTTTTAAATTGGCTAGAATATGCCTTGACAACACCTTCCAAGAAATTAATATGAGTAGGACACTTTCTATATAGTTGAGAGTCTTGGAAAAGGCTCTTCAAACTTCTGAGCCTTCCACAACTTTTGCTATTGGCGTTGGAAGTGTTGCTGTTATTCCTACTAGTGTTGACTTCAGACCTCTAAGGGCAGCTTCATTTTTTTTTCTCTAAGTATGCTTTTTTTTCCCCCTCCTAGAGATAGTTGTAGCATTTTATATTTTAAATTCAGAATTTTCAGTGGCATACATACATGTTATCTGGTTCAATGAAACTTTACCTGAATAAATGAGGCATTTTTCATTGCAGATTTATATATATTTCACCTCAGGATTTCTCCTCCCCACCACCACCCCACAGTAAATCACTGTAGTGCCCTTCCATTGCATTGGCTAGGTTTTTATTATTATTATTTTTCAAAAGGGTAAATCATTTGTATATTAAAGCTCTATCCTTTTATGTCTTATGTTGTTGTTAGTTGTGTTGAGGATTCCACTTCACGATATCTGCTAATTTTTTACACTTTTTAAAATAATTTTTATCTTTACCATTAATTTAAGGAGAATATTTCAGGATACCAATGGAGATGTTTCAAGAAATGGATGCAGGGCTGGAAGTGCTCACTCCCAAGAAAGTTGATATAACTGAATGCAGAAATTATTGAACAATGTTGTAAATATCACACAGAAGTAAATTTTTAAATTTTTTTAATGCACTTTAGATGAAGATTTACAGAGCAAACAAGTTTCTCATTAAGCAATTAATACATATACTGTTTTGTGACATTGGTTGCCAACCCCATGACATTTCAACACTCTTCCCCTCTTGAGCTTGGGTTCCCCATTAGCAGTTTTCCTGTCCCCTCCTACCTTCTCTTCCTTCCCCCTAGTCTGGTGTGCCCATTTACTCTTATTTTGTTTTATTGACCTGTCTAACTTTTGTCTCCCCCATGTGTCTGTCAGTTTGCCGTACTATGGGGCCTTACATGTTGCTGTGATGCTGGAAGCTATGCCGCCAGTATTCAGATATCAGCAGGGTCACCCATGGCAGACAGGTTTCAACTGACCTTCCAGACTAAGACAGACTAGGAAGGAGGACCTCGAAGACTACTTCTGAAAAGAATTAACCAGTGAATATCTTGTGAATAGCAGCCGAACATTGCCTGAAATAGTTCTGGAAGATGAGTCCTTCAGGTTGAAAGGCACTAAAAAGATGATTGGGGAAAAGCTGCCTCCTCAAAGTAGAGTCAACCTTAATGACATGAATGGAGTCAAGCTTTCAGGACCTCCATTTGCTGAAGTGGCACAGCTTAAAATGAAAAGAAACAGCTACAAACATCCATTAATAATTGGAAACTGGAATGTACACAGTATGAATCTAGGAAAATTGGAAATGGTCAAAAATGAAATGGAATGCATAAACATCTATATCCTAGGCATCAGTGAGCTGAAATGGACTGGTATTGGCCATTTTGAATGGTGTTGCATTCATCGTCAAATACAATATTTCAAGATCTATCCTGAACTACAACACTGTCAGTGATAGGATAATATCCATTGACCTACAAGGAAGACCAGCTAATATTACTATTAGTGAAATTTATGCACCAATCACTAAGGCCAAAGATGAAGAAACTAAAAATTTTTACCAAATTCTGTAGTCTGAAATTGATTGAACACGCAATCAGGATGCATTGGTAATTATTGGTAATTGGAAATGTTAAAGTTGAAAACAAAGAAGAAGGATTGGTAGTTGGAAAAATATGGCCTTGGAGATGGGAAAGGTGCCAGAGATCACCTGATAGAATTTTGCAAGACCAACAACTTCTTCATTGCAAATACTTTTTTCACCAACATAAAAAGCGACTATACACATGTACCTCACCAGATGGAATACATGGGAATCAAATCAACTACTTCTGTGGAAAAAGACAATGGAAAACCTCAATATCATCAGTCAGAACAAGGCCAGGGACCAGCTGTGGAACAGGCCATCAATTGCTCATATGCAAGTTCAAGTTGAAGCTGAAGAAAATTAGAACAAGTCCACAAGAACCAAAATATGACCTTGAGTATATCCCACATGAATTTAGAGACCATCTCAAGAATAGATTTGATGTGTTGGACACTAATAACCGAAGACCAGACAAGTTGGGGAATGCCATCAAGGGCACCATACATGAAGAAAGCAAGAGGTCATTAAAGTGACAGGAAACAAAGAAAAGAACAAAACGGATATCAGAAATGGCTCTGAAACTTGCTTTTGAATGTTGAGCAGCTAAAACAAAAGGAAGAAATAATGAAGTAAAAGAACTGAACAGAAGATTTCAAAGGGTAGCTTGAGAAGACAAAGTATAGTATTACAATGACATGTGCAAAGACCTGGAGATAGAAAACCAAAAGGGAAGAACATGCTCAGCATTTCTAAAGCTGAAAGAACTGAAGAAAAATTTCAAGTCTCATGTTGCAATAGCAAAGGATTCCATGGGAAAAATATTAAATGACACAGGAAGCATCAAAAAAGGTGGAAGGAATACACAGAGTCATTATATGAAAAAAAATTGGTTGATGTTCAGCCATTTCAAGAGATAGCATAAGGTCAAGAACCAATGGTACTGAAGGAAGAAGTCCAAGCTGCACTGAGGTAATTGACTAAAAACAGATTCTGAGAATTGATGGAATATCAACTGACATGTTTCAACAAATGGAGGCAGCACTAGAAGTGCTCACTCATCTATGCCCAGAACTTAAGAAGACAGCTACCCGGCCAACCGACTGAAAGAGATCCATATTTATGCCTATTTCCACAAAAGGTGATCCAACCTAATGTGGAAATTATCAAACAATATCATAAATATCACAAGCAAGTAAAATTTTGCTGAAGATTATTCTAAAGTGGCTGTAGCAGTATATCAACAGGGAAATGTGGAAAATACAAGCTGGATTCAGAAGAGGGCATGGAAATAGAGATATCATTGCTGATGTCTAGATGGATCCTGGCTGAAAGCAGAGAATACCAGAAAGATGTTTGCCTTTGTTTTATTGACTATGCAAAGACGTTCTACTGTGTGGACCATAATAACAAATTATGGGTAACATTGGGAAGAACAGGAATTCTGGAACACTTAACTGTGCTATGAGGCAGTTGTTCGAACAGAACGAGGGATACTTCGTGGTTTAAAGACAGGAAAAGTTTGCCGCAGAGTTGTATCCCTTCGCCATACTTAGTCTGTATACTGAGTAAATAACCTGAGAAGCTAGACTATGAGAAGAACAGGGCGTAAGGGTTAAAGGAAAACTCATTAATATCCTGCAATATGCAGATGACACAACCTCGCTTGCTGAAAATGAAGAGGGCTTGAAGAACTTACAGATGAAGTTCAAAGGCCACAGTCTTCAGTATGCATTACACCTCAACATAAAAAAAAAAAAAAAACCTCACAACTGACCAATAAGCAACATCATGATAAATGGAGAAAAGATTGAAGTTCTCAAGGATTTCATTTTACTTGGATCCACAATCAATAGCCATGGAAGCAGCAGTCAAGAAATCAAAAGACACATTGCATTGGGCAAACCTGCTGTAAAATACCTTTTTAACTTGTTAAAAACAAAGATGTCACCTGGAAAACTAAGGTTTGCCTGAATCAAGCCATGGTGTTTTCAATTGCCTCATATGCATGAGAAAGCTGGATGATGAATAAGGAAGACAGAAGAAGAATTGAAGGATTTGAATTGTTTAGATGAAGAATATTGAATATACCATGGATTCTCAAAAGAAGGAGTAAATCTGTCTTGGAAGGAGTACAACCAGGATGCTCCTTAGAAGTAAGGATGTCGAGACTGTCTTACATACTTTGGACATGTTATCAGGAGGGATCAGTCCCTGGACAAAGACATCACACTTGGTAAAGTAGAGGGACACTGAAAAAGAGGAAGACCCTCAACCAGATGGACTGACAGGGTGGCTGCAGCAATGGCCACAAGCATAACGAGGATTTTGAGGATGGCACAGGACTGGGCAGTATTTTCTTCTATGGTACTTAGGGTTTCTATGAGCCGGGACAGACTCCATGGGACGTAACAACATCTTGTATCCTGCTACTCTGCTGAATCTTTCTATTAGTTCTGGTAGTTTTCTCGAGGAGTCTTTTGGGTTTTCTATGTACAGTATCATATGCACAAATAGGGACACTTTTTCTTCTTTCTTACAAATTTGGATGCCTTTTGTTTCTTTTCCTTGCTTTATTGCTCTAGCTAGGACTTCCAGCATAATGTTAAATCCTCGTCTTGTTCCTGATCTCAAGGAGAATGATTTCAGCCTCTCTCCATTAAGAATCATCCTGGCTGTTGGTTTTGTATAGTAGCACTTTTTTATGTTGAGGAATACCCCTTCTATAGCCATTTTAAAAGAGTTTTTATTAGGGATGTGTGTTCAACTTTGTCTAATGCTTTTTCTGTGTGAATTGTGATGATCATGTGATTCTTTAATTTTATTTATGTGATGGAGTACATTGGTTGATTTTCTGATGTTGATCCACACTTGCAAACCTGGTAAGAGTCCCCCTTGGTCATGGAATATTATTTTTTTGATATGATGCTATTATTTTTTTGAGAAGTTTTGCCTCTGTATTCATGAGAGATATTGTGGTGTCTTTTTTTTTTTTTTTTTTTTTTTAACATGGTTTTGGTTTCAGGGTTATGCTGTCTTCATAGAATGAATTTGATAGTATCCCTTCCATTTCTATGTTCTGAATTAATTTGAGTAGTACCGGTATAAGCTCTTCTCTGAATGTTTGGTAGGATTCTCAAGTGAAACCATCTGGGCCAGGGTTTTTTTTGTTGTAGTTTTGGGGAGTTTTTTTTTTAATTGTCTCTTCAGCCTCTCCTCTTGTTATGGGTCTATTCAGATTTTCAACTTCATTTTGTTTTATTTTGGGTAGGTAATTTGTTTCTAGAAATTTTTCCCTTTCAACTAGTTTTCATATTTGTTGGAGTATAGTTTTTCATAGTACTCTGTTATAATCCTTTTATATCAGTTGGATCTGTTGAACTGTCTCCCATTTCATTTGTTGGGGTTATTCACATCCTCTTGTGTTTTTCTTTTGTCATTTTGGCCAGTGGTTTGTTGATTTTGTTGACCCTTTCAAGGAACCAACTTTTGGTTTTCTTGATTCCTTCTTTTGTTTTTCTATTCTCTATTTTATTTCTGCTCTGATCTTTATTTCCTTTCATCTGGTGGCTGTGGGATTCTTTTGCTGCTCTCTTTCTGTAGCTGATGTTTTGATTTTGTCCCTTCTTTCTTTGATGTGTGTTTCTATTGCTGTAAATTGACCTCTGAGCTCTGCTTTTGCTGTGTCTCAAAGGTTTTTGTATGATGTATTTTCATTATCAGTTTGACTCTAGGTATTTTTTTTTATTATTCCATCTTTGATTTCTTCTATTATCCAGTGGTTTTTAAGCAAAGTTCTATTCAGTTTCTGTGTATTTGATTTTTTTTCCTTGCTCTTCTGTTATTACTTTCATCTTTGACTGTGTTGTGATCAGAGAAGATACTTCGTATTATCTCAATATTTCAGATTTTGTTGAGAGTTACCTTTTGGCCTAAGTTGTATTCTATTCTGGAGAATATTCCATATGCATTGGAAAAAAATGTGTGCATTGCTGCTGTTGGGTACAGTGTTCTATATATGTCTATGAGGTCAAGTTGGTTGACTGTGATCTTTAGATCTGCATCTTTGTTGAGTTTCTTCCTAGATGTTCTGTCCTTTACTGAGAGTGGTGTGTTTAAACCTAGTATTATTGTGGAACTATTAATTTCTCTTTTCAGTGCTGTTAAAGTTTGTTTTATGTAGTTTGCAGTCCTGTCATTGGGAGTGTAGGTATTTAGTATGGTTATGTCTTCATGGTGAATTTTCCCTTTAAACATTATGTAATGCCCTTTTTTGTCTTTTATAGTGATTTAGTTTTAAAAACTATTTTATCTGAGATTAGTATTTTCACTCCTGCTCTTTTTTTGGTATTGTTTGCTTGGTATTTTTTTTCCATCCTTTGATTTTTAATAAATTTATGTCTTTGTTTCTAAGTTGTGCCTCTTGTAGACAGCATATTGATGGGTCCTGGTTTTTTATCCATTCTGTCACTGTCTGTCTCTTTATGAATGTGTTTAAACCATCTTCATTCACCATGATTATTGATAGGTGTGAGTTTATTGCTGTCCTCTTGAAGTGCTTTTGTGTGCATTTATGTGTGTGTGCATGGTACTGACGTTTTCTTTATTCCTCTTATTCTTCTGTGCTGAATTCCTTTTTTGTGTGGATTTTTTTTTCACTTTTGTAGATTTTGTGTTTACCAAGGCTTTGTGTTTTTCTTCTTTATTTGGACTAGTAATTTTTTTATTATTATTTCTTTGTGGTTACCTTGAAATTTACCCCATCTCCCTAAGTTTAAACCAGTCTTTTGTTAATTGGTAACACCCTGACTTCCTCTCCATTTGAATATTCTATTTTTTATACTGTTTATTCCGTCTTTTATTGTTCTGACCTTGTTGTGATTTACATATTGATGTCTCTGATTCTCTGTTTTAAATCTTTTTTTTTAATTTTTGTTTTATCCTTAAGGGTTCATTGTCTAGGTTGATATCTGGCTGATACCATCTTAAGTGCTAGATTCAGGTTGTTGTCTGATGCTGTTGATTTTCTTACACAAAGGACTCGCTGTAACAATCCTTGGAAATTTGGTTTGGTTTTTTTCCTATTCCCTTAATGTCTGTCTACCTGGAAATGTCCTAATTTCACCAGCATATTTGAGTGAGAGTTTTGCATAATATGTTATTATTCGTTGGCAATTTTTTTTTTTCTTTCAAGGTTTTATATATCCCGTGGTTTTTTTTTCCCATTGCCTTCTTGTTTGCATGGCTTCTGCCAAGTAATTGGAGTATAGTCTTATTGTTTCCTCTCTGTATGTGACTTTTCAGTTTTCTCGAGCTTCTCTCAGGAGTCTGTCTTTGGTTTTAGTGAGTGTGATTATGATACATCTTGGTGATTTTCATTTGGGGTCTGTCTTATGTGGGATTCATTGAGCTTCTTGGATGGTCAGCTTTTCATCTTTCATGATATTAGGGAAGATTTCTCTCAGCAATTCTTCAATGATCCTCTCTGTGTTTTTCGCTTTTGCCCCTGTTCTGGAACTCTGATCACTCGAAAGTTTTTTGCTTTTAAATGTATCCCACATAATTCTCAGGGTTTCTTCATTTTTCTTTGTTCTTTTTTTCTGATTTTTTTCTCAAACAAGGTTGTACCCAAGTTTTGTTTTCAGTTTTGCTGATCCTGTACTCCGTTGTTTCAAACCTGCTCCTCAGACTTTCTATGACAGCCCTTCTATAACACATTTCTGAAATGTTGTTGTTTATCTTTTGGATTTCTAGTGGCTGTTTTTGTGTGGTTTCTAGTTGTTTGTTTATTTTGACATTTTGTTCCTGTATTATTTTCCTGATTTTTTACATTGTTTTGCCTGTCTTTTCTATGATTTTGTCTATTTTTTCCTTATCTTTGTCTGCATTTTCCTTCACCTGTTGGAGAATCCTGAATATTAGAGTTCTGAATTCACTATCAGGTAGCTTCAATACCCTTTTTTCTAGTAGAAGGTCATCTGGTGTTTTATTTTTGTAGCTTTCTGGAGCCATCCTACCCAGTTTTTTTTTTTTTTTTTTTTTTATATATGTTTTGATATTGATTGCTGTCTTTGGTGCATTCAGGAATTATTTTCTTTGTTTATTGACTGTAAATTTGATTCTTTTGTCCTGCTTTTTTGTTTTGTTTGGTTATGTCTTGGAAGGTGGGCTGGGTCTGTTTTGTTGCACAATAGCTCTCACCACCTTATTCAAGTGACTAGGGTAGGTCATCCAGCTATGGTAGAGCAGGGCAGGTCCAGTGGGGGTGGATGGTTGTGGATGGATATTTTGTGGTATGAACTGGGGGTGATAGGGTGGGACTGGAGGGCAGTGCATGGCAGGAGTGGTACCACTCAGGGATGTGGCACTTAGGGTACAGTGCCGATAAATAGAAGTGAAAGGAGATGATGTGAAGTATGGAGCTAAATGGATGGGTGAAAGAAGAGAGAGAAACAAAGGTAAAAATGGAGAAAAAAATGAAGTTAAAAGAATAAGTAAAATGGCGGTGTAGTAGGATTCAACAGGTGGGGGTGGTACAGACCTGGTGAGGCTGTGTGCTGATTGCTCTCTAGCTCAACAGTGTGGCTTGGCCTATCAAGAAGCAGTGTCTGTGGTGCACAGGCCTAGGTGGGCAGGAGGAAAGAAAGAAAAGAGGGAAAAGAGAGAGAGAGGAAACCTACAATTAAACAAATTTTAAAAACATAAAATAAAAACAACTACAAAATATATGGTGGGGGCAGGGCAGAATTGGTGTGACTGCAAGCTGAAGTCTCTCTTGCCAGGTGGTATGGCACCACCCATAAGGAAGGGGTGGAGGCAGCAAAGGGTCTAGGTGGGAGGGAGACAGAAAGTGAGAAGAGGAAAGATAAAGAAAAATATAAAATATGGCACTGAGGGAGCTAATCTGTGGGGGCAGCACAGGCTCAGGGGGACCACGTGCCAGAGGCTCTCCAGCTGAGCAGTACAGTACAGGCCACCAAGAAGGTAGGGATGGAACACAGGACTTGGTGGATGGGAGAGAGAAAAAGTAGGAAGGGAAAGGGAGAGAAGAAAAAATGACAAAAAAAAAGAAAAGAGATAAATAAAATGGTGCTGAGGAAGCCTGTCCGTGACAGTGGTGCAGACCCGGGGAGGCAGTGCAATGACTTTCCAACCAAAGTGTGCAACACAGCCCCTCCAGAAGGGGCAGGGGTGATGCACAAGGCTGGGTGGGTGGCAAAAAGGAAAGGAGAGAGAGAGAAGAAAGAGAAAAAATAAATAAAAAGAACAAAGCAAACAAACCAAAAAATCACAACCTATCAAGTAAGGGAGAGGGTGGCACATGGGGCTAGCTGGGACGGGGCTAGTTGGGAGCAGAAAGGAAAGGAGAGAGAGAGAAGCAACACAAAAAGCAAAAAGAACAACAACCAAACGGCCTTAAAAAACAAACAAAGAACAAAGCAAGCAAACAAAACAACAACAAAAAAATCACAGCCTGTCCAAGCAGGAGAGGGGATGGCACATGGGGATAGCTGGGTGAAAGAAAGAGTAACAAGAAAGAGAGAGAGAGAAAGGCAAAAAAAAAAAAAGGAAAAAAAAGAACAATGCAAACAAACCAAGAAATCACAGGCTGTCCAGAAGGGGAGGGGTTGGCTAGAGAAGAAACAACAACAAAAAAGCCAAATATATATATATATATATAAGTTAAAAAACAAAAACAAAAAAAATGAGGCTAGAGGAGCTGACCTGTTGGGTTGGAGCGCACCCTGGTGGCAGTGAGTTAGTGTCTCTCTCTGGCTGAGCAAACTTGGACACTTGGCAAGCATTGGAGGCCTCCTAGAGGTAAGAAAGAATTTGGGAAAGCAAGTACCCATGGTTATCGAGTGCTCTGCCTCCTGCTGGGAGCTCCATGAAGTTGCCCCATTCTCTCTCTCCAGAGTTCTTTAGTGGCTGTAGCCCAAGATGGTGATTCTGGGCAGCAGTGACCTGGTACCACTTCAGACAGGCAACCATAGCCCATTGGCAAGCATCAGAGGTCTTGTACAGGAAAGGAGGGTGTGGGGTGGGAAAACGTATGTTCCTGTTTGGAGATCTGTGAAGTTGCCTTCCTGTACTCCTGAGTTCTTCGGCAGCTGTAGTCCAAGATGACAAATCTGGCCATGATAGCTAGTATGGAACCTCTACTCTGTATAGCTCTTCATTTTGTTTTCTGTCAGTTTCTTATTGATTTGGCACTTGATTGAGTTCTTTATTCCTTCATTTTATTTTTAGGGTTGCCGGACTGACATTTGTATCTGTTTTACTTAATTTTTAGGGTCTTTGCTAAAGATGGATGCATGGTGCTTCTGTCTATTATGCCAAGCTGGCTCTGCCACAAAAGTAAAATTTTGCAAAAGATTATTCAAAAGTAGCTGCAGCAGTATATCAACAGGGAGCTGCCAAAAATTCAAGCCGGATTCAGAAGAGGACATGGAACGAGAGATATCATTCCTGATGGATCTTGGATGAAAGCAGAGAATACCAGGAAAATGTTTACCTGGGTTTTATTGACTATGCAAAGGCATTTAGCTGTGTGGATCATAACAAATTGTGCATAATATTGCGAAGAATGGGAGTTCCAGAACACTTAATTGTGCTCATGAGAAATCTGTACATAGATCAAGAGGCAGTAGTTCAAACAGAACAAAGGGATACCGCATGGTTTAAAGTAAGGAAAGGTGTGCGTCAGGGTTGTACCCTTTCACATTACCTATTCAATCTGTATGCTGAGCAAAAAAATCAGAGAAACTCATGAACATAGATGCAAAAATTTTCAACAAAGTGCTAGCCATCAGAATTCAGCAACATAGCAAAAAAATCATGTACAATGATCAAGTGGGATTTGTACCAGTATTATAAGTGTGGTTCAACATTAGAAAATTAAGCAGTGTAATACACAATGTAAATAAAACAAAGGAAAAGAACCATATAATCATAATGAACTGATGGACAAAAGGCATTTGATAATAATCAACACCATTTCCTGATAAAAACCCTCAGCGAAATGAGAATAGAAGGAAAATTCCTTGACATGTTTCTGTTAGGTGAGCCTATGTACAGCAGAAAAAAAATACTGCTGGGTCTTGCAACATCATCACAATCATTGCTATGCTTGAGCCCATTCTTGCAGCCACTGTGTCAATCCATCTCCTTGAAGGTCTCCCTCTTTTTCGCTGACAGTCTAATTTACCAAGTGTCTTGGTCGTCTAGTTCTGCTATAACAGAAATACCACAAGTGGATGGCTTTAACAAAGAGAAGTTTATTCTCTCACAGTCCAGTAGGCTAGAAGTCCAAATTCATGGTGCCTGCTCCAGGGAAAGGCTTTCTCTCTGTCAGTTCTAGAGGAAAGTCCTTGTGATGCATCAGCCTTCCCTTGGTCTGGGAACATCTCAGCACAGGAACTTCAGGTTCAAAGGATGCGCTCTACTCCCAGCACTGCTTTCTTGGTGGTATGAGGTCCCCATGTCTTGCTTCCCTCTTTTATACCTCGAAAGAGATTGGCTTAAGTAAGACACTATCTAATCTTTAAGATCTCATCAATATAACTGCCGCTAATCCATCTCATTAACATCTAGTGGTAGAATTTACAACATATAGGGAAATCACATCAGATGACAAAATGGTAGGCAATCATACAGTACTGGGAGTCATAACCTAGCCAGGTTGACAGACATTTTGGAGGGACACAATTCAATACTTGACACCAAGCATGATGTCCTTCTCCAGTGACTGGTCCTTTCTGATAGCATTTTCAAAATACATAAGACCAAGTCTTGTCATCCTCACTTCTAAGGATAATTCTGACTGTATTCTTCCAAGACAGATTTATTCCTTCCTCTGGCAGTCCAAGGTATATTCAATATTATTTGCCAACACCAGAATTCAAATGCTTCTATTCTTCATCAGTCTTTCTTATTCATTGGCCAGCTCTCATACGTATGGGAAGCAACTGTGAATATCATGGCTTGGGTTAGGGGAACCTTAGTGCTCAAAGTGATATCTTTGTTTTTTTTTTTTTTTTTAATACTTTAAAGAGGTCTTTTACAGCATGTTTGACAAATGCAATATGTCCATTCATTTCTTGACTTCTGTTTCTATGGTCACTGATTGTGGATATGCGGAAAATGAAATCCTTGACATCTTCAATCTTTTCACCACTTATCATGATACTGCTTATTGGTCCAGTTCTGAGGATTTTTGTTTTCTTTATGTTGAGGTGTAATCCATACTAATGGCTGTAGTCTTTGATCTTCATCAGTAGGTGCTTCAAGTCCTCTTCACTTCCATCAAGCAAGGTTTTGTCATCTGCATACAGCAGGTTGCTAATGAGTATTCCTCCCATCTTGATCCCATGTTCTTCTTCATATAGTCCAGCTTCTCAGAGTATTTACTCATAATACAGATTGAATAAGTATAGTGAAAGGTACAATCCTGAAGCACACCTTTTCTTATTTAATTCACGTGGTATCCTCTTGTTCTCTTTGAATGACTGCCTCTTGGTCTACAGACAGGTTCTTCAGGAGAACAATTAAGTGTTCTAGAATTTCTTTTCTTTGCAATGCTATCCATAATTTGTTATGATAAACACAGTCAAATGTCTTTGAATAGTCAATAAAATGCAGGTAAACATAGTATTCTATGCTTTCAGCAAAGATCCATCTGAAATCAGCAATAGTATCCCTCATCCCACGTCCTTTTCTGAATCGAGCTAGACTTTCTGGTAGTTCACTCTCGGTATACTGTTGCAATCAAAGTTGAATGGTCTCCAGCAAAAATTTACTTGACTGTGATATTGATATTGTTCTATAATTTCTGCATTCTGTTGGATTACCTTCTTTGGAATGGGCAAATATGGACCTCTTTTAGTCTGTTGGTCAGGTAACTTTCTTCCAAATATCTTGGCATAGATCAGTGAGCATCCAAAGTGCTGCATCTGTTTGTTAAAACATCTCAATTGGTATTATGCCGAATCCTGGAGACTTGTTTTTCACCAAAGCCTTCAGTCCAGCTTGAATTTTTTCCTTCAGTACCACCACTTCTTGATTATACCCTATTTCCAGAAGTGGTTGAATGTCAACCAATTATTTTTGGTACACAAACTCTGTGTATTCCTTCCATCTTCTTTTGATACTTCCTGGGTCATTTAACAATTTTCCCAGATAATCTTTTAACATGGCAACTTGAGGCTTGAATTTTTTCTTCAGTTCTTTCAGCTTGTGAAATGCCAAGTGGGTTCTTCACTTTTGGTTTTCCAAGGTCTTTGGTTTTCCAGGTCTTTGCACATTTCCTTGTAATACTTGTCTTCTTGAGCCATCCTTTGAAATCTTCTGTTCAGCTCTTTTACTTCATCCCTTATTCCATTCTACATTAAGAGCAAGCTCCTTAGTCTCTTCTGGTATTCTTTTTGATCTTTTATTTCTTTCCTGTCTTTTTAAAGACCTTGCTTTCTTCATGTATGATGTCCTTGATGTCATTCCACAACTTGTCTGGTCTTCAGTCATTAATGTGTTCAATGTGTCAATTCTATCCTTGAGATGGTTCCTAAATTCAGGTTGTACTTTGGCTGTGGTGGACTTGCTCTAATTTTCTTCAGGTTCAACTTGAACTTGCATATGAGAAATTGATGTTCTCTTCTACAGTTGGCACCACCAGTGTTCCCATCATTAGTCATTAGAGAGATGCAAGTCAAAACTAAAATTAGATATCATGTCACCAAAGTTAAAATGGCACTTTTAAGAAAAACAGATAACAGCCAATGTTGACAAGGATGTAGGGAGATTGAAATCCTTATCCATTGCTGACGGGAATGTAAAATTGTACAACTAAAAAAAAAAAAGAAAAATATGGTACTTCCTCAAAAAAAACTAGAAATAGAACTACCTTCTAATCCAGCAATCTCACTCCTGGAGGTATAGCATAGAGACCTAAAAGTTGTGAAATGGACAGATATATGCACTCCTATGTTCGTTGCAATGTAAAACACAGGTAAGCATTTTTCTGGTATTCTCTGCTTTCAGCCCAGGCCCATCTAACATCAGCAATGATATCCGTCCTTCCTCATCACCTCTTTCCACATCATTTGCTGAATCCTTCTTGACTTTTTGGCAGTTCATTGTCAATGGACTCCTACATCTGTTTTCGAATGATCTTCAGAGAAATTTTGAGTGTGATATTAATGATGTTGTTCGATAATGCCTGCATTTTGTTGGATCACCTTTCTTTAGAATGGGCACAAATATGAATCTCTTCCAGTCCTTTGGCCAAGTGGCTGTCTTCCAAATTTCTTGGCATAGACAAGTAGGCACTTCTCAATTTGTGTGGTTTTTCTCAAAGGGGAATTGCTGTGTAACTTGCTGTGTAAACTTTTGCCGAAAACACAATACAATATTATTTAAAAAAAAAAAAAAAGATTACAGCTAAGAAAACCGTATGGGACATCTCTAGTCTGTCACATGAGGTCATTATGAGTCAGAATTGACTGGATGTCACTTAACAACAACAACAATATAATAAAAGGCAAGGCCCTGCCAACCAATTTCTAAATTCTCTTAGGCTAGTGGATCCATAACTTTTGGATTTCACAAAATGGTAAATATTTTTAAAGTGAAAGTGGAACCATAAATGATTGCCAGCCTTTTATTTTATCAAGTAAAGACATTGAAAAGCAAAATATACTTAGATATTATTTCCTAAAGCTTTTATGAACTCACTTACACTCTTATTTCTCTGGGGAACACGGAACAAAGTACATGAACAATCATCACTGTACAACTTCCTGAACCAGGTTGGGCAGATGGGCAAAACTGTTAAATAATAAATATTTTCCTTCCAAAAAAAAAGGAAGAATAGAAGCTAACTTTCTTAAATTAATGAAGGTATGCACAAATACACATTTGTTAATACATTTAAATGTTTTCCCAGAAACTGAGAACAAAAAAAGAATATTCCATATCACTTTTATTGAACATTTTACTGGATATTCTATTCAGAACATTGAAGTGTGGAAAAAAAAAGTTTGTTAATTGGAGAACTAGAGAAAAAATGTTACTCTGAGTTGATATGATTGTGTAAGAAGAGAACCCAAAAGAACCTTTTACATGAATTTATTAAAATTGATATTCCAGTAAATAGGTACTTACAAAACAAATATAAAAACTCAAATGCATTTCTATACAACAGCAGCAAACATATAACTACAGAATATTTTCAGGAATATACCAAGTATCTATTGCTTTCCAAATCTTCCACACGCACTTTTTAGAAAAACCATCATCAGTTAGGGCACCTCTTGAAATTATGCCTTTCCTGTGCCCTGAGGCCATATAGGGTTCTTGTGTTTTTTTTTTTTTTTTCAAAAACATCAAGTATCTATAAGCAAATCTGGGAGAAAGATGTGGCGATTGGTGTCTGTAAAGATTATAGCCTTGGAAATCCTGTGGGGCAGTTCTACTATGTTCTACAGGGCCACTATAAGTTGGAATTGACTAGATGGCAATGGGTTTCGTTTTTGGTTTTATAAGTAAATCTAACAATATTTATGTATGATATTTATGGGGAAGTAAATTAGAGACATTATCAGGAGACATTAAATAAGATCTAAATAGATGTTAAAAGGAAACATTTTCCATATTTATAGGTTGAAAGACCATGTCTTGCTGAGGAGTTCTATCAAATTTTCTTAATTCATAATTTTATATAAAGGAACAAATGATATTATTTCATTATTGGCAAGTAAATCTTGGAGAAAGATGTGTCAATCTACTTCTGTAAAGGTTACAGGCTCAGAAATCTTATCGGGCAGTTCTTCTTTGCCCTATAGGTTTGCTATGAGTTGGAATGAACTTGACAGCGATGGGTTTGTTTTGGATATATATATTTTAAATATTCTACATCACCAAAAAATGAAAAATAATAATAAAAATACAGGGACCACCAACAACAGTAAATAAAAAACAATTTGTTTTGAACCTTATAAATTTTACTTTCTGATTATTTCAATTTACGGTTAACTGAAACAATTATAACTCTTAATTTAACATACATATAATATATTATTGCCATATAGTCATTCTTTGTGATTTTTCCTCTTCCTGACTGCCTGTTACGTGTCTTCTTTAGAGAGTTTATTCATATGTTTTAACCACAAATAAATTTTTGTTTTTGAAATCTAATCATTCGATTCTCAATATACGGAAGGTTTGGAAGAAAAAAAATAGTAAATTCCAATGAAGCTATGAGACCCATTTAAAAGAGAACAAATGCCATAGGTTCTACTAATATCAATATAAAGATCTTACAATTTCCAAACTCATTATACTGATTTTAACTTTTTTTACTCTCACTTCTTACCATGGACCTTTTTATTCCACACATATAGTTCAAAATTTAATATCAAAGGAATACAAATTATGTATTGCATTTCCCATCGATTTACCCAACTCATTTTGGGCTAGCAATAGAAGTTCTGGTATTATATAAAAATAGTAAACATGACACACCTGTTTAACAATCTATAGTAATTTTTGCAATATCATTTCTCCTCTGGAAGAATCCTGGTGGCACAGTATTAAGTGCTTAGCTAGTAACCAAAGAAGATGGAAGGAATACAGACTCAATGTACCAAAAAGAATTGGTTAAAGTTCAACCATTTCAGGAGGAAACATATAATCAAGAAACAATGGTATTGAAGAGAGAAGTTTAAGCTGCACTGAAGGCCTAGGTGAAAAAAATAAGGCTCCAGAAATTGACAAAATACCAACTGAGAAGTTTCCACAAAGGGATACAGTGCTGATAGTGCTCATTCATCTATGCCAAGAAATTTGGAAAACAGCCACCTGGCCAACCAATAGAAAGAGATCCTTGTTTATGCCTATTCCAAAGAAAGGGGATCTAACAACAACAACAACAAAAAAAAAAAACAGAATGAGGAAATTATCAAATGATACTATTAATATCATGTGCAAGTAAAACTTTGCTGAAGATCATTCAAAAGTGGCTGCAGCAGCACGTCAACAGGGAACTGCAAGAAATTCAAGCAGGTTTCAGAAGAGGACATGGAATGAAGGATCTCACTGCTGATGCCAGATGGATCTTGGCTGAAAGCACAGAATACAAGAAAGATGTTTACCTGTGGTTTATTGACTATGCCAAGGCATTCGACTGTGTGGATCATAACAAACTGCAGAAAACATTTCAAAGAATGAGTATTCCACAACACTTAATTGTGCTCATGTGGATCCTGTACATAGACCAAAAAACTGTCATTCAGACAGAGCAAAGAGACACTGAATGGCTTAAAGTCAAGAAAGGTGTGTGTCAGGGTTCCATACTTTTCACAATACTTATTCAATCTGTATCCTGAGCAAATAAACCAAGGAGCTGGACTATATGAAGAAGAACGTGGCATCAGGATTGGTGGAAAACTCATCAACAGCCTGTGGTATGCAGATGACACAAACTTGCTTGCTGAAAGTGAAGAGGACTTGAAGCACTTACTGATGAAGATCAAAGGCTAGAGTGTTCAGTATGGATTACACTTCAACATAAAGAAAACAAAAATCCTCACAAGTGGACTAAATAGCAACATCATGATAAATGGAGAATAGTTTGACATTGTTAAAGATTTCATTGTACTTGCATCCACAATCAACAACCATGGAAGCACTAATTGGGAAATGAAACGTCATATTGCATTGGGTGAATCTGCTGCAAAAGACCTCTTTAAAGTGTTAAAAAGCAAAGATGCCACTTTGAGGACTAAGGTGCACCTGACCCAAATCATTATATTTTCAATAGCCTCATATGCATGTGAAAACTGAACAATGAATAAGGAAGACAGAAGAAGAAGAATCGATGCTTTTGAATATGGAGTTGGTGAAGAGTATTGAATATACCATGGTCTGCCAGAAGAACAAGCAAGTCTGTCTTGGAAGAAATACAGCAAGAGTGCTCCTTGGAAGCAAGAATGGTGAGGCTTTGTTTCACTTGCTTTGGAAATTTTACTGGGCGGACCAGACTGTGGAGAAGGACATCATGCTTGGTAAAGCGAAGGGTCAGTGAAAAAGAGGAAGCCCTGAAGAAATGGATTGACACCGTGACTGCAACAATGGGCTCAAACATAACAAGGGTTGTAAGGATGGCACAGGACTGGGCAGTGTTTTGTTCTGCTCTGATGGGGTCACAAGAGTCGGAACCAACTCGAAAGCAACTAACAACCACAACAATAACATAAATGCTATTGTTTTCCTGACTTCCTTTTTAAAGTTCTCTTTGTTTGTTAGTGTGTAGGAATCCAACCAATTTTTGTGTGTTGATTTTATATCTTGCTACTGTGCTGAATCTTTCTATTAGATCCTGTGATTTTCATTTGGAATCTTTTGGGTTCTGTATGTATATGATCCTATCATCTGCAAATGTGGATAGTCTTCTTCCATTCAAATTTGGATGCCCTTTATTTCTTTTTTCTTCTATTTCTCTGTCTAGGACTTCCAGCACAATGCTAAATATAGTGGTAATAAAGGGCATCTTTGTCTTGTTATCATTCTCAGGCTGTCGGTTTTGCAGAGATGCCCTTTATTATGCTGAGGAATTTTCCTTCTACTATTTTATTTTATTGAGTTTTTTTTTTTTTTTTTTAAATCAGGAATGGGTGTTAGACTCTATCGGATGTTTTTCTGCATCAATTGAAGTGATCATGTGATTCTTTTATTTTTTTTTTATGTAGTGGATTATGTTGATTGATTTTCAAGTTTAAGTTTTTTGAAGGGCCATAAAGAACGATAGTGTGAGTAGAATATTAATAAGGGGAGTGTGGGATAGGAGATTTGTTTGTAGGGATAGGAGAGCCGAGATCATGTAGGGCATTGTAAACCATAAAGGTTTATTTCAATAACTATAGAAAGCATCAGGATGTATAAATAAGAAAATGATAAAACATGATATGACATTCATATTTTTTAAGATGGACAATATAATTCATGGTCATTTACTGATGTGATTCATTCTTATAAATAGAGAGAAAAATATAGCAAGATCAGAGACAATTGAAGAATGAAATGATCTAGAGTAAACGAAAGAGGTTAAGATCTATCCTCCATAGGATGAGATGATATGGGAGCAGAGATGTTTCTTTTAATTTGTCAGGGGAGATTAGAACGAAAAGAAGGCTTACCAGAAAGCTAATAAATGTTAAGTTTCAGGAGCACTCTCTTGTATGAGCCCATGAAGGACAGCAGTTAAATATTCACACATTCTCAAGTTTTTTTTGTAAATTCTGGAAAAGAATTTATTTTAACTTCAGTTTTTTTTTTTTTTTCAGTTAGCTAATGTGGTCTCTTTCTGTCCATATTCTCTGCACAATTCCATTTCCCTGATTTCAGATGCTGTTGGAGTAGTCACAGGTATTTCTGGTATCTGTACAAGGGGAATTGAATAAAGAATACATTGATTTTGGCTTGAGTGGTATAGGTTTACGTGGTCCACATTCACTCTGGCGTCCAGGAGTACTCCTTCCATTCACTGCACTTAGATCTTACAAGAAAAATATTTCATTGAGCAAACACTCTATATAGTAATAGAAATTATTTGTGACATAGTGTTTTATTCCAAACACAGGGTATGGTAGGAATACATACTTAATGGATCCAAAGAAAGTTGTAGAAACACTAAATCTTGAGATATTTGCAAAGATGAAAGTCTAAACAGGTATATCAGCAAGACTAAACTGACATTGTATGTAAGAATCTATCAAGAGGAGATAACATTTTTAGATATATATGTATCAAAGTCCCAACTTATGTATATTAGGAATCCAATTTTAATAAGAAAATAAGATTTTCTCACTTACAAAAGAAAAAAGGAAACAATTTAGAGGTGTACTGAATCTTATAACCACTTCAAGAAATTATTTCATTTAATTGATTATAACATTCATCTATTATAGAACAGGCCCTTTTTTGTCACTTTTATTTTATCAATAAAAACTATGACTAGCAAGACGTCCATAGACAAGTTCTTTACATCTGAATGTCCTAAAAAAAGTAGTGCCATAAGCACTTAGATGTTCCTTCTAAAATTCCCTTTAAACTCACCACTCATAGTTATATAGTAAAGAACCATAAACTACCAAGAGATGCAGAATGAAGTGCCCCTTCTCTGCTTCCAATAAATTATAATCTTTTGACTTCTCCAGTAATACTCAGAGCAATAAAAGTGAAAGAAAGAAAGTAACCAGTAGCTATTGATCACTTTGTGTGTAATCTCAAGAAGCTACAAGGTTCTTTTCTCTTAATGATTGATTACTCCTCAGAGCTCATAAATTAGACCAAGAGCCATCTTTATTATTTTATTCTTTGGAAAGGGAAGTGGTTCTACATTTTGGGAAAACAGAGTGATGTAGTGGAAAGAGAATATAACCCAGATTCATGAGCTTATATTTTTAGTTATTAACTAGTTATGTCACCTTTGACAAAATAGTTAATCTATGGGCCTCAGTTTACCAATCTATTTAATGAAGTTTTCTAGGCATGTATAGAGTACAAAATAATGCATTAAGACTCCATTCTGCTGGATATATACAGAGTTAGTCATTTTATTTTACAAGTAGGATTTCAGTAAACTTAATAGACATGATTTTATGTAAATTTATTTAGTGATATTAGAAATATTAAAAATAGAATATTAAGGTCCACTCTTAACTATTTTAATAAAATAACTAAATAATTGAAGCAGTATTGTTTGCCTCATTTCTCAAAAACTAAAATACCTTCACATAAATATTCTGCATATTTATTGGGCATCATTCAGATCTTTCAAACTGAGGGTGTAGTATATTCCATAGACCTATACTTTATCTTTTCACAAAGTACTGAAGACAAAAGCTGAAAGAGCCAGCACAGGAAGATACGTACAATCTTAATCATGAGTCACCTAGTAGCCCTTAATTCACTTGAAGCAAAAGTGACAGAGGACCATGTGTTCATGCACCTACACATCAAAAAGAGAAAAGTAAAAATCCAGTTTTACATAACATTTTGAAAATCAAAAAATACCCTTCATGCATATTAAATGTTTCTTGAAATCAAGGGACTCAGGACAGCAATTTGCGTGCACACACGCATACACACACAAACAAAACAAAAAACAAGCAGCAGGATAAAGCTAATTACATAATTATAAAAGGCAGTGTAAATGCATATTTATTCTCCTTTTTTCTTTTAGTTGATTTACAAATCAATTGCATAAAACAATATGTATATGCTCATATTGTTTACCCTATAACATAAAAATATTACATATTTGACAATAACAGCACAATGAAGAAGAATGGATGTAAAGCTATATTAAAGAAAGGAAATTGCACATGATGGTAACTCA
Organism: Elephas maximus indicus; assembly: GCF_024166365.1. Taxonomy (NCBI): domain Eukaryota; kingdom Metazoa; phylum Chordata; class Mammalia; order Proboscidea; family Elephantidae; genus Elephas; species Elephas maximus. Next base: position 33,848,829 of record NC_064820.1, on the reverse strand, counting down.
AATTCACAAAAAAGAAGAGAAATACTAATAAGAAATGTTAGAATAACAAATTCTATAAATATATTCATGATATATTTTATCTTACCAACATGTTTACCAGATGACAAATATGTAAGTAATAATTATAACAATGTGCTTTGGGCTTCTAACACAAATTGGTATAATATGCACAACAACAATAACACAGAGAGAAGAAAGAATGCAACTATTGAGGAATGATGTTTCTATATTCTACTGGCATTAGGTTAACATAAGTATGAGGGTTATTACAATAAGTTGTTTATTGAAAATCCTGGATCAACCACTAAGAAATTTACTCATAAAAAAGATAGTGAAAAAGTACTTAAAGGAATTAAAATGTTACACTCTAAATATTAATTTAATGGAAAACAAATCAGTGATGGACAAACAGAGATACCAATAAGATAAGAGGCATTTTTAAAATCAGAAGTATACATAAATCAAAATATATCAACAATAAGATTAAATGTGCATGGGTAAAATATTTCAATCAAAAGACAGAGACTGAAACACAGACTAAAAAAATGAGATTCAACTATATGCTTTCTGTGAGAGATACACTTACAGATACAAATTGACCGAATATAAAGGGATGGAAAAAAAGGTGTATCTTGCAAAGAACAACTATAAGAAAGCTGACAAAATATACTTCAAAATAAAAATAAATGTTACTAGAGATAAAGATAAACATACTGTTAAAGAGTTGATACATCAGGAATATTTAACAATTATAAATATATATGCATTTAAAACATAGCCCCAGGAGACATGCCGCAACTATGAAAAAATAGAAAGAAGGCAGAGACAATTCAACAATAATAGCTAGAGATTTCTATGTAGTTGTTGTTAGATGCCATCAAGTCAATTTTGCCTCATAGTGATCCCAGGAGTAGAACAGTCCAATGAGGTTTTCTTGGCTGTTATCTTTATGGAAGCAGATCACTAGGTCTTTCTGCTGTTTAGTTGCTGGGTAGGTTCGAACAACCAACTGTTTGGTTAGCACCTAAGTGCTTAACAATTTGTGTCACCAGGTGTTCCTAGAGATTTTAGTACTCAAATTTAAATAAAAGGCAGAACAACTAGGAAGAAATAAAAAAGTTGAACTACTCTGTACACCAACTAGACAAAAGGGTCGTTTATAGAACACATCACCCTAAAAGGATAGAATACATACTCTTCTTAAATGCACAAAAAACATTCTCCAGAATAGACCATATGTTGAGCCATAAAACAAGCCTTTATAAATTTAAAATAATTGAAAGCATATAAAATACGCTTTCCAACCAAAATTGAACTAAATGAGAAATGAACAAGAGAAACAATTTTGGGAAACTCTCAAATTCATGAAAATCAAAGAATCAGTAGATCAAAGAATATGAATCAAGTAATATTAGGAAACACATTGAGATGAATGAAAATGAAGACACACTATGCCAAACTTATGATGTGTAGCTAAGGCAATGCTTAGAATGAAATTTATACCTTAAAAAGCTTATATTAATAACTAACAAAGATTCAAATCAATTACCTAACATTTCACCTTAAAACAGTGTAGGGAAAAAGAAAGATAAAAGCTTAATCATGTACTAGTAGTGTAATATTAAATATTATAGGAAAATTAATGGAATAGCAAGTAGAATAGCAAGAGAGAAAGAGGGTATCACTACTGGCACTACAGGAAATAAAAAATAAATAAATAAGAAAATGCTATGATAACATTGTGTGCCAACCAGTTAGATAACATGGACGAAATCATCAAATTTCTAGAAATACATAAATTACCAAAACTGACTAAAGAAGAGACAGGTAATATGAACAGACCTATAAAAAGTAAGTGAAGTAGCAATCAAAGCATATTTAAAAAAGAAAAGCCCTGGCCACGATGGTTTATTAGTGTGTTTTACCAAATATTTATAAAAACTCATTCTCATTGCCAACTATCACAAAATCTTCCAAAAAATAGAGGAGGGAACACCCTCCAACTCATTATATAAAGCCTGCATTTCCTAATGTCAAACTTAACAGTCAACAGCTAAGACCATGAACAAGATGAGAATCCTGGCTCTCACAACTTCATTCAACTTTGTATTGGAGGTCCTAGCCAAAGCAATTAGACAAGAAAAAGAAGTAAATGGCATACAGGTTAGAAAGGAATAAGTAAAACTACTTTATGCACAGATTGCTTGATGTTGCATGTGGAAAACAAGGATTTCACTAAACTAAAAAAAAAAAAACAAAAACCCACTGCCGTCAAGTTGATTCAGACCCATAGCGACCCTATAGGACAGCGTAGAACTGCCCCATAGACTTTCCAAGGAGCGCCTGGTGGATTTGAACCATGGACCTTTTGGTTAGCAGTTGTAGCACTTAACCACTACACCACCAGGGTTTCCAAACTAAAAAAAGCAGAAAAAAAAAATATATATATATGTATATTCTGATAAACAAACAAGTAAACATATGTAGCAAATTTGCAGGGTACAAAATTAATGTACAAAAATCAATTAATCAGTTGGATTTCTGTGCGCGATGGTTAAGCGCTTGGCTGCTAACCAAAATGTTGCAAGTCCAAATCTACCAGCTGTTCCTTGGAAACACCATGGGGCAGTTCTACTCTGTCCTATGGGGCCTCTATGTGTTGGAAATGATTAGATGACAACGGGTTTGGTTTTGGTTTTCCGCAGGCTACCAATGAACAAAACCAATGGAGGTAAAAAACAAATTTTACAAGATCATCAAAAATTAAATAATTGGGAACAAATTAGCAGAAGATGTGGCAAATTCATACTATGAAAACTATGATACATTTGAAAGAAATTAAAGAATATCCAAATAAATGGAAGAGTGTCCCATGCTCCTGAATAATAATAATAATAAAAACTTATTATAGTTAAAATAGTACTACTCCCAAGGAATCTACATATTAGACATGATCTCTGTCAAATCCAAGTTGGATTTCTTTGCAGAAATGTACAAACTGATCATAAAAATCACACGAAAACTCAAAGGACCCAGAGTAGCCAAAGTGATATTGAAAAAGAAGAATAAAGTTGGAAGACTTGTATTTTCTGATTTCAGACTTTTCCAAAAAGCTACTGTAGTAATTAAGACAGAGTGGTATTGGCAAAAAAGATAGAAAAACAGTTTAAACTTGTTGCTGCCGAGTTAATTATTACTCATAGTGACTGTACAGGACAGAGTAGAACTGCCTCATAGAGTTTTCACGGAGCACCTCGTGGATTCAAACTGCGACCTTTTGATCGGCAGCTGTAAAACTAAACCAGTACACCACCAGGGCTTCCTGATAGTTTGATGGAATAGAATTGTTGTTGCTGTTGTTGTTACATGCCTTCGAGTCCATTCCAACTCATAACGACCATGTGTACAACAGAACTAAACACTGAGCGGTCCTGTGCCATTCTTACAATCGTTGCTTTGCTTGAGGCCATTGTTGCAGCCACTGTGCCAATCCATCTCCTTGAGGGTATTCCACTGACCCTGTACATTATTACCAAGCATGATGTCTTTCTGCAGGGACTGATTCCTCATGATAACATGTCCAAAGTATGTGAGACGTAGTCTTGCCATCCTTGCTTCTAAGGAGCATTCTGGTTGTACTTCTTCCAAGACAGACTTGTTCGTTCATTTGGCAGTCCATTCAGTGTTCCTCACCAACACAATTTAGATGCATAAATTCTTTTTCGGTCTTTCTTATTTATCATCCAGCTTTCACATTCCTATGAGCCTATTGAAAACACCACGAATTGGGTTAGGCACACCTTAGTCTTCAAAGTGACATATTTGCTTTTTAACATTTTAAAGAGGTCTTTTGTAGCAGATTTGCCTAATGCAGTGCATCTTTGATTTCTTGACTGTTGCTTCCATGGGTGTTGATTGTGGATCCAAGTAAAATGAAATCCTTGACAACTTCAATCTTTTCTCCATTTATCATGATGTTGCTTTTTTGGTCCAGTTTTTGGTCTTAGTTGTCGCTATGAGTCGGAATGACTCGAAGGCACTGTTTTTTTTTTTTTTCCCTGGGTTTATGTTGAGATGCAATTCATAATGAAGGCTGTGGTCTTTGATCTTCATCAGTAAGTACTGCAAGCCATCTTCAGTTTAAGCAAACAATAGAATTGATGGTCCAGAAATAAACCCTTACTTTTGCAGTCAATTAATTTTCAACACGATTGTTCGGAGAATTTGATTGCAAACTACAGCTTTCTTTTGTTTTGTTTTTTAACTAATAGTGCAGTCAATTGAATATCCACATGAAAAATACCATATACAAAAATTAACTCAAAATGTATTATAGACCAAAATATAAGAGCTAAAATTATAAAACACTTAGGAGAAAATATAGTAGCAAATCTTTATGACCCTGTGTTAGGCAAAGACTTCTCAGGCAAGACATCAAAAGTACATAAGTGGCAAAGGAAAAATAGATAATTAGAGCTTCATCATAATTAAAAACTTTTGTGCTTCAAAGAATACAAGTTGGAAACAAATTTCATAGCATGCTATAAAATATTTGCAAAGTATATATCTAACCAAGGGCTTGCATCTAGAATATATAGAGAACTCTTAAAATTCACATCTAAAAACACAAATAAATCATATTTAAAAAATGCAAATTAAATAGTTCTCCAAAGATATACAAATGATCAAAAAAAAAAGAAAAATACCCAACATTATTAGTCATTAAGATAAAAGCAAATCAAAACCAAAATGACATATCACTTTATACCCAGGAAACCGAACCAAACTGATAGCCACAGAGTCAATTCATACTCATATCAACCGTACATGGCAGAGTAGAACTGTCCTGTAGGGTGTCCAAGGAATGGAATCTGAATGGTGAATTTGAACTACCAACCATTTGCTTAGCAGTACTTGCTTTTAACCACTGCACTACCAGGGACCCTTAAATCCAATAGGATGGTTAAAAAAGGATAATAACAAGTGTTGACAAAAACATGGAGAATCTTCATACTTTGCTGGTGGGAACCTACAAAGGTGCAACTGCTTTGTAAAACAATATACAAGCTCCTCCAAAGATTAAACATAGAGATGCCATATGACAAAGATATTTAACATCTAGATATGTTGTTGTTAGGTGATGTCAAGTTGGTTCCAACTCATAGTGACCAGATGAACAACGGAATGAAACACTGCCTGATCCTGCTCCATCCTTACAATCGTTGTTATGCTTGAGATCATTGTTGCAGACACTGGGTCAATCTACCTTGTTGAGGGTCTTCCTCTTTTCTGCTGACCCTGTACTTTGCCATGCATGATGTCCTTCCCCAGGGACTGATCCCTCCTGACAACATGTCCAAAATATGTAAGATGCATTCTCACCATACTTGCCTTTAAGGAGCATTCTGGCTATACTTCTTACAAGACGGATTTGTTTGTTTGTTTGTCAGTCCATGGTATATTCAATATTCTTCACCAACACCACAATTCAAAGGCATCAATTCTTCTTCAGTCTTCCATATTCATTGTCCAGCTTTCACATGCATATGATCACATTGAAAATACTGTGGTTTGGGTCAGGCACACCTTAGTATTCAAGGTGACATCATTGGCTTTCAACACTTTAAAGAGGTCCGTCGCAGCAGATTTACCCAATACAATGCATCGTTTGATTTCTTGACTGTTGCTTCCTTGGCTATTGATTGTGGATCCCAGTAAAACGAAACCCTTGACAACTTCAATCTTTTCTCCATTTATCATGATGTTGCTCGAAAATCCAGTTGTGAGGATTTTTGTTTTCTTATGTTGAGGTGCAATCCATGCTGAAGGCTGTGGTCTTTGATCTTCATTAGTAAGTGCTTCAAGTCTTTTTCACTTTCAGCAAGCAAGGTTGTTTCATATACATAACGCAGGTTGTTAATGAGCCTTCCTCCAATCCTGATGCCCTGTTCTTCTTCATATAGTCCAGCTTCTTGGATTATTTGCTCAGCATACAGAATGGTTAGTTACAGTGAAAGGATACAACCCTGACTCACACATTACCTGACTTTAAACTAATCAGTATCCCCTTGTTCTGTCCAAACAACTGCCTCTTGATCTATGTAAAGGTTCCTCATGAGCACAATTAAGTGTTCCAGAATTCCCATTCTTTACAATATTATCCATAACTTGTTATGATCCACACAGTCGAATGCCTTTGCATAGTCAATAAAACAAAGGTAAACATCCTTCTGGTATTCTCTGCTTTCAGCCAGGATACATCTGACATCAGCAATGATATCCCTGGTTCCACATCCTCATCTGATACCTAGCTGAATTTCTGGCAGTTCCCTGTTGATATACTGTCACAGCCTCTTTTGAATGATCTTCAGCAAATTTTTGCTTTCATGTGATATTAATGATATCGTTGTATAATTTCTGCATTCGGTTGGATCATCTTTCTTGGGAACAGGCATAAAAGTGGATCCATTCCAATCAGTTGGTCAGGAAGCTGTCTTTCATATTTCTTGGCATAGACAAGTGAGCACCTCCAGTGCTTGCATCTGTTTGTTGATACATCTGAATTGATAGTCCATCAATTCCTGGAGCCTTGTTTTTCACCAATGCCTTCAGAGTAGCTTGGACTTCTTTCTTCAGTAGCAGCGGTTCCTGATCATATGCTACCTCTTGAAATGGTTGAACATCGACTAATTTTTTTTTTTTTTTGGTGTAATGACTCTGTGTATTCCTTCCATCTTCTTTTGATACTTCCTGCGTCATTTAATATTTTCCCCATAGAATTCTTCACTATTGCAACTCAAGGCTTGAATTTTTTCTTCCGTTCTTCCAGCTTGAAAAACATCTAATGTGTCTTCCCTTTTGGTTTTCTATCTCCAGCTCCTTGCACATGTCATTATAATACTTTACTTTGTCTTCTCGAGCTGCCCTTTGAAATCATTGGTTCTTTAACTTCATCATTTCTTCCTTTTGCTTTAGCTGCCTGACATTTGGAAGCAAGTTTCAGAGTCTCCTGTGACATCCATCCTGGTCTTTTCTTTCTTTTCTTATTTGTGGATCCAAGTAAAAGAAAAACTTCTAGATATATGTCCCCCCAAAAATGAAAACCTATGTCTGTGAGGAAGACTCTCAATGAGATGGATTGACACACAGGCTGTAACAATGAGCTCAAATATAACAACAATTGTGAGGATGGCCCAGAACTGGGCAGTGTTTTGTTCAGTTTTAAGTATGGCTGCTGTGAGTCAGAACTGGCTCAACAGCACCTAGCAACAACAACAAGATGCCTGCCCAAAAAACAAATATGTTTAAAATCACAGTCAACCTCGCTCAAAAAAAATGAAATCAATTTGAAAAAAGTACAAAACTTAAGTTAGACATCAAAAGAAAAGAGGATAGTCCTAAATGGAGTTCAAAGAAGGAAGCCATTAAAACTTGTTTGATGTGATTATGAAAGTCTTTTTGGGAGAGAAAATATTTTAAATAGATTTTTAGCAGCTCAAATGGTTAAGCAGTGGACTACTAGCTGAAAAGTTGGTGGTTAGAACTCACCTAGAGGTATCTGGAAAGATAGGTCTGGTGATCTCCTTCCAAAAAGTCAGTCTTGAAAAGGCTATTGAACAGTTCTATTTTGCACACATGGAATCACCATGATCAACTGGACAGCAACTAACAAAAATAATATAGTATGGATAATCTTTCAGAAGTCTTAGAACTAAGGTTTACCATTTCGATATACTGAATTCCAGGGGAGAAATAGCTGGGAAAATGTAATTAATCTGAAAATCTGAGTTGGCTAGATGAACTAGGAATCCTGAATCAAAACTGATCACAGAGCAGGTAAAACTAGTGAGATTGTTGCTGTTAGGTGTCAAGAAGTCTGCTCCTACTCATAGCAACTATATGCATCACAGAGTGAAACACTGCCTGGTCCTGAGCCATCCTCACAATCTCTGCTATGTTTGAGCCCATTGTTGCAGCCACTGTGACAATTCACCTGGTTGACGGTCTTTCTCACTGACACTCTACCAAGCATGATGTCCTTCAGGTTCCTCCTGATAACATGTCTGAGTAAGCAGACTATCCTTGCTTCTCAGTTGTACTTCCTCCAAGGCAGGAATCTTCATTCTTCTGGCAGTCCATGGTGTATTCAATACTTTGCCAATACCATAATTCAAACGCTTCAAATCTTCCTTTGTGTTCCATATTAATTGTTCAGCTTTCGCATGCCTATGAGGACTTTGAAAACACCGTGGCTTGTGTCAGGCACACCTTAGTCCTCAAAGTGACATCTTTGCATTTTAACACTTTAAAGAGGTCCTTTGCAGCAGATTTCCCCATGCACTATATCTTTTGATTTCTTGACTGCTGCTTCTGTGGTTGTTGATTGTGGATCCAAGTAAAATGAAATCTTTGACAACTTCGGTCTTTTCTCTGTTTATCGTGATGTTGCTTATTGGTCCAGTTAGGAGGATTTTTGCTTTATGTTAAGGTGCAATCCGCACTGAAGACTGTAGGCTTTGATCTTCAGCAGTACATGCTTCAAATCCTCTTCCCTTTCAGCAAAGAAGGTTGTATTATCCGCATATCGCAGATTGTTAACGAGGCTTCCGTCAGTCCTTATGCTGTGTTCTTCTTCATGTAGTCCAGCTTCTTAGATTATTTGCTCAGCATATAGTAGGAATAAATATGGTAAAATGACACAACCCTGAGGCACACTTTTTCTGCAATGTTATCCGTAATTCATTATGATCCACTTAGTCAAATGCCTTTGCTTTGTCAATAACAATATGTAACAAAACTACAGTTTGTATAGAAAAGCAATAATAAGAGAATGATTTGAATGATTGCTGGGTAAATGAAACAACGGAAACAATGGAGAAATATTCTGGAGTTGTCTCACATGTCTCAGCAGCCATGTGATATAGGAGAAAAAATAAGAGGACTAAATGATGATTTTGATTTGTAATCTAATTGTGAAATAATTGGCTTTATAATTGCATATGTATATCAAAACAATAGCTACAAATACAGCCTTTTATGGTATCGCCCATTCATCAATTCGGTCAGCAACATGTTGGCTGTGTAAAACCGTGACTTACAGAAGCTATGAACATTTACAAAGTTTTATGATCTAAAAGTTGTACGAAAAAGTAAACATCAATTTAAAACAACAAAATTAAGAATGAATTATTTAATCGCTTCATCTAATACTTTGTAATCTTTTCAAATTAGCTGGTAGTTGTTTTTGTTTGTTTTGCTTTATTTTTTTATGACTTTCAATAAATTAAATCTAAATTTTTGAGTTATTCACGCACAGACTCTGCTCTCCACTAGCTGAATTACCACAACTTGCTCTGAAGTAGCACATGTTGATGAGTTGCCAAAGCCTGTCAATTAATTAAATCACTATATTTGGCTCTATCTCTGGTGGCTATACTGTTTATCCCAAGCAGGTGTTGGTGGATTAGGGCTTTCCTCTCTGGTTGATTCCTGATTACATTTGGACAAAAAACTAGACAGCTGTCATGTCTCTGTTTCCCATAACTTTTCCACAAAACAGAAAGCATACATTCCAACACATGCAAAAAGTGTGGAGATCTGTCTCAGGCAGATAACTCTTAAGTTAGCCCAAGGTATAAAAAACACATTATTTTAATCATCTCTGGCTCAGTGATATGGTCCATTGGAAATGAACAAAAAAGAATAGTAATTCTTTTAATCTAATTTATTGAGCACAATTTTTAAAAAAGTGTATAATACTTTTTTTAATACTTTTTTATATAATACTAATCGTCCCTTTTTCTTTTTCTTTTGTATCTTTTTTTAACCTATTAAGAGGACGAACTATTCTTATGGTTTTAGAATTCTCACTTGAAGATGAATATAGCTGAGGATAAATATCTGACTTTCATTAACAAATTGTCATTTGACTGCAGTGTATTCCCTCTAAAGCCTAATTGTTCAGAGAGCATCAAAGAATATAGGTTGAATTTCAAGCCACAATCAAAATAGCGTTTTTGTTTTTTTTTAACTGGACATTGATTTCTTTATAGTATTAATGCAAGTTTAACACATTTTGGCTTTGTTAAGAAAAATGATTTCAGAATAAAATTCTTCTGTAATGTTTATGCTCCCACAGGTCTATTTCTTCTTTTTAATTGGCAAGCATGAAACACTTTCCCTAAATTTATTAATACAACTTTATATAGTAATTGCACCTTCTTATTGCTTTAGCTTTCTAGAAGCTTATAACATACCTTTTCATAGCAATAATATAAGTCTCTTTACCCATCTCTCTCCCTAATGTTTCCTCTGACCAAAGAAATAAGTGTAGAACTGTGCATAAAACATGTGAGATAAATTGTACTGTGCATAGATTTTGCCATTCTTTGGTTTCATTCAGCCTCACCTGTTTCCTGCTTCATAGCTTCTTTCTCTCACTTCACTGATAAGCAGTGTACACCCACTCCTCACCTATCAACATGGTTAGGTTCCAAAGACCAGGTCGTCATGTGAAAATTGGTGTTATGCAAAAATAGTGAATGATCCCATTAGATCCCAAAATGGAAGATGATTACTTCATTACATAACTGCCAAATTACATCATTATATAACTACCAAACCACTAAGAATCCTGGCCCAGCCAAGTTGATGCATAACCTTAACCTTCCTAGCCAGTGTTACTCTAGTCTTGCACCTTGGGTTCTGTTACTACCAGACATACGTCATTAATGTGCACATTCATTGGATAGTAGATTTTTTGCTATTGTTATAAAGTCAAAATGTTGAGTAACAAGACAGTTGATAAGCGAGGAGCAGGTGTCAGTATCTGTCCAACCCACATGATCCCATCATCTTAGGCTAACTAAATAAATATCTAGGCCCTTAATTTTTTAAAAAATATCACTCAGTACAGGGAATCTGGCTATCCAAGAAGCTACCAAAGAAATAGGAGGTGAAAAAGAAACAGCAGACATATTTCATAGCAAACAATTTGGAAGCACTGTAGCTTGTACGGAGTCCTTGGGTGCTGCAAACAGTTAACATGTATGGTTGTTGATGGAAAAATTGGAGAGGTTGAAATCTGCCTAGTGGCACCTTGGGAGAATGGTCTAGTGATCTACTTCTAAAAAATCAGCCATTGAAAACCCAGTAGAACACATTTCTACTCTGATACATGTGTGGAAATGAGTAAGAGCCAATTTGAAGGCAACTGGCTTTTTCTGTTTTTTTGAATAGCCTGCTGGAGGATATCCATATGTAGAGAGACCACACTAGTGCAGCATTCAGTTAAACTCTCCACAGCTTGTTGTGAAGCTGTGGCAAGTACATTTGTGTAGTTATCTTTCTCCATCTCATTCTCTGTGTTTATCGCTCTCAGTGCTCTCAAAGGTTCTACCTAAGAAAGCATGAGTATTTAAGTCTTGCCTTCACTCTGCTTTTGAGAGAGATGGATCTAAGACACAAGGACAAAATTTCATTTCTCATCTGAGAATTCTTTAACAAAATTTTGATGTGAATCATGTAAGAGAGCTACCTAGTGTGAGGGCCAGAGAAGACGTCTCTGAGGAATAGACAGATGGATGAAAACCTGAAGCATAGTTCTTAATATTACTTAAAATGTATGCCTGAGTCTCCTACATATCTGTCATTTATTATACTGTGGTGGTATACATGTTGCTGTGATGCTGGAAGTGGTATAGCTTCCATTGGTATAGCTTCCACTGGTGTTTCAAATACCAACAGGTTCACCCACAATGGGCAGGTTTCAGTTGAGCATTCAGCGAAGAAAGACTAGGAAGAAGGAACTGGTGATCTACTACTGAAAAAAAAAAAAAAAAAAAAACTAGCAAGTGAAAACCTTATTAATAGCAGTAGAACATCACCTGATACAGAGCCAGAAGATGAGTACCTCAGGATGAAAGGCAGTCAAAATATGGCTGAGGAAGAGCTGCCTCCTCAAAGCAGAGTTGACCTTAATGATGTGGATGGTGTCAAGGTTTTGGGCCTTCATTTGCTGAGGTGGCATGATTCAAAAAGAGAAGAAACAGCTGCAAACATCCGTTAAAAATTGGAATGTGAAATGTACAAAGAATGAATCTAGGAAAATTTGAAATAGTCAAAAAATGAGATTAAATGCAGAAGAATCAATAATCTAGGAATTAGTGAGCTGAAATGGACTGGTGTTGGGCATTTTGAATTGGATAATCATAATGTCTACTATGCCGGGAATGAAAATTGAAGAAGAATGGTGTCTCGTTCATCGTCAAAAAGAACATTACAAGATCTATCCTGAAGTACAATGGTTTCAGTGATAGGACGATATCCATATGCCTGCAAGAAAGACAGGTTAATATAATTATTCAAATTTACAGACAAGCCTTTAATGCCAAAGTTGAGGAAATTTAAGATTTTTACCAACTTCTGCAGTCTGAAATTGATCAAATATGCAATAAGGATGCATTGATAATTACTAGTAGTTGGAATGTAAGAGTTGGAAACAAAAAAGGATCTGTAGCTGGAAAACATGGCATTAGTTATAGAAATGATGCCAAAGATGACATGATAGAGTTTTTCAAGACCAACAACTTCTTCATTACAGATAACTTTTTCACCAACATAAATGGCAACTATACACGTGGACCTTGACAGATGGAATAGACAGAAATCAAATTGAATACATCTGTGCAAAGAGATGATGGAAAAGCTCAATATCAGCAGTCAGAATAAAGCCAGAGGCAGACTGTGGAACAGATCATTAATTGCTCTTATGCAAGTTCAAGTTCATATGGAAGCTGAAGAAAATTAGAACATGTCCATGAGAGCCCAAGTATGACATTGAGTATATTCCACCTGAGTTTAGAGACAATAACAAGAATAGATTTGACTAATTAAACAATAATGACCAAAGACCAGATCAGTTGTGGAATGCATCAAGGGCATCATATATAGGGGAAGAAAGAGGTCATTAAAAAGACAGGAAAGAAAGAAAAGAACAAAATGGATGTAAGAAGAGATTCCAAAACATGCTCTTGAAAGTAGAGTAGCTAAAGTGAAAAGAAGAAATAATAAAGCAAAAGAGCTGAACAGAAGATGTCAAAGGGTGGCTCGAAAAGACAAAGTATTATAACGACATGTGCAAAGACCTGGAGTTAGAAAACCAAAAAGGAAGAAAATGCTCAGCCTTTCTCAAGATGAAAGATCTGAAGACAAAACTCAACCCTCAAGTTACAATATTGAAAGATTCTATGGGGAAAATATGAAAGGATGCAGGAAGCATCAAAAGAAGATTGAAGAAATTCAGAGCAACTCTACCAAAAAAAACTGGTTGACATTCAACCATTTCAAGAGGTAGCATATGATAAAGAACACATGGAACTGAAGGAAGAAGTCCTCAGCATACCAATTTAGATGTGTCAACAAATGGATGCAGCCCTGGAAGCAGTCAATGGTCTATTCCAAGAAATTTGGAAGACTTCTACCTGGCCAACCAGCTGGAAGGGATCCATATTTGTGCCCATTCCAAAGAAAGGTAATCCAATAGAATGTGGAAGTTATTGAACAGCATCATTAATATCACACACAAGTAGAATTTTGCTAAAGATCATTCAAAAGCAGTTGTAGCTGTACATCCACTGGAACTGCCAGAAATTCAAACTGGTTTCAGAAGAGGACATGGAACGTAGAATATCATTGCTGGTGTCAGATGGATGTTGGCAGAAAGCAAAGAATATCAAAAACATGTTTACCTGTGTTTTATTGACTGTGCAAAGGCGTTGACGGTGTGGACCATAACAAATATGGATAACATTGTGAAGAATGAGAATTCCAGGATGCTCAATAGTACTAATGTGGAACCTGGGCATAGACCAAGAAGTAGACTTTCTAACAGAACAAGGGTATACTTCATGGTTTTAAATCAGGTAAGGTGTGCATCAGAATTGTATCCTTTTGAGAGGCAGAGCCAAGATGGTGGAATAGACAGATGCTTCCGTCAAGCCCTCTTTACAACAAAGATCTGAAAAAACAAGTGAAACAAGTACATTTGTGACAAGCTGGGAGCCCTGAGCAACAGAAGCAAGCTTAGACAATGAACTGAGGGGCAGGGGAAGGAAGAGACTGTTCAGAAGCGGAGATGAGTTACCGGACCTGAATCACGGGGAGCCCTCAGGCACCATTCCTGGAGTGGCAGCGGCAATGGCGGCGGGCTGGTACTAGTATTCGGCTGCAGTGTCATCAGGGAGAAGCAGACAGCCACGCAGCCCACTCACACCTCCAGAACCTGAGGAGAAGGGCACTCCCAGCAAAAGCTAAGTACTTCCGTATATTTTTCCATGCCTCGCACCACAAGGCACCTTCAGGGGCTGAATCCCTAGGCCTGAGGGAGATCCTGGTGAGCACCTGGAACAGTCCTCCCTGCCTTGGGGAAGGAAAAAAATTGCAATTGCGGGAAAAAGAAAATTTGCTAGCTCCATTAACTGGGGGAGCTCAGGACATAAGTGGCTCCTGTCCAGGCATAAACTGTCCATGGACCTGGAGCACCTTTCCCTTCTGCATGGACCCATGTGGGCCTATTTTGGAAGAATAACGCCTTGTTGGCAAACTCCAACCATTTGAGCCATGCAATGGAGAGGTGGGTGTTTGACATTTGACATTGCTTTGCATATTAAACAAGGTCCTCACCTCCCCACAACAGGGACCTAAGGACTGGTGGCTCCACTTGGGTCACCCAGCCACCCGCATCATGGGTCCAGGGATAACTGGTACCTCCCAGTCCTTACAACAAAAACTTTGGGTGCCCATGGTCCCTCTGCAGAGCCCACCCACCAGCACACTCTAGGGAACAGAGACGTGTTTTTCTTAGAGACACTTGGGGGTCATTTCTCAGCCCCCTGCCTTGTTCAGAGCATGACCCCCTGCTGCAATTAGACATGGGTATATATGCCAATCACCCCTGCCCCTCTAAGACTGCAGGACAGAGCATGTACCACATACTTGATATTAGCTACCTGGAAACCTGAGCTGAATTCATACAAGAAAACTGAATGGACTCCTAGACTGATATACCTGATAACAGCTCTAGCCATCTGGAGACAGGACACAAAAGCTCTAAAGGCAAAAATAATTAAGCTAGCTCATTCAAGCAACCCATAGGGGTATAACAAAACAAAACAAAGCAAGCAGCTATGACACAGTAAGCAAGCATAAACTAATACAATAACTTATAGATGGCTCAGAGAAAACAGTCAATATCAAGTCACATAAAGAAACAGGCCATGATCACCTCAAAAGGCTCTTAAAACAAAGAATCCACCGACCTTTTAGATGAAACTGCATTCCTGGAATTACCAGATGCAGAATACAAAAGTTTAACACACAGAACCCTTCAAGACATCAGGAAGGAAATGAGGCAATACACAGAACAAGCCAAAGAACACAGAGATAAAACAACTGAAGAAATCAGAAAGATTATTCAGGAACATAATGAAAAGTATAATAAGCTGGAAAACTCCATAGACAGACAGCAATCAGAAATTCAGAAGATTAACAATAAAACTACAGAATTAGATAACTAAATAGAAAGTCAGAGGAGAAGAATTGAGCAAGTAAAAGCTAGAATTTCTGAACTCAAAGATAAATCACTTAGCACTAATATTTGAAGAAAAATCAGATAAAAGAATTAAAAAATGAAGAAACCTTAAGAATCATGTGGGACTCTATCCAGAGAAATAACCTACGAGTGATTGGAGTACCAGAACAGGGAGGGATAACAGAAAATACAGAGAAAAATTGTTGAGGATTTGTTGGCAGAAAATTCCCTGATATTGTGAAAGATGAGAAGATATCTATCCAAGTTGCTCATCGAACTCCAGGTAAGGTAGATGTTAAAAGAAAGTCACCAAGACATATTATAATCAAGCTTGCCAAAACCAAAGATAAAGAGACAATTATACAAGCAGCGAGGGATAAAAGAAAAGTTACCTACAAAGGAGAGCTGATAAGAATAAGCTTGGACTACTCGGCAGAAACCATGCAGGCAAGAAGGCAATGGGATGGCATATTTAAAAAATGGAAGGAAAAAAATTGCCCGCCAAGAATTATATATCCATCAAAACTGCCTCTTAAATATGAAGTTGAAATTAAGACATTTCCAGATAAACACAAGTTTAGGGAATTCATAAAAACCAAACCAAAACTACAAGAAATACTAAAAGAAGTTCTTTGGTTAGAAAATCAATAATATCAGGTATCGACCCAAGACTAGAACACTGGGCAGAGCAACCAGAAGTCAGTCCAGACAGGGAAATCCAAAAAAAAAAATAAAAAAAAAAACAAAGCAAGATTAAGAAAAAAAAAAAGCACAACACAGGGTAACGGTGATGTTGTTATATAAAAGAAGACAACATTAAAATAATGAAGAGGGACTAAGAAATGTAATCATACACCTTCCATATACAAAGGAAGATACAGCGATATAAAGAAATAAAAGTCAGTATTAATTTAGAAAAATAGGGATAAATAATGAGGTAACCACAAAGGAGACAAACTATCCTATTCATCAAAATAAAATACAAGGGAAAAATACAGACTCAGCAGAAGCAAAATCAACAACAAATATGAGGAAAGGACAATATATAAAGAAAATCTACTCAGCACGTAAAAGCAAGTGGGAAAAAGAAATTGTCAACAACACACAAAAAAAGGCATCAAAATGACAGCACTAAATTCATACCTATAATTACCCTGAATGTAAATGAACTAAATGCACCAATAAAGAGACAGAGAGTGGTAGAATGGATTAAAAAACATGATCCATCTATATGCTGCCTACAAGAGACACACCCTAGACCTAGAGACACAAACTAAAACTCACAGGATGGAAAAAAAAATATATCAAGCAAACAACAATCAAAAAAGAGCAGGAGTGGCAATATTAATTTCTGACAAAATAGACTTTCAACTTAAATCCATCATAAAAGATAAGGAAAGACACTATATAAGGATTAAAGGGACAATACACCAAGAAGATATAACCATATTAAATATTTATGCACCCAATGACAGGGCTGCAATATACATAAACTCTATCAGCATTGAAAAGTGAGATAGACAGCTCCACAATAATAGTAGGAGAATTCAACGCACCACTTTTGGTGAAGGACAGGACATTCAGAAAGAAGCTCAATAAAGACATGGAAGATCTAAATGCCACAATCAACCAACTTGACCTTGTAGACATATACAGAACACGCCACCCAACAGCAACCAAGTATACTTTCTTTTCTAGTGCACATGGAACATTCTCTAGAATAGACCACATATTAGGTCATAAAGCAAGCCTTAGCAGAATCCAAAACACTGAAATATTACAAAGCATCTTCTCTGACCATAAGGCCATAAAAGTGGAAATCCATAACAGGAAAAAACAGGGAAAAGAAATCAAACACTTGGAAACTGAAAAATATCCTGCTCACAAAAGACTGGATTATAGAAGACGTTAAGGATGGAATAAAGAAATTCTTAGAATCCAATGAGAACGAAAAAACTTCCTATGAGAAACTTTGAGACACAGCAAAAGCTCTGTTCTGAGTTCAATTTATATCAATAAATGCACACATTCAAAAAGAATTGAGGGCCAAAATCAAAGAACTATCCCTACACCTTGAACAAATAGAAAGAGAGCAACAAAAGAAACCCACAGGCACCAGAAGAAAACAAATCATAAAAATTAGAGCTGAGCTAACGGAAATAGAAAACAGAAAAACAATTGAAAGAATTAACAAGACCAAAAGCTGGTTTTCTGAGAAACTCAACAAAATTGATAAACCTTTGGCCACACTGACAAGAGAAAAACAGGAGAGGAAGCAAATAACCCAAATAAGAAATGAGATGGGCGATATTTCAACAGACCCAACTGAAATTAAAAGAATCATATCAGATTACTATGAAAAACTATACTCAAACAAATTTGAAAACATAGAAGAAATGGATGAATTCCTAGAAAAACACTACCTACCTAAACTAACACAAACAGAGGTAGAACGACTAAATAGACCCATAACAAAAGAGATTGAAAAGGTAATCAAAAAACTCCCAACAAAAAAAAGCCCTGGTCCAGACGGCCTCACTGAAGAGTTCTACCAAACTTCCAGAGAAGAGATAACACCACTACTACTAAAGGTATTTCAGAGCATAGGAAAGGATGGAATACTACCAAATTCATTCTATGAAGCTACCGTATCCCTGATACCAAAACCAGGTAAAGACACCACAAGAAAAGAAAATTATACACCTATATCCCTCATGAATGTAGATGCAAAAATCCTCAACAAAATTCTAGCCAATAGAATTCAACAACATATCAAAAAAATAATTCACCATGGCCAAGTGGGATTCATACCAGGCATGCAGGGATGGTTCAATATTAGAAAAACAATTAATGTAATCCACCACGTAAATAAAACAAAAGACAAGAATCACATGATTTTATCAACTGATGTGGAAAAGGCATTTGACAAACTTCAACACTCTTTCATGATAAAAACTCGCAGCAAAATAGAAATAGAAGGAAAATTTCTCAACATAATAAAGGGCATTTATACAAAAAACAGCCAACATCACCCTAAATGGAGAGAGCCTGAAAACATTCCCACTGAGATGGGGAACCAGAGAAGAATGCCCTTTATAACCACTCTTATTCAACATTGTGCTGGAAGTCCTAGCCAGAGCAATTAGGCTAGATAAAGAAATAAAGGGCATCCAGATTGGCAAGGAAGAAGTCAAAGTATCTCTATTTACAGATGACATGATCTCATACACAGAAAACCCTAAGGAATCCTCTAGAAAACTACTGAAGCTAATAGAAGAGTTCAGCAGAGTATCGGGGGTATGCAAGATAAACATACAAAAACCACTTGGATTCCTCTACACCAACAAAAAGAACATCGAAGAGAAAATCACCAAATCAATGCCATTTACTGTTCCCCCCAAGAAGATAAAATACTTAGGAATAAATCATACCAGGGACGTAAAAGACTTATACAAAGAAAACTACGGTACACTTCTACAGGAAACGAAAAGAAAATTACATACGTAGAAGAATATACTTTGCTCATGGATAGGAAGACTTAACATTATAAAAATGTCTATTCTACCCAAAGCGATCTATACATTTAATGCAATTCTGATCCAAACCACAAAGAACATTCTTTAATGAGATGGGGGGCAAATCGCCAATTTCATAGGGAAGGGAAAGAGGCCCCAGATAAATAAGGCATTACTGAAAAAGAAGAACAAAGTGGGATGCCTTACTTTACCTGATTTTAGAACCTATTATACCACCACAGTAGTCAAAACAGCCTGGTACTGGTACAACAACAGATACATGGACTAATGGAACAGAGTTGAGAATCCAGACATAAATCCATCCACATATGAGCAGTTGATATTTGACAAAGGCCCCAAAACAGTTAAATGGAGAAAAGAGGGTTTCTTTAACAACTGGTGCTGGCATAAATGGATATCTGTCTGCAAAGAAATGAAACAAGACCCATAGTTCACCCATAGTACACTCCATGCACAAAAACTAACTCAAAATGGATCAAAGACCTAAATATAAATTCTAAAATGATAAAGATCATGGAAGATAAAATAGGGGCAACATTAGGAGCCCTAATACATGTCATAAACAGTATAGAAAACATTACAAAGAACATAGAAGAAAAACTAGATAACTGGGAGCTCTTAAAAATCAAACGCATATGCTCATCCAAAGACTTCACCAAAAGAGTAAAAAGACTACCTACAGACTGGGAAAAAGTTTTTAACTATGACATTTCTGATAAGTGCCTGATCTCTAAAATCTACATGATACTGCAAAAACTCAACTGCAAAAAGACAAATAACCCAATTAGAAAATGGGCAAAAGATATGAATAGACACTTCACTAAAGAAGACGTCCAAGTAGCTAACAGATATATGAGGAAATGTTCATGATCATTAGCCATTAGAGAAATGCAGATCAAAACTACAATGAGATTTCATCTCACTCCAACAAGGCTGGCATTAATCCAAAAAACACAAAATAATAAATGTTGGAGAGGCTGTGGAGAGATTTGAACACTTCTACACTGCTGGTGGGAATGTCAAATGGTACAACCTCTTTGGAAATCGATTTGGTGCTTCCTTAAAAAGTTAGAAATAGAACTACCATACGATCCAGGAATCCCACTCCTTGGAATATATCCTAGAGAAATAAGAGCCTTTACACGAACAGTTATATGCACACCGATGTTTATTGCATCGCTGTTTACAATAGCAAAAAGATGGAAGCAACCAAGATGCCCATCAATGGATGAATGTATAAATAAATTATTGTATATTCACACAATGGAATACTACGCATTGATAAAGGAACAGTGAGGAATCTGTGAAACATTTCATAACATGGAGGAACCTGGAAGGCATTATGCTGAGTGAAATTAATCAGTTGCAAAAGGACAAATATTGTATAAGACCACTATTATAAGAACTTGAGAAATAGTTTAAACTGAGAAGAAAACATTCTTTTGTGGTTATGAGAGGGAGGAGGGAGGGAGGGTGAAAGAGGGGTATTCACTAATTAGATAGTAGATAAGAACTACTTTAGGTGAAGGGAAAGACAGCACACAATACAGGGGAGTTCGGCACAATTGGACTAAACCAAAAGCAAAGAAGTTTCCTGAATAAACTGAGTGCTTTGAAGGCCAGCGTAGCAGGGGCAGGGGTCTGGGGACCATAGTTTCAGGGGACATCTAAGTCAATTGGCATAATTAAATCTATTAAGAAAACATCCTGCATACCACTTTGAAGAGTGGCATCTGGGGTCTTAAACACTAGCAAGCAGCCATCTAAGATGCATCAATTTGTCTCAACCCACCTGGATCAAAGGAGAATGAAGAACACCAAGGACAGAAGGTGATTACAAGCCCAAGAGACAGAAAGGGCCACATGAACCAGCAAATACATCATCCTGAGACCAGAAGAACTAGATGGTGCCCGGTTACAACCAATGACTGCCCTGACAGGGAACACAACAGAGAACCCCTGAGGGAGCAGGAGATCAGTGGGATGCAGACCCCAAATTCTCATAAGACTAGACTTAATGGTCTGACTGAGACTGGAAGGACCCCGGTGGTCATGGCCCCCAGGCCTTCTGTTGGCCCAGGACAGGAACCATTCCTGGAGCCAATTCTTCAGACATGGATTGGACTGGACAATGGGTTGGAGAGGGATGCTGATGAGGAGTGAGCTTCTTGGATCAGGTGGACACTTGAGACTATGTTGGCATCTTCTGCCTGGAGGGGAGAAGAGAGGGTGGAGGGGGTTAGAAGCTGGCAAAAAGGACATGAAAAGAGAGAGTGGAGGGAGAGAACAGGCTGTCTCATCACGGGGGGAGTAATTGGGAGTGTGTAGCAAGGTATATATGGGTTTTTGTGTGAGAGAGTGACTTGATTTGTAAACTTTCACTTAAAGCACAATAAAAATCATTTAAAAAAATTGTATCCTTTCACTGTACTTATTCAATCTGTATGGTAAGCAAATAATCCTAGAAGTTGGTCTACTTGAAGAAGAACATGGCATCAGGACTGGAGGAAAACTCATTAACAACCCGTTATATGCAGATGACACAACCTTACTTGCTGAAAGGGAAGAAGACTTGAAACACTTACTGGTGAGCATCAAAAACTACAGCCTTTGGTAAGGATTACCCTTCAACAGAAAGAAAACAAAAATTCTCACAAATGATCTAATAAGCAACACGATGATAAACGGAGAAAATATTGAAGTTGTCAAGGACTTTCTTTTATTTGGATCCACAATAAACACCCATGGAAGCAGCAGTCAAGAAATCATAGGACATATTGGATTGGGCAAATCTGCTTCTGAAAACCTTGTTAATGTGTTAAAAAGCCAACGTGTCACTTTTGAAGACTAAAGTGTGCCTGACCAAACCCACAGCAATTTCAAAGTATATTCTCAGATGCATGAGAAAGCTGGACAAAGAATAAGAAAAAGCAAAACATTTGAATTATGGTGCTGGCAAAGAATATTGAATATACCATGGATTGCCAGAAGAAGGAATAAATCTGTCTGGGAAGATATACAACCAGAGTGCTCCTTGCAAGCTAGAACTGCAATACTTTATCCGATTTACTTGGGACATATTATCTGGAAAGACCAGTGCCTGCAGAATGACCTCATGCTTGGTAAAGTAGACGGTCAATAAAAAAGAGGAAGACCCTTGATTAAGTGAATTGACACTGTGGCTGCAATAAAGGGCACGAGCATATCAACAATTGTGAGGATGTTGCAGGACCAGCCAGTATTTGATTCTGTTGCACATAATATTGCCAAAAGTCAGAACCAACTTGATGGCATCTAACAACTACAACACCATAAGAGAGCCTCGTATCTCTACCTTTCTAATAAAACTGTTTTTCAGCAGTTTAGACATCACTTCATAGTTTCAAAACTTAAGTTATCCTTTACAATTCTTGTTTCACCTGACCTCACTGCACTGTTTAATCTTTGCTCCACTAATTTCTTCTTGAAAATGGCCTTTCTTGATTTCTGTGACATTGTACTAGCTTTCTGTCAATTCCCCTGTGTATTCAAGCTAATTGTTGCATTTATATATTTATTTATTTATTTACTTCATTTTTTTTTTCTGTTTTGTTAGAGAGTGTTTCTACCCCAGGCTCTCTTAACTTATTCAGTGTGCTTACCTTTTTTCTGGCACTCTCTCCTGCCGCCTGCATTGTGGTATCCCTCCACTATGGCCATATTACTTCATGCACATCTTTATCATTACACATCCACAGTTTTTTAAATATTTTCTTCTTTACATGTTTATCAACTCTAACCTCACTGTGAGGTCCTTGTGTATAAGAGTAAGATTTTTATCAAGTGAACTTAACAACTTCTGACATAGTTTTGAACATGTAATAAGCATTCAAAAAATGTGATTTTAAATATATTCTTAATTAAATTAAGAAATTAATGGGTGGCATTATCAACTCCTTTTTAGGAGACCCTATAAGACAGCTCTATCCTGTCCTTTATATAGGGTTGCTATGAGTAGGAATCACCTGGATGGCGATGAGTTATTAGTTATGTTGATATCCACTCCAATGAGTGGATATCCCTTTACCACTTCTATTCTGATTAGTCTGCACTTCTTGCCTAAACCACTATGCCATTAGGGACCTTTATCTCTCTCTCAGTACACATATATATATACAGGGTTAAAAGCACACAATTTAATTTGAAAGGAGAAAAGAACAGAGAAAATACCTCCATATATTCCCTCTGTGTCTTACATCTTACATTTTTGTGGTACCAATTATATGTACATATATGTATACAGAGAGAGAGCAAGATGGAGGGAAGGAGTGAGACAGAAATATTTGTTACTGGTTCTTTCTATCTGGAGAACCCTGAATATGACAGATATTGATACCTAGAGTGGTTCTAGAAGAACAAAATCTTAAGGATGACTTTTCTTATTTCGTTTTGGGGTTTCTGATACTGGTTCTTAAATATGGTTAGATTTATAGGCTCTTTTGAGTTATAAAAGACCAGAATAGACACAGACATACACATAATGGGAAAGACATACCATGTGAAGATTACCTACAAGCCAAGGAACCAAGGAACAGCTAGGGTGACCTACAAGGAAGGAATTAACACTTGGGAGATCTTGATTTGAAACTGTAACATCTAGAACTGTGAAAATATAAATTTTTGTTCCTTAAAATCATCTACTTGTAGTATTTGCATTACAGCTGCACTAGGTAACTGAGGCAGGGTCAACGCCCTTTTTACTTGGAGAAAGGCACAGCGCACAGATATCTAAGGTATTAAAAAAAAAAAAAAACTGACCTTTAGCCACAGATTGGAGTTTACAGGTGTTATCACTAAGTTACTCATTATTTACTCATGTCTTTAGTAGATATTTATAAGGCACCTACTAAGTACAACTGTAGGCTCATTGCTTTAGCCCACTCCTTCTGAAAAATAACCATGCATATGATCAGTTAATTGTGGCTATCTTATCACTACCACAGAAGTAGGGGCCCAGGGTATTCTGAAGCACTGAGAAAGTAAAGCCATCTCTTAGAAGAATGGTAAAGACTTGAATAATTCAATTTAAAAGCACACCATCTAATTTGAAGGGAGAAAAGAATAGAGAAAGTACCTCTGAATATTCCCTCTGTGGCTTACATCTTACCAGTTTTACCAATTAAAAACAAAAACAAAAATCTTCATTAATTAATGATACAATATATCTTAATAATATGGTGTTGTTGTCTTGTGTGCCATAGTTCTGACTCCTAGCCATCATACAGGAGAGCGTAGACCTGCTCCAAGGGTTTTAAATGTTTGTAATCTTTACAGGAGCAGATCAACAGGATTTTTCTCCCACAAAGATCCTGTGTGGCTTCAAATTGCTGATCTTTTGGTTAGCAGCCAACTGCTTAACCATTGTGCCACCAGGGCTCCTTATCCTAATAATAAACTCTTGTAATACAAGGCAATACAGCAGTCACTGTGATGGAGAGAGTTAATTACAGGTGCACTATCCCAACTTTCATCTAATAAAAACACTACCTTATTTATTCATAGTCAGGCATTTGTTTAATAAACATCCAAGTACTGTGTTAGGATTGG
Organism: Elephas maximus indicus; assembly: GCF_024166365.1. Taxonomy (NCBI): domain Eukaryota; kingdom Metazoa; phylum Chordata; class Mammalia; order Proboscidea; family Elephantidae; genus Elephas; species Elephas maximus. The sequence continues at coordinate 33,824,118 of NC_064820.1, read as the reverse complement.
AAATACAAACATGATTTAGCCCTGGACATTAAGATAAAAAAATATAATAATTAGAATTGTTTTAAAAAAAGGAAAATTGAAAAGTTACAGGTTAAAAAAAAAATTGGTAAAATAAAGGAAGCTGAGCCAAACAGAGTTAAAAGAAAGATTCTTCTTTATAAAACATAGCTCAGGAAATGTTACAGTGGCCTGTTAGAAGGCATAATTGTGAACACACATTTGAATTAGAATAATCATAAGCATATTCATAGTAAACCCAGTGCCATCGAGTCGATTCCTACTCATAGCGACCCTATAGGATAGAGTAGAACTGCCCCATAGAGTTTCCAAGGAACACCTGGCGGACTTGAACTGCTGACCCTTTGGTTAGTAGCCGTAGCACTTAACCAGTACGACACCAGGGTTTCCATATTCATAATAGTTAAACTTTATATTCATAGTACCTAAAGTTTATTGAAAGCTTATTGTGCGGTTCTGACATTGTGTTAGGTGTTTTGCATGCATTAACTTAACGTTTAAGTAGCATTAAGTGATAGAGATTGTTGTTATCGAATTTTATAGTCCAGATAACTGAGGCTCAGGTTAAGCAAATTATGCTAGGTCACACAAGCAGTAAATGACATGTTTAAGAGTCAAGGCAATACTCGACTACAGAGTCCATGCCCTTAATTTTTATACAAATTAAATATCCCTTCCAATCCTGGAATTACAATTTATGAAGTAGGCTCAATGCCCGGATTCTTTCTACTGGTGTCAGAGCACTATTAACTAATAGATTTATATGGACATCATGTACCTGAATAATGCTTTGATATTTGGTATGTTTTTATATCAAGTAATGGGTTTTTGGGTTAATCCTCGTGAAAGCTACCGTAATTGGTAATGATAGCATGACATGGTAGGAAAGAACACTGGCTGTGGAGTCATACTGCCTAGTTGGGGATCTAGAAACCAACATCACCTTGTGTGAATCTAGAGAAGCTCATCTCACTAGCCCATGCAAGCTTCCTCATATGTAAAATGCCTGACAATAACACACTTGCTGGGTGCTTGTTTTGGGAAGATGATTTGAGATTACACATACAAAGGATTTAGAACACTATGTGTTATATTGTAAGCATGTAATACATGTTTGCAATTATTATCTATTATTACTTTATAATGTTCCTTCTGAAATAATCTAGGTTAAGAGCTGCTTTTGTTGCTGAAAGAAGGAGCCTGCGAATTGGCAGACAGAACTGACAACTCAAATTTCCAAGCCAGGAATAAGTAGAATGTAATAGTTATGCAAATGTTACCCAAAAATATATGATTCATAAAACTGAATAACATAACTGAATGAGGAATCTAATGTTATATCAGTTCACTTATAAAAGATTTAATATACAGAGCCTAATTCTGAAAGATTGAATATTTATAATAATAAATGATTCACCATCTTTTTTTATTCTGTTTTGGATGGATGCACAAAACATATTATCTATGGCAGCATAGTGTCATATAAAAACAAGAGGAAAACAAATAAAAAAAAAGGGTCTAAAGATATGAATTAAATCAACAAAGGATAACTTAAAGCTGACATCCTTTTAAAACATCATTATAAAACAAGAATTCACAATAGGAGTTAGAAATGTCAATGGCAAAGAACGAATCTCTTTGCTCTTGTCAATGTAACAAAAGGCTGAAAATACTGTTTTGAGCACATTCCATCTTTTCATATTTAAAAATATCTTAATGGCTGTAAAATTACTATTATTCAAATTTAAAAGCATATTACACATATACCTCTTAAGTTCTCATTTTCTTGATAACCCACAGGTGCTTTGCATAGCTCTTTAGATTTTTGACAGGTATTGTTAATATTTGAAATAATCTGCTGGGGATGAAGGACTTCTGAAAAGTTTTCCCTGTCTGGAAAATGAACATGTCGGAAGAACTTGTTCTCCTATGGCTTTAAAACTTCCTGTGTAGGGTTCAATTATTGTAATTTCTTTGTTCATCTCGTAAATGTGAGAGACCAAATTTGGGAATAAGAAATAGTATGATGAGGATGGACAAGGGGAATAACTGATAAAACCTGTTCCTAAATAATATTGTTAGTCTGTTTAACTGATCAACCCTAAAATCACCTTCTTCTTTAATCTTCCTGTTAATTGAAATCATAAATTTACCTTATTTCAGTTATTTCAAGTTCTTTTTGTTTTCTTGTTTCCTGACCAAAATCATACTAAAGGATACATAGTCCAGCAGACTTTCAAATTTGCATTTTCTTGGACATCTCCAAGCTTGCAGATGAGGCATTTATTTTTATTTTTTTTATCCTTGTTATCTAGAATCCATGGCCACCCATGAGCTGCATCTTCGAGGCAGAATTGTACCAATATCTGGGATCTTCACAGAAAATTCTGGGTTATCAGCCAGCAGCCCTGCAGAAGGTGGGTAAAGATAAAGGCAAATTATTTAGTGCAGTGCACACAATACCAGCTTCCATGGAGCTTGGTAGGTTTTGGTGACTGGATTCATTTGATTTCAGATCTATGGAAACAGGGACCTATGATGCAAAAGCCAATGAATCTTGCTTATTTCAAATTATGATGTCCTAGGAAAGAAGAACGTTTATGAACACAGCAAGGCTAACTGTATCCTAAAGAAAGCAATTTTTATAGTCAGCCTGATCAGACACACATGCTTTTGTGTCCTTATCACAGATTAAAAATATAACATACAATACATATTTGGCTCAAATGTAGCAAAATCTAATGCCATCTCTGTGAATGTTTGACTGTTGACTATATAATGAGTTTTGTGTCATGAACACTTTATTTGTTGCGGTAGTGTACTCAATCTACTAGACAGTTAAATATTTTATTTTTTGGCTATGGTATAAAAATTCAATTGATTTTTGTATATTACCTTTGTATTATGTAAAGTTGTTATTACATGCTTATTTATTTGATTCAAAGAATTTTTTTTCTATGTTTTCCTGAAACCTAATACTGTTTAGGAAAACTTTGATGACTGCCTGATTTTTTTTTTTTTCCTCAGAGCTAACAGGGATAAGTTTTTACATTTGAAATTCAATATATTTCACTAGGTTATGTTTCAATATCATTTTTTTAACAGTGTTCCCATCCCCCTGAAAAATGGCTCTTTAATTTACAAATAAGTTATTCCTTTTTTTTTTTTTTTTTTTTCTGATTTAAGCCTCTTATTAACTCTGGCAATCATGCTTTGCCAACATTTAAATGTTTTCTTTAATATATTTTAAATTGAAAAGTAAAAGAAGCAAATAATCATAGGCCCAATTCGAGCACATAACATAATTAAATAAATATATGCATCTTCCTTTAGGATGGAGTTCTCATTTAAGAAAGTATTAAAGAAATCACTCAGGGAAAAAAAAAATTCTAGTCAGGAAATATGTTTAAATTTCTTCTCTCTGCTGATAGGAAGACTATAGTATATGTTTCAGGGAACTAAACAATAATTTTACTTTTTAAGTAATTAGGCAGAGATAAAAGACATAAGAAAATTATATGTAACTCTGATTTACTTTAACATGAGTAAAAGGAGTTTTACTGTGTCTGTGACATTAAATTGAAACAGGCTGTGGACCTTGTCAAATAACTTTGTAACATAGCCCATCTTTATGTATATGAAATGTTAACCTACATACGGTATAGATGTTAAAATCCCTGAGCATGTTTAATTGTAGAAAATCATAAAGCATGACTGATGATATTTCATAGATTTCATCTATCATTAATCCTTTCAGATTTAGCTTAACACAAAATTAATTTGTTGATTTTTTCCCGTTACTTCTCCCAATTCAGCTTTGTTTTTTTTATTATATACAAGAACTCAGTGTTTTGATATTTGAGAAAATTCACTACTTTTTTCTTTTTTTTCTGTAACATTTACTAGACTGAATCAAATTAACAGTGCTTCTGTCAGTTTCTAAATCTAGAACAAAACATAAAGCTTTGTTTCTTCTACAATAATTTCAGTATTTGCTTTGGTGTCCTTGAATGTGTCAAGCACATTTTTTTTTATATTCTATTTAATTTCTTCTTTCACAGTATGTACTTTTTCTGTCTCCAGTGTACTACTTTTCTTCTATTGATTGACCATTTATTGTAAAGTTACTATGTGTTTTTGTGTATGGGCTGATTCAGTTTCTTTGTTTATTCACCTTTGAACAGAGGTAGACCTATCCAGATGAGCAATCCTTAAAACAACAATATAAATAGGCTTTTCCAGTCTCTTTATCTTATTTACTTTGACAATATTTTTTCCTAGTATTCTAAATGTATATAATGTGTTAAAGTTTTTGGACTGTGTTTGTTCTCTGTCTTGATTTTTTTGATCTCGTGTGGAAAGGTGAGACAATTAGCCCAAATTCTTTCAACAAAGTTGAAAACAATAGAGTCTTTCAGAAATTCTTTAAAAGCTACATAATGGTAAAAATGAGATGAGATCAAGGCTACAATCTCCCACCTAAAGCTGGTTAAGTCCACATATTATCTAAAGGTAATCTAAAAGATAGTCTCCTTTTTACGTGATAGGAGGTTGTTGCTATTCCCAATTTCTATGAAGCTGAATATTTGTTTTTGTTTTAGGGATGTGTTTCAGGAAAGGATGTTTAACAAACATGCATTATTCTCCTATCTTTTCTGAAAATATATCTTGTCATAAATAGATAAATGTCTAATTATCTTAAAAATAATGGTGGCCTTTTGGTAATATAAAGATAGGACCATATAGTTTAAAAGAAAATAATAAAGATATTTGGATATATTTAGCACAAAACTGGTATAATTATATACTAATCATATACAAAATATTGTATTTTTACACAAGTAATACACACCGTCGCATTTGTTTGCTGGCTGTGCCCTTCCCCTGCAAGACATGTTCATAAGTGTGCTATGCTAACAGAAACATGTAGAAAAGAATTGGTGTGGCAAAGATGGCATATGGGGGAGGTGGAGAGAGCAGCCAGCAAACAAATGCAGAAGTCACATGTTATTTGCATAAAAATACGGTATATATAAATTGGGATATAATAGTCAGGCCTTCATATTTAATCAATATATTGCATACAAACACAATCCTGGTATGTATTTTCTGGAGTCATACCTCAAAATGTCAATAATATAAAGAGCATAGTTTGTGTGAAAGATACTGATTGCTGAAGATTATTTATACATATAATAAATGACTATAATTGAAACACTTGTTTGATGTAAGGTTAACATGTGATTGTTGATGACACACAATTATATGAAGGAAATTTTCTTCGGAAGGATAATGAAACTTTTAAGTTATAAAAGAATCGACTTGATGGCAGTGGATAGTTTTGGATTGTGAGAATTCATGATTAACTGAGAAGCTGAAATTTTAATGTAAATAAACTATATCAACAATTTACATATATATACATAAATGGTATTTATCAATGATACATACATGATACTTCTTCTAAAATGAACCAATTAACAATACCTACTGTAATACATCACCACTTGTCTGTCAGTTTGTCATACTGTGGGGGCTTGCATGTTGCTTTGATGCTGGAAGCTATGCCACCGGTATTCAAATATCAGCAGGGTCGCCCATGGACGACAGGTTTCAACTGAGCTTCCAGACTAAGATAGACTAGGAAGAAGGACTGGGCAGTCTAGTTCTGAAAAGAATTAGCCAGTAAAAACCTTATGAATAGGAAAGAATATTGTCTGACATAGTGCCATAAGATGAGCCCCCAGGTTGGAAGGCATTTAAAAGACGACTGGGGAATGGCTGCCTCCTCAAAGAAGAGTTGATCTTAATGAAGTGAATGTAGTCGAGCTTTTGGAACCCTCATTTGCTCATGTGGCATGACTCAAAATGAGAAGAAACAGCTGCAAACATCCATTAATAATTGGAACATGCAATGTACGAAGTAAGAATCTAGAAAAATTAGGAATAGTTAAAAATGAAATGGAACAAATAAACATGGATATTCTAGACATTAGTGAGCTGAAATGGACTGGTATTGGCCATTTTGAATCAAACAATCATATGGTCCACTATGCCTGGAATGACAAATGAAGAGGCATGGCATTGCATTCATTGTCAACAAAATATTTTAAGATTTATCCTAAAGTACAATGCTATCAGTGGTAGGATAATATCCATATGCCTACAAGGAAGACCAGTTAGTAGGACTATGATTCAAGTTTATGCACCAATCACTAAGAGCAAAGATGAAGAAATTGAAGATTTTTACCTACTTCTGCAGTCTGAAATTCATCAAACATGCAATAAAGATGTATTGAAAATTACTGGCAATTGGAATGCAAAAGTTGGAAACAAAGAAGGATCGGTAGTTGAAAAATATGGCCTTGATGATAGAAACTGTGCTGGAGTTTAAAGACGGAATTTTGTAAAACAAATGACTTCTTCATTGAAAATACTTTTTTCAACAACATAAGCGGCATCTATACACATGGACCTCCCCAGACAGAGTACACAGGAATCAAATCAACTATATCTGTGGAAAGAGGCAATGAAAAATCTCAATAGTATTAGTCTGAACAAGGCTGGGGGCAGATAGTAGAATAGACCATCAATTGCATATATGCATGTTCAAGTTGAAGTTGAAGAAAATTACGTCATGTCCATGAGAGCCAAAGTATAACGTTGAGTACATCCCACCAGAATTAAGTGACCATCTCAAGAATAGACTTGAAACACTGGACACTAGTCATCAAAGACCAGGTAAGTTGTGGAATGACATCAAGGACTACATACATGAAGAAAGTAAGAGGTCATTAAAAAGATAGAAAAAGGGAGGCAGGGCCAAGATGGCAGAATAGCCAGGCACTTCCTGTGATCCCTCTTACAACAAAGACCAGGAAAAAAACAAGTGAGTGATTATATTTATGACAAGCTAGGAGCCCTGAACATTAAAGGCAAAGTTAGAAAACGGCTGAGCATGAGGGGGTGGGAGAGTCAGTTCAGAAGCGAAGAGGAGTTACCAGGCCTGAATCACCGGAGTCCCTCAAGCACCATTCCTCATTCCTGGGAATGGCTGAAGCTGGCTGGTGGTAGCATTCAGCTGCAGTATCCTCAGGGAGAAGCAGCCAGCCACATACCCTACTCACACGTCCAGAACCAGAGAAGAATGGCACTCTTGGCAAAAGCTAAGTACTTGTGTATATTTTACCATACCCCTCACCCCCAAGCTGGCTTCAGAGGCTGTTGATTTCCCTGGACCTGAGATAGGTCACGTTGAGCATCTGGAGCCATTCTCTCAGCCTCGGAGAAGGAATAAATTTGCAGTTGTGGGAAAAGATAATTTGCCAGCTCCACTAATTTGCAAGCTCCAGATAAAAGCAGCTCCTGTCCAGGCATAAATGGTCCATGGATTTTGAATAAGTTTAACTCCTGCATGGACCTGTGTGGGCCTATTTCAGGAGAACAGGCCCTTGTTGGCAGACTGCAACTGTTTCAGCTGCGCGGTGGAGACATGGGTATCTGATGATTGACACCACTTTGCCTATTAAACAAAGTCCTCACCTACGCACATGAGGGGCCTAAGGACTGGTGGCTCCAAGCAGGTTGCCCACCCACCCGCAACAGGGGTCCAAGGATAACTGGTACTTCCCAATCCTTACAATCAAAAACATTGGGAGCCCATGGTCAGTCTGCAGAGCCCACTCACCAAGAACGTATAAGAGGAAAAAATATAGAAACGATTTAGCACAAAAAATTAAGTGGGAAAAAAAAGTGCCAACAACACAGAAAAAAAGACATCAAAATGGCAGCACTAAACTCATACGTATCCATAATTATGCTGAATGTAAATGAACTAAAAGCACCAATGAAGAGAGAGTGGCAGAATGGCGCAATCCATCTATATGCTGCCTAAAAGAAATACACCTTAGACTTAGAGACACAAACAAACTAAAACAAAGGATGGAAAAAAACATATCAAACAAACAAAAATAAAAAAAACCAGGAATGACAATATTGATTTCTGACAAAATGGACTTAACAGTTAAATCCACCACAAAGGATAAGGAAGAATACTATATAATGATTAAAGGGTCAATATACCAGGAGGATATAACCATATTAAGTATTTATGCACCCAATGACAGAGCTGCAAGATACATAAAACAAACTCTAACAGCACTGAAAAATGAGATAGACAGCTCCACAATTATAGTAGGAGACTTCAACACTCCACTTTCAGTGAAGGACAGGACATCCAGGATGAAGCTCAATAAACACATGGAAGATCTAAATGCCAAAATCAACTAATCTGACTTTGTAGACATATAAAGAACAATCTACCAAGCAGCAGCCAAGTATACTTTCTTTTCTAGTGCACATGGAACATTCTCTAGAATAGACCACATATCAGGTCATAAAGCAAGCCTTAGCAGAATCCAAAAACATTGAAATATTACAAAGCATCTTCTCTGGCCATAGGGCCATAAAAGTAGAAATCAATAAGAGAAAAAGCAGGGAAAAGAAGTCAAACAATTGGAAACTGAACAACACCCTGTTCAAAAAAGACTGGGTTATAGAAGACATTAAGGAAGTAATAAAGAAATTCAGAGAATCCAATGAGAATGAAAACGCTTCCTATCAGAACTTTTGGGACACAGCGAAAGCGATGCTTTGAGGTCAATTGATATCAATACATGCATACATACAAGAAGAAGAAAGGGGCAAAATCAAAGAATTATTCCTACAATTTGAACAAATAGAAAGACAGCAAAAAAGAAACCCTCAGGCACCAGAAGAAAGCAAACAATAAAAATTAAAACAGAATTAAATTAAATAGAAAATAAACAAACAAACAACAACAAAAAAAAAATGAAAAAATTAATAAGACCAAAAGCTGACTCTTTGAAAAAATCAACAAAATTGGTAAACCATTGGCTAAACTGAAAAAAGAAAAACAGGAGAGGACGCAAATAACCCAAATAAGAAATGAGATGGGTGATATTACAACAGACCCAACAGAAATTAAAAGAATCATATCATTTTACTATGAAAAATTGTACTCTAACATATATGAAAATCGGGAAGAAACAGTTGAATTCCTAGAAACATACTACCTACCTAAGCTAACACAAACAGAGGTAGGACAACTAAATAGACCGGTAACAAAAGAAGAGATTGAAAAAGTAGTCAAAAAACTCCCAACAACAACAACAAAAAAGCCCTGGCCAGTATGGCTTCACTGCAGAGCTCTACCAAATGTTCAGAGAAGAGTTAACACCACTACTACTAATGGTATTTCAAAGCATAGAAAAGGACGGAATACTACCTAACTCATTCTTTGAAGCCAGCATATCCATGATACCAAAAGCAGGTAAAGACAGCACAAAAAAGAAAATTACAAACTTATATCCCTCATGAACTTAGATGCAAAAATTTTCAACAAAATTCTAGCCAATAGAACTCAACAATATACTAAAAAAATAATTCACCATGACCAAGTGAGATTCATACCAGGTATGCAGGGATAGTTCAATATTAGAAAAACAATTAATGTAATCCACCATAAAAATAAAACAAAAGAACCAAGTGATTTTATCAATTGATGCAGAAAAGGCATTTGACAGTTCAAAATCCATTCCTGATAAAAACTCTCAGCAAAATAGGAATAGAAGGAAAAATCCTCAACATAATAAAGAGCATTTATACAAAGCCAACAGCCAACATCATCCTAAATAGAGAAAGTCTGAAAGCATCCCCCTTGAGATAGAGAATTCAACATTGTGTTGGAGGTTCTAGCCAGAGCAATTAGGCTAGATAAAGAAATAAAGAGCATCCAGATTGGCAAGGAAGAAGAAAAACTATCTCTGTTTGCAGATGACATGATATTATACACAGAAAGCCCTAAAGAATCCTCAAGAAAACTACTGAAACTAATAGAAGAGTTCAGCAGAGCATCAGGATACAAGATAAAAAAAAAAAAAAAAAAAAGATAAACATACAAAAATCAGCTGGATTCCTCTATAGCAACAAAAAGAACACCAAGGAGGAAATCACCAAATCAATACCATTTACAGTAGTCCTCAGAAGATAAAATACTTAGGAATAAATCTTAGCAGGGACCTAAAAGACCTATACATAGAAAACCGCAAGACATTACTGCAAGAAACCAAAAGAAACCTACATAAGTGGAAAAACATAACTTGCTCATGGATAAGAAGACTTAACATTGTAAAACTGTCTATTCTACCAAAAGCAATCTATAGATACAATGCAATTCTGGTCCAAATCCCAATGACATTTTTTTTTTAATTAATTTTTATTGAGCTTCAAGTGAACATTTACCATTCCAATCAGTCTTTCACATGTAAGTTTACATACCTCATACTCCCTTCTCCCACTTGCTCTCCCCCTGTTGAGTCAGCCCTTTCAGTCTCTCGTTTTGTGCCAATCTTGCCCTCTTCCCTCTCTCTCTATCCTCCCATCCCCCCTCCAGTTAAGAGTTGCCAACACACTCTCCAGTGTCCACCTAATTTAATTGGCTCACTCTTCATCAGCATCTCTCTCCCCCCCGCTGACCAGTCCTTTTCATGCCTGATGATTTGTCTTCGGGGATGGTTCCTGTCCTGTGCCATCAGAAGTTCTGGGGAGCACTGTCTCTGGGATTCCTCTAGTCGCATTCATATCATTAGGTATGGTCTTTTTATGAGAATTTGGGGTCTGTATCCCATTGGCCTCCTGCTCCCTCAGGAGTTGTCTGTTGTGCTCCCTAGCAGGGCAGACATCGATTGTGGCCGGGCACCAACTAGTTCTTCTGGTCTCAGGATACTGTAGGTCTCTGGTTCCTGTGGCCCTTTCTGTCTCTTGGGTTCTTAGTTGTCGTGTGACCTTGGTGTTCTTCCTTTGCCTTTGCTCCCGGTGGGTTGAGACCAATTGATGTATCTTAGATGGCCGCTTGTTGGCATTTAGGACCCCAGGCGCCACAATTCAAAGTAGGATGCAGAATGTTTTCATAATAGAATTATTTTGCCCGTTGACTTGAAGTCTCCTCAAACCAAGTTCCCCAGACCCCAGCCCCTGCTCCGCTGACCTTTGAAGCTTTCATTTTATCCCGGAAACCTCTTTGCTTTTAGTCCAGTCCAATTAGGCTGACCTTCCTTGTATTGTGTGTTGTCTTTCCCTTCACCCAAAGCAGTTCTTATCTACTGATTGATCAATAAAAAACCCTCTCCCTCCCTCCCTCCCTCCCCCCTTTGTAACCACAAAAGTATGTGTTCTTCTCCGTTTTTTCTATTTCTCAAGATCTTATAATAGTGGTCTTGTACAATATTTGTCCTTTTGCCTCTGACTCATTTCGCTCAGCATGATGCCTCCAGATTCCTCCATGTTATGAAATGTTTCAGAGATTCGTCACTGTTCTTTATCGATGCGTAGTATTCCATTGTGTGAATATACAACAATTTATTTACCCATTCATCCGTTGACGGACATCTTGGTTGCTTCCAGCTTTTTGCTATTGTAAACAGAGCTGCAATAAACATGGGTGTGCATATGTCTGTTTGTGTGAAGGCTCTTGTATCTCTAGGGTATATTCCGAGGAGTGGGATTTCTGGGTTGTATGGTAGTTCTATTTCTAACTGTTTAAGATAACGCCAGATGGATTTCCAAAGTGGTTGTACCATTTTACAATCCCACCAGCAGTGTATGAGAGTTCCAATCTCTCCGAAGCCTCTCCAACATTTATTATTTTGTGTTTTTTGGATTAATGCCAGCCTTGTTGGAGTGAGATGGAATCTCATCGTAGTTTTAATTTGCGTTTCTCTAATGGGTAATGATCGAGAGCATTTTCTCATGTATCTGTTGGCTGCCTGAATATCTTCTTTAGTGAAATGTGTGTTCATCTCCTTTGCCCACTTCTTGATTGGGTTGTTTGTCTTTTTGTGGTTGAGTTTTGACAGAATCATGTAGATTTTAGAGATCAGGCGCTGGTCTGAGATGTCATAGCTGAATATTCTTTCCCAGTCTGTAGGGGGTCTTTTTACTCTTTTGGTGAAGTCTTTAGATGAGCATAGGTGTTTGATTTTTAGGAGCTCCCAGTTATCTGGTTTCTCTTCATCATTTTTGGTAACGTTTTGTATTCTGTTTATGCCTTGTATTAGGGCTCCTAGGGTTGTCCCTATTTTTTCTTCCATGATCTTTATCATTTTAGTCTTTATGTTTAGGTCTTTGATCCACTTGGAGTTAGTTTTTGTGCATGGTGTGAGGTATGGGTCCTCTTTCATTCTTTTGCAAATGGATATCCAGTTATGCCAGCACCATTTGTTAAAAAGACTATCATTTCCCCCATTGACTGACACTGGTCCTTTGTCAAATATCAGCTGCTCATACATGGATGGATTTATATCTGGGTTCTCAATTCTGTTCCATTGGTCTATGTGTCTGTTGTTGTACCAGTACCAGGCTGTTTTGACTACTGTAGCTGTATAATAGGTTCTCAAATCAGGTAGAGTGAGGCCTCCCACTTTCTTCTTTTTCAGTAATGCTTTGCTTATCCGGGGGTTCTTTCCCTTCCATATGAAATTAGTGATTTGTTTCTCTATCCCCTTAAAATATGACATTGGTATTTGGATTGGAAGTGCATTATATGTATAGATGGCTTTTGGTAGAATAGACATTTTTACTATGTTAAGTCTTCCTATCCATGAGCAGGGTATGTTTTTTCACTTAAGTATGTCCTTTTGCATTTCTTGTAGCAGAGTTTTATAGTTTTCTTTGTATAGGTCTTTTACATCCTTGGTAAGATTTATTCCTAAGTGTTTTATCTTCTTGGGGGCTACTGTGAATGGTATTGATTTGGTTATTTCCTCTTCGGTGTTCTTTTTGTTGATGTAGAGGAATCCAAGTGATTTTTGTATGTTTATTTTATAACCTGAGACTCTGCCAAACTCTTCTATTAGTTTCAGTAGTTTTCTGGAGGATTCCAGAGGGTTTTCCATGTATACAATCATGTCATCTGCAAATAGTGATAGCTTTACTTCCTCCTTGCCAATCTGGATACCCTTTATTTCTTTGTCTAGCCTAATTGCCCTGGCTAGGACTTCAAGTACGATGTTGAATAAGAGTGGTGATAAAGGGCATCCTTGTCTGGTTCCCGTTCTCAAGTGAAATGCTTTCAGGTTCTCTCCATTTAGAGTGATATTGGCTGTTGGCTTTGCATAGATGCCCTTTATTATGTTGAGGAATTTTCCTTCAATTCCTATTTTGGTAAGAGATTTTATCATAAATGGATGTTGAACTTTGTCAAATGCCTTTTCTGCATCTATTGATAAGATCATGTGGTTTTTATCTTTTGTTTTATTTATGTGATGGGTTACATTAATGGTTTTTCTGATATTAAACCAGCCTTGCATACCTAGTATAAATCCCACTTGATCAGGGTGAATTATTTTTTTGATGTGTTGTTGGATTCTATTGGCTATAATTTTGTTGAGGATTTTTGCATCTATGTTCGTGAGGGATATAGGTCTAAAATTTTCTTTTTTTGTAATGTCTTTACCTGGTTTTGGTATCAGGGAGATGGTAGCTTCATAGAATGAGTTGGGTAGTATTCTGTCTTTTTCTATGCTTTGAAATACCTTCAGTAGTAATGGTGTTAAGTCTTCTCTGAAGATTTCATAGAACTCTGCAGTGAAGCTGTCTGGGCCAGGACTTTTTTTTGTTGGGAGTTTTTTGATTACCGTTTCAATCTCTTTTTTTGTTATGGGTCTATTTAGTTGTTCTACTTCTGAATGTGTTAGTTTAGGTAGGTAGTATTTTTCCAAGAATTTATCCATTTCTTCTAGGTTTTCAAATTTGTTAGAGTACCATTTTACGTAGTAATCTGAAATGATTCTTTTAATTTCATTTGGCTCTGTTGTGATGTGGTCCTTCTCGTTTCTTATTTGGGTTATTTGTTTTCTTTCCTGTTTTTCTTTAGTCAGTCTAGCCAATGGTTTATCAATTTTGTTAATTTTTTCAAAGAACTAGCTTTTGGCTTTGTTAATTCTTTCAATTGTTTTTCTGTTCTCTAATTCATTTAGTTCAGCTCTAATTTTTATTATTTGTTTTCTTCTGGTGCCTGATGGGTTCTTTTGTTGCTCACTTTCTATTTGTTCAAGTTGTCAGGACAGTTCTCTGATTTTGGCTCTTTCTTCTTTTTGTATGTTTGCATTTATCGATATAAATTGGCCTCTGAGCACTGCTTTTGCTGTGTCCCAGAGGTTTTGATAGGAAGTGTTTTCATTCTCGTTGCTTTCTAAGAATTTCCTTATTCCCTCCTTGATGTCTTCTATAACCCAGTCTTTTTTCAGGAGGGTTTTGTTCATTTTCCAAGTATTTGATTTCTTTTCCCTAGTTTTTCTGTTATTGATTTCTAGCTTCATTTCCTTGTGGTCTGAGAAGATGCTTTGTAATATTTCGATGTTTTGGATTCTACCAAGATTTGTTTTGTGACCTAATATGTGGTCTATTCTAGAGAATGTTCCATGTGCACTAGAAAAAAAAGTATATTTTGCAGCAGTTGGGTGGAGAGTTCTGTATAAGTCTATGAGGTCAAGTTGGTTGATTGTTGTAAGTAGGTCTTCTGTGTCTCTATTGAGCTTCTTACTGGATGTCCTGTCCTTCTCCAAAAGTGGTGTGTTGAAGTCTCCTACTATAAATGTGGAGGTGTCTATCTCGCTTTTCAATTCTGTTAAAATTTGATTTATGTATCTTGCAGCCCTGTCATTGGGTGAATAAATATTTAATATGGTTATATCTTCCTGATCAATTGTCCCTTTTATCATTATATAGTGTCCTTCTTTATCCTTTGTGGCGGATTTAAGTCTAAAGTCTATTTTGTCAGAAATTAATATTGCTACTCCTCTTCTTTTTTGCTTATTATTTGCTTGATATATTTTTTTCCATCCTTTGAGTTTTAGTTTGTTTGTGTCTCTAAGTCTAAGGTGCGTCTCTTGTAGGCAGCATATAGATGGATCGTGTTTCTTTATCCAGTCTGAGACTCTCTGTCTGTTTATTGGTGCATTTAGTCCATTTACATTCAGTGTAATTATAGATAAATAAGTTTTTAGTGCTGTTATTTTGATGCCTTTTTATGTGTGTTGTTGGCCTTTTCATTTTTCCACATACTTTTTTGTGCTGAGACGTTTTTCTTAGTAGCTTGTGAGATCCTCATTTTCATAATGTTTAACTTTATGTTTGTTGAGTCGTTAAGTTTTTCTTGAGGTATGGAATTGATATTCCTTTTTGTGGTTACCTTATTATTTACCCCTATTTTTCTAAGTAAAAACCTAACTTGTATCATTCTATATTGCATTGTATCACTCTCCATCTGGCAGTTCAATGCCTCCTATATTTAGTCCCTCTTTTTGATTATTGTGATTGTTTATCTATTGATTTCCATGATTTCCTGTTATGTGTATTATTTTGTTTATTTACTTTTTAGAATTAATCTTTGTTTGTTTTTCTGCTTTCCCTATTTGAGTTGCATTGATATCAGGACGTTCTGTTTTGTGACCTTATATTGTGCTGGTACCTGATATTATTGGTCATCAGGCTAAACAATCTCCTTTAGCATTTCTTGCAGTCTTGGTTTAGTTTTTGCAAATTCTCTAAACTTGTGTTTATCTGTAAATATCTTAATTTCTCCTTCATATTTCAGAGAGAGTTTTGCTGGATATATGATCCTTGGTTGGCAGTTTTTCTCCTTCAGTGCTCTGTATACGTCGTCCCATTCTCTTCTTGCTTGCATGGTTTCTGCTCAGTAGTCTGAACTTATTCTTATTGATTTTCCCTTGAAGGAAACCTTTCTTTTCTCCCTGGCTGCTTTTAAAATTTTCTGTTTGTCTTTGGTTTTGGCAAGTTTGATGATAATATGTCTTGGTGTTTTTCTTTTTGAATCAGTCTTAAATGGGTTTTGATGAGCATCTTGGATAGATATCCTTTTGTCTTTCATGATGTCAGGGAAGTTTTGTGTCAGGAGTTCTTCAACTATTTTCTCTGTGTTTTTTGTCCCCCCTCCCTGTTCTGGGACTCCAATCACTCGCAAGTTATCCTTCTTGATAGAGTCCCACATGATTCTTAGGGTTTCTTCATTTTTTTAAATTCTTTTATCTGATTTTTTTTCAGCTATGTTGGAGTTGATTCCCTGGTCCTCCAGAAGTCCCAGTCTGCATTCTAATTGCTCGAGTCTGCTCCTCTGACTTTCTATTGCGTTGTCTAATTCTGTAATTTTATTGTTAATCTTTTGGATTTCTACATGCTGTCTCTCTATGGATTCTTGCAACTTATTAATTTTTCCACTATGTTCTTGAATAATCTTTTTGAGTTCTTCAACAGTTTTATCAGTGTGTTCCTTGGCTTTTTCTGCAGCTTGCCTTATTTCGTTTCTGATGTCTTGAAGGATTCTGTAAATTAGTTTTTTATATTCTGTATCTGATAATTCCAGGATTGTATCTTCATTTGGGAAAGATTTTGATTCTTTTGTTTGGGGGGTTAGAGAAGCTGTCATGGTCTGTTTCTTCATGTGGTTTGATATGGACTGCTGTCTCCGAGCCATCACTGGGAAACTAGATTTTCCAAGTAATCAGCTAAAAAAAAGTGCAGTCAGATCCCTATCTGAATTATCCTTCTGGCTCAGGGTATTCGGATGTTAATGGAGCCGCCTGGGGAGGGTGGGGGAGGGATCAGAGAGCTAGGTGTGTAGCACCACAGAATATAGAGCTGATCCCCACGTTCATGCTCCACCCCCATCTGCCAGAATCCCGGCAGGACGGCTCCCCTGCTGGGACGCTACTCTCCCCGCTCCAAGATCAGTCACTTCCTCCTGGGGATTTCTCCCTCCGGTGCGCCCCACCGCTTGCGCGAAATGGGTGGACGTGGCCCTCACGAACGTCTGGGCGCCCCCCCCGGGGTCTAGGGAAATATAGGTGATCCCCATGCTCACTCCTCGCCCGCCTCCTGCCAAACTCCCAGTGGGATGGCTCCCCAGCTGGGACGCTGCTCTCCCCGCTCCAAGATCAGTCACTGCCTCCCAGGTGTTTCTCTCACCAGCTGTGCCGCTACGCCACCCACGCCAACAAGCTAGACTTCCTCCTGGGATGGGTTCGGGGGGGTAGGGCTGGGCCCCTTGTCTGTGCCGTCTGCCCCCCTGGACTCTGCCCCAGCCCAGGCTCCGAAGGTCACCTGCCTGGCACGCTGGCTCTTAGTTCTGAAAACGATTGCTGTCTGCCCGTATTTGTTTGTTCTCCCTCTCTAAGTCTGTGTTTGTTGTTCAGAGTTCGTAGATTGTTATATATGTGATTGATTCACTTGTTTTTCTGAGTCTTTGTTGCAAGAGGGATCCGCGGTAGCGTCCACCTAGTCCGCCATCTTGGCCCTGCCGACATTTTTTAATGAGATGGAGAAACCAATCACCAACTTCATATGGAAGGGAAAGAGGCCTTGGATAAGTATAGCATTACTGAAAAGGAAGAAAAAAGTGAGGGGCCTCACTCTACCTGATTTTAGAACCTATTATTGGAAACCCTGGTGGCATAGTGGTTAAGTGCTATGGCTGCTAACCAAAGGGCCGGCAGTTCAAATGCACCAGGCGCTCCCTGGAAACTCTATGGGGCAGTTCTACCCTGTCCTATAGGGTCGCTATGAGTCGGAATTTACACGATGGCACTGGGTTTCTTTTTTTTTTTTTTAATTATGCTGCTGCAGTAGTAAAAACAGCCTGGTACTGGTACAACAACAGATAAACAGACCAGTGGAACAGAATTGAGGATCCAGGCATAAAACCATCCATATATGAGCTGCTGATATTTGACAAAGGCCCAAAGTCAGTTAAATGGAGAAAAGGGAGTTTCTTTAACAAATGGTGCTGGCATAAATGGATATCCAGCTGCAAAAAAATGAAGCAAGATCCATAGCTCATGCCATGCACAAAAACTAACTCAAAATTGATCAAAGACGTAAACATAAAATCTAAAACGACAAGACAATGGAAGAAAAAATAGGGGCAATGCTAGGAGCACTAATAAATGGAATAAACAGTATACAAAACATTACTAACAATGCAGAAGAGAAACTAGACAACTGGGAGCTCCTAAAAATCAAACACCTATGCTCATCCAAAGACTTCACCAAAAGAGTAAAGAGTTTACTTATAGACTGGGAAAAAGTTTTTGGCTATGACACTTCCGATCAGTGCCTGATCTATAATACCTACATGATACTGCAAAAACTCAACTACGAAAAAACAAATAACCCAATTATAAAATGGACAAAAGATATGAACAGGCACTTCACTAAAGAAGACATTCAGGTAGCTAGCAGATATATGAGGAAATGCTCAGAATCATTAGCCATTAGAGAAATGCAAATCAAAACTAAAATGAGATTTCACCTCTTTCCAACAAGGCTGGCATTAATTCAAAAAACACAAAATAATAAATGTTGGAGAGGTTGTAGAGACTGGAACACTTATACACTGCTGGGTGGGAATGTAAAATGGTACAACCACTTTGGAAATCGATTTGGCACTTCCTTAAAAAGCTAGAAATAGAACTACCATATGATCCAGCAATACCACCCCTTGGAATATATCCTAGAGAAATAAGAGCCTTTACACGAACAGCTATATGCACAACCACGTTCATTGCAGCACTGTTTACAATAGCAAAAAGATGGAAACTGCCAAGGTGCCCATCAACGGATGAATGGATGGCACATTATGGTATAGTCACACAATGGAGTACTATATATTGACAAAGAACAGTGATGAATCTGTGAAACATTTCATAATATGAAGGAATCTGGAAGGCATTATGCTGACTGAAATTAGTCAGTTGCAAAAGGACAAATATTGTATAAGACCACTATTTTAAGAGTTCAAGAAATAGTTTAAACAGAGAAAAAATATTCTTTTATGGTTACGAGGGGCGGAGGGAGGGAGGGAGGAATGTAGAGGGGTATTTGCTAATTAGATAATAGATAAGAACTACCTGAGGTGAAGGGAAAGACAACACACAACACAGGGGAGGCCAACACAACTAGACTAAACCAAAGGCAATGAAGTTTCCAGAATAAACTGAATGTTTCAAAGGCCAGCATAGCAGGGACAGGGGCTTGGGGACCATGGTTTCTGGGGACATCTAACTCAATTAGCATAATAAAATCTATTAAGAAAACATTCTGCTTCCCAGTTTGGAAAGCAGTGTCTGGGATCTTAAATGCTAGCAAGTGGCCATCTAAGATTCATCAATTGTTCTCAACCCACCTGGATCAAAGGAGAATGAAGAACACCAAGGACACAAGGTAATTATGAGCCCAAGAGACAGAAAGGGCCACATAAGCCAGAGACTACATCATCCTGAGACCAGAAGAACTAGGTGGTGCCCGGCTACAACTGATGACTGCCCTGATGGGGAACACAACAGAGAACCCCTGAGGGAGCAGGAGAGCAGTGGTAGGCAGACCCCAAATTCTCATAAAAAGGCTAGACTTAATGGTCTGACTGAGACTAGAAGGACCCTGGTGGTCATGGCCCCCAGACCTTCTTTTGGTCCAGGACAGAAACCATTCCCAAAGGCAACTCTTCAGACAGGGATTGGACTGGACAATGGGTTGGAGAGGGATGCTGGTGAGAAGTGAGCTTCTTGGATCAGGTGGACACTTGAGACTCTGTTGGCATCTCTGGCCTGGATGGAATATGAGAGAGTAGAGGGGGTTAGAAGCTGGCGAAATGGTCACAAAAAGAGAGAGTGGAGGGAGACAGCAGGCTGTCTCATTAGGGGGAGAGTGATTGGGAGTATTTAGCAAGGTATATATAAGTTTTTGTGTGAGAGACTGACTTGATTTGTAAACTTTCACTTAAAGCACAATAAAAATTATAAAATTAAATAAATTATGGTATATTCACACAATAGAATATTACACATCAATGAAGAAAAACGATGAATCCATGGAATGTTTCATAACATGGAGGAATCTGGAAGGCATTATGCTGAGTGAAATTCGTCAGCTGCAAAAAGACAAATATTTTATTAAGATCACTGTTATAAGAACTTGAGAAACAGTTTAAGCAGAAAGGAAAATATTCTTTTATGGTGATGAGAGGTGGAAGGGAGGGAGAGAGAGATAGGGATTTTCACTAATTAGATAGTAGATAAGTACTATTTTAGGTGAAGGAAAAGACAACACACAATACAGAAGTCAGCACAATTGGACTAAACCAAAAGCAAAGAAGCCTCCTGAACAAACCGAACACTTTGAAGGTCAGCATAGCAGGGGCAGGGTTTTGAGGACCATGGTTTCAGGGGACATTTAATTTAATTGGCATAATAAAATCTATTAAGATAACATTCTGAATCCCACTTTGGAGAGTGGCATCTGGGGTCTTAAATGCCAGGAAGTGGCCATCTAAGATGCAACAATGCGTCTCAACTCACCTAAAGCAAAGAAGAATGAAGAATCTCAAAGACACAAGGTAATTATGAGCCCAGGAGACAGAAACCACATAAACCAGAGACTACATCAGCCTAAGACCAGAAGAACTAGATGGTACCTGGCTAGAACCGATGACTCCCCTGACAGGGAACACAAAAGAGAACCCCTGAGGGAACAAGAGAGCCGTGGGATGAAGACCTCAAATTCTAGTAAAAAGACCAGACTTAATGGTCTGACTGAGACTAGAAGGACCCTGGTGGTCATGGTCCCCAGACCTTCTCTTAGTCAAAGACAGGAACCATTACAAAGCCAACCCTTCAGACAGGGATTGGACTGGACTATGGGGTGGAAAATGATGCTGGTGAAGAGTGAGCTTCTTGGATTAAGTAGACAGATCAGACTATGTTGGCATTTCCTGTCTGGAGGGGAGATGAGTAGGCAGAGGGGGTCAGAAGCTGGCCAAATGGATACAAAAAGAAAGAGTCGAGGGAAGGAGTGTACTGTCTCATTAGAGGGACGAGAAATTAGGAGTGTATAGCAAGGTGTGTATCAATTTTTGTATGACAGACTGGCTTGATTTGTAAACTTTCTCTTAAAGCACGATAAAAATTTTAAAAAAAAGAAAAAAGTGAATGTCAGAAGACACACTGAATATAGAGTGGCTAAAGAAAATGGAAAAAATGATGAAGTAAATTAGCTGAACAGAAGATTTCGGAGAGCTGCCCAATAATACAAAGTAAAATATTATAATGAAATGTGCAAAGACCTGGCAGTAGAAAACCAAAAGGGAGAACATACCAGGCATTTCTTAAGTTGAATGAAGTGAAGAAAAAATTCGAGCCTTGAGTTACAATATTGAATATTGAATGATTCTACTGGGAAAATACTAAACAATGCAGGGAGCATCAAAAGGAGATGGAAGGTATGCACAGAGTCACTGTAACCTAAAGAATTTGTTGACATTTAACCATTTTAGAACCAACAGTACTGAAGGAAGCGGTCCAAGCTGCACTGAAGACATTGCCAAAAAAGAAGGCTCCAAGAATTGATGGAATACCAATTGAGATGTTTCAACAAATGGATGCAGCACTGGAAATCCTCACACAAGTATACCAAGAAATTTGGAAGACATCTACCTGACCAATTGACAGGAAGACGTCCACATTTGTACCAATTCTAAAGAGAGGTGATCCAGTAGAATGTAGAAATTTTAGAACTATATCATTAATATCACACACAAGTAGAATTTTGCTAAAGGTCATTCAAAAATGGTTGCAGCGGTACATCAACAGGGAACTGTCAGAAATTCAAGCCAGACACCAAAGAGGACCTGGAATGAGGTATATTATTGCTGACATCAGATGGCTCATGGCTGAAAGCAGAGAATATCAGAAAGATATTTACCTGTTTTTTTTTTTTTTTTTTTTATTCACTATATACAGCCAGGAAACCCTGGTGGCGTAGTGGCTAAGTGCCACGGCTGCTAACCAAGAGGTCAGCAGTTCGAATTTGCCAGGCGCTCCTTGGAAACTCTATTGGGAAGTTCTACTCTGTCCTTTAGGGTTGCTATGAGTCGGAACTGACTCGACAGCAGTGGGTTTGGCTTATATAAAGGCAATGAACTGCGGGGATCATAACAAATTGTGGATAATGCTGCAAAGAATGGGAATTCTAGAACACTTAATTGTGCTCATGAGGAACCTGTATTTAGACCAAGAGGCAGTCGTTCAAACAAAACAAGCAGGTACAGTGTGATTTAAAGTCAGGAAAGGTGTGCCTCAGGGTTGTAGCATTTCACCATATTTATTCAATCTGTATGCTAAGCAAATAATCCATGAAGCTGGACCATATGAAGAAGAGCAGAGCATAAGCCCTAAGAAGACTCATTAACTACCTGTGATATGCAGATGACATAACCTTGCTAGCTGAAAGTGAAGGGGACTGGAAACACGTACATGAAGGTCAAAGATCACAGCCTTCAGTATGGATTATACCTTACCATAAAGAAAACAAAAATTATCGTAACTGAACCAATAAGCAACGTCATGATAAACAGAGAAAAAGTTGAATTTTTTTTTTTTTTTTTTATAATAACTTTTATTAAGCTTCAAGTGAACGTTTACAAATCCAATCAGTCTGTCACATATAAGTTTACATACATCTCACTCCCTACTCCCACTTACTCTCCCCGTCTTGAGTCAGCCCTTTCAGTCTCTCCTTTCTTGACAATTTTGCCGGCTTCCCTCTCTCTCTATCCTCCCATCCCCCCTCCAGACAAGAGTTGCCAACACAATCTCAAGTGTACACCTGATATAATTAGCTCACTCTTCATCAGCGTCTCTCTCCCACCCGCTGACCAGTCCCTTTCATGTCTGATGAGTTGTCTTCAGGGATGGTTCCTGTCCTGTGTCAACAGAAGGTCTGGAGAGCATGGCCGCCGGGATTCCTCCAGTCTCAGTCAGACCATTAAGTTTGGTCTTCTTATGAGAATTTGGGGTCTGCATCCCACTGCTCTCCTGCTCCCTCAGGGGTCCTCTGCTGAGCTCCCTGTCAGGGCAGTCATCGATTGTGGCCGGGCACCAACTAGTTCTTCTGGTCTCAGGATGATGTAGGTCTCTTGTTCATGTGGCCCTTTCTGTCTCTTGGGCTCTTAGTTGTCATGTGGGCTTGGTGTTCTTCATTTTCCTTTGCTCCAGGTGGGTTGAGACCAATTGCTGCATCTTAGATGGCTGCTTGTTAGCATTTAAGACCCCAGACGCCACATTTCAAAGTGGGATGCAGAATGATTTCATAATAGCATTATTTTGCCAATTGACTTAGAAGTCCCCGCAAACCATGTTCCCCAGACCCCCGCGCTTGCTCCGCTGAGCTTTGAAGCATTCATTTTATCCCGGAAACTTCTTTGCTTTTGGTCCAGTCCAATTGAGCTGACCTTCCATGTATTGAGTGTTGTCTTTCCCTTCACCTAAAGCAGTTCTTATCTACTGATTAATCAATAAAAAAACCCTCTCCCACCCTCCCTCCCTCCCCCCCTCGTAACCACAAAAGTATGTGTTCTTCTCAGGTTTACTATTTCTCAAGATCTTATAATAG
The DNA here is from genome assembly GCF_024166365.1 of Elephas maximus indicus. Lineage (NCBI taxonomy): Eukaryota > Metazoa > Chordata > Mammalia > Proboscidea > Elephantidae > Elephas > Elephas maximus. The sequence continues at coordinate 33,800,559 of NC_064820.1, read as the reverse complement.
TGGTTTCATTTTACTTGGATCCACAACCAACGCCCATGGAAGCAGCAGTGAAGAAATCAAAGGATGCATTGCATTGGGCAAATCTGCTTCTAAAGATCTCTTTAAAGTGTTAAAAAGCAGATGTCACTTTGAGGACTAAGGTGCACCTGATTCAAGGCATGGTGTTTTCAGTTGCATCATAGGCATGCAAAAGGTGGACAATGAATAAGGAAGACAAAGAATTGAAGCCTTTGAATTTTGGTGTTGTTGAGAAATATTTAACGTACCATGGACCACCAAAAGAATGAACATATCTATCTAGGAAGAAGTACAGACAGGATGCTCCTTAAAAGGGAGGATGATGAGACTTTGTCTCACATACTTTGGATGTGTTATCAGGAGGGACCAGATTCTGGAGAAGGACTTAATGCTTTGTAGAGTAGGGGGTCAGTGAAAGAGTAAGACCCTCAACGAGATGGATTGACGCAGTGGCTACAACAGTGGGCTCAAGCATAACAATGATTGTGTGGATGGTGCAGGGCAGGGCAGTGTTTTGTTCTGTTTTACATAGAGTTGCTAAGAGTTGAAATCGGCTTGAATGCACCTAACGACAACCACAGCTATAATAAACCAATAATTTCCAGTTGTTTCTTTCTCGAGACTTTAATAATTTAGCTAAATAATGAGATACAGAAAAAGTTAAATTTCCCTGGTCGAGGAGATGCTAATGGTGTGGTCATTTAATAAGTAAGAGAGTGGGGAATAAGAGCAGATATTAAGATATAGGGTGTCTCAATATCCCTCTCTTCTTCCCTATACTGCAATGAAATTGTCAACAAGCAACATCACTGTAAGCCATACATACATGCATTCTTTTACTGAATTCCACAACTTATTCTGAAATACAGGATCCCTGGTGGTGCAGTGGTTAGAGCAACTCAACTCCTAAAGGAAGGATGTCATGGAAATTATGTCCCCCCAAAATGTATCAACTTGGTTAGGCCGTGATTCCCAGTATTTTGTGGTTTCCTCCATTTTGTGATTGTAATTTTATGTTGAAAATACCATGGCTTGGGTCAGGCACACCTTAGTCTTCAAGGTGACACCTTTGCTCTTCAACACTCTAAAGAGGTCCTTTGCAGCAGATTTACCCAATGCAATGCGTCTTTTGATTTCTTGACTGCTACTTCCATGGCTGTTGATTGGGGATCCAAATAAAATGAAATCCTTGAGGACTTCAATCTTTTCTCTGTTTACCATGACGTTGTTTATTGGTCCAATTGTGAGGATTTTTGTTTTCTTTATGTTGAGGTGTAATCTATACTGAGGGCTGCGGTCTTTGATCTTCACTTGTAAGTGCTTCAAGTCCTCTTCATTTTCAGCAGGCAAGGTTGTGTCATCTGCATATCTCAGGTTGTTAATGAGTCTTCCTCCAATCCTGATGCCCAGTTCTTCTTCATATAGTCCGGCTTCTTGTATTATTTGTTCAGCATACAGATTGAATACGTATGGTGAAAAATTACAACCCTGACACACACCTTTTCTGACTTTAAACCAATCAGTATCCCCTTGTTCTGTCCAAACAACTGCCTCTTGATCTATGTAAAGGTTCCTCATGAACACAATTAAGTGTTCTGGAATTCCCATTCTTCGTGATGTTATCCATGGTTTGTTATAATCCACACAGTCGAATGCCTTTGCATAGTCAATCAAACACAGGTAAACATCCTTCTGGTATTGTCTGCTTTCAGCCAGGACCCATCTGACATCAGCAATGATATCCCTGGTTCCATGTTCTCTTCTGAAACTGGCCTGAATTTCTTGCAGTTCCTTGTCAATATACTGCAGCAGTTGTTTTTGAATGATCTTCAGTAAAATTTTGCTTGTGTGTGATATTAATGATAGTGTTCTATAATTTCCACATTCAGTCGGATCACCTTTCTTGGGAATAGGCATAAATATGGATCTCTTCCAGTCAGTTGGCCAGGAAGCTGTCTTCCATATTTCTTGGCATAGACGAGTGAGCACCTCCAGCGCTGCATCCGTTTGTTGAAACACCTCAATTGATATTCCATCAATTCCTGGAGCCTTGTTTTTTGCCAATGCCTTCAGAGCAGCTTGGACTTCTTCCTTCAGTACCAGTGGTTCCTGACCATATGCCACCTCTTGAAATGGTTGAACATCGACTAATTCTTTTTGGTATAATGACTCTGTGTATTCCTTCCATCTTCTTTAATGCTTCCTCTGTTATTTAATATTTTCCCCGTGGAATCCTTCACTATTGCAACTCGAGGCTTTAATTTTTTCTTTGGTTCTTTCAGCTTGAGAACCACTGAGCATGTTCTTCCCTTTTGGTTTTCCATCTCCAGCTCTTTGGACATGTCATTATAATACTTTACTTTGTCTTCTCGAGAGGCCCTTTGAAATCTTCTGTTCAGTTCTTTTACTTCATCGATTCTTCCTTTTGCTTTAGCTGGTAGACACTCAAGAACAAGTTTCAGAGTCTCCTCTGACACCCATCTTGGTCTTTTCTTTCTTTCCTGTCTTTTCAATGACCTCTTGCTTTCTTCATGTCATTCCACAACTTGTCTGTTCAATGCATCAAATATATTCTTGAGATGGTCTCTAAATTCAGGTGGGATGTACTCAAGGTCATATTTTGGCTCTCATGGAGTTTCTCTGATTTTCTTCAGTTTCAACTTGAACTTGCATATGAGCAATTGACGGTCTGTTCCACAGTCAGCCCCTGGCCTTCTTCTGACTGATGATGTTGAGCTTTTCCATCGTCTCTTTCCACAGATGTAGTCAATTTGATTTCTGTGTGTTCCATTTGGTGAGGTCCGTGTGAATAGTCACCGTTTATGTTGGTGAAAGAAGGTATTTGCAATGAAGAAGTCACTGGTCTTGCAAAACTCTATCATTCAATCTCCGGCATTGTTTCTATAACCAAGGCCATATTTTCCAACTACTGATCCTTCTTCTTTGTTTCCAACTTTCACATTCCAATCGCCAATAGTTATCAGTGCGTTCTGATTGCATGTTTGATAATTTCAGACTGAAGCAGCTGATAAAAATCTTCTATTTCTTCATCTTTGGTCCTAGTGGTTGGTGAGTAAATTTGAATAATAGTCATATTAACTGGTCTTTCTTGTAGGTGTATGGATATTATCCCATCACTGACAGCATTGTACTTCAGGATAGATCTTCAAATGTTCTTTTTGATGATGAATACACCACCAATCCTCTTCAAGCTGTCATTTTCGTCATAGTAGACTATATGATTGTCCGATTCAAAATGGCCAATACCAGTCAATTTCTGCTCACTAATGCCTAGGATATCAATCTTTATGCATTCCATTTCATTTTGGACAATTTCCAATTTTCCTAGATTCATACTTCATACATTTCAGGTTCCAGCTATTAATGGATGTTTGCAGCTGTTTCTTCTCATTTTGAGTCGTGCCACTTGAGCAAATGAAGGTCCTGAAAGCTTTACTCCACCCACTTCATTAAGATCGACTCTACTTTGAGGAGGCAGCTCTTCCCCAGTCATCTTTTGAGTGCCTTCCAGCCTGGGGGGCTCATCTTCCAGCACTATATCAATGTTCCACTGCTATTAATAAGGTTTTCACTGACTAATGCTTTTCAGAAGTAGACTGCCAGGTCCTTCTTCCTAGTTTGCCTTATTCTGGAAGCTCAGCTGAAACCTGTCCTCCATGGGTGACCCTGCCGGTAGCTGAATACCATTGGCATAACTTCCAGCATCACAGCCACATGCAAGCACCCACAGTACAACAAACTAACAGACACGTGGGGGAAGTTTATTTAGTTAAGTCATAATAAACTATTTTATTTCATTTAATGAACTCATAGAGAATTCATTTTAACAAACTGCAAATTAAGTAGAATTCATTACTCTGTCCTTTTTAATGTAATTTGTTTGTTTTAATTTCTTCAATTACTAAGATATTTTTTCAGAATTCAAAATGAATTCAATAAGTTCTGCATAGAAAATAGTTACGCAACACTTTATGCAATACTTTTTCCCAATTCCTCTTTTTTACAAGAACACAATGTTTTGCTAGATAAATCTATCATACTAAACCAAATACTAAGCGCCTAAATAATTTTTTTGAACAGGTACATTATCATAATACCTTCTGAATAGGTGCTTCATATTTTATTGAAATTAATACATATATCAATATATTTTACTGTATTATTTGAACTGTGAAAATGTGATGAATAGCAGCAGAACATTGTCTGATACAGTGCTGGACCAGGCAGTGTTTTGTTCTGTTGTACATTGGGTCGCTATGAGTCAGAACCAACTCGATGGCACCCAACAACAAGATTTTTAAAAGCAGTTGACTCTATATTTTACCTACCAAATAGTTCCAAATTATAATGGTTCATTATATACATGAGATTGTTTTATCAATTGAACTTAGGATTTCGCACATGTATTCTCATTTTTTAGTCTTGTAAATTTTATGAAATTGTATTCCTCCTCCTAGTCTTTTGTATCAGAAAAGTGGGAATCATTAAGGTTGTCTCTTTCTCCTTCAATGTGCATCATTTAATTATGAAATATTGCCAGTTTTAACTCCAAAATTATTTGGAATCCTCCACATTTCTCCAACTCAACGACTGTTGCAATAACCAGGGAAACTATCCTCTCTCACCTGAACAAATTAAAAGAAAACAGAATATTTCTTTCTATTCTTGTCATAATCCAACCTATTGGATAGGTTTTAGATCTTTAGCTAAAACACAATATTGCTTCTGAGTAAGATTTAGCCTTCTTGATTTCTTCAGTCTTCTTTCTCAGTGATCCACACAATCACATGGACAACACTCCAGGTATTACAGCATGTTATCTCTTTATCCTGAGCATCCCAAGAATTTATCTACATTATTGCCTTCAAAAATTATATTCTCTCCTCTTTGAACGTTCTTTTCTTCCATTTTCTATGTGGGTAGTTCTTACTGGTGTTTCCATAGTTGGATGAAATGTTACATAACCCCTCAGTATCTCAAAGATCCTAGAATTTTTCTTTTACTATTTATCAGAGTTTAAATTTATTCGAGTGACTATTTGCACATGGCAGTCCAGAACACTTAATTGTGCTCATGAGGAACCTTTACATAGATCAAAAGGCAGTTGTTTGGTTAGAACAACTGGATACTGATTAGTTTAAAGTGAGGAAAGGTGTACATCAGGATTGTATCCTTTCACTATATCTGTTCAATCTGTATGCTAAGCAAATAATCTGAGAAGCTGTACGAAATGAAGAACAACAGGCCATCAGTACTGGAGGAACACTCATTAACATCTTGTGTTATGCAGATGATACAACCTCGCTTCCTGAGAGTGAAGAGGAGTTGAAGCACTTACTAATGAAGATCAAAGACCACAGACTTCAGTGTGGATTGCACCTCCACATAAAGAAAACAAAAATCCTCACAACTGGACCAATGAGCAACATCATGATAAATGGAGAAAAGGTTGAAGTTGTCAAGGATTTCCTTTTACTTGGATCCACAATCAACAGCCATGGAAGTAGCAGTCAAGAAATCAAAAGATGCATTGCATTGGACCTCTTTAAAGTGTTGAAAAGCAAAGATGTCACCTTGAAGACTAAGGTGCACCTGACCCAAGCCATGGTGTTTTCAGTTGCATCATATGCTTGTGAAAGCTGGGCAATGAATAAGGAAGGCTGAAGAAGAACTGATGCCTTTGTATTGTGGTATTGGTGAAGAATATCGAATATATCATGCACTGCCAAATGAACTAACAAATCTATCTTGAAAGAAATGTAACTGGAATGCTCTTTAGAAGCAAGGATGGCAAGACTGCATCTTACACACTTTGGACATGTTGTCAGGAATGATCAGTCCCTGGAGTAAGACATCATGGTTGGCAGAGTACAGGGTCAGTGGAAAAGAGGAAGACCCTCAAAGAGGTGGACTGATACAGTCAATAACATCTCATATATAGAATCATAAGTTTTATAAAAAAGAGAACTCTTTTCATTTGTAGGTCATACTATTTTAAAATATAGAAAGGGAGAGTCATATTTTAATGAAGAAAAGGGAGAAGAGAGAGAAAGAGAATGGATCAAATAAGAAGGTAATGAATTAAAATGACTTCATATTTCGGAACAGCAAAATAAGAAGCCATATATAATATAGTGGAACAATGCCTTCAACATTTTGAAGAGAAAGTGTTTTCCATCTAATTTTACACCCATCCAAACTGTTATTCATATATCAGACTAAAATGAAAAAAAAAAAAAATTTCAGACATGCAAGATACCAAATTTTAATCACCCCACATGTCGTTTTTAGGAAAGGGGAATAAAGTAAGAAGACACTGGCTGATAGGAACCAAAAAACACAGCAGTCTAGAAAACCAGACCAAGAGGTGGAGCCAACATGGCATTATGGATAGAAGCACCGCACCATTCCTCCATAGCAAAGACCCAAAAAACTAAGTAAAATGGTCTGTGTCAACCCTGGAACCCTAAGCATCAAATGAAGGGTTAAAGAAATCAACCAAGCATTGAATGGAATAAGAAACTGACAGAGAATGGAAAACAAGGAGAGATATGAGTAGGGCAACCCTATCAGGTAACCCAGCAGAGATTCACCATCTTGGACACCTATAGTAGGTCAGCAGGCAGAGACTACAAGAAAGCGGCTTCATGTAGCAACCAGCAAGAGACCGAGCACCCAGCAACCAGCAATATATGCTTTCCCAACCCGCACCCTTCTTCCCCCTGCTTGTCCTTCACCACATCCCAGCTGGCTGACTGACTGTGGCCTGGAAGACATCAGTTCTGTGCCACTTGGATTCACCCTGCCCACACAGGCTGACTCCTTCAGTGTCAATTCTTTTTGCTGGTGTTGCTTTTTTTTTGGCTTCTTTTGATTTCTTCCCTATCTCTCACCTCTTCCTCTTCCTTTGTCTGGAACACCTGCTCCAAGTGCCATCTTTGTTTCTTCTTGACAGGCTATGAAGTGCCACTCAGCTGGGGAACTTGTTCTCTGGTCCATGCAATGACACTGGTGGGATCCTTGGGGTTACTTTTTTTTTGTTTGCTTTTTGTTTTGTTGTTTGTTTTATTTTTTTTTCTTTTTGAGGCTTGGAAGCCCCTTCTTGCTGGGCTGTACTACACTGCTTAGGAGCTACTTCCTCGGTCTGTGCATTAATGCAGGTGGGATTTCCTGAGGGCATTTTTTAATTTTATTTTTTCCTTTTTGTCTTTCTTCATTTCTGAGTTTCTCATCTCTCTCTACTTACCTTCTTTTCCTGTCTATTGAATACCTGGCATTGTGTGCCATCTTTACCCCTTCTAGCCAGGCTGTACTCCTTGGCTTGGGAGCCACTTCCCCAATCTTTACAGCCACATTTGTGGGACCCCGGGGGCCATTCTTTCTTTCTTTATTTTCTCCTTTCCTTTTTGTTTTTCTTCATTTCTCAGTTTCTCATCTCTCCCTGCTTTTCTTCATTTCCTGTCTCCTGAATACCTTGTGCTGTCTGCCATCTCTGCCCCTTCTAGACAGGTGTGTCCCATGGCCTAGAAGGCACTTCCCAGTCATTGGTGAAATCCCGGGGGGGGGGGCCGTTTCTTTTTTTTTCCTTTTTTTTTTAATTTTTATATATTCACTTTTTTTCCTCTTTTCATTTTTATTTTTCTTCAATTCTCAGTTTCTTATCTGTCTGCTCGAATGGTAAGCTCCCTCAGCATTTTTTTTTTATTTGTTTTTTTGGCTACTGTTTCTCTCTACTTTCTCTCTTCTTTCCCATACCCATCTTAGCTCCATGCGTCACAACTTCCCCCCTTCTTTCTGCCTACCTGCACCGTGCACTGAACATCACACCCCCAAGCAGCACAGGAACAGCTTACTGGAACCTACCCTGTGCTAACACCCAGATAGCTCTGTAAGCCCTGGTACATGCCACAAACAACCCATCCCAGGCCCTTCTCTCCAGTTTGACCTGCCCTGCTGTACCATAGCTGAGTGACTGGCCCTAACCATTGAACAAAGAGTTGAAAACCATCATGCCAACAGAAGAACAAACAACAAAGAACACACAGCCCTCCTCATCAGATATAACCAAATGATATAAAAAAGCAGGAAGAAACAAATTTAAAATCAATAAACAAAGAAAAATACTGAATGTCCTGAAGACAGCAGAAAATATTGAAACATATTTAAAAAAAAGAGGCAAGAATGGTTCCAGTATGTTTCCAAAATAAAATACCAGATGGCTTTCCAGAAGAAGAAGAGGCACTAGAACTCCCTGACAAGGAATTCAAATCTCTAACATTAACAGCTATCCAAGAATTGAAGCAAAATCAGACAAAAATGAGGAAAAAATAGACAAATTCATGGAAAATACAGAAAAAAACTATGCAAGAATTCAGGAAAATAATACAGGAGCAAAATATCAAAATAAATTCACAACTAGAAATCATACAAAAACAAAATTTGAAATCCAAAAGATAAACAACAAGATTTCAGAAACAGACAGTGTCATAGAAGGTCTGAGGAGGAGGTTTCAAACAGTTTCACAGGATCAGTGAAATTTAAGACAAATAATTGGATACGATTTTGTTTGAGGAAAAATCAGAAAAAAAGAATGAAGAAAAATGGAGAAACCCTGAAAATGATGTAGGATACAACCAGAAGCAAAAATTTGCTAGTGATCAACGTTTCAGAACAAGAGAAGAAAATGGAAACACAGAGAGAATCTTTGAAGAATTGACGATAGAAAACTTCCGTAATATCATGAAAGATAAAAGATGACCATCCAAGAAGCTCAATGAACCCTATAAAGGATAAATCCTAAAAGAAAATCACCAAGGCATATCATAATCACACTCACTAAAACCAAAGACAAAGGAAAAATCCTGACAGCAGCTCATGAAAAATGAAAAGTCACATACAGAGCAGAAACAAAAAGACTAAGCTCTGATTACTCAGGAAAAATATGCAGGGAAGAAGGCAAAAAGACAACATATATATAAATCTTTGAAAGGAAAAAATTTCCAAAACTCTTATTCAAATATGATGGTGAACTTAGGACATTTCCAGAAAAACAGAAATTAAGAGAATATGTAAAAATCAAACCAAATTATAAGAATTATCAAAGAGAGTGATTTGGTTTGAGAACAAACAACATCAGACGACTGACTGAATCTGGGATGACTCAAGATCAGATCAGCCAGATACCAGTCTAGGAAATGAACTCTGAGGAACTATTCAAAACCAAAAGGTTTACCACAGAGAACCAGAGATGTTAATCTGCAAATGACAAAAATATCAGAACAATAAAAGAAGGAATAAATGGTGTGGGTATAGAACTTTGTAATGGAGAAGGCAAGGTGATACCAAGTAATAATAGACTGGTTCAAACCTAGGAAGTTAAGGGTAAATTTCAAGGTAACTACAAAGAAAGTTAACAAACCTACTGATCAAAATAAACAAGAAAAACAAAGTCGCAATAAAAACAAAATCTATAAAAACAAAATAAATAATAAAAAAAATGAATAAAACACACAAACAAAAGAAATTCAGCTCAGGAGAGTAAGAGGAACAAAGACAACGTTTGTAGCACACACACACAAAAAAAGCACTACAAAATGGCAGCAATAAACTCACACCTATCAATAATTACACTGAATGTAAATGGCCTAAATGCACCCATAAAGAGACAGAGAGTGATAGAAAGGATAAAAAAAAAAAAAACTGTATCCATCAATATGCTGTCTACAAGAAACACATATTAGAAACAAAGATATAAATTTATCAAAGGTCAAAGAATGGAAAAAATATATCAAGCAAACAGCTACCAAAAAAGAGCAGGAGCTATAATACTATTCTCAGATAAAGTAGATTTAAAACAATATCCTCCATAAAACACAAAGAAGAGCACTATATAATGACTAAAGCAACTATCCATCATGAAGACATAACCGTAATAAATACCAATGCACCCAATGACAGCACTCCAAAATACATAAAACAAACTCTAACAGCACTGAAAAGAGAAATTGCCACTTCCTCAATAATAGTAGGAGGCTTCAGTGCACCACTCTGTGTAAGGATAGAGCACCTAGAAAGAAGCTCAGCAAAAATATAGAAGATCTAAAGGACACAATCAACCAACTTGACCTCACAGACATATAGAACACTCCACTTCACAGCTGCAAAGTACACATTATTTTCCAATGTATATGGAATGTTCCCCAGAATAGAACACATCTTGGGCCACAGAGCAACCCTCAACAGAATCTAAAACACGGAGACAATACAAGGTATATTCTCTGACCACAACACCATCAAAGTGGAAATTAAAAACAAGAAGAGAAAGGAAAAAAAAATGGAAACTGAATAACACCCCGTTTAAAAACCACTGGGTAATAGAAGAAATCAGAGATGGAATCAAAAAATCCCTATAATCAGATAAGAATGAAAACACATCATACCAAAACCTTTGGGATACAGCAAAGGCAGTACTCAGAAGTCAATGTATAGCAATAGATGCACATATCAAAAAAAGAAAGGACAAAATTAAAACATTAGCTACATAGCTCAAACAAATAGAAAGAGGACAGCAAAAGAAGCCCTCAGCCAACAGAAGAAATAGTAAAGATCAGAGTAGAAATAAATGAAATAGAGAATAGAAAAACAATAGAAAGAATCAACAAAACCAAAAGTCGGTTCTTCAAAAGAATCAACAAAATTGACAAACCACTGGCTAAACTGACCGAAAAAAAACCCAGAGGATGCAAATAAACCAAATAAGAAATGAAATGAGGGACATTACAAGACTCAACTGAAATAAAAAGACTCATAACAGAATATTATGAAAAACTATACTGCAACAAATTCAAAAACCTACAGGAAATGGATAAATTTCTAGAAACATACCACCTAACCATACTAACACAAAATGATATTGAAAATCTGAACAGACCCATAACTAAAGAAAAAAATTGAAAAGGTAATTAAAAAAAAAAAAAAAACCCTGACCCAGATGTCTTCACTGGAGAATTCTACTCAAACTATTTCAGAACATAGAAAAGGAAGCAATACTTCCAAATTCATTCTATGAAGGCAGCATAATCCTGATACCAAAACTACGTAAAGAACCACAAAAAATCACAGACCGATATCTCTCATAAATATAGATCCGAAAGTTCTAGCCAATAGAAATTAGCATCATATCAAAAAAAATAATACACCATGACCAAGTAGGATTCATACCAGTTATACAAGGATGGTTCAACATTAGGAAATAGATCAACATAATCCACCACAAAAATAAAAGAATCACATGATCTTCTCCAATCAATGCATTGGACAAAGTCCACCACCCATTCCTGCTAACAACTCTCAATAAAATAGGTATAGAAGGGAAATGCCTCAACATAATAAAAAAAATCTATACGAAACCAACAGCCAACATCATTCTTAATGGGGAGAGCCTGAAAACATTTCCCTTGAGAACAGGAACAAGATAAGGATGCCCTTTATCAACATTTCTATTTAACATTGTGCTGGAAGTACTAGCTAGAGCAATAAGGCATGAAAAAGAAATAAAGGGCATCCAAATTGGTACTGAAGAATTAAAACTATCCCTATTTGTGGATGATATGACACTATACATAGAAAACTCAAAGGACTACATGAGAAAACTACTGGAACTAATAGAAAGATTCAGTAGATTAGCAGGATACAAGATAAACAAACAAAAATCAGTTGGATTCCTATACACCGATAAAGAGAACAATGAAAACATAATCAGGAAAACAATACCATTTATAATAGTTCCTAAAAAAATTAGAAATAAATCTAACCAGGAATTTAAAAGACCTATACAAAGAAGAAAATTACAAAACACTATTGTGAGAAACCAAGAGATCCACAAAAATGGAAAAAACATACAATGCTCATGGATGGGTAGACTCAATATTGTGAAAATGATGATTCTTACCCAAAGCAATTTACAAATACAATGCAATCCCAATCCAAATACCAGCAACATTCTTTAAGGAGATGGAAAAACTAATCATTAACCTCATATAGAAAGGGAAGAAGCCCTGGCTAAGTAAAGCACTATTGAAGAAGAATAAAGTAGGAGGACTGTCACTACCTGACTTCAGAACCTACTATATAGCTATGGTAGTCAAAACAGCCTGGTACTGGTACAATGACAGATACATTGACCAAGGGAACAGAATTGAGAACCCAGATGTATATTCATCCACCTAAGTTCTCCTGATATTCCACAGGGACCCAAAATCCATCAAATGGGAAAAAGACAATCTTTTTAACAAATGGTGCTGACAAAACTAGATGTCCATCTGCAAAAAAAATGAACCAGGACCCGTACCTCACATCATACACAAAAAATAATTCAAAATGGATCACAGAGCTAAATACAAAACCAAAAATTATAAAGATCTTAAAGAAAAAAGAGGATCAACACTAGAGGCCCTAATACATGGTATTAAAAGGATACAAACCATAATTAACAACAGAAAAACTCCAGAAGGTAAGCTTGATTACTGGGATCTTCTAAAAGTTAAACATATGCTCATCAAAAGTCTTTACCAAAAGAGAAAAAAATTTATGACGAGCCTGACAAAGGCCTAATCTCGAAAATCTACAGGAAAATCCAACACCTCCACAACAAAAAGGCAAATACTCCAATTAAAAAATGGGCAAAGGAAATGAACAGACACTTTATCTCACCCTGGCATTACTGGCATGAATCAAAAAACAGAAAACAACAAATGCTGGAGAGGCTGCAGAGAGACTGGAACTCTTATGCACTGCTAGCAGGAATGCAAAATGATATAACCATTTTGGAAAACTCCATGGAGCTTCTTTCCAAAACCAAAAACCCAATGCCGTTGAGTCAATTCCAACTCATAGCAACCCTATAGGACAGAGTAGAACTGCCTGATAGAGTTTCTAAGGAGCACCTGGTGGATTTGAACTGCCGATCTCTTGGTTATCAGCTGTAGTACTTAAGCACTATGCCACCAGGGTTTCAGGAGCTTCTTTAGAAAGCTAGAAATAGAAATACCATATGATCCAGCAATCCCACTTCTAGGAATATATCCTAGAGAAATAATAGACATATGCACACCTATGTTCATTGCAGCATTGTTCACAATAGCAAGAAGATGGAAACAACCTAGATGCCCATCGACAGATGAATGGATTAACAAAGTATAGTACATACACATAATGGAGTAAGTACTATGCAAAGATAAAGAACAATGATGAATCTGAGAATCATCTCACAATGTGGATGGATCTGGAGGGAATCATGCTGAGTGAAATAAGTCAATCACAAAACGACAAATATTGTATGAGACCACTACTATAAAAATTCATGAAAAGGTTTACACATAAAAATAAACAATTTTTGATGGTCATGCAGAAGGGGACAGGTGGGGATGAAAAAAACACTAAATAGACAACAGATAAGTGGTAACTTTGGTGAAAGGTAAGACAATACACAATACTGGGGAAGCCAGCACAGCTTGTACAAGGCAAGGTCATGGAAGCTCCACAGACACTTTCAAACTCCCTAAGGGAGCAAATTGCTGGGCTGAGGGCTGTGGGTCTTAGGGAACATCTAGCTCAATAGGCATAAAGTAATTTAAAAAGAAAATGTTTTACATTCTATTTTTGTGAGTCACGTCTGGGGTTTTAAAAGCCTGTGAGCTGCCGTCTAAGATACTCTACTGGTCTTACCCCTTCAGGAGCAAGTGAGAATGACGAAAACTAAACATAAAAGGAAAAGATTAGTCCAAAGGACTAATGGAGCACAACTGCCACGGGCTTCACCAGACTGAGTCCAGCACAATTAGATGGTACCAGGCTACCACCACTGACTATTCTGACAGGGATCAAAATAGGGGGCACTGCACAGAGGAACAGAGCTGGAAAACAGGGTAGAACAAAATTCTAACTCACACACACACAAAAAAAAAGGTCAGACATACTGGTCTCACAGAGACTGGAGAAACCCCAAGAGTATGGCCTCTGGGCACTGTTTCACTTCAGTAATGAAGTCACTCCTGAGGCTCACGCTTCAACTAAAGATTAGACAAGCCCGTAAAACAAAATGAGACATAAGAGACACACCAACCCAGGGTCAAGGACTAGAAAGCAGGAGGGGACAGGAAAGCTGGTAACAGGGAACCCAAGTTCAACACGGGAGAGTGATGACGTCATGAGGTTGTTAACCAATGTCATAAATCAATATGTGTACTAACTTTTTAACGAGAAGCTAGCTTGTTCTGTAAACCTTCATCTAAAGTACAATTTAAAAAAAAAAAAATTAAAGGAAAAAAAAGGAAAATCAGACCAAATCCTCTGGAGAGAGAAAAGTGACATCCTGAGATACATCTTGGCATGATGTATAAAAAGAAAACTACCCATATAGAGGCAGGTCAGATGATTTCAAAAGTAGCTTTTTAAGAGGAAGAAATTATCAGTTACTTGATTTAAATGACCTTCCAAAGAGAAAGCTTAGTTTATGGCAAAGAACTTGTAGTTGAATCATTTGGTACATACAAATTTAATCAAAAGCCAATATGAAATGATTGTTAATTCCAAAGAAAAATTTAAAAATACAGGAAGACAAAAATAAGCATGCTTACTATGTGGCTCATTTGTGAACAGAATTTACTTACTTATAATAACGTAAACAGTAAATAATGACTTCATAAATGTAATGATATAATGCTTTTTGAAGGAAAGCAGGTGAGTAATGTGTGTCTATGTGCAGAGGCTAGGAAAAGGAAAGAGAGTTTTCAAGTTCCTTAGTGGGAAGTCAACAGATAATTCCTGAAGGATCAATTCAAGCACATTCTCTGGAGATAGAGTGTTAAGTTACAAAGTCCCAATTAACACATTTGAGAAGAGTCCCCTGAGGAAAGGAAAATAAGAAAAGTGGAGGGGGCTTGTAGACTGCTTTTTTTTTTTCTTTACAAACATTATAAAACTGGTTGCCTCTTCATATGCATGTAAAACTTTGATAAATAACTATAATAATTGAAATAAGAAATTATAGAAAAATAACATCATTTGTATATATAAAGAACAGAGATACCACGGGCAATCAATTGGACAATGAATAGGATACTAATTGGGATAAAATACTAAAAAAAAAAAAAGAAAAAAAGCTATAATGTACAAATAATTCATAATGTAATGAGAAAGTGATTATTGAATGAGAAAAGCAGTTGATGTATCAGAGAGAACTAAAAGTGCTTGTAAATTCCTTAATGATGCATGGATATTGTGTTTGGCCTGAAGTGGTGTTAATAAGACCACTAGAGAAATGTGATGTCTAGAATTCCCTTTCAAGTACCAAGTGAATTAACTTTTAATCTTTTTGATTTAGTCAACACTTTCCTTTGTTCTTTTCACAAAATAAATCAATTTGTCTCAAATAAGGCTTAAAGTATTTTTATAGAGTGAAGGTCTTTTTCGGAATATGGATTTTTCTTTCTTGGTCCTTTGGCTTTTTAAATGAATTCGATGAAGGTTTCATTTTACTGTCTATTTTAAAACATTAAAGAATGTGTGCTAGACCATTTGAGGAGATAGATATTCACTTACAATTTAATAAAATAATGTTAAGACTACTTGATTAGATGCAAAACTTAATATTCCACAGGGCAATAAATTTTGGGGGACATTTCCACCCAACAGAAATGATTTGCATCTCTATGAGACTAAAAATTACAAACTAATATCTGATTTCTCTAATTTTGTGTCCCTTAATCAATCATTTTACCATCGTTGACTCAAGTTTCCAACATAAAGGAAAATGAGCAAAGACATCCTTTGCTTTACCTTCTTCTATCCATCTATTTCTCATTCCCCTCATCAGAAAGCCTCTTCACATCCTTCTTAGATCAAATTCATGCCCCGCATGCAATATCCTGAATCACCGACGATCACACAATTAAGGGATTTAGAAAAATCCTTTTCAAATTAAGAATGTCTTCTGTACCCAGATATTGTGACTCAATAATCTGATTCCCATATTTTTTTCGTTTTTACATTTTCGTATCCCTAATCTTTCCTGAGGAAGACTGATTAGGAGAAAGAGTGCATATAAGAACTTAAGCAAAAGTAAACGTTAATAACATAGTTAAGTGTTGTATTCCTTACCCAGTTTTAGTAACAAGACTTTAATTCATCAGAAGCCTTGGCAGTGCAGCTGTTAAGCTCTTGACTGCTCATGAAAGCATCAGGAGTTCAGTCCCACCAACTACTCCATGGGAGAAAGATGTGGTAGTGGGCTTCAGAAAGGTTACAAAAAACCCCACTGTTGTCGAGTTGATTCCAATTTATAGAGACCCTACAGGACAGAGTACACCTGCCCCATAGAGTTTCCAAGGGATTAGTCAGTATTTAGGGAAACGGACTACTACATCTTTCTTCCACTCGTAGAGATTACAGCTTTGGAAACATTATGGGGTAATTCTACTCTGTCCTATATAGGGTTGCCATGAGTCTGAATTGACTTGATGACAGAAATTTTGTTTTTTTCTGTCTAGACAATCCTATTATTTTAGCATTATTATTCCCATCTTATAGATTCAGAAACAGGAGATTATAAAGTTGAAATAATTTGCCCAGTTCATACAGAAAGTGCATGCACAACACAGGTTTCAAGACAACTCTAAGAGCAAAGTCACTTCTAACCTGCTACATTCAATTTCAAAGGACCTGTTGATTCCTGTTGTGAATGTGGGGTTTCGCCAATGGAAGAAATATCTTGTGTTTTCATTTCCTGACCTAGTGCAACCATGTTTTTTTGAAATAACAAGTCATAAACAAAACCAACAAAAAATAAAAACAAATATTTCACAGTGAATAGAAAACCTATTATCTTATCTCAGAGAGTTTATCCCTTATTAAAAATATTGAATAATTACATTTCCCCCTCCAAATATCTTTCGTTTTCTTTAGATAAATTAAGTGAAAAATGTGGATACTTGATTCGTTATTTTGATAACATGAATTTATCATATGACAGAATTATTAAACTAAATTTTTTCTTTATCTGATGATAAAAAATTTCTGGCTTTTATCTTATAAATACTTGATCAGAAAAATGATTATTTCTAGAAAATAAATTATACAAGTATAAAAATTGTATAATAAAACACATTTTAATATGGGTATGGAAAATTTGATCAATAGTCTATTATGTTTTATAAAACTCATACAACATAAGCATATCTTAACACTGTTGTAATGTTATTTTTATGCTTTTGATAATATTACTGGAGTCTCAAAGAGTGCTTCCTTAAACAGAATCTCACCTCTGCATCTGGTCTTGAAATAACTGAGAAAACTAATAAATAGAAAATGTAATCCTGCACATCAGACTACCAGCTATTGAGTGCATAGCTTATGGTGAAAACCAAACGGTATGCTAAGTAAACTTCAGAATTGGCCAATATTTGTATTTAGACTGATTCCTTACAAAGACAACCTTTGAGAATGAAAGTGTGAAGGAGAACTTATGCAAACTGCAAGTAAGTCTACTTCCACATTTCCAATGCTTATGTCTAAACATTTCCAAGGAGAGCATGGGAGACTCAGATTAAGGAAAAGGTTTTCTTTCTTGTTTTTGATGGCAATCAGGAACTGAGAAAGTGCATTTCTCTTTAACACATTATTTATTTAATAAAGTACTGTAATTGTAAATATTAGTTTCCTAATGCTGCTATAGAACAAATATCACAAGAGGGTGGCTTTAAAGACCAAAAAAATGCTGTCTCACACTTCTGGGGATTAGAGTAAAAAATAAGGTCTGTTCTTAGGTGCCCTCAAGTCAATTCTGACTCAAATAAGCAACTTATGTACAGCAGAACGAAACACTGCCCAGTCCTATGCCATCCACATAATTTGAATGTTTGAGTCCATTGTTGCAGCAATGTGTCAACCCATCTCTTTGAGGGTCTTCCTCTTTTTTGCTGACTAAGCAAGATGCCCTTTTCCAGGGACTGGTTCCTCTTGATAACACGTCCAAAGTGAGATGAAGTTTTCCCATCCTTGTTTCCAAGGAACATACTGGCTGTACATCTTCTAAGAGAGATTTTTTCCTTCTTCTGGCAGTCCATGGTATATTCAGTATTCTTTGCCAGCCTGTAATTCCAAGGTATCAGTTTCTCATCTTGCTTCCATATTCATTGTTCTGCTATCCCATGCATATGAGGTGATTGAAAATACCATGGCTTGGGGTCAGGCACACCTTGTCCTCAAAGAGACATCTTTGCTTTTCAATGTTTTAAAGAGGTCTTTTCAAGGATATTTGCCTAATACAATACACCCTTTGATTTCTTGACTACTGCTCCAATGAGAGAGCTCTAGTGGCACAGAGGTTAAGAACTTGGCTGCTAACCAAAATGCTGACAGTTCAAATCCAACAGCTGTTCCTTGGAAACCATACAGAGCAGTTCTATTCTGTCCTATAGGGTCACTATGAGTCAAAATAGACTCCACAGTGTTGATTTTGTATCCAAATAAAATGAAATACTTGACAGCTTCAATATTTTCTCCATTTATCACGATGTTGCTTAATGGTCCAGTTGTAAGGATTTTTGTTTTCTTTATGTTGAGATATAGTCCATACTAAAGGCTGTGTTCTTTGGTCTTTATCAGTAAGTGCCTCAACACCTCTTAAAGTTCAGAAGCAAGGTTGTGTCATCTGGGTATCCCAGGTTTCTAATTAGTCTTCTTCCAATCCCGATGGTACATTTTTCTTTCTATAATCCAGCTTCTTGGATTATTTGCTTAGCATAGGGATTGAAAAAGTATGGAGAAAGGATACATCCCAGACTTACAAAATTCCCCATATCAAACCACACAGTGCCAGATATTCTCTTTGAATGCCTGTCTCGTGCATATATACAAGTTTCACATGAGCACAATTAAGTGTTCTGGAATTTCCATTCTTCTATATGTTATCCATAATTTGTTATGATCCACACAGTCCAATGTCTTTACATAGTCAATAAAACACAGGTAAACATCTTTCTTTTATTCTCTGCTTTCAGTAATATCCATTTGATATCAGCAATGTTATCCCTCATTCTATGTCCTCTTCTGGCAGTTCCATGTTGATGTACTGCTTCAACGATTTTTGAATTATCTTCAGCAAAATTTAACTCTCCTGTGGTACTAATGATATTTGTCAATAACTTGCACAATCTGTTGGATCACCTTTCTTTGGAATGGGCACAAATACAGGTCTCTTCCGGTCATTTGGCCAGGTAGCTAACTTCCAAATTTCTTGGCCTAGACAAGTGAGCACCTCCTGCACTGTATTCGTTTGTTGAAACAAATTTTGTCAAATCCTGAGGCCTTGTGTTTTGCCTATGCCTTCAGTGCAGGTTGGACGTATAGCTTCAATACCATAGGTTTTTGGTCATATTCTACCTCCTGAAATGGTTGAATGTTGATCGTTTTTTTTTTGGTAGAGTGACTCTGTGTACTCCTTTCATCTTTTTTTGATTGTTAATCTGTCATTCAATGTTTTGCCCACAGAATTCTTCGTAATTGCAACTCAAGGCTCAAATTATTTCTTCCATTCTTTTCGTTTGAGAAATACTTAGTGTGTCCTTCCGTTTTGGTTTTCTAACTCTAGGCTTATGCATATTTCATTATAATACTTTGTGTTCTCCAGCAGCCCTTTTAAATCTTCTGTTTAGCTCTTTTACTTCATCATTTCTTCCATTCCTGCAACTACTCTACTTTCAAGGACAAGTTTCAGAGTCTCTTCTGACATCCATTTCTGTCTTTTCTGTCATTTTAATGACCGTTTACTTTCTTTGTGTATGATGTCCTTGATGTCATCCCACAACTCTTCTGGCATTTGGTCATTAGTGTTCAATGTTTCAAATCTATTCTTAAGATGGTCTCCTAATTCAGGTGGAATATACTCAAGATTGTACTTTAGCTCTCATTGACTTGTTTTAATTTTCTTCAGCTTCAACTTAAAGATGCATATGGGCAATTAATGGTCTGTTTCACAGTCGGCCCCTGCTTTATCTCTGTCCACAGGTATATTTGATTTCATTCCTGTTTATTCCATCTGGAGAGATCCACACATATAGCTACAGTTTATGTTGTTCAAAAAAAGGTATTTGTAATGAATAAGTCCTTGGCCTAGCAAAATTCTATCATTCAATTTACAAGTGTTATTTATATCAACAAGGCCATATTTTCTATCTACTAACCCTTCTTCTTTGTTTCCAATTTTTGAATTCAAATCGCCAGTAATGATAAATGCATCTCGATTCCATGCCTGGTCAATTTCAGATTGCAGAAGTTGGTAAAAATCTTCAGTTTCCTCTTCTTTGGCATTAGTGGTTGGTGTGTAAACTTGAATAATAGTAGTATTAACTATGGATGTTTTCCTGTTACTGACAGTATTTTATTTTAGGTGAGATCTTGAAATATTCCCTTTGATGATGAATGTGACACCATTCTTCTACAATTTTTCATTCTCAGCATAGTAGACCATGTTGTTATTGTTACGTGCCGTCGAGTTGATTCCGACTAATAGCGACCCTATTCACAACAGAATGAAAGACTGCTCGGTCCTGCGCCATCCTTACAATTATTGTTATTCTTGGGCTCATTGTTGCAGTCACTGTGTCAGTCTACCTTGTTGAGGGTCTTCCTCTTTTCTGCTGACCCTGTACTTTATCAAGCATGATGTTCTTCTCCAGGTACTGATCCCTCCTGACAACATGTCCAAAGTATGGAAGACACAGTCTCACCATCCTTGCTTCTAGGGAGCATTCTGGTTGTACTTCCAAGACAGATTTGTTCATTCTTTTGGCAGTCCATAGTATATTCAATATTCTTCTCCAACTCCATAATTCAAAGGCGTTAATTCTTCTTCGGTCTTCTTATTCATTGTTCAGCTTTCACATGCATATGATGCGATTGAAAATACCAAAGGTTGGCTCGAGAAGACAAAGTAAAGTATTATAATGACATGTGCAAAGAGCTGGAGTTAGAAAACCAGAAGAAGAACACATTCGGCATTTCTCAAGCTGAAAGAACTGAAGAAAAAATTCAAGCCTCGAGTTGTAATAATGAAGGATTCTCTGGGGAAAATATTAAATGATGCAGGAAGCATCAAAAGAAGATGGGAGGAATATACAGAGTTATTATTCCAAAAAGAATTAATCAATGTTCAACCATTTCAAGAGATAGCATATGATCAGGAACTGATGGTACTGAAGGAAAAAGTCCAAGCTGCTCTGAAGGCATTGGTGAAAAACGAGGCTCCAGGAATTGATGGAATATCAACTGAGATGTTTCAACAAACAGATACAGCACTGAAGGTGCTCACATGTCTATGCCAAGAAATATGGAAGACAACTTCCTGGCCAGCTGACTGGAAGAGATCCATATTTGTGCCTATTCCCAAGAAAGGTGATCCAGCTGAATGTGGAAATTATAGAACAAGATCATTAATATCACACACAAGCAAAATTTTGCTGAAGATCATTCAAAAACGGCTCAACAGTATATCAACAGGGAATTTCCAGAAATTCAGGCTGGTTTCAGAAGAGGAGGTGGAACAAGGGATATCATTGCTGATGTCAGATGGATCCTAGCTGAAAGCAGAGAATACCAGAAAGATGTTTACCTGTGATTTATGGACTATGCAAAGGCATTCAACTGTGTGGATCATAACAAATTATGGATAACATTGTGAAGAATGGGTAGTCCAGAGCACTTAATTGTGCTTATGAGGAACCTTTACATAGTAGACGCTTTGTGGTTCAAAATGGCCAAAACCAGTACATTTTAGCTCATTAATGCCTAGGATCATACTATAGGGGCTTGTGTATTGTTGTAATGCTGGAAGTTGTGCCACTGGTATTCAAATACCAGAAGGGTCACATGTGATGGAAGATTACATCGGATCTTTCAGATTAAGAAAGACTAAGAAGAAGGAACTGGTGATCTACATCTGAAAAAAATCAGCCAATGAAAGCCTTAGGGATAGCGGTGGAACATTGTCTCATATAGTGCTGGAAGATGAGCCTCTCAGATTGGAAGGTGCATAAAAGATGACTGCAGAAGAACTCTCTCCTCAACGTAGAATTGACCTTAATGACGTGGATGGAGTCAAGCTTTCAGGGCTTCATTTGATGATGTGGAACAACTCAAAATGAGAAGAAACACCTGCAAACATGCATTAATAAATGGAATGTGGAATGTACTAAGTATAAATCTAGGAAAATTGAAAATAGTCAAAAGTGAAATGCATAAACTTTGACATCTTAGGCATTAGTGAGCTGAAATGGACTGGGAGGGGTCATTTTGAAAAGCAAAACCATGTGGTCTACTATGCTGTGAAAGACAAATTGAAGAGAAATGGTGTCATATTCATATTCAAAAAGAATATTTCAAGATCTACCCTGAAGTACAACTTTGTCAGTGATAGGATAATATCCATATGCCCACGAGGAAGTCCAGTTAATACAACTATCATTCAAATTTATGCGCAAACACTGAGGTCAAAGATGAAGAAATTGAAGATTTTTACCAACTTCTACAGTCTGAAATTGATTGAACATGAAATCAAGATGCATTGATAATTGTTGGCAATTGGAATGTGAAAGTTGGAAACAAAGAAGGGTCGGTAGTTGGAAAATGTGGCCTTGGAGATAGAAATGATGCTGGAGATTGCGTGATAAAATTCTACAAGACCAATGATTTCTTCATTGCAAATACATTTTTTCAACAAAATAAGTGGCAACTATACATGTGGACTTCATCAGATGGAATACACCGGAATCAGATTGATTACACCTGTAGGAAGAGTTAATGGAAAAGCTCCATATCATCAGTCAGAACTAAACCAGTGGCAGACTGTGGAATGGACCATCAATGGCTCATATCCAAGTTCAAGTTGAATTTGAAGAAAATTAGAACAAGCCCACTAGAGCCAAAGTACGACCTTGAGTATATTTCACCTGAATTTAGAGGCCATCTCAAGAATAGACTTGAAGCAATGAACTGTAATGACAGAAGATCAGACAAGTTGTAGAATGACATCAAGTGCATCATACATGAAGAAAGCAGGAGGTCATTAAAAATACAGGAAAGAAAGAAAAGACCAAAATGGATGTCAGAAGAAACTCCATAACTTGCTCTTGAATGTCCAGTAAGTAAAGAGACAGAAATGTTGAAGTAAAAGAGTGGAACAGAAGATTTCAATGGGTGGTTCATGAAGACAAAGTATTATAATGAAATGTACAAAGACCTGGAGATAGAAAACGAAAGGGGAAGCACATGCTCCGCGTTTTGCAAGCTGAAAGAACTGGAGAAAAAATTCAAGCCTCGAATACTGAAGAATTTCATGGGGAAAATGCTATATGACGCAGAAAGCATCCAAAGAAGACAGAATGAATACACAGAGTCACCATACCAAAAATAATTGTTTGACATTAAAACCATTTCATGAGGTAGTACGTGATTAAGTACCTATGGTAACGTAGAAAGAGATCCAACCTTCACTGAAGACATTGGCCATAAAACAAGGATATGAAATACCAATTGAGAAGTTTCATCAAAATGATGCAGCCCTAAAAGTAGTCACTCGTCTATGCCAAGAAATTTGGAAGACCAAAGAATTGATGCATTTGAACTATGATGTTGGTGAAGAATATTGAATATACCATGGACTGCCAAAAGAATAAACAAATCTGTCTTGGAAGAAGTATGACTAGAATGCTTCTTAAAAGCAAGGATGCTGAGACTATGTCTCACACACTTTGGACATGTTATCAGGAGGGATCAGTTCCTGGAGAAGAACATCATACTTGGTAAAGTATAGGGTCAGCGAAAAAGAGAGAATAACTCTCAAGGAGATGGATTGACACAGTGGCTGAAACAATGGGCTCAAGCATAACAACAATTGTGAGAATGATGCAGGACTAGGCACAGTTTCATTCTGTTGAGCATAGGGTTGCTATTAGTCACAACTGACTAGATGGCACCTGATAACAACAATTGACTTGCATGTAAATTGTGGGGATTAAATGAAACAACATATGTGAAAATGAACATATCCAAATCTTTGGCCCATCCATATTAGCTTTTCAAAAAATATTTGGTCATTGCTGTTGCTTTTATTACTAGTAATGGTAGTGTTAGCCTTATATTATTACATCCAGAAAATATACTGTTAGGGCAGTGAATACATGCATTACTCCTTATAGGTTTTCTTGAGTCCATATCACAAAACTCATTTAATAATACTTAATATTAACAACAACAAAAAAAACCAGTATGGTACTTAACAATACTAAGCAGAGCAGAGATACTCTGCTTCTGTAGGGAAAAATATTGTAAATTAAAATTTCTCCTTTTTGTTGTTGATTCATCCTTTTCAGATTTCCTCTGACCTTTCTTCCAATTTTCCAAACTATGTCAATGTAGAAAATTTTAAATAAATTGGTCATTCATTGGGAGATGAATTTTATATTTTGTTTTCCATTGCAAAGGCTTCTTAACACTGGACATCATAATTTCATTATATTCTTTACTTCTTATCTGTCTCTTAAGTCACACGAGAATTCCCAATGCAAAACCAAAGAAACCAAACCCATTGCTGTCGAGTCAGGTCCGACTCATAGCGACCCTATAGGACAGAGTAGAACCGCCCCATAGAGCTTCCAAGGAGCGCCTGGTGGATTTGAACCACTGACCTTTTGGCTAGCAGCCGTAGCACTTAACCACTATGCCACCGGAGTTTCCATTTCCTATGCAGTACAATATTATACACTTCTAACTATATATATATATATATTCTGACATCCTTAGTAGCCAGTTAAACCAAAAATTCGGTATGTTGTCAAATTTTCTTTTTTCATATACATTTTCACTTATAAAATTAATTAATTATTTTGGAGTCTTAAACTTGATATCCAGCTGTGCCTAACTTCAATAATTTTCTATCATAGAAAAGATTACTAGAAGCCATTTGAATCACATCTATCAGAGCAAAAGATGAATTAACTGTCAAAGCATACAATTCGTGGTAGTACATTATTAAGGAACAAACACATGACTTAATTGGAATTGCTTTTGCTCTAATTTGGACAAATCATTGCTCACTTTCAAACTAACTTCCATTTCATCAAGCTCTATTAATCTTTAAAATATCATGAAAATCTTCTACACCAGATTCTTGCCTGTGGCAGACTTAATTAAAATTACAGCTGGATATTTACATGTTTAAAAAAAAAAAAAAAAGGTAAATCCAATAGATGTTAATGTTTCTCAAAGTGCCCAAAATGAAATGATTAATAGAGTCATGGTCTGGTCTGTTGTTATCTTGTTCCAGTTTTATTACATAAAGGTTATCTATCTTGTAGTTACATGCTAAATCTGTAATCAAATTATTATTAAAATAAGTTAATATAATTAAATGATATACATATTTGGGATATTTTAAGATAATTACAAGGGCCCTCATGGTGTGATGATTAAACACTCAGCAGCTAACTGAAAGACTGGTATTTCAAATCCACCAGCCACTCTGCAGGAGAACCTAGAAATCTGCCTCCGTAAAAATTACAGCCTAGAAAACCTTATAGGGCAGCTCTACTCTATAACACATGGGTTCGCCGTGAGTCAAAATTGACTCAGCAGCACCTAAAAACTATAACAAAATAATTTTAAAACTGTATTTTAGAGATTTACTGATAACTCCTTAAAACCTCCCATAAAGATTATGGCCAACAAAAACTATGGAACAGCTCTACTATGTCATATGGAGTTCCTATGAGTTGAAATTGACTGCAGGGCACCTAAAAGCAATGATGGGTGTTAAGTAGAGAGATGACATTACATGAAGTAAAAGAGGGCTAATAATAAAGGGTTTCTTTCCCCTGAGAACTATGGGAGGCCATTGAAAATTTCCTTGAAATTATCAAAAAAATAATGCTGAATGACTTTCAAAAAAGCCACTCTATCAACAGTTTGGAAGATATATTGTTATTGTTAGGTGCCCTTGAGTAGGTACCTACTCATAACAACCTCATGTACAACAGAACAAAACACTGCCCCATCCTGTACCATTCTTACAATTGTTGCTATGTTTGAGCCCTTGTTGCAGCCACTGTGTCAATCCATGTTATTGAGGGTCTTTCTCTTTTTTGCTGACCCTCTATTTTACCAAGAATGATGTCCTTCTCCAGGTACTGGTCTCTCCAGATAACACGTCCAAAGTACATGAGACAAAGTCTCGTCACCCTAGCTTCTAAGGGGCATTCTGGCTGTACTTTCTCTAAAACAGGTTTGTTCATTTTTCTGGCAGTCTGTGGTATATTCGATATTCTTCACCAACACCATAATTCAAAGGCATCAATTCTTCTTCAGTCTTCCTTATTCATTGCCCAGATTTTGCATGCATATGAGGTGATTGAAAAGACCACGGCTTGGATGAGGTGTACCTCAGTCCTCAAGGTGACATCTTTGCTTTTTAACATTTCAAAGAGGTGTTTTGCAACAGATTTGCCCAATGCAGTGTGTCGTTTGATTTCTTGATTGCTGCTTCCACGGGCGTTGATTGTGTATCCACATAAAATGAAATCCTTGACAACATCAGTAGTTTTTCCATCTATCTTGATGTTTCCTATTGGTCCAGTTGTGAGGATTTTTTTTTTTTTTTTTTTTATGTTGAGGTATAATCCATACTGAAATCTTTGATCTTCATAAAACCCTTCAAGTGCTTCAGATCCTCTTCCCTTTCTGGGAGGATATATTAGTGGAATTAGAACTACAAAAATGTCTGTCACTTCAAGAATTTACTATTTAAGAGGTCTAATAAATTGACTAAACATCCGTTCTATTCACATTCTCGTGAAAAATCATTAAAAACAGAAAGTGAGTTGCATAGACAATGTTTATAATAGAGCACATAATGTGTATGTGTGTATGTTTTTCCCCTAGAAGTTCTAGATCATTCTCTCTTGCATTTTTAGTGCCCAAATATTATTGGGACCATATCGCAAAAATTATTAAAATCTATGGCTTAAAACCTTTTAAAATGATTTCCATGGAATGCCTGTCTTTTGTGTCAACGCTATCCTCACTTACAAAAGCAAAATATGTTACCATTAGTTCTGAGTGTAACCTGTTTGCAGATGTTTTCAATCACAATTAGTGGTTAAAAGCATCAGTTATAAATATGTAATCATAAAGTATGTGTCAATATAATTATACTCAAGTTTCTCTATGATTTTTGTGATAATGATAATTAATACACTGCTATCTATTAAAATTGCTTTAAGAATGTCTTGTAACAAATGTTGCTAAACCATTGCCATCGAATAGATTCCTACACATAGCCATCCTGGAGAACAGAATAAAACTGCCCTTGGGGTTTCCAAGGCTGTAATCTTTAGAGAAGCAGATTCTACGTTTTTCTCCCGCAGAGTGGCTGGTGGGTTCAAACCACAGCTGAACCACAGCGGTTAACAGCCAAATGCCTTTACCACTGCACCACCAGGGTTCCTTAACAAATGTCTCTAAAACACTCAGTATTAGCATCAAGTAGTGCTTTCAGTAGAAATGTTTTCATTCTTCTTTTTTCATTTAATTCTTTTAGTCTGATTCTCTTTATTTATGGGAAATATTGAATGTTTTAAATCTTAGGCAAACCATAAATTTTCTTTACTGATTTCATCTTTTTGAGAACTGGCTATTAATATCTACATTTGAAACATAATTTAATGTTTACCACTCATTATAGTGAGATTCATTAAAATTATTTTAAGCAATAAAGACTTTTAATTATATTGATTTATAGTGTTTCTCACCATTTTATTCTCCAGGCGTATGTTTCAGATGACAGATGACACATTTTAGAAATTTTCGTATTCTATAAAAATTAAGTAAAGGGCATTCTAGTAAAACTATTACATCTTGATTTTATATATATTCCGATTCAAAACGACCCTATAGGACAGAGTAGAACTGCCCCATAGACTTCCCAAGGAGCTCCTGGCGGATTCGAACTACCAACCTCTTGCTTAGCAGCCATAGCACTTAACCACTATGCCACAGGGTTTCTTTTTTTTTTTTTTTTGGTTACCAAACAAATATTTCATAAATGTTACTTCTTATGTCCACAATATTCATGCTTAAAAAAAAGTAAAGAAATAAAGGTATTTTAGATTTAGCAAAGGCAAATGTGCATAAATTTATTAAATCCACGAATAAAAATAAAGAATTTGGAATAAAGAGATATTCAATAACCCTTATTTTCTGAGAAATATGTATGTGTGTGTGTGTATATAACAATTTATTGCAAAAGTTGTATATATTGCAATAAAATTAAAGCTCAAGATATTTGTGGATCTGCATGAAATCATGTGTTAATAGACAGACAAGAAACCTGTAACTTTAAAATGCTGATAAACTTATACAACTTGTTTTATCACTATTTGAACTCACGAATGTAATATTTAGCACTCTTGCAGTTTGTTTTAAAGAACTAATCTTAAATTGACGTATTTTTAAACTGCTGTGTAATGGTAGATGTAGCAGAAGCACTCATTTTCTTGTAGAGAGAGAACCTGTTAAAAAGAAATGACATATAAATTCATATATATTCACGGGACTTGGTTTTCTTTTTCTTATGAAGGAGAGTACTAATCATTTTCGTTTCTAGACATGACATAAGGTGACAACTTGGGGACAGTGACTTAGAGTATACTTCAATGTCCCAGGCCAACCACTGGAATAGATGATTGTTCTCAGAACTGTTTCCATGGAGTGCACTAACGTGTGTCTTTTCCATACGTGGAAACCGTAGTGGCATAGTGGTTAGTGCTACGGCTGCTAACCAAAAGGTAGCAGTTGGAATCCACCAGGCACTCCTTGGAAACCCTATAGGACAGTTCTACTCTGTCCTATAGGGTCGCTATGAGTTGGAATTGACTCAATGACAATGGGTTTACTTATTTATTTTTTTGGTGTCCACACTTGTTTCACGTTCTTTTAATGAAGCAATAAACAATGTTAAGTTTGTATGCCTGGGAGGGGGCTCATGAAACATGGCAACCAAAGACATTAATAAAAGTAGGATTTTGTTGATAAATTTAAGTATTAATAGTTCTTGTTTTAAGGTACCATCAAAGGTGCCATCAAGTCATTTTTGACTCATACTGACCCCTTGCACAACAGAGTAAAGTACCACCTGGTCTTGTGCCATTCTCACAATCTTTACTATGTTTGATCCCATTGGTGCAGCCACTTTGTCAATTCATTTCATTGAGGATATTTCTCTTTGTACCTGACTCTCTACCAAACATGATGTCCTCCCCCAGGGACTGGTCCCTCATAAAATGTCCAAAATATATGAGGCAAAGTCTCACCACTCTTGCTTCTAAGAAGCATTCTGGCTATACTTTTTGCAAGACAAATTTTTTCTTCCTGCAGTCTATGATTTATTCAATATACTTTACTAACACAATAATTATCCATTGTCCAGCTTTTTCACACATATGAGGCAGCTGAAAATACTATGGCTTGGGTTAGGTACACCTGAGTATTCAAAGTGACATCTTTGCTTTTTAAAGATTTTAAAGAAGTCTTTTGCAGCAGAATTGTGCAGTACAATAGATTGTTTGATTTCTTGATTGTTATTTCTATCAGCGTTGAATGTGAATTCAAGTTAAATGAAAACCTTGACAACTTCAATATTTTCTCCACTTGTCATGTTGTTGCTTATTGATCCAGTTGGGAGGAATTTTTTCTTTCTGTTGAAGCATAATCCGTACTGAAGGCTGTAGTCTTTTATCTTCTTCTGTAAGTGCTTCACGTCCTCTTTACTTCCAGCAAGCAAGGTTGTGTCAACTTCATATCACAGATTATTAGTTAGTCTTACTCCAATCCTGATATCACATCCTTCATATATTCCAGATTCTCAGATTTTTTGTTCAGCAAACAGATTGAAAAAGTATGGTGAAGCGGGGCGGGGGGAGGGGAACCCTAACACATACCCTTCCCAATCCCTAATCATAAGGTATCCCCTTGTTCTCTTTGAACTATTTCTTCTTGGTGGATGTACAGGTTCCTCAAAAGCATGAATAAGTGTTCTGGAATTCCCATTCTTCCCAATATTATCCATAATTTTCTATGACCCACACAGCTGAATGCCTTTGCATAGTCAATAAAGCACAGGTAAACATCTCTCTGGTATTCTGTACATTCAGCCAAGATCCATCTGCCATCAGTAATTATATCTCCAGTTTCATGTACTCTTTAGAATCCACTTGAATTTCTGGCAGTTCACTGTTCATATACTCCTATAACATCTTTTGAAGTATCTTCAGCTAAATTTTCCTGTGAGTGATACTAATTATATTACTCAATAATTTTCACACTTTCTTGGAAAGGGCACAATGTGGATCTCTTTCGGGAGATTAGCCACTTAGCTGTCTTCCAATTTCTCGGCATAGACTAGTGAGTAATTCCAGTCTTGCATCTGTTTATTGAAACATCTCAATTAGTATTCCATCAATTCCTGAAGCCTTGTTTTTGACAATGACTTCAGTGCAACTTAGACTTCTTCCTTCAGTATCATCAGTTCTTGTTCATAGGCTACCTCCTGAAATGGTTGAATGTCTACCAGTTATTTTTGGTACAGTGACTCTGTGTATTCCTTCCATCTTCCTTTGATGCTTCTTGCATTGTTCACTATTTTGCCTGTAGAATCCTTAAATATTGCAACTCAAGGGTTAAATTTTTTCTTCAGTTCCCTCAGCTTGCAAAATACAAAGTGTGTTCTAACTATAGATCTTTGCACATTTCAGTGTAATACTTCACTTTGTCTTCACAAGCCACCCTTTGAAATCTTCTGTCAGCTCTTTTAATTCATCTTGACTTCTGTTCTTTTTAGATACTCTACATTCAAGAGCAAGTTTCAGAGTCTCTTCTGACATTCCTTTTGGTCTTTTCTTTCTTTCCCATCTTTTTAATGACCTTTTGCTTTCTTCGAGTATGATGTCTTTGATGTCATCCCATAACTCATCTCTTTCATTCATTAGTGTTCAATGTGTCAAATCTATTCTTGAGATGGTCTCTAAATTTAGATGGGACATACTCTAGGTTGTACTTTTGTTCTCGTTTTGTTTTAATTTTATTCAGCTTCAGCTTGAACTTGCACATGTGCAATTGATGCTTTCATCTCGTTAACCCCTGGCCTTGTTATGACTGATGTTATTGAGCTTCTTCATCATCTCTTTCCACAGTTTTAGTCAATTTGATTCCTGGGTATTCCATCTATTGATGTCTATGAGTACATGTGTGTAGCTGCTGATGAAATGTATTTGCAATGAATAGATCATTGCTCTTATAAAATTCTGTTATGAAATCTCCAGTGCCATTTCTTTCACCAAGGCCATATTTTCCAGCTACTGATCCTTCCTCTTTATTTCCAATTTCTGCGTTCCAATCACCAGTGATTATTGATGCATCTTGATCACATGTTTGATCAATTTCTGACTACAGAAGTTGATAAGAATCTTAATTTCTTTATCATGTTATTCCTGATTGGTGTGTAAACTTGAATAGTAGTCATATTAACGGGTCTTCCTTGTAGGTATATAGATAGCACCCTATCACTGCCAGGGTTGTACTTCAGGATAGGTCTTGAAATGTTCTTTTTAACAATGAGTGTGATGCTGTTTCTTTTCAGCCTGCCATTGCTGGCACAGTAGACCATAGGACTGTCCATTTGATCTCAATGATGCCTAGGAGATCTATCTTCAAGCCTTCCATTTGATTTTTGACAACTTCAAATTTTCCTATAGTCATAAGTTGTACATTCCATGTTCTAATTATTAGTGAATGCTTGCAGCTTTTTTTCTCACTTTGGGTCCTGCAGCATCAGCAAACTGAAATCCTGAAAACTTGATCCATTCACATCATTAAAGTTAACTCTACTTGAGGAGGCAGCTCTTCCCATTCATATTTTGAGTGCCTTCCAACCTAAGGAAAGCATCTTCCAGCACTCTATCAGACAAGGTTCAGCTGCTATTCATAAGGTTTTCACTGGTCATTTTTTTCAGAAGTAGATCGTAAGCCCTTTCTTCATAGTCTGTGTTAATCTGGAAGCTTCCCTGAATCCCGCCCTCCATGGGTGACTCTGCTGATATTTGTAATACCAGTGGCATAACTTCCAGCAAAATGTGAGCCACTGCAGTACGACATATTGACAGATGAATGTTGAAATTATTAATGCTACCTGTAATATACACAAGGGCTTACTTGTAAATCTTGTGTATACTTTTTTTTTTTACTTGTTGATTTCTTGGAAATTTGTCTGCAGTTCTTTAGTTAATACCAATTAAAGGATGTAGAATTTCTTGTCCTCTTTGAGGTTTTTACCTTTGTGTATAATATTGCAATATATAATTTTTGGAGTCAGCACATCACTGTTAAGTTTTGCATACTCATTAAAGAATGACTATCTTTCCTTTTTGTATGTGAGATTGTTTAAACAATATTGGGGCTGTTTTCCTCAGTCTTGATTTTCTGTGTATCATGTTGTCTTGGTCATCTAGTGCTGCTGTAACAGAAATACCACAAATGGATGGTTTTAACAAAGAAGAATTTATTCTGTCGTAGTCAAGTAGGCTACAAGTCCAAATTCAGGGTGTCAGCTCCAGGGGAAGGCTTTTTCTCTGTTGGCTGTGGAGGAAGGTCCTTGCCCTCAATCTTCCTCTGGTACAGGAGCTTCTCAGCACAGGGACCCCAGGTCTAAGGAACACGCTCTGCTTCTGGCTCTGCTTTCTTGGTGGTACTAGGTCCCCATATCTCTCTGCTTGCTTCTCTCTATTTTATCTCAAAATAGATTGGCTTAAGACACTATCTAATCTTGTAGATCTCATCAATATAACTGCCACTACAAAACGTAGGGAAAGAACATCAGATGACAAAATGATAGGCAATCATACAATACTGGAATCATGATCTAGCCAAGTTGACAGATATTTTAGGGGGATAAAATGCAATCCATGACACATGTTTTCAAAATTTACAAAACAATGATTTTTTTTCTAAATAAACTGTCTTCAAAATGATTAGACCTGTGCTTAGT
The DNA here is from genome assembly GCF_024166365.1 of Elephas maximus indicus. Lineage (NCBI taxonomy): Eukaryota > Metazoa > Chordata > Mammalia > Proboscidea > Elephantidae > Elephas > Elephas maximus. The sequence goes on along the minus strand of NC_064820.1, from coordinate 33,767,375 downwards.
AACAATTTGTTGAACAGTTACCTCTTTAATTAGACCAATAATAAGATTTAAATCAAGAGTCTAATTGTGTAATAGATAATTCTTATCATTCTGGAAAACTCTCCTGAAAATTTACTTTATTTGTCATAAAAAGCTGATAAGAATAAAAGAATGTATTTAATATAACAGTTCAAACTAGTTAATTAATTCAAAGCGTATGTTCCATGTGAGTAGTACAATTTTTTAAAACACGTTTTCACGAAAAAATATTGGACACCAAGAAAAATCAGGACAGAGAAAGGACCCATTCCCCCAGAGACCAGCCAAGAAAATTAAACTTGATATCATACAAAGCCTGAGATTAAAGATCAGTGTTTATAAAATCTGACCCTAGTTGAAGCTTGAGGTGCCCTGGTAGTGCAGTAGTTATGAATTTGGTGCTAACCAAAGAAGGTTGGGAATTTGGGTCCACCAGTCGTTCTCTGGAAACCCTATGGGGCAGTTCTGTTCTACTTTGTCCTATAGGGTTGCTATAAGTTGGAATTGTGGCAATGTTTTTTTTATTTATTTATTTATTTTTAATTGAAGCTTTAAGAGGAGGGAAAATATTTGACATACTCAGATTTCTTCCAAGCTTATAGTTCATAAGATAACCCTTATAATTTATACAAAATTAGTCTTAGATGCAATGTGTTGCCAAGAAGGTAGGGCCTTTATTTATCTTTCCATCTGCAGCAAATAACACAATATTTAATGCATAGTATATATTCAATAGCAAGCAGCTTACCGATTGGATGTACACTCCTTCAGTGCCTAATTGAAAAGCTGAAGGAAGTCTCTCCATATATTGGAAAAAAGAAAAAAAAAAACTATAAGCATTTTTTATATTTTCATGTTATTATTGTTATTCAAACAGGCATACTCAAACAGATTTTGTGGCTTCAATTAGGCTTCAATTATGTTATCTCACTCATAAAACTAATTGTATTAATTTTAATATATTAGCTCCGAAATTAAAATAATGCTGTCATAAAAAAACTGACTATATAATTTGTGGAAACCCTGGTGGTGTAGCAGTTAAAAGCTATGGCTGCTAACCAAAAGTTCGCCGGTTCAAATCCACCAGGCACTCCTTGGAAATCCTATCGGCCAGCTCTAGTCTGACCTATAGAGTCGCTATGAGTCAGAATTGACTCGACGGCAATGGGTTTGGGTTTTTTTTTTTTTTTTTTTGGTATGTAATTTGTAAATACCTGTGCTATTTATCTCCACTTACAGAATGAAAAACCAACGTTTTAATTCTAAAATTAGTACTCATTTTACAGACATAATTGTGTAAGAATACAAGCAAGTTGCACAATATATTTTTTAATCTATTCTTTTATATATTTCTTATGTACATATGCAGATACATGTGAAACTCTTTTCTTTTTTATTCATAGTACTTTTGATAAATATACATAACATTTTTACAATAAGCATTATCTTAAAGACCATCAAGTGTGTCTTATTCATCAGAAACTCACTAAAAATCAAGACCCAGAGAATTTAAATAATTTGCTTGAGTTTATTCAGCTATTTAGCAGAAAAATTAGTACTATTAAAAAGAGTATCTCTTTTCACCATTCCACACCTTCTTTTTCTTTACCTAGTTTAGGGTTGTAGTTGTTATTAGGCGCCGTTGAGTCAGTTCTGACTCATAGAGATCCTACTCACAACAGAACAAAACACTAAACAGTCCTGCACCATCCCCACAATTGTTGCTATGCCTCAGCCCATTTTTGCACCCACTGTGTCAATGCCTCTCATTGAGGATCTTCCTCTTTTTTGCCTGATCCTCTATTTTACCAAGCATGATGTCCTTCGTCAGGGAGTGATCCCTCCTAATAATATGTTCGAAGTATGTGAGATGTAGTCTCCCCATCCTTGCTTCCAAGGAGCATTCTTGTTGTACTTATTCCAAGACAGATTTGTTCATTCTTTTGACAGTCCATAGTATATTCAATATTCTTTGACAACACCACAATTCAAAGACTTCAATTCTTCTTGGTCTTCCTTATTCAATACCCAGCTTTCACATGCATCAAAAAAAAAAAAAAAAACCAAACCAAACCTGGTGCCTTCAAGTCGATTCCGACTCGTAGCGACCCTATAGAACATAGAAGAACTGCCCCATAGAGTTTCCAAGGAGTGCCACAGTTCACATGCATAGGAGGCAATTAAAGACACCACATCATGGGTCAGGCGCACCTTAGTCTTCAAGGTGATATCTTTGCTTTTCAACACTTTAAAGAGGTCTTTTATGTTCTATTTGCCCAATGCGATGTGTCTTGATTTTTTGATTGCTGCTTGCATGGGTGCTGATTGTGGATCCAAGTAAAATGAAATCCTTGACAACTCAAACTTTTCTCCATTTGTCATGATGTTGTTCATTGGTCCAGTTGTGAAGATTTTTGTTTTCTTTATGTTGGAGTATAATACGTATTGAAGGCTGTGGTCTTTGATCTTCATCAGTAAGTGCTTCGAGTTCTCTTCACTCTCAGCAAGCAAGGTTGTGTCATCTGCATAATGCAGGTTGTTAATGAGTCTTCTTCCAACCCTGACGCCTTGTTCTTTTTCATATAGTCCAGCTTCTCAGATCAGTTGCTCAGCATACAGATTGAATAGGTATGGTGAAAGGATACAACACTGACACACACCTTTCCCGACTTTAAACTGTGCAATATTACCTCTTTCTGTTCGAATGACTGTCTCTTGATCCACGGCGACTCCAGAACACAAAGTATTATGATGATATATGCAAAGATCAGGAGATAGAAAACCAAAAGGGAAGAAAATGCTCTGCATTTCTCAAGCTGAAAGAGCTGAAGAAAAAATTCAAGCTTTGAGTTGCAATAATGAACGACTTAATGGGGAAAGTACTAAACGATGCAGGAAGCATCAAAAGAAGATGGAAGGAATACACAGAGTCACTTTACCAAAAAGAATTGGTCAACTTTCAGCCATTTCAGGAGGTAACATAAGATCAGGAACTGATGGTACTGAAGGAAGAAGTCCAAGCTTCACTGAAGGTATTGACAAAAACCAAGGCTCTGGGAATTGATGGAATACCAACTGAGATGTTTCAACAAATGAGTGTAGCAGTGGAAATGCTCATTTCCAGTGTATGCCAAGAAATTTGGAAGATAGCTACCTGGCCAACCAACTGGAAGAAATCCATATTTATACCTATTCCCAGGAAAAGTGATCCAACAGAATATGGAAATTATCCAAAATATCATTAATATCCCATGCAAGCAAAATTTTGCTGAAGATCATTCAAAAACAGCTGCAGCAATATATCGACAGGGAAATGCCAAAAATTCAAGCTGGATGTAGAAGAGGATGTGGAACCAGGGATACCACTGCTGATGTCAAACGGATCCTGGCTGAAACCAGAACATCAGAAAGAAGTTTACCTGAATTTATTGACTGTGCTAAGGCATTCGACTGTGTGGATCATAACAAATTATGGATAGCATTGTAGAGAATGGGAATTTCAGAACACTTAATTGTGCTCCTAAGGAATACTTTAGGGTACATAGATGGTATTTCTTTTGTTTATTTGTTTCATAAACTTTCAATGCTATGCTGTAAGCCATGTGTTTATAATAATGGTATCTTATTTGTTTTTAGTTATGTGCCTGTGTGAAAAATATATGCTTTTTTAAGAAGGAAATATTAACGAATTTCCACTGGTATACATGTACTATTTATTCCAACTAATAAATACTAGTAGGTAATTACTCCTTATACAGATGTCTCATTCATCATAATACATCCATAAAAGCCTCATTGTATAGAAACCAATAGCATTTCTTATTATTTCTCATTTTAATTTTACTGCTATTCATTTACTCTCTTCAGGCTTCTGTTGCATTTATTTTTAGTGACTAATACACATTTCACTTACAATATAACTTCAATATTTTTGTCTGTGTGGAAATATCTCTAATACCTTGTCAATGATTCTGATTATCTTGAAACTCTGTTGGCTTTTACATAAGATATAAGCCTGTACTCCACCAGGGTTGAGCTGTGGGATGTTTTCAAAATTATCTCTAATCTCCACTCATCTTGCATTCTCTCTAACAGAAATCCAAGCAGCCTATCCTTTGTAAAATTCTGATTAAAGTCATATCTATCTTAGAGGGTTTAATATGTTAAAATATGCTAAGAATTAGGAACTTCTGATCAAAGTAGCTATCAAAATGCAAAATATTGCTGTCATTGTTCTCAAAAAGTAAATAGCAATCATTCATGGGCTTTGTACACTGCCCTCCAGTCACTGTGATCTGATCTGCTCCTTGAAGCCAGTTTTCCATTGATTAAATGCACTTATCTCTATTGCCAAGTTAATCTTGTGTGGCATCCAAGCTTTTATTTTATCTTCTTTGCACAGTCTCCTTCAGGCTCTACAAATCCGAGTAAACTTTAAAGGAATCACAGACCAGCAGTCATCCTTTCATTCTCAATGAGTTGTTTTTCAAAAAAACATTCTGTAAGTCCCTAACTTCTCTTTAGATGGAGACTTCTTTTGCTTCAAGAATTGAAAATAATTTTAAGCTACCATTTTTCTGCCCTTTAAAAACTATTCGTATAATTAGTCAGCCAAAAGATATATGCCATAGGCCAAGGTCCTCATACAAATGAAGTAGTGGGAAGAGGAGAAACAGAGTGGAGTTCAACAGTTGGCCATGAATTTTGATTTTTTGATGACATAATACAATAACACATTAAAAAAAAAAATAAGTGAGGAAAAATGTATTCTATTTGATGCACATCAGCTAATTGCAGCATTAGCTCATATTTATACTACTATAAATTGTGCTATTTATCTAGCTAATTCGTATTTATCAGAAATATATAATGGCTTGAAAATAAAATACTCCCTTCTAGTAAAAAAAAAAAAAATTTATTTTTACTTTTACAAAGTCAAGCACTACCACATAAATCTTGTAGAATTTACAGTTTACCCCAACAAGCACAGAAGTTATAGTCTCAATTTGGATACCAGTGAGTACCTGAATAAGTTCAGTGAGGATTACTTCTTGAACATTCAAAATTTCCTAATAGGATGTATGTTTTGTTTGTGCCTCTGGCAATCACATTGTCCTGGTTGTGGCCCTGCCAACAACAGCATTTAATAAACCATATTACCAGATTCTAACTTAAGGTACCATGTCACCCATGCTTTCAGTAGTAGGCAGAACATATTCAAAACAGTATTTTAGCTGTATAATGATGAAGAGTAAAAGCCATTGTTTTATCTTCTGTATTAAAAAAAGAATAGCTAAATACAGTAAGCCTGATCAATTTTACCACAAGGAGAATGTATCAGCTAAGTATTAGCTATACAAATAATTTGTATTAGAGAGACAATATAAGTAATACATACATGGACTGTTCATTCACACATAGAGTGAACAGAAAATAATGACTCATAATTTGGCTACCTACTTCAGATAACTCATGTCTTTATTAGGTAATAAATAAATTTCAACAAATTCCAAAATTCACAAATTGTATGTGACAAATTCTCTGATTACAGTATGATAGACAGTGATGAACACAACTAGCTAAATAGAAGGATAATTTTAAAAAATTATCTCATTAATTAATGAATTAAAAAGGACTTCAAATTGCAGAATGTTGAGAACATAACAGAAATGATATTAAAAAAACCAAAAATCAAACCCTTTGCCATCAAGTCAATTCTAACTCATAGCAACCCTATAGGAAGGAGTAGAACAGCCCCATAGGATTTCCAAGGAGCACCTGGCGGATTTGAGCTGTCAACTTATTGGCTAGCAGCTGTAGCTCTTAACCATTATGCCACCAGGTTTTCCATGATATTAGTACATATAAAGTAAGGAGAAGTAATCACAACTACAGAAGAAGTTGTTCTACTTATGTGCTTTCATTATTATAAAACAAACAGTATTAACTTTGTAAATAGCTAGATAATTTAAGAAAAACATAAAACCTTTGAGATTTTCACATCTCTAGACATATCCTATAGGGTTGCTATGAGTCAGAATCGACTCGATGGCACTGGGTTGGATTTTTTAGGCATGTTTTAAAAATATTAATTTTATGTGGTCTCATTTAATGTTATTTTTATTTGTTACAAAAGTTAATATTACTCTTAAAGTCTTTATTAAAATTTGACATGCTTTTTCATGAAAGAGGTAAAAAATTGTACTGTTTTCAAAACACAGTGGTAACGAACTCAGTTCTGATGAATATTGAATGCGTGTGTATTATCGTTGGTGGTACTGTTGCCCAGTTGACTACAATTCAGGGTGACCTTATGTGTAACAGAACAAACCATTGTCAAACTGCACTATCTTCACGATTGTTGTTATGACTGAGGCCATTATTGAAGCTTCTGTGTCAATTCATCTCACTGAAGGTTCCCTTCATTTTTGTTGGTCCTCCTACCAAACATGATGTTTTTTCTAGAAAATTATCTTTCCTGATGGTGTGCTCAAATAAGTGAGCTCAAATTGCACCACCCTTGCTTATAAGGAATATTCTGGTTGTATTTCATGTAAGACTGATTTGTTCATTTGTCTAGTCATCCAAGATGTAGTTAATATTCTTCACCAGCATCACAGTTTGAATGCAACCATTGTTCTTCTGCTTTAATTTTTCATTATCCAACTTTTGTGTGCATATGAGAGACTGATTTAAAAAAATGGCTTGGATCAGATGCATTGAAATGACATATTTGCTTTTGAAACATTTAAAGAGATCATTTGCAGAAGACAATTACAGTGTATAATTTTCCATATACTGTATTGTGTGTAAAGCCTAGTATTGTGGAGTAGGAATCATAGATGAGGCAGAACAGTATAGGAAGAAATTTACAAAATTTTACATCAGTCAGTTGGTTTTTTGTTGTTGATAGGTGCCTTTGAGTTGACTTGACTCATAGCAACACTATGCACAATAGAATGAAACACTGCCTGGTCCTGAGCCACCTTCATAATCGTTGTTATGCTTGAGCCTATTTTTGCAGCTACTGTGCCAATCCATCTCTCTGGCCAAGGGTCCTCCATACCAGGAAACCCTGGTGGTGTAGTGGTTAAATGCTACGGCTGCTAAACAAGAGGTCGGCAGTTTGAATCCGCCAGGCACTCCTTGGAAACTCTGTGGGGCAGTTCTACTCTGTCCTATAAGGTCACTATGAGTCAGAATCAACTCGACGGCAGTGGGTTTGGTTTTTTTGCTTGGTGCCATACCAAGCATGATGTACTTCTCCAGGGATTGGTCTCTCCTGATAACGTGTCGAAAGTACTTAAGAGAAAGTCTCACCATCCTTGCTTCTAAGGAGCATTCTGTTTGTACTTTTTCCCAGACAAATTTGTTTGTTCTTTTGGCAGTCCATGGTATAGTCAATATTCTTTGTCAGCACCATAATTCAAATGTATCAATCCTTCTTCGGGCTTCCGTATTCATTGTCCAAATTTCACATGCATATGAGGTGATCGAAAAGACCATGGCTTCGTGTTGGTGAAGAATAATGAATATACTATGGACTCCCAGAAGAACGAACATGTTTTTCTTGGAGGAAATACAGCCCAAATTCTCCTTAGAAGAGAGAATGGCCAGAGTTTGCCCCATGTACTTTAAACATGTTATCAGGAGGGAACACTCCCTGAAGAAGGACATCATGTTTGGTAAAGTAGAGAGTCAATACCAAAGTGGAAGACACTCAATGAGATAGACTGACACAGTGAATTCAGTAATGAACTCGAATATGCCAATAGTGAGGATGGCATAGGACCAGGAAGTGTATATTTCTATCTTTTATAGGGTCCTTATGAATTGGAAGTGGCTCAATGGCACCTAAAAACAACAAAATTCATCATTCAACTTTGGCATCATTCAGGAGATTAAAAATATCATGGATTTGGGTCAGGTTAATCTTAGTCCTCAAAATGACACCTCCACTTTTTCATAGTTTAAAGAAGTTTTTTATAGCAGGTTTGCCCAATACAACATGTTGTTTGATTTCTTGACTGTTCTTCCATGGGGACTGATTGTGGATCCAAGTAAAATGAAACACTGGACGACTTCAATATTTTCCTCATTTACCATGTTGTTGCTTATTGGGCCATATCACAGGCTGTTAATCAGCCTTCCGCAAACCTGATGCTGCCTTCTTCTTCATATAGTCCATGAATAAGGATTATCGATGAAGAATTGATGCGTCTCAGTTATGGTGTTGGCAAAGAATACTGAATATACCATGGATTGCCTAAGGAATGAACAAATCTGTCTTGGAAGTACAGTCAAAATGCTCCTTAGGAGGGAAAATGGCGAAACTTTGTCTTATGTACTTTGGACATGTTATCAGGAGAGACCAGTCTCTGGAAAAGGACATCATGTTTGGTAGTGGGTCAGGAAAAAACAGAAAGACCCTCATGAGATGGACCGGCACAGTGCCTGCAAAAATGGCTCAAATATAGCAATGATTGTGAAGATATTGCAGAACCAGGCAGTGTTCCTTCTGTTGTACTTAGGGTCGCTATGTGTCAGAACTGACTTCACAGCACATAGAATAACAACAAACTATATTCTATCAAGTATATTATTTCATATATTCATGAGCTAGAAAATATTCAATATTTAAAATGTTTATATAATGAATAGCTTGCACAGTGACAGATATCAGAGTGAATGGCTTTTATGACTTGTGATCCTATAGGCGTGAAAGAAATACAGCATCTACTTAAGCATCCTTAAGAGTCATGGTATGGAGTATAATGTGGCTAAGATGCTCTCTGAAATTATGTTCACATAATCCAATGAACATCCTAGGAAAAAAAGTACTTACACATATTGTTTTACAGTATACCATGAAGTTGGTACATTTAAAATTGTCCTGTGTAATTCCATTTTTTGCAAATAATATTTTGATTATAAAAGATGCTAAATAAATTATTTTGACTTACCATTCATTTATTTATTTGCCAGAGTTAAAGAACTACATAACTAGGAAACAATATAAAGACTGAATTAAATTGTTGGCTATCTATCTACCAACTATCTGCCTGCAAATGAAGAATATTTTTTATTCATCTAATAATAAAAGAAAATATCTACATTATCCATAACTTATCTTGAGCTTTTTTTTTAATGTTTTGTTGACTGAACAAACACCTTTTGTTTTGTTCTGTTTTTCATATACTCCAATTTGTGAATTTGTGCTCAAAAAATTATGATGATTTAAAAACGTGCTTGGCAACATGTTATTTTCTCAATTAATTCCCTTGGTTATCTATATTTCAATGTGTTCAGATAAACAAGTACATAGAGAATTTCTCTCAGTCCTTAGATGTGACCTTAGGGGCATCTGTGTTCACTAACAGAGGAGAATCAGAAGGAATGCCAAATTGTTCATTCTTGGTGACAGCTCTTGTGGTTCAGTTTACAAAGCCAGTCCTTTCAACTCTAGTCCATGATTTCTGACTCCAGTTCACTTATCTGAACTTTAAGGTCAGTCATTGTCCGTATCATCTCATTTCATACCTTATATTGGCTGATATTGTGATTAAATTTTCTTTGATAAATGAGAAAATGAGAGCAATTGTAAGGTATTTTAGCAATGTGAGTGGAGATTTCACTACTGTAGTTTATTTTCAGTTACTTTTTTTTTTTAATTGTGGTAAATGTATACACATACGTATATAAATATAAATGTTTGCTATGTCAACATTCTTCCCATGTACATTATTATCTCTCAGTGACATTAACTATGTTCATTATGTTTTGGTTTTCAGAAAATGTACTTATCAGTAATTCCTAATCAAAAATATACTCAATTTTGAGTTACTCTTTTGGTAATATAGTAACCCCATAGGAGGCTTTGGTTCTTGTCTTAGTTATCTAGTGCTGCTGTAACTGAAATACCACAAGTGGATGGCTTCAGCAAACAGAAATTTATTCTCTCACAGTTTAGGAGGATGCTGGAAGTCCAAATTCAGGGTGTCAGATTCAGGGGAAGGCTTTCTCTCTCTGTTGCCTCTGGAGGAAGGTCCTTCTCATCAAACTTCCCCTGAATTAGCAGCTTCTCTGAGCAGGAAGCTGGGTCCAAAGGATGTGCTCTGCTCCCTGCACTGCTTTCTTGGTGGTATTAAGCCCCCAATGCTCTGCTTGCTTCCCTTTCCTTTTATCTGTTGTAAGATAAAAGGTGATGCAGGCCACACCCCAGGGAATCTCCCTTGACATTGGATCAGGCCCTTGACCTGAGCCAGGGTGTTACATCCCACACTAATCCTTTTTAACATAACCTAATCTTGCCTCATTAACCACAAGCAGAGATTAAAATTTACAACACCTGAAGTCACACACCAGCTGACAAAATGATGGACAATCACACAATACTGGGAAATGTGGCCTAGACAATTTAATACATATTTTGCCGTCGGTGGGGGGGGGCACGATTCAATCCATAACAGATCTGATGACAGAATCTTCTAAATAAACTATGAGCAGACTTTGGGAGACTGAGGTCATTGAGGAATCTTTTCGAGTCACTTTATCATATCTTCAGCTTTCATCAAGATGTGAAACATAGCTGAGCTTACTCAGTTCAGTGTCTATACAAAGCACTAGTCATCCTTCTCACCAAAACAACCTGATTAGGGTGAAGAGAAATGACCGAGTAATCTAACTTTTAGCTTCCTTAATCACATGTCGTATCACAATAAATAGGCTGAAATTTAAATACAGAGAGGCATTTATCATTACGAACCCTGTTTTGAGAGTCTGAGTGTAAGCAGTGCCCACTCCGATGCTGTAAAAACTTCAATAGAAATAGGCTGTGCATGACATTTTTCACAGGAGGACAGAATACTTTCGACTCACCAAGGACATAAAATCACAGAGTTTCCCAGAGTACCCAAATACACCTGCATTAATTCATTCCCTTCTTTATAAAGGGTAGGAGAATTAGCTGCCTTTTCCCTCTACAGTGTATATGTTTCTGGAATGATCCTGAGCTCCTGAGAGTCTGCTCCTTTACAATTCATTAGTAAAAATTCCTTGGGCACACCCATTACCATCATCATCTTCATCATTATAGGTGTAAGCATGTTGTTTCTCTGGATAGATTTTCATCTCCTTGGACAAGTTTCATAGTTTATTTAACCCTTATAACATTGAAACCATATAGCTTTTTATTGAGAAGACTTAATAAGATGATTTATTTATTTATTGTTTATTATTTATTTTATAAGGAATATCCCTGCTCTGATGATCTGCTTAAGAGAGAAGTTAGGAGGAAGGGTACCAGCAGAATGAAAAGATTATAGGGTTAATGCAAGGATTGTAATAAAGTCATGCCCTTGAACATGCTTAGGATATATATGGGTGATCACTCTCTTTTTATAATGAGTGATGTGATAAGGGTCTGATTAAATTGCACACATTTGCTATGTCATAAAAAATATTCAATTGTAGAATACTCTATCCACCCCCACCACCCTACTGTACTGAGAAAAAGATTAATGATATATTGGAGACACAATGTTATAATGCAATGCTTATTATATAAACCCAGTGCCGTCAAGTCGATTCCAACTCATAGCGACCCTAGAGCTTATTATAGACACTAAAACCTTTTTTTAAACTTCCAAACTACAGGTAGTCCCTGACTTATGACAGAGTTCTGAGGACTCGTGATAAGTCTGTTCTAACATAAGTTGAATACATCATTTTTTTTGAGTTTTCTTTATTATTGCATTTTATTATCAGTATCTTTATAAATCAAATTTTTGTCTTTGGAGGTTGGAAACATTACATATATACTTACAGCTATATTTTAATACATACATATATACATAAAAATACACAAATCATAAAAATTTACTCTAGTGATGAGGAAAATTGGACGACTTCGGCATTTTGCCAGCGGTGCTAATAACTTCATTTGTGGAAGGCTCTGGGACATCTGGATTGTCCCTGGGAGTGGGACTGGTGTGTCTAGTCAGAATATTTGTGAGATTTGTCTGCATGGTCCTCTTCTTTTATTCTTCATATATTTGGTGGTACTATGGCACTGCTTGCAGAATCTGCCTATCGGCTTTAGCAAAACAATCAGCATCGGGGTCCACGTTTTCAAGCAACAGAAACCCCTGATTTAGTTTAGAAAAAACTTCAGGGAATCCTTTCACTGTAAATTTTTTTTGAAAACCTCTGTTCTTCCTCTTCCTCGTTATTTCTTTCTTCTTCAGCATTTCTTTCCTCTTCAAAATCCATTAAGTCCTGTTCTGTCAATTCCCCTCTTTTGTGATCTATGAGACGTTCCACATTGTCGATAAGATGTATTAAAAACATTTAAAGAGCGGATGGTTGTGTTGTTTTACTTAATTTGAACATGTCATAAATCTGGGATTATCTCTGCTGTTAGTATATGCATCAACAGAACAAAGCAATCAGCTCATAGCACTTCTTGACTCATGTCTTAAAAATGTGCGCTAATAAATTTTTTAATTAAAAAAAATGAACAACTAACATATTAACCTAAAGTTAGGTTTAGTATTTAAATATTAAGACAGAAAACAAAAAAAAGAAAAGTAAGACTTTGAACAAAAAAAATTAAAAAATACCTTGTTCTTATAATCCTACTTTGAAAAATGCAACAAATTTTCTAATGTATATAGAATGAACAGTTCACAAAAAAGTTCCCACAACTCAAATAACTTTTTATTAAGCACACCATCTGAAACGATTGTAAAGGAAAATGGTGAATAAAAAGCTTGTTTCTATTTTATGTATAACATTTACCAGTCTGTCTTGTAAAAAAATGTTTTTTTTTAAGCCAAAGCATAGAAAATTTTGTTTATACAGTGATTAAAATAATTTATAACTGCAGAAAAACATAGGCAAAGTGGTTATGGACATTAACACTTCCCATATATTTCATTTCCTTTTGCAATATCAATATCTTTTATGATGTAAACCTAATTGGATGCTCTTATTGGAATCAGAATAATTATAGAATTTTTTAAAGTGGTAAGATGCAAAATATAACATAGCAACTTAGGTTGCCAGAGTTACTTTTTTTTTCTGTTTTCATCTAAATATGTACATATCTAAAAGACTTTATTATGAGCAATTTTACCTTAACTATAATTTTGTATGTATTTAAGAAATTAAAATTACATGTTGTTGTTGTTAAAAACACTAGTTTTCTTAAATATCCTTATCAATGTAAATGACTACTTTTAGAAAAAAAAAAAAATACTGTCTCTGTGAGACCCACAGACATCCTGACCTCATAGATTCAATTCTATATCCATCTGAATCTAACTTCTGACCATCTTGACATGTCTTTGAGGAAGTGCATACCTGGCTTTCTTAGAGGTTAATCCACCTTTGGAAACCCTGGTGGCGTAGTGGTTAAGTGTTACAGGTGCTAACCAAAAGGTCGGCAGTTCTAATACACGAGCCGCTCCTTGGAAACTCCATGGGGCAGTTCTACTCTGTCCTATAGGGTCACTATATGGTCATAATGAGTCGGAATCAACCCCATGGCAATGGGTTTAGTTTTTTTTGTTTGTTTGTTTAATCCACCATCCGCACTTGTAATCCTATTCCATCTCCTCTCTCAGTCCTTCTTCTTCCACTATCATTAATGTTTCTTTTCCTATTAGTAAATTTTTCTTAAGTGAAAAACATGGCTAAATCACTTCCAGGTTAAAATAAATAAAACTTTTCTGATTGTATTGCTTTTCACCATCAAATTCCTTCAGTTGTATTACTTGTTCACAGTTTTTACTTCCTTATTTGCAAATTCCTTTTTAATCTGTTCCAGATACACATATCCATATCATTATCTATTCCAACAAACCTGAGCTCCCCTGTAGAACCACTCTGGCACTACCATCTACTCAGTGCCATGAGACAGGAACATGAGTTATATTACTTTCCTTCCTCTCTGAGTCTTGTATCAAATTATTTATTTATCAAGGGCTGTTGCTCACATTTTATTATCACCATCCAAGTTTTTCTTTCTTCGCTTTTTTTTTAAATAATTTTTATTGTGCTTTAAGCCAAAGTTTACAAGTCAAGTCAGTCTGTCACATATAAACTTATATACATCTTACTCCACACTCCCACTTACTCTTCTCCAAATGAGTCAGCCCGCTCCCTCCTTCCATTTTCCCCTTTCGTGACGGTTTTGCCAGTTTCTAACCCTCTCTACCCTCCCATCTCCCCTCCAGACAGGAGACGCCAACACAGTCTCAAGTGTCCACCTGATACAGGTAGCTCACTCTTCATCAGCATCTCTCTCCAACCCATTGTCCAGTCCCTTCCATGTCTGATGAGTTGTCTTCAGGAATGATTCCTGTCCTGGGCCAACAGAAGGTTTGGGGACCATGACCGCCGGGATTCTTCTAGTCTCAGTCAGATCATTAAGTCCGGTCTTTGTATGAGAAGTTGGGGTCTGCATCCCACTGTTCTCTTGCTCCCTCAGGGGTTCTCTGTTGTGCTCCCTGTCAGGGCAGTCATTGGTTGTGGCCAGGCACCATCTAGTTCTTCTGGTCTCAGGATGATGTAAGTCTCTGGTTCATGTTGCCCTTTCTGTCTCTTGGGTTCATAGTTATAGTGTGACCTTGGTGTTCTTCATTCTCCTTTGCTTCAGGTGGGTTGAGACCAATTGATGCATCTTAGATGGCCGCTTGTTAGCATTTAAGACCCCAGACACCACATTTCAAAGTGGGATGCAGAATGTTTTCATAATAGAATTATTTTGCCAATTGACTTAGAAGTCCCCTTATGCCATAGTCCCCAAACCCCTGCCCTTGATCCACTGGCCTTTGAAGCATTCAGTTTATCCTGGAAACTTCTTTGCTTTTGGTCCAGTCCAGTTGAGCTGACCTTCTGTGTATTGAGTATTGTCCTTCCCTTCACCTAAAGTAGTTCTTATCTACTAACTATTTAGTGAATAACCCTCTCCCACCCTCCCTCCCTCCCCCCTCTCATAACCACAAAAGAATGTGTTCTTCTCAGTTTATACTATTTCTTAAGATCTTATAATAGTGGTATTATATAATATTTGTCCTTTTGCCTCTGACTAATTTCACTCAGCATAATGCCTTCCAGGTTCCTCCATGTTGTGAAATGTTTCACAGATTTGTCACTGTTCTTTATCGATGCGTAGTATTCCATTGTGTGAATATACAATAATTTATTTAACCATTCATCCGTTGATGGACACCTTGGTTGCTTCCAGCATTTTGCTATTGTAAACAGTGCTGCAATAAACATGAGTGTGCATATATCCTTTCGTGTAAAGCCTCTTATTTCTCTAGGGAATACTCAGAGGAGTGGGATTTCTGGGTTGCATGGTAGTTCTATTTCTAACTGTTTAAGATAACGCCAGATAGATTTCCAAAGTGGTTGTACCATTTTACATTCCCACCAGAAGTGTGTAAGAGTTCCAATCTCTCCACAGCCTCTCCAACATTTATTATTTTGTGTTTTTTGGATTAATGCCAGCCTTGTTGGAATGAGATGGGATCTCATCAGAGTTTTAATTTGCATTTCTCTAATGGCTAATGATCAAGAGCATTTTCTCATGTATCTGTTAGCTGCCTGAATATCTTCTTTAGTGAAGTGCGTGTTCATATACTTTGCCCACTTCTTGATTGGGTTGTTTGCCTTTTTCTGGTTGAGTTTTAACAGAATCATATAGATTTTAGAGATCAGGCACTGGTTGGAGATGTCATAGCTGAAAATTTTTTCCCAATCTGTAGGTGGTCTTTTTACTCTTTCGGTGAAGTCTTTAGTTGAGCATAGGTGTTTGATTTTTAGGAGCTCCCAGTTATCTGGTTTCTGTTCGTCCTTTTTGGTAATGTTTTGTATTCTGTTTATGCCTTGTATAAGGGCTCCTAACATTGTCCCTATTTTTTCTTCCATGATCTTTATTGTTTTAGTCTTTATGTTTAGGCCTTTGATCCACTTGGAGTTAGTTTTTGTGCATGGTGTGAGGTATGGGTCCTGTTTCATTTTTTTGCAAATGGATATCCAGTTATGCCAGCACCATTTGTTAAAAAGACTACCTTTTCCCCAATTAACTGACACTGGTCCTTTGTCAAATATCAGCTGCTCATATGTGGATGGATTTCTATCTGGGTTCTCAATTCTGTTCCATTGGTCTATGTGCCTGTTGTTGTACCAGTACCAGGCTGTTTTGACTACTGTGCTGTATAATAGGTTCTAAAATAAGATAGAGTAAGGCCTCCTGCTTTCTTTTTCTTTTTCAGTAATGCTTTACTTATCCGGGGCTTCTTTCCCTTCCATATGAAGTTGGTGATTTGTTTTTCCATCACATTAAAAAATGTCATTAGAATTTGGACCAGAAGTGCACTGTATGTATACATGGCTTTTGGTAGAATAGACATTTTTACTATGTTAAGTCTTCCTATCCATGAGCAAGGTATGTTTTTCCACTTATGTAGGTCCTTTTTACTTTCTTGCGCTAGTACTTTGTTGTTTTCTTTTTATAGGTCTTTTACATTTTGGTAAGATTTATTCCTAAGTATTTTATCTTCTTAGGGGCTACTGTGAATGATACTGATTTGGTGATTTCCTCTTCGATGTTCTTTTTGTTGATGTAGAGGAATCCAAGTGATTTTTGTATGTTTCTCTTATAACCTGAGACTCTGCCAAAGTCTTCTATTAGTTTCAGTAGTTTTCTTGAGGATTCCTTAGGGTTTTCTGTGTATAAGATCATGTCGTCTGCAAATGGAGATGATTTTACTTCTTCCTTGCCAGTCTGGATGCCCTTTATTTCTTTGTCTAGCCTAATTGCTCTGCTAGGACCTCTAGTACAGTGTTGAATAAGAGTAGTGATAAAGGGCATCCTTGTCTGGTTCCCGTTCTCAAGGGAACTGCTGTCAGGCTCCTTCCATTTAGAGTGATGTTGGCTGTTGGCTTTGTATAGATGCCCTTTATTATGCTGAGGAATTTTCATTCTATTCCTATTTTGCTGAGAGTTTTTATCACGAATGGGTGTTGGACTTTGTCAAATGCCTTTTCTGCATCAATTGATAAGATCAAGTGGTTTTTGTCTTTTATTTTATTTATATGGTGGATTACATTAATGGTTTTTCTAATATTAAGCCAGCCTTGCATACCTGGTATAAGTCCGAATTGGTCGTGGTAGATTATTTTTTTGATACGTTGTTGAATCCTATTGGCTAGAATTTTGTTGAGGGTTTTTGCTCATAATTGATATTATTTTCATTTTTATATTATTTAAATTTTTATGACTATTTCTGGCTGAAAAATTACATATATTTTTCTTGATTTACTCTTTTTAGCTAAGCCTATCTAAGGTATACCATCAATATATACGTAAGCTGAAATCAAGTTACCTAATTATTTACCTATTTGAAATATTTTATATTTTATTTTCTAATTAAATGCATTAAAAATCAATATTTATTATTGCATCAGTTTTGTCTTTCAGAAATATCTATAATTTATAAGTAGTTGGCTCGTGGCATTTTAAAATAAGAATCAAATGATATTTTTAAGAAAGCTTACCTATATTTAAATCAAATATTCATATAAGTTAGTAAATTATAACAGCACGTCTTGTGTTGATTACATACGATGGAATTCTATGCAGTCAGATGATTTTTAATCATACAAAAAATCCAGTGATATTAGAAATGACATTGACATTGAAGCAGATGGTAATTCAATTTTCAAAATTCAAGTCTGAAGCAGAAGCCAAATAGCTCATTTTTTTCTTAATATTTGGACCAAAGCTAAATTTAGTATATGTTTGTGTGTATTTATGTGTGTGTATAATATTAGAATTTAGCAGAACATTATTTTATCTGATACATTCTGGCATTTTTCTTCCTTTCTGTCCTAATCTGTTTCATTGAAAAAAAAAAAAAAACTCTTTTGTTAACTCATTAAATTGACTTTATTTCCCATTTAGTGGTTTTCAACCTCCAGCTAAAAGATGCTAACATAAAGTATAAATCATTTGTAATAGATATTACCCAGAGACTAGGTTTTAACAACATTAAGAGAGAAGGAAACTTCTGAGTTTTTTTGGTATCTGAAAAGGACAATTTTGTGAAAGACTTGGAACTTTGATTTGTGGAATAAAGGCATCTGGATATTTGTGGATGAGACTAAAAATGTTAGATCTTAAAATTCCCTTAAATTCCATTGCTTGAGAAGACAGCCCCATTCCATCAAATATGAGGAAACCAACGCTCCATTGTCTAAGTAAAAAAACTAGAAAAACTCCATTATCAAAACCTGATACTGATTCTTCTTAAGACTCTCTTCCCCTCCACTGCATCTTATTGCATGCAAGTCTATAATGAGTTAGATTCCAACATAATTTTGAACAGAAATGTTTAAGATTTATTCTAGAAAGAGATAGCTAATATACTAAAAGGAAAACCTTCACAAATCTATATTAACGTAAGTCTGAATAGCTTACGTGGGAATAAATTTCAAAAGTGTTAGATCGAGTAAGATGAAATAGGGCCAGCAGAGGCAAATGCATTATTATGGTTCAGTCACCTAAAATTTTGGATTTAGTGTATTATTTCATGCACACAGCAGTGGAGTTAATATTCTGATAATTTGGCTAATTTAAGCCTGGGCTAACTAGCGTCCTAAAAAAAAAAAAAAAGATAATGAAGTCAAAATTCCAGAATCTTGGGATACTGCAGAGGAAAGACTCTGCAGACTCAGGAAAATTGAAATATTGAAGTGAATCTGCTATTTACAAGCTACTCTTGTATTTTTTAAGCATAATTTCCAGGGGACCGGAGGGCCTAGGACACTCCCATTATCAAAGGATGAAGAACTCTCACTTGTTTGTTCTCTTTAGGTCTGAGGTGATGATGAAGGTTGCTGAATGCAATTGTATTTCTGATATCAAATTGTAATACTTGGGTTCTGCACTGACAATGAAGTCAAAATAGATCTTACTAGATGGTAGAAACACCCAAATATGAATATCACAATTAGCCACAAGGAAGGAGTTTTAATCAGAGTGTTTTGATTTGCAAGGACTTGTAATGATATAAATTTCATCTTTGGAGCCCTGGTGGTGAAGTCATTAAGCACCTTGCTGCTAACTGAAAGGTTAGTGGATGGAACCTACCAGCTGCTCTGTGGGAGAAATATGTGGCAGTCCGCTTCCATAAAAACTACAGCCTTGGAAATCCTGTAGTCAGTTCTACCCTGTCCTATAGGGTTGCTAGGAGTTGGAATAGGCTCAACTGCAGTGGGTTTGGTTTTGGGTTATATTAGATCTTTCGATTTCCCAAAATGAACTAAATAGTATTTTTCAAAAGTGTAATTTGAGATATATGGGCGAAATGTTCTGGTGCTGATGGGTATAAAGCCATTATAATGAAGTTTCAATTTTCTTATCTAGTTCACATACTAGCAACTTCTCAACTGAATGAATGACCCCATTTCTCTGGGAAAAATTCCAGCAAGGAAGCCACAGACTTACAGAATGAATCTTCCCCAATTCCTCCCTAGAGTAACTCTTAGCCTTTTATCAGAGGGCTGTGCAGAGGGAAAAGGCAACTATCCACCTGTTCCAGGAGTTGTTATACATTGACTTTTAAATCAGGCAATAAGAGCTTGGTACAAGCCTTTCTGTCAATGAGTCAGGTGGAACTGTGGACCTGTTCTGTTTTGTTTTGTTTGTTTGTTTTAATCTCCCCTATACACCCAGAATGTGCAGTGGGATTAGATTTATTTAGTAACTAGTAGAATACACAGTGTGGACTATTATAATAGTAAAGTCCCAGAGGAAACTCGTGAACTGCTTTCCAAAAGAAATACCACTTGCCTAGTGAAATTGCCATTACTTATTCCAACAGCAGTTTGAAAGAGTAGGAATAGTGAATCCTATAATATCTTCATTTAAATTCCCTGTTTAGCAGGTTAAAAAATTTGAGGGGGAAATAGCTTATCAGAAATTACTCAGGTGATATCACTAATTGCTTGTGTTGTTCCATATCATATCTTTATTGGAACAATTCAACACAGCTTCAGGTACCCAGCATGCAGCTACTATTCTGGCACAATTGCAAAAGTAATTTGCATTCTATGGCAGATATAGTATACTTTTGCACTCTTTCCCTAGGGTGATGCCAACTCTGATGCTTTTTTGAATTTTTTCCAGGGAAACTTTCAGGGCATTTATATCCCCCCCCCCAAAAGATCATGCTGTTCTACTACATTTTTGAAATTACAATAATTATTCCAAGTACAATCCTTGAATTACAATCAGTATCATCAGTCAGAACAAGGCCAGGGACAGATTGCAGAACAGACCATGTATTGCACATACGCAAGTTCAAGTTGAAGCTGAAAAAAATTAGAGTAATTCCACAAGAGCCAAAATGTGACCTTGAGTATATCCCACATGAATTTAGAGACCATCTCAAGAATAGACTTTACCCACTGAACACTAATGATCGAAGACCAGGCAAGTTGTGGAATGACGTCAAGGACCTCATACATGAAGAGAGCCAGAGGTCATTAAAAATAAAGGAGAGAAAAAAAGGCCAAAACTAATATCAGAAGAGACTCTGAAACTTGCTCTTGAATGTGCAGTGTCTAAAGCAAAGGGAAGAAATGATGAAGTAAAAGAGCTGAAAAGAAGATTTCAAAAGGTGGCTCAGGAAGACAAAGTATTGTAATGACATGTGCAAAGACATGGAGTTAGAAAACCGAAAGTGAAGAACACGGTCGGCATTCTCAAGCTGAAAGAAGTGGAAAAAAAAAAAATTCAAGATTTGAGTTGCAATATTGAAGGATTCTATGTGGAAAATATTGAACGGCACAAGAATCATAAAACGAAGATGGGAGAAATACACAGAGTCATCGTACCAAAAAGAATTTGTTGGCATACAACAATTTCTGGAGGTAGTATATGATCAAGAACCAATGGAGGAAGAAGTTCAAGGTGCACTGATGGCACTGGCAAAAAACAAGTCTCCAGGAATTGATATAAAATAAATTGAGAAGTTACAACAAAAGGATGCAGCACTTAAAATGCTCACTTGTCTATGCCAAGAAATTTGGAAGACAGCTACCTGACCAACCAACTGCAAGAGATCCCTATTTGTAGCCATCCCAAAGAAAGATGATCCAACAGAATGTGGGAAATATGGAATAACATCATTAATGTCACATACAAGAAAAATTTTCCTGAAAATCACTCAAAAGTGGTTGCAAAAGTACATCAACAGAGGACTGCCAAAAATTCAAGCAAATTCAGAAGAGAACATGAAATTAGGGATGTCATTGCAGATGTCAGATGAATCTTGGCTGAAAGCAGAGAATACCCGAAAGATGTTTGCCTGTGTTTTGTGTCTTCGAAAAGGCATTTGACTATGTGGATCATAACAAATTACACATAACATTGCGAGGAATGGGGATACCAGAACACTTAACTGTGCTTATGGGGAGCCTGCACATAGACCAAGAAGCAGTTGTTCAAACATAAGGGGATACTGCATGTTTAAAAATCACAAAAGGCGTGTGTCAGTGTTGTATCCTTTCACCATACTTCTTCGACCTGTATGCTGAGCAAATAATCTGAGAAGCTGGACTATATGAAGAAGAATGGGGCTCCAGGATTGGAGGAAGACTCATTAACAACCTTTCATATGCAGATGACACAACCTTGGTTGCTGAAAATGAAGAGGACTTGAAGCACTTTCTGATGAAGATCAAAGACTACAGCCTTGAATATAGATTATACTTTAGCATAAAGAAGACAAATTCCTCACAGCTGAACCAAAAGCAACATCACGATAAACAGAGGAAATATTGAAGGTGGCAATGATTTTGTTTTACCTCGATTCACAATCAAGGCGCATGGAAGCATCAGTCAAGAAATCAAGCAAATCATTGTACCGGGCAAATCTGGTGCAAAAGACCTCTTTAAAAGTGTTAAAAAGCAAAGATGTCATTTTAAAAGCTCAGATGTGCCTTACGCAAGCCTTGGTTTTTTTCAATAGTCTCATATGGATGCAAAAGCTGGACAACGAATAAGGAAGAGCAAAGAAAAATTTATATCTTTGAATTATGGTGCTGGAGAAGAGTACTGAGTATATTGTGGATTGGCAGAAGAACAAATCTGTCTTAAAGAAGTACAACCAGAATGCTCCTTAGCAGTAAGGATGGTGAGACTTTGCCTTACACACTTTGGATATATTATCAGAAGTGACCAGTCTTCGGATAAAGACATCATGTTTGGTAAAGTAGAGGGTCAACAAAAAAGTAGAAGACCCTCAATGAGATGGATTGACACAGTGGCTGAAACAATGGGCTCAGACATAAAAAAATCGTGACGTTAGCTCAGGACAGGGTAGTGTTTTGTTCTGTTGTGCTTAGGGTCATCATGAGTTGGAGCCAACTAGATGGTACCTAACAACAATCCTAGGTAAAAATGTAACAGCGAGCATCATGAATGACTAAATAATCCATATATGCACACCAAAGAGTGGGAGATAAAAACTCATGAAATTTTAACAACTTGGCACACTGATGAAGATGTAGGAACCTAATAATTTTAACATGCTGGAAAAACTGTTTTTAAGAGAAAAATTGCTTCATCTCACACCACCCACCATGAAAAAAAAAATGGCACAGAATCTGATGGATCTCTTTGGATTTTGAAGGCAACCAACCAGAGTGATCCAGGTTTTGTGGTGACTAGCACATATATAATTTGGGGGACCTTCTTTAAGAAGAAGAATATACATTTATGAATACCAAATTAGGCACAAATATAAATTGTTTACAGTAAGTAATGCAATTAAAATTTTTATGAATTTTAGTTAGCTGAAATTACTATGTTGTTGTTGTTAGATGGCTTCCAGTCAATTCCAACTCATAATGACCCAATGTGACAGAGTAGAACTGCCACATAGGGTTTCCTAGGCTGTTTTTTTTAAAATCTTTATGGAAGCAGATAGCCATGTCTTTCCTCTGGGCAGCTACTGAGTGGATTTGAGCTACTAACATTTCTGTTAGCAGTCCAGCACTTAATCATTGCGCCACCAGGGCTCCTTAGAGAAACTACCATAGAGAAAAGAAATAAAATCAAAATTATGAATGAACAACTGAGCACACCATTATAATATTTTATTTTTTCTCTTCTATATTTTTGCTATACATATATATATTTAGTTATGGATGCTAGCTTTCCTTTTTTTATAAAAATAATTTTTAAATATCATTTTTCTATAGAGACAAGAAGAAGATAATTCAATCTTTCTTTTTACATGTTTACTGAACAGAAGGAAATGTCCAGACTGGTTTCTAATTCTGAATATTTCAAACCTTTTATCTTCGATTACCCATAGAACGTAAGTGTCTTAACCAGGATATAGATTAGGAGTAGAGATTTGTGATGAGATTCATCAAACCATTATTAATTCAGCATGTTCTAACTTCCACTTTCAGTGACAGTTTGCGGCTCCAGGTGAGGAAGTAAAATAGGGAAAATTGGTTATGACATCACATCCACAATGGATATCGATTTAGACTTTTGGTTTTATGGGTTAATGAGATATTGAAGTATTCTTTCTATTTATGTTAGTAGAATTAATTTGTTAAATGTTAGCATTTATTTATATTTAATTTTATAGCTCAACTAGAAGATTTATAAAATTTAACATATCAAGGCCCAAGGCTGCCACAAAATGTGTGAAGTTTCAGGAAAATACTTTTTGTGTGTCCCTTGTCTATATAACCATTTGATTAAAAAATAAATAAATAAAAGCTATGGGCTTATATGAG
This sequence comes from Elephas maximus indicus, assembly GCF_024166365.1. Classification (NCBI taxonomy): domain Eukaryota; kingdom Metazoa; phylum Chordata; class Mammalia; order Proboscidea; family Elephantidae; genus Elephas; species Elephas maximus. Next base: position 33,743,525 of record NC_064820.1, on the reverse strand, counting down.
ATATATTGATTTATTGATAAAAATTCAGAATAAATTTCTGTGAAGATCCTTTGTAGCTTGAAGGCATCGTCTCTTCCTGTTCAGGTCTAGGAACCATCTCTTCATGTTCTTCATTGTTGAGTGTGCTGTGTTTGGCTATTTCATATCTCTAATCCCAGAGGAATATGTAGCAATGTCACTACCACTCACAAGGCCATGACTCTTTGGACATGATTTGTGTTGAAAAAATATAAAACCTCTTGCCTCTGAAGTTCCCTAATGAACAAGATGAGCAGTTCAATTTGTGCTAAAATATTTGTCTCTTGTCCAGCAAGGCTTATGATCTACCTGATAGAGCAAGATATTACATCAGTCAGAGGACAGACATGCTATATAATTTTCAGGACCCAATGCAAAAGAAAAATACAGGGTCATTGTTAAAAAATATTAAGCATTATAAGATAGTAACAACAAAGAATTAAACCAAGTGTGAGACCTTTCTAAAAATTGGGCCCTGTAACATTGCACAGGTTGCATGTTCCAAAAACTGGCCCTGATGGAAGGCAAAAAAAGGATACAGATCAGAAGATCTGTTTGACATTATAGGGTCCTGAAAGTCCTTGGAACAGATAGATTTGGCCACTCAGCGAAGACTTCCTGACACTGGCAAGGACTGATAGAGGAGGTAGGATGAACTTACCAGATGTCGGTAGTGGATGGGGAGTGTACAAAGTATAAAGTATTTCTTTCCCACTCCTATCTTTCTGCCTTCAGGAGCTTCCAGAGGTGGCAACTCAGTGGGTACATGGGCGACTGTGAGCCATATGGAGGCCCACACACTATAGCTCAAGCCCAAGGATTGGTGGTGGTCCTTGGGTAACCCAGAACCCTGATATTACCCTATGTCTAAAATGAGTGAGAAACACCAAAAAATCATAATTTCAGTGTTACTTGTGTGGCCGATTCTTCCGAAATCCCATGAAAGGCATGTCACACTAACCACGGAGAACCAGGGCAAGCTCATAGACATGATTTCTGTAGTTCATTGGGGCATTTGGTCGGCCCCATAAAAGCAGATACAGGCTCAAAAAGCACCCCAAAAGGAAGAATGTGATTTGGGGGCCATGGGAATTTTGACCTGAGCTTGGCCTCTCCATTTAGAAATCAGTGTTTGGTGGTGCCAAACACTCGACGGGGGCATAGAAAATTTCAAAAGAAAATCCATAGCCAAGAAATCCATGGAACATGGGACTTGGGGCAGGGTCTCTGCTTGTCCAGGACTAGGAGGCTCAATAAAAGAAAGTCACCTGGGACTCTCTGGAACTCTTAGTTGCAGTCAGGAAGAATCATTTTTGAAGTTCTTCTTTGTAAATCACTGAGTAATAAACTATCCAAAACCTCTTAGCCTGAAAGAATTAAAATTTAAATTGGAGCACGACCTAAATGTAATTAAACCCCAAATATGACTGTCACTATAATATATTAGTTTAAAAAAGCTATAATCAAATTATAGAAAGAGTCCATTTGTAAGGTTGCCCTTTAAAATAAGTATTGATCGCCAATATTAAATAGCCATTATATGAATTTTAAGTAGTTCACATAAAAGCTGTATGTTAAGGAGGCATAGTTCTAAACCATCAAAAGTATTTTTTAAAAAAATCAAAGATGGAAATACATATTATTATAGTGCACAATTACATAAGTCTTAAAAAGTATTTTAAGCTCTTTATAACCATTCATCCTCTCAAAAATATTAAGTGGGTGAGATACCATTATTCTGAATAAGTACTTAACCATTTCTATGGAAATATAAACCACAGTAAGACAAAAAAAATTTCAAGTGCCTTGAAAGTAAGATAATAAACACGTTTATAATACTTAATATCACTTTAATTAATCCTTTTCTTTATCTTCAGTATCTATTTTTATATGGTTCAATAGATTTTACCCCCTCAATATTTGTCAAATAGTTTTTCTTCTCTGCATTTCACTTACAACTTAGGCTTCTATCCATTCTGTCTTGCTCTTATACCTCACTAGTCTAAACCTTCATGACAGAGATTTTTTTTTTTTTTTTTCTTTTTCCCAAGCTATTGAAGTCGGTGTTCGTGTTAGGTGCAGTAGAATAGGCTCATACTCATTGCGACCCCATGTACAACAGAACAAAACACTGCCCAGTCCTGTACCATCCCCACAATTGTTGTTAGTCTCGAGCCTATTGTTGCAACCACTGTGTCATTCCATCTTGTTGAGGGTCTTCCTATTTTTCACTGGCCCTCTACTGTACCAAACATGTTGTCCTTCTGCAGGAACTGATCCCTCCTGATAACATGTCCAAGGTATGTGAGACATAATCTCGCCATCCATGCTTCTAAGGAGCATTCTGGTTATACTTCTTCCAAGACAGATTTGCAGTACTCCTTATAAAAACACAAATAGAGCATTTATGTCTTCTAAAATTCTTCAAACGGTCCTAATATCCTTCAAAGTTAAAGTCATATCGAAGCTAGTCCTTAGTGGTCTGGCACATATTTAATTCTCTTATCTAATTGCACTGATGTTTCATCTATCCATTCATTCATATTTATGGAAAACAAATTTTATCCCATGGAGTGTTATAAGTGCTAGGGATACAGCATGAACAAGTACCATAGCACTTATTTTGATGTAAATGGTTTTCTAGTGGGGAAAAAATATAAAAACAATAAGAAAGATAATTTTGGAAAGTGATTGAAGTCTTCAGAAAATAATGAAATGGGGTAATGTGTCAGTAATGGGTCTTGGGGGAAAGAGACATCATTAGGAAGCCTTCTGGAAAGAGAACATTTGAGCTAAGACAATCCTAAGAAGTCAACCATAAACATCAACCCAGTGAAAGTGGAGATGACGTTCAAAGGCCTTGAGGCAAAGACAAGTTTGATTTGTTCAAAAAGCTGAAAGAATTCCAGTAAGTCGGAGGCGTAGTCAAGAGGAGAGTGATAGGAAGTGAGGCTGAAATGGAAGCATAGACTATGTTGTGCAAAATCTCATTTATATTATCAAAAAATATTTACCATTAATATACCTATTTCTGAATAGACCTAAGGAATATTCCATAATCCCAAATTTTTCTCCTTCTTTTCTTAGAAGACTCAGCTTGACACCATCTCTTTTCATAACCTGTAACCCTCATTTGAGCTGAACATCCCATTTGGGTGTTTCCTCTGCTCATCACGGTCACAGCAGTTAACATGCTCCTTCTAAACATTCATTTCCATTTTGCTACTTGATTGAAATCTCAATGACTAAGACGATGTCTTAAACACCTTTGCCTTATCTCATTTATGTAACTCAGCTGTAAGCACTTAAAGGATCATTAAGAGTTGTTGAATAAGAAAAACTATTCATTAATATACAAAAGAAGAAAGAGGAAAAAAAAGAGTTAAAGTCCACAATAAAACTACTTTGTTATAATATAACTGTGAGGAGGAAGTTCTTTATACATGCCAGCCTGACAGTTGTGTCTTCTCTGTTTCTTCCCCTGCTAACATCTTTGGGCTTTAGGAAAAAAACACCACACTCCAAAACCTGAAGCCTATTGGTTTGTCTAAATGTCAGCAGGGTAAAAGAGATATAATTTCAGCCAAAGAAAAAGATATCTGATCACTCCGTTCTCGGGTGACAAGGTGGGTGTGTAATGGGTCATGCAGGCTTAGAGGTATAAAACCATGGCTGAGGGACCTTGAGTCCCTCAGCTGTGATGTTAGTGGGAAGCAGGTGGAGTAGAAGTTCTCATCCCATGGAATTAAGCTTACCTGGTCAGGGTACGGGGAACCCTGGTGATGTAGCGGTTAAGAGCTACTACTGTTAACAAAAAGACCGGTAGTTCAAATCCACCAGGCACTCCTTGGAAACCATATGGGGCAGTTCTACTCTGTCCTATAGGGTCACTATGAGTTGGAATCGACTCAACAGCAACAGATTTGGATTTGTTGTTGTTGTTCAGGGGGGACCAGCAGAGGGTAAGTTCCCTTTCTGTGTCCCTCATCTATGATACCAGGTGGAGGAATGTGTGGAAGAGTTTTCTATCTCCACTGGGATAACTTCCAGAAGGCAGGGGGCAACTGGTATGTCACGTAACTGTCTCTTTGAGTCCTTTGTCCATGGCTCATAGAAGGGCACGGGGCATGCATAAAATCTCTCCCTGGGCAGGTTTGGAGCCAGGGTGTCCACTTGTCTATTGTATACTGCCTGCTTCTTTTTGTAAGTAATAAAAACTACTTTCCGTGTGCTAATATGTTTTCAGTCTCTGATCAGAAGGACATGATATTCATGGAGGGATCACATTTAATGATTGGTCCCTTTTTTTCTAATAGCCTCCAGGCTATTTAGAAATCAGGGACAAAATATGAGTGTCTCACAACAACTGTTTTGATCGAGCAACTCAAAATCTTGCTTTTTTTTATTCCAATCCCCACGTTAACTTGGTTGTAAATGTATATCACAAGACTTGTTATTTTTACCTTCTTCACTAGACAATTTTCAATGCAAAATATAATGCTCCAGCAAGATTAACATTGTTACCTTGTGTATGTAAATATTGAAATTGAAGCACCGTGTGGTTTTAGGAAATCACATCCATGCTCAGCCTTTTTTTGCTAATTTCCATGTGTTTATGCATTTTGAAAATTTTTTTCTATAAATCCAAGAATGACAAATCAAATTTATTTCTAAGCAGAGTTTCCAATAACTATGATAAACGTTGGCCATATAAAAATAATCTTTGTATAAATGGCACTTTTTTCGTCGCTTTCCTAAGGCACAAATTAAAAACAATTGTTACAATCAGTAGAACTGAGATTATCTTTGTAGCATTTACTTTAGAGATTAGCATATTTAGCTGCATTGTCTTGAAAAGTGCAAAAATAACACTTGAAGTAGTTAGAGAAGCAAGTGAAGAGTGTTCTGCATTTCTAAACAGCCAGTAAGCAAATTCCAAAGTGGCTGCTTAGAAGTCAGCGACTGTCAATGCTTGAAATTTATCAGTCCAACCCACTCCTCACTTATTGACATGGTTAAATTCCAAAGACCAGGTCAACATGCAGAAATTGGCATTATTAGAAAATGAAGAATGACCACATCGGACTGCAAAATGGAGGATGACTACATCATTACATAACTGCCAAATTATATTATTATATAACAGCCAATTTACATTATTACATAACTGCCAAACCACTGAGAATCATGGCACAGCCAAGTTGCCACTTAATCATCACAGCCAGTGTTACTCTCACCTTGCACTTTGGTGTTCATTACTGCTAGACAAACTTTGTTAATGTGCAAAATAGATGGATAGTAGATTTTTACTGTTGTCATAAAGACAAATTTTTGGATAACAAGATAGTTGATGTCATGGATTGAATTTTGTCCCCCTACTATGTATATCAATTTGGCTAGGTCATGACTCTCAATATTGTGTGATTGTCTATCATCTTGTCATCTGATGTGATTTCCCTGTTATAAATCGTATCACTATGATGTTAATGCGATGGATTAGTGCCAGTTACATTGATGAGATCTATAGGATTAGATTTTTCTTTAAGCTAATCACTTTTGAGATATAAAAGAAAGAAGTGAGCACAGAGGCATGGGGAACTTATACCACCAAGAAAGCAGCACCAGGAGCAGAGCACATCCTTTGGACCCAAGGTTTCTGCACAGAGAAGCTTTTAGACTATGGGAAGATTAATGACAAGGTTGTTCCTCCAGAGTCAACAGAGAGAAAAAGCCTTCCCCTGGAGCTGGCGCCCAGCATTTGGACTTCTACTCTACTCAACTGTGAGAGCGTAAACGTCTGTTTGTTAAAGCCATCTACTTGTGGTAGTTCTGTTATAAAAAAAAAAAAAAAAATTTTTTTTTTTTTTTTTTAGCAGCACTAAATAACTAGGACAGTTGATAAGTGAGAAGTAGGTGCATTTCAAAATAAAAGAGCTTTTCCTGCTCATAAATTTCTTTGTGCACATTAATAGAACTTAAAATTATAAAGTATCATATTTATATGAATAAAAAACTGACTAATGATAGCAATCAGGTCTTATTTTTGAAATTATAATTGTTTTTGTTAATAATGAAATAAACCACATGCATGTGTTGTAGCAACTTCTCAGACAACTTGAACAAATGTATACGTCAAGGTCGTAATGCAAATTTCCAAAGGAAAGAGGTTCTTAACAAAAGCCATTTGGAAACTTTTTACTAGACATAAAAAAAAAAAGTTGACATTGAGTCAATTCCAAATCATAGAGACCCCATATCTGTCAAAGTAAAATTATGCTCAACAGGGTTTTCAGGGCTGATTTTTCCTAAGCAGATTACTAGGAATTTTCTTTTGAGGTGCCTCTGGGTAGAATTGAACCACCAACTTTTAGGTTAGTGACTGAGAGTTAACTAGCACCTATATACAAAAACAATGTACACCCAAAGAACAACAACAAGAAAAGCTGTACATTAAAGGAGTTGTTGATTAAATACTACTAGGTGGTCTATCAGCTGGGTAGGTAATCCCAATTTTCCAGAATGATTTCTCAATCTCTTTAAAATCTATCAGAAAAAAAATCACCTGGACATGTTGCAGTAATATTTACCGCTCTCAGGAAGAGGCTATAAATTATGTCATGTAAAAAAGAAAAGTTTTGTCCCAGGCAAGCTTTGGGCCAAATTTTTCTCATATGCTTTACCTCAAAACCAAACCCACTGCAGCTGAGTCGATTCCAACTCATAGCAATTCTATAGGACAGAGTGGAACTCCACCACAGAATTTCCAAGGAGTGTCTGGTGGATTCAAACTGCCAACCTTTTAGTTAGCAGCCGTAGCTCTTAACCGCTATGCCACTAGGGTTTTGTCATACACTCTAGATTGCATTAAACAGAGACATGTATTTTAAAATTAGAAATCATTTCTTTTTAATTTTCTATTTATGTGCTATTTACTCACCTCAAATATATGTTCACAGTCTTCATATGCACAAGTGGATCAGAAGCAAACATTAAGGTTATTTTAATTCTGTTGTGCTAGGAAGCAGCTTTGACTCAACACCAACTTTTTTTTTTTTTTCCTGAAACACATAATCTACATTTTTCTTTCAACCCTCCTTTGTACCAAGAGACTTACATTCTGGCTACATCATCAAAATATTTACAAAGAAAACAATGAGAAGTAGGGAAATTTTGAAGATACAAAGTCCAAGTCTTATGGTATTTCAGAAGCATAAGATTTACAAAAAATGCTTGATTCTACTGAAAAAAACCTGTATATATTTATCACTGTGTTGACATAAACAGTTTTGAAAACTTGAGAATATCTATGCCTTTCCAAATTGCAGAAGATTATTCAAAAGTACTTGCGTAGTTGTGAAAGCTATATATTACAAAATTCAAGAGCCGCCTGCTTAAGATTTATTCAGTTGACATTTTTAGATTCATTAGTTAAATGCTTCATTTCCTAAAGTATTACCTGAGCCATATGGTGTATAAGGTAAAATGCAAGGGATTGATTTACGACAAGGTATCAGTAGGAAAAATTCTAAAAATAGTGCCTGAGAAGGTGTTTCTCAATGGGACTGCAATTGACATTTAAATATGTTATTTCATTCCTCTGGAGAATCCTGTGCATTGTAGGATGTATGGTATGGCATCCTTGGTCATTGATCATTACTTTGGAGTAACAACTCCCAATTACTGGGAACACCAATAATGCCATCATTCAATTAAAAGTGCACATTTTTGGTACAACTACCAGGTAAAGAAGATGTTTGGAAATCTCTTTTATCCTGTACTGGCATTTACTAGAGGCCTTTTGAATATTGCTAAGTTCAAAAATTATTTATACTCTTTAAAATCCCCTGCAGAAGAGATGATGATCTCTGGTAAAAGAGTTGAATTTTGGGGAGATGTTTCTCCCTGTTCCTGTTGTTATGCCCTATCTTCAAATGACAGCATTCACCAAGGTACACATTCTTGTGGACTTGAGGAAAATTCCTGAGTACTTGGACTCCAAGTAATACACTGGCCAGATACAAGCCAATACTGCTGACATTATTTTTTTCCTTCACAATACTCCCTCCCTTTTATACCTTCAAAATGTTACACTATGTTAAGTCTACAGTGATGTCTGACACAAAGGTTTTCTCATTCCTTGTGTCAGTCTTGGGCCAAGAAGAAAAATAGAAACAAAACCAGTTATCTTAACTAAGAGAAGTTAAAAAAAAAAAAAAATAGTTATTTGAACAAGTGATGGAGGACTAAAAAGAGGGGAAAAGAAAAAAAAAAGGAGGTGAATATACTGAGGTATCAGAGAGACATGAAATGAAAAAAAAAAAAAGAAATCTACCATCTATAGAGTCAGGAGGAACAAATAGGTGAAGTTAAGATTATTACAATTTGGGAATTACATGAGACTTAGAAATTACATGAGGCTTGAAAATTACATGCGACACCTTGCAGAATTGATCCCCAAAGGAAAAGGCTTCTGGTGCTGGTGTCCAGTAGGTGTTGGAATGCTCTCTTAAAGGTTCAGCTAAGCCAACAGACTGGGAATGAAACATTTCTGGTTGGAGCATTGTGTTAGCCATAATGTGGCATGTTGATTATTATATCATGAACCAATTGATTGAACCAATGGTTGTAATATTTTGCTGAGATCTCAATTGCCAGAAGACTTTCATCCAGGAATAAAAGTGTGATACTATGATTAAATCCTCTTACTTTCTATAATCATTGGCAGAATTTGTGATTCTTATCTGCTCTAGTCCATTAGTGATTAGTGATCCTGGTACCCATGGGATGGGGAATGGGAATCTCTTCCACTAAACTAAAGTTATGAATGCTACCAGGTCATTGAGGGCTCCTAATACCGATAGTGCAGTAGGCTAGGAAAGAAGTTACTCAATTGGTGGGTAAATCGACAATGATTAATTAATCAACCCTAGTTATATGCTGACAAATTTTTTGCTCCTGTCTCCTCGGCCTCATGTTTTTGGGTGTAGAGGTCTTAGTGGCAAATGGAGGAATGGAGACTGATCCCATTAAACTGGAAGCTAAGAATGCCACCTGGCCACTTTGGTCTCCTTATGTCTCGGGATCAACTGACAAATAAGGGAGTTACTGTACTGGCTGGTGTGATTGATCCTGATTACCAAGAAGAAATAGGATCAATATTATATATGGAGGTAAAGAAGAGAATGTCTGGAATGCAAGAGATCCCCTAGGGCATCTCTCAATACTACCATGCCCTGTGATTAAAGTCAATGGTAAACTACAGCAACTCAATTCCGACATGACTACTAATGGCCCAGACCCTTCAGGAATGAAGGTTAGGGTCACCGCACCAGGCAAAGGACCATGACCAGCTGAAGTGCTTGCTGAGCGCAAAGGAAACACAAAATGGGTGGTGGAAGAAGGTAGTTCTAAATACCAGTTATGACCACATGACCAGTTGCAGAAAAGAGGACTATAATTGTATGAGTATTTGTACTTTATATGTGTGCATCAAATCTTTTTTTCTTCACTTATAAAATATAAGATATAAACAGGGCTAATGCATATTGGTTGCACGTGTGTTCCCTGTCTCATCATGTTAGGTATAAGTATGATTTTACAATTGCCTTTATTTGGAGATTATGTATGGTTTAAGGAGAGGTATACAGGTGCCAAGTTGATGAGGGATGGACTGTGATCATTAAGCTTATGTGTCAACTTGACTGTGCCTTGATTCTTATTGGTTTGGCAGCTATGATGTAGTTTGCAGTTGTATGATGTGATCACTTCTATGATGAGATTTGATATAATGTGATCACCTCCATGATGCGATCTGCTGTGAGTAGCCAATCAATTGAAAGGGAGTTTCCTTGGGGATGTGGCCTTCATTGAATATACAAATGTAGTTTCTGGCAAGACTCATGGGCTTTTGCTTTTTTTGGAACCTGCAGCTGGCTCTTCTTCATCTGAGCTCTGGTTCTTGAGACTTGAGCTACCAGCTCACCTGCCATCTTGCTTGCTGATATTGAGATTCATTGATCTTTGCAGCCTGTGAGCAAAAGTCCTGCTGTCTGACCTCCCAATCTTGGGTTTGCCAGCCTCTGAGACTACATGAATCAGGAGAAGCCTCTATCTGTCTATCTTGACCCACAGACTTGGGACATTCCAGTGTCTACAACAGCATGAGCCATTTCCTGGATAGAAATCTCACACTATATATGTTTATACACTTTACTGGTTTTACTTCTCTAGAGAAAGAACCCAGCCTAAGATAATCCACTAGTGGCTGGGATTCAAACCACTAGATCTGGAACACCCTACAGATAGTGTTTGTATCTTTGTGAAGGTTTGTTGAATGGGGTTGATATATAGTGATATAAGAACACTCCAAACTAGAATCTACTGTTAAAACCATTGCTGAAGTGATGCTGACAGAAACAAGGAGGAAAACAAAAAGGGGCAAATGCTTTATTCCTCCTCAAGCATGGCAGCTTCTGCCACTGGAAGGCTGAGCTGGTAGCCAGGTGTTCATAGAGTCCCTGCCCTAGAAGGGCAAATGAGTAGAAAAGAGTAAGTTTCAAGGAACAGTGCTTCAGAATTAGCACATTTCTTTAAACACTTTCCTGATTTGTTTATTAGGACCGTGATTTTATTTTTCATACTGAGATTGTAGAAAAAGAATGGTAAATTATTAGCTGATGAGCATGTTTTTGAAAAATATTTATGTTTTCTTGTAAGACAGAATACTATAAACATAGAAGAAATAGAAGGTGAGACATTTAAACCATGTGGAATGGTGACATGGCAGATATCACCCCATGTGGATATAGCTACTCTTACTGAGAGTGAAATTTCTTTGTTCTCCTTAGCTTTGTATGGCTGGGCATAACACTGACATCTAGTCGTTGTGTACTATTCGGTGCCATCAAGTTGATTCCCACTCATAGTGACCCAGTGGGACAGAGTAGAACTGTCTCATAGAGTTTCCTAGGTTGTAATCTTTACAGGAGCAGATCACAAGGTCTTTCTCCCACTGAGCAGTTGGTGGGTTCGAATAGATGACCTTTTGGCTAGCAGCTGAGCACTTTAACCATTGCCACTAGGGCTTCTTGTTGACACCTAGTACCATTTATCATTTCAAATTCATGGAGCCTTAAAACTAAAAAACTAAACCCATTGAAGTAAAGTAAATTCTGACTCACAGAAACCCAATGGGACAGAGTAGAATTGCCCCATAAGGTTTCCAAGGAGCAGCTGGTAGATTTGAACTGCTGACCTTTTGGTTAACAGCTGTGTTCTTAATCACTACTCCATTAGGGCACCCATGGAGATTTAGTTATATGTAAATTTAAAATCTGTTTTGTTAGCTTGTTTGTTTGTATAGTGGTATTTTCTAATAAATTCATTTAATTTCAGAAGAAATTCTATTTAAGCTCTGCTGAAAATCAGCTCTGAGGTATAGAGAATCCTTTACATAATAAGGGTTATTAAATGCAATGTTGCTAAGTTTAAATTGCAATTCACTGAAGCAGAGGGTGGCAGGGGACATCTTGTAGTCAATGCAGCAAGTAAATTTCTTTGAACAAATAAGGAAATTTCAAGGTGATCATTTTTTATGTAGAAGAAAATGGAAGGAAGATAAACATATGACACAGAAAACAAATCTAAATGAAGATGCAGTTTGTCTATTATTTACTAAGGATCTCTCTCAGAATTGGGTAAAATTTTAAAAGTGGCAAATAAAACAAAATTATTTTTAAAATGGTAGAAATAAGTTCTTTTAATCTAAAATGCCCTACTTCTAGGTCAATATGAGCATTTGGTATTATAAATCCTTGCATTATAGCCATTCTGGTGTGTGTGTAATAATGTTTTATTGTAGTTGTAATTTGCACTATCCTGATGATTACTAATGTTGACCATACCTTCATGTGCTTAATGGTCATTTTTAATATCAACTCTTGAAATGTCTGACCATTTGTATCAGTTTAATGACCCTAGGTACAACGGAAGGAAACGCTGTCTGGTCCTGCATCATCCTCACAGTCTTTGCTATGTTTGAGCCTGTTGTTGCAGCCACTATGTCAACCCATTTCATTGAGGGTCTTTTTCTTTTTTGTTGATCCTCTACTTTACCAAGCATGGTATCCTTCTCCAGGGACTTATCCCTCCTGAAAACATGTCCAAAGTAGGTGAGAAGTTTCACTGTTCTCAATTCTAAGGAAAATTCTAGCTATACTTGTTCCAGGACAGATTTGTTTATCCTTTTGGCAGTCCATGGTATATTCGATATTCTTTGCCAACACCATAATTCAAAGATATCAATTCTTCTTTGGTCTTCCTTATTCATTGTTCAGCTTTCCCATGCCTATGAGGCAACTGAAAATATCATGGCTTGGATCAAGCACACTTTAGTCCTCAAAATGACATCTTTGCTTTTTAGTACTTTAAAGAGGTCTTTTGCAGCAGTTTTGCCCAGTGTAATATTTTCTTTCATTTCTTGGTTGGTGTTTCCATGGGTGTTGAATTTGGATCCAAGTAAAATGAAATCTTTGACAATTTCAATATTTTCTTTATCATGATGTTGCTTATTGGTCCAGTTGTGAGGATAGGACATAGATATTTTTAGAATATCTACAGGAAACAAATCTGTTAATAGGAGACAATGACGAAAAATGATTTTTTTATGTTAACTAATTATCAAAACATACACAATTTTAAAAGTACAGAGCAGTGCTGATACAACCACCCACATAGAAGGGATTTCTTTCCCCTAAATTTGGTTCAAATGTCAAGACTGATGATGTCAAGGGGGTATGAAAAGTTTTATTAGTCACATAATGAAACTTTCTAGGAAAGGAAGGGTAGCTTCACGCAGGTCCAAAAATGGTTTGAGAGAGTAAAAGAAAGAAGTCTGGCTTGGAGTTTTTATGGTGGTACAACAGCTAAGTGCTTGACTGCTAACCCAAAGGTTCAAACCCACCCATTAGGTCTTCGAGAAAAAGATCTGATGATCTGATTCCATAAAGATTACAGCCAAAAAAACCTTACAGGGCCGTTCTAGTCTTCACACATGAGGTCGCTATGAATCAGAAATAGACTCTAAGGCATGTAACTACAATAACAGCAAGAGGAAAAGTCTGGGGAGGGTTACCATGCTGGTTTGAACCACTTGCCAGCACCAAGAGAGGGAGTACTTGGACTCTTTTATGAACTTGTCCAGGTCTGGGGCAGAATGGGAGGAGTTAGGGGTAAGACTTTAAAGCTGTCTATGCTCACACATCAAAAAATGGAGTCAGACTCTTTATGACAATTCAACCATGATGTTTGACCGATAAGTAAAAGGTGTCTTGTTGCATTTAATTGAATTTGAATATATTTAACAGTCTATTATGGCACCCTCTGAAGCCTGTAGCTTGAGGCTAGGAAGAAAATAGAAGTTCTGTTGAATCCATTGCTCAAGTGTCCAGACTTGTGTATTCAGAGGAGTGAAATGAGTTTCTTAGATGCTATTAATGATGCCTGGAACTCTGAACTGAACAAGACATGGCTTGGTGAGGCCTTGCATTATAAAACAAGAGATAGAATATAAACTTCCAGCTCCTTTGATTTCATATCCTGAGAAGTGAAAATCACATTACTCCAAAAGGATCATCAATTACTTCATGTCTGTGATGAATATCATAAGGTGCATCTAAGCCATTTTAGTTTATAATAGAAAAAAACACTCTGCAGTGATACTTTAAATGAAGGGATCAATCCTATTAAAATACATGCAAAGATTTATATTTATACATGATGTATACATAAAGGAAACAAGTGTTCTTTATACTGGACATATTTAGGAGAATTTGACTTTCACACATAGATATAAAACTTATTCACTCATTTTAATCAGTGATAATGACCATTTTACCTTGATACATGTGTTCTTATTCTAAAGTACTCAATATTAAATTAAATTATTCATTCACTTCCTCTAAGCATACAATGACATATTGCCTAACTTAATATTAACCTTTTTATTAGTTCAATAAAATAGTTCAATGTCTTAATGTATTCAATTAAGAAACACAGTTGCATTCATTCCGAAAGGGACATTAAGTTTTACTGTGAATTCTAACCCAAGTTGATCTTCCAACCACAAAACATAAAAGTAAAATCCACAGACATACACTTAATATTTAATATCCATTAAGGAATTCCTTAGCATTCAAACCTGCTAATAAAATACACTGAAAAGATAATGAAACCTAAACTGTGACAATGAAGGAATCTTTGTATTTTCTAAGCTCAGACCATTTTCCTATTTAAGGATAGAACAGCTTCCACTTTTCTAATTCTAAATGTCATTGTAATTAAAAGTTAGCATTTGAACATGTTATTTTAAATTGTCTAAAACTATGCTGTCTAATATGGTAGCCACGAGCCACATATGACCATTCAAATTTAAATTTTAAATGAATGAAAAACTTATAGAGTCGATTCTTCAATCACAGTAGCCACATTTCAAGGACTCAATAGTAACAAATGGTTAATAACTGCCATCTTGGGCTGAGCAGAAGTTTGAACGTTTCCATCGTTGCAGAAAATTCTATTTGACAGCATTGCTTTAAAGAATGCAATACGTAAAATGGAAGCAGTGTCCAGGGAACAGTAAAGAATGTGCTTTAGTTATAGAAAAGGAAAATAATTTTCAGTTATTTAGTTCATAGTTTATGTTGGTCTTCACTTACGTTTACCCTGAAATTGGTAAATATGTATATGTATACATATATATATATAATGTCACATACTCTTCAGTTTATACACATCTGATATTTTTAAAAAGTACTTTGTATTGATTAATCTGTACTTTTTATAAAAATTCAACAAACATGGTAATCTATAAGGAAGGGTCTCCAAAATCCTGGTAATGAAAGCAATTAATATTAATTTGTTGGAGTATTTTCTTCCAGAACTTTTGTTTTCCTAGAGACAATTTAAAATTAATTACTAATTTGGCTCTTGATGAATGGAAACTTTCAAATATTTTGTTTGCATTTAGCTATAGAATGTAAAAAAAAAAAAAAAAAAGTTACACCAATCTTAGGTAGTTATAAAAACCAAAACCAAACCCACTACCGTCAAGTCGATTCTGACTCCTAGGAACCCTATAGGACAGGGTAGAACTGCCCCCATAGAGTTTCCAAGGAGCGCCTGGTGGATTCCAACTGCCGACTTTTTGGTTGGCAGCTGTAGCAATTAACCACTGCACCACCAGGGTTTCCTATGTAGTTATATCATGTTGTATATATAAATATGCAGTACAAATTTTTACTTATAATTCTAGCATAATTCCCTTATAAAAATAGATTTCTGTATCACTCCAATTAAACTGTCATCATTTATTCAACTATAAAATAATAAAATACTTGAAAACACTAAAAATTACATTAAAAATTCATAATTTTATTCACATGATTCTTATTTTACTCTTTCACATATCTTTGGAAACATGTTTATCCAAAGTAATAGGCTTCTCTCTTTGAACATGTTATGCTGTGAGAGATTAGTCTTAATATTAGTATGCGATTTGCTATCCTTCTTAAAGAGTGTGCTAAAAATTAAAAGCTATAGTTTTAACATTATATCCCAAAAGCAATAGGGGTTACTAGTTTTATATGAAAGGATGAGATGTTAGAACACAATTACCATACCCATTAGTGAAAGAAAAATCAAACGTCACTGAATAGGAGTTTGAATATTCTCTTTCAGTGATTAACTGATTTTGAGGGGGGATTGACATGATACAATTTATTTCAAGGAAAAAAATGATAGAAATCAATGGATGATACTATGTTTGTAAGGGAATTTACAGATACATAGTTCTATAAAACAAACCAATACTTTACTACAGGTCTATCATATATTCTACAGAACTAGGTAATGTTGGTTTGCTTTTCCTTAGGAATGTACCTGATTCAAGGAGTAGACTATAGGTAGATTTTTGGGAAGTGATCCAGGAAGTACAAGTGAAGGAGTGAAAAGTGTCAGAAGAAAGCAAGTAGCCAATAAAATGCAGCTTCCTGAGGGATTAATAATGTGGGCAATTGGAATTCAATCTTCCTGGGGATACCATGAGAAACCATGTAGAATCCACCTCAGAATTGTCTGAAGGAGAGATGAGGAGATTGGTATATTTACTCTCTGACTTCTGTTCTTCAGTAGTTGAAGGCTGACTCTGGCAGCATCAAATCTCAGACTTTCCAGGGCTCCTAACAGTGGAAATAAGGAACTTCCATGACACTATAGGAATCCCTTACAGAAAAAGAGACATACAGGTGGTTGAGGTGGGAATCTTCAGTGTGCACAGAAATTGTCTCCTGCACCTTCAAATGGATTCAAGGGTGGCCAAGGGGGGGTATGGAGAAGCACATCCACATTGACTTCCTAAAGTTTACCCACTGCACCATTCAAAATTGCCTTGCCCTGCACAGAATCCACTGCTTTATAGATGCTTTCATATGATGGCTAACCATAATCTCTAAAAATTATGCAATAATTTCAAACTGAATATAAGATTTTTTCTGCACTGTATCTGCTTGGGCCAAATCATAAAATTGTATCATTTCTGTTTCATGAAGTATCACTTCCTCTCTAATCTTGTATCTTGTGGAATCTGATGATACTCAACTCATAAAAGACATGTGTGAGTTTATAGTTACTTGATGTCCTATGACCAGGCTTTCAGATTCTATTAGGTATTAGAATCACATCCACAGCTTCTTTTTCAATGTTGAGTAGTTCACTGCTGCACAAATCGTAATCTTATTCTGGAGCCATAAGGGTCTGCATTGCAACTTTTCTGTTGGGTATTAACACAGCCCTCACAGAGGATTCTTATTTATTTTTATTGAACATCACAACTCAAACTAGCCTCATTTCCTGTGCTCCGTAGCTACATATGGCTGGTGACTAACATATTGGGCAATGCAAGTGTAGGACATATAAAGAATCCTTACACATATGAAACTGGTGAAAATTAAGAAAAGTATCTGATTGAACCAAATGCTTGAGGAACATAGACCCACAGACCAAGAGATGCAGTTTTAATTTAAATTGGTATAACACATTAGAAAAATACTTGGAGAATATATTACTGTATACATAATGACTCATGTAGTCATTTCACACTTATGTATCTAAAATCTTTTCTACATTTTCACCGGGACAATGGTGCAACAATATTCATGTAGCATAATTTGAAATAGCAATATCTGGAAAAGCCCCGTATACATTGATGGCACAATGGAAAAATATTTAAGGATGTATTCACACAGAGGCTTTTGAGACAGCTGTGATAGCCAGTGAACTAGACAGACGTGCAAAGACACGGAAACTGGAAACGTAATATTGAGTAAACAAAGAACAAACTTTGCATTTGTTATAATAGGTCGATTACAGTTTTATAAACATCAGACCAGCATAAGTAAACAATGTAGTATTTAGGCATAAAGTACATCTGTAAAACAAAACTAATCAGTATTCAAGATAATTGTACCACTGAGGTAATGTAGGGAAATGGAATAGAAAGAAACACATGAGGTGCAAGTTATTGTTAATATTCTAGTTCTTTGGGTATGTGATAGTATTTGTGTTTTGGTTTTGTTAGTATGTCTTGTACCATACACAGATTTTACTAATATTTTATACATTATATTTTAAAGGGTAAAATATTGAAGCAAAAAAGGCTGAGGGTATAACTAAGTTCTATTTCTTCTATAACTCATTCAGAATTATGAGGGCATAATCTTCTGACTTATTCGAAACTAGAATACACCAGATTATTTGATCCTTAGCAAATGTTGGCTGCAGAGCTGTAGTTCCCTCAATATCTGTCTACAGAGAGTCTGGTTTCCCAGAATTCATCATTTTCATTATGAAGTGGCCAGAGACTTGTCTGTTGTGTAATATTACAGAAGGGATTTGGGAGCACTAAAGAGTGGTTCTCAACGGATAAGTACTTTTTTTTTTCCCCTTAGAATCTGAAGCAAATTTAAAATAAAATTATATTTCTTTCTTTTTATGGCAGAGTAATAGTCTATATATGTACCAAATTTTGCTTATCTACATGTTACAACACAGATAAACCTTGAAAACTTGATGCCAAATGAAATGTCAGTCACAAAAGAACAAGTATTATATGATCACATGTGTAAAATATCTAGAATAGACAAACGCATACAAACCAAAGTCCATTAGCGGTTAACAGAGGTGACAGGAGAAAGAAAGACAGAGTCATTATTTGGGGTTATAGCAGGGGTGACAGACAATTTAGGAACAAATAACAGGAATTGTGCATGATGAAAGCAATTAGCTGAATTGTAAATAATGTTGACTTGGAGATTATATATACATATATTTCATTTTACTTGGATACACAATCAACATCCATGGAAACAACAGTCAGGAAATCAAACGATGCATTCATTACATTGGGCAAATCTGCTGCAAAAGACCTCTTTAAAGTGTTAAAAAGGCAAAGATATCACTTTAAGAATATCTAGTGGACATGTCACATCTCGAGGGGTTTGCTCTCTTTCATTGATCCTCCACTTTACGAACCATGATGTCCTTCCTTCTCCAGGGACTGATACTGCCTGAAAACATGTCCAAAGTATGTGAGACCTAGTCTCACCATCCTTGTTTCTAAGGAGCATTCTAGTTTTAGTTCTTCCAAGGAAATCTCTTCATTCTTTCGGCAGTCCATGTATATTTAATATTCTTCACCAACACCACAATTCAAAGGCACCAATTCTTCTTCTTCAATCTTCCGTACTCATTGCCCAGCTTTCATATGCCTATGAGGCAATCAAAAACACCTTGGCTTGGGTCAGGCCCACCTCAGTCCCTAAAGTGACATCTTTGCTTTTTAACACTTTAAAGAGATCTTTTGCAGCAGATTTGCCCAATGCAATACATCGTTTCTTTTTCTTGACTGATGTTTCAAGGAGTCCTGGAGCACTAGGCTGCCACCTGAAAGACTGTTCCAACCCACCCAGCCACTTCATGGGAGAAAGGTCAGGAAATCTGCTCCAGTAAAGATTATAGGCTTGAAAACCCTATGGGGCAGTTCTCCTATGCACATGAAGTCTCTATGAGTCAAAATTGACTCAACAGCACCTAACAATAATAACCACAGACATACATATATATATATAAAACCACAATTAAAATGAATTTATTAAAAATAAAATTGCATTAGCTAAGGTATGATGATGGGCACATAATCTATTGTATTATTTTCTATAAAATTTTATCTATTTTAAAAATATTTCATATTAACTTATGTTAGACATATGTATGGCCATCCCTAAAGATCAAAATATTTTAATCATTGTAAAATAAATAACTAATTTTATACATGCAAAATAAGAAAGAAAGAAAAAATAAATAAACTTACAAGAAATGGAGTGGATATCTTTTTCAAATAGGGCAAATGTGGTATTAAATTTTAAGGTGTATTAATGAATTCCATCTGAAGATATACTCCTACATATTTTAAAATTGAACAAAGGAGGGGCAACTTGTTATATAACTTCAAAAGTGCACTTCCTCAATCATTACAATCTTGTACCTTGACAGGAATTTTATATTTGAAGAGATTGATATAATTTGACACCCTTCAAACATTTCAGGGATTTACTAAATATAATGTGGCAAAAAGTACTTGTCACAAGCATTTCTAAGTTAAATCAAGAGCACTGGATCTCCTCCAATCAGATTAGATTCCCAAAGGCTACTAAATCCAGTTGTTAGCAAACCCAAAGTGTCTCTATAGGCACGACCCCTGGCAAACAAATTCTTTAAGTAGAGGAAAAAGTTGACAAAAGTTTCTATGGATGGAATGCTTTATCTCTGGTATCTATAAATAGTAGCAAGTTCAGAGTTCATATACAGTGGTAGTAAAGCTTGTGATCATTTTGTAAATTGATCTACCCGTCCCCATTGCCGTCGAGTCTATTCCGACTCATGAGATGATGAAATAGGTCTAGAGTTGTAAAAATCACTGCATGTTTTAAAATCTGATATATGCCAAACACAGTGCTATTTGATCTTCATAAAACATCACCTCATTCTACTTTATCTATATAAATTTTAGTGAAGACATTTAAATTTTCTATCGATACCTACTTCTCTCTGAAATACTCAGTGGTTTACAAACTTTGGTGTTCATTATGACATCGCATACCACAAAGAGCTACAGAATTATTTTTCAGGGAATGGAAGTTAACAGAATAAAGATATTAACGTGTATATTTTTAGGTGGTACATCCTGAATCAGAGACTCATATGTATTGAAGGATGAATTACATGCAATCTTAAACTTAAACAAGTTCCTTGCAGCTTCTTAAGCAGAATGAATCCAACTTTTTACTCCAACAATCACCTTATACTGAAAATGCTCTAAATTATTCAAAACATCTCTCATATTTTCTAACAAATTAAAACAGTATCACATTTTGACTACAGTGACCATGTAAGTAAGTTTCTGAATGTGACTTTTTTTTTTATAGTGAGTGAGAACACTGTTAATTATTTCATGTTGACCCTAAGTATAAAGCAGGACTTTTCTAGGCCTACTAGACATACTGTCACCTGGACTCTCAATACTTTTGATACAACACTTTTGTTTTGTTTTAAATCAGCTGTACCACATTTTAGACTAAAGACAATTTCAGAGGTGAAGTAAAGTCTGCAGTTTATTTTTATATCTGTTGCTTACTAGAAATGTGCCCATTTTGTAAATCAAAATGATTGACTGATATTGTGAAGAAGTAAAATAATGGCCTTGTTATAGGTATCAGACAACATATTTTTGTCAATTTGGAACTGAGTCCGGATGTTGAATAAGTCAAAATCCTGGCAGAGAAAAGATAGTACGTGAAATGGGTAATTAATAGTACTTAATGAAGGGACTGTGACAAAGGTGTTGGTAAGTCAAAAAGAATCCCCAAAGGATGGAATAGTAGCCAGCATCTAGCAACAGTAGGGAGCTGTTACCACCATTTGGACTGAGGAGGAACAGAAAGGAGGGGGAAGAATAGATACCCAAGCTCTCTCTTCTCATGCTTTCTCAGCGACGCGCATTCCATACATTAGCCAACTTCAACTAGAAGCCAGAGGACAATGGAGTTTGGATGAGACAGTATGATAATATCAGACTCAAGATCAAAGAGAAAGATAAAGAAGGGTGGAGATTAGATTTGGAGTCCAAAACTGAGAGTAATCATTACTCATGGTAAGACAGGGATTTTGCTCTTTAAGACAAACATGGGTCTACTCTTCTGGATCCAGATTTACAGCCTGTAATAATCTCTCAAGTGAAAATATCAAGATTGTGTATCTATTTTGCAGTATTTTCAAGTTGGCACGTAGAGTTAACTTCTGTGGCTATTTGCTTAACTAATTTTATTTTATAATCTATTTTTTTTTTCCATATGGTCTTAAGTAGTTGCATTACTAAGTCATTGATTAGCAATTAGATGATACATGAAAACAAATTAATGAATGAAAGTTTAACAAAGGAGTTATTAACAATGTTGTAGGTAAAGACGGGGAAAACCAACAAAAGAATAGCAGAGTACCTAGTACCAGTGACATCTGAGGACAGGGGAATTTGGAGGCAGTAGTAACCAGAACCTGGTAATGGACATCTACAAGAGCTGTCACCTTCAATAGAGGGACACAGGCAACCCATGAGACAAGCACAAAAAGTTCCTGGGTAACAAGTACTCTGTCTTCCCTTTCCTCCCATTTTTTAAACTCCTGCTGACTTTTCCACTGGGCTGAATCTGATGAGAGTCAGAAGACAAAAGCACATTAATGAAGTTCATAAAGGTCAGAATTTCAGGTCATAGACAGGATAGAGACAGTAAATAGTATCAAGGGGATCTAGAAGGGCAAACAGAATACATCTACCACATCAGAATAGTATATAACTCCTAAAATCTACTTCAGAATTCCTATTAATAAAGAGACATTGGAATATAGCGATTTTCTTAAAAAATGGCATAATTTTCCAGAGATAGAAATCTTCTGAGGAGACTAAAAATACTCTCATATTAGACCATGGCAAAACCACATGGTCTCAAAAATAGAAGTGAGAGAATAACAGACAGGGAGTGACAGAGACAGTGGAAGTTAGTTAGAGGCAAAGAATAAGTCTAGAATTAAAGAAGCTATGCAAATTCATTTCAATAAATACCCATTATTATGACAGGTAATTTCAAGCCATGTCTCTCATGAAAATTTGATGGACACTGAAAGTTATCAGACTTAGTTTCAACTATGTTTGGTAATGAAATTTTAGACCTTGACAAAGTAAAATGACCTGTAGTTTCTGGTCTGAGATGATTTCTTTTTAAGATTATTCAAAAATCTTTTTATGTCATTTGCATTGCATGTGTAACTCTTAATAATGGCTTCTACTTTCATTATCTCAGGAAATGTTTTTTTTAAAAAAGGTTTATTCATTTAATTACTGCATTTCTTAGAAATGTAAATTCTAGGTCAGTAAATAATTTAAAATCTTCCTTATTTGAGAAACAGGATCAGTGTATGCTTCAAATTTAGTTATTATTAAGATGTAAAGAGAAAAAAAAACAGAAAATCATGGTGTCTTTAAAATGTTAAGTGAAGAAAAATACTGATTTTTTTCCTGATGTGTTCTTGCCAAAGTCTTCATCCCATAAAAATATTTCCAATGTTTAGAAACTGTAGCAAAAATTCTGAAATTAGATTAAGGCAGTGGATGTATTACTTTATTATAGTATATTAGTACTTTTTCTGCTGAATTAAAACATGGATTTGTACATTTATTATTTGCTTTAGAAAGAATTTCATAGCATACATATTTGTGTTCCCCATTAAAAGCAACCACTCGAGACCATAGTTGTGGAAACTATTCTTTAATTCATTAGAACATTTTAAAATTCAAAATTGAAATGATTTGGCACTATATGAAGTTAAAAATATCAAATATAAGGGGAAAACATTTTTTAGATTATTTCAATAATATATATTTTAATTGTTGTCATTAGGCACCACTGAGTTGGTTTCGACTACTAGCAACCCTACAAAGGAACGAAACACGGCTCAGTCCCGTACCATCCTCACATTGTTGGTAAGCTTGAGTTCATTGTTGCACCCAGTGTGTCAATATATCATGTCAAGCAAACAATCTGAGAAGTTGGATTATATGAAGAACAATGGGGCATAAGGATTGAAAGAAGACTCATTAACAACCTGTGATAAACAGTTGACACAACGTTGCTTGCTGAAAGTGAAGAGAACTTGAAGCCCTTACTGATGAAGATCAAAGGCCACAGCCTTCAGTCTGGATTATACTTCAACATAAACAAAAATCCTTGCAACTGGACCAATAAGCAACATCATGATAAATGGAGAAAAGATTGAAGTTGTCAAGGATTTCATTTTTCTTGGATCCAGAATTAACACCCATGGAAGCAACTGTCAAGAAATCAAAAGACGCATTGCATTGGGCAAATCTGCTGCAAAGGACCTCTTTAAAGTGTTGAAAAGCAAAGATGTCACCTTGAAGACTAAGGTGTGCCTGACCCAAGCCATGGTGTTTTCGATCACTCCATATGCATGTGAATGCTGGACAATGAATAAGGAAGGCTGAAGAAGAACCGATATCTTTGAATTATGGCACTGCAAAGAATATGAATATAGTATGGACTGCCAAAGGAAGAACAAGTCTGTTTTGAAAGAAATATAGCCAGAATGCTCCTTTGAAGTGAGAATAGCAAGACTTTGTTTCACATACTTTGGACATGTTATCAGGAGGGATCAGTCCCTGGAGAAGGACATCGTGCTTGTTAGAGAGGTTCAGCAAAAAAGAGGAAGATCCTCAACAAGATGGATTGACACCATGGCTGCAACAATGAGCCTAAGCATAACAACCATCATGAGGAGGGCGTAGAACCAGGCAGTGTTTCATTCTGTTGTACACAGGGTCACTATGAGTAGGAAACGACTCAGTTTTGAGTCAGGTCTATCCTCGGATAAGTTCACCTTAGTTCTGGCTTTGATTCCAGAAGCATTGTTAAAAAGCTTTTAGTTTCCTAGGTTGTTTGGACTTTGGAATTACAGATAAAGAATTATGAGACTAAATCATTATCCTCATTATGTAGGTGAGGAAACTAGCACAAAGATGTTAACTACACCGCCCAAAGTAAAACAACAAAGTAGTGAATGTAAGATGAAAACCAGGAAGTGATTTTCAGATGTCATGCTTTTAACCACTTCAATTTGCTGTCTTCATAATGTTAATGTGATAATTAGGTAAAACAACCAATGCAAATATCTTATGGTCACTGGTACATGGGAAGTTTTTCATAAGTAGACCTTCTTTTGCTCTATTTCATTTGCTCCTTTTCTTTTCCCTTAAATTAACCTAATGATCACAATCTATATTCATTATGTCAACTCTCCAGGAATGTGACCTGAACTGCATAAATTTGTTGTGTTCTCTTTTAAGCATTTCTACAGCCTCATCCTGCAAATCACACTATACATGTGGTTTCTATGGTTTGGAATCACCAAGTTCCACTATTGACATTTCAGTCACCTGATTACTGATTGAATTTTTCATAAAGTTCTAAGTATAAGCCCAATCAATAATTTCAATTTAGAAAACAATGCTGGAAATGTGAAGACTAAGAAAAAACAAAATGAGCCTATTGAAAACTTTTGACAATTTTGCAAGAAAAATAGGAAGCTAAGAATTATCCACCTGTGAACAGAGTCCATATTTCTCAAAAATTATTTGAGTCTCCTCTGGTATCTTGACTAAAATGTCAAAATTGCAGAGAACTGAGGAGTATATGTGAATGTTTTCCTTCTTTGAAATACTGATTACACTTAAAAAATAACCATATCCGTGACAGGAAGTTTAGAAAATTTAAAGAAGGAAAAAACCTATCCTAATTTATCTAATAGCTATTAATATTTATCTAACAGCTATTATATTTGGGTATGTTTCTCTTTTGTTTTCTTTTTATCTTGAATAACACACAGGTAGTCCTGGGGGTTCAAACAAGGTTTGTTCCCAAGTCTGTCTTTAAGTTGAATTTGTATGTAAGTCAGAAGAGTTAGGTACAGTTCGTATTTTAATCAAATATTGAACCTTGCTATACATTAAAAAAAATTAAAGAAACACTTCCAGATACACTAAAATACCTTTAACATTTTAACATCATAATACTGTAATGAAAACAATAATGTTTTTGATGTGCATCAAAAAGTTATTATGAACCATTGTGTATGTATGTAATCAGCTTTACTGAATTTGGCTAATAATTAGGGTTTATAGGTATGTCAGACATTCATAACCTGGGGACTACCTGTATTTACGAAGTTTAGTAACAAGTATTTATAAAGATTTGTACATCCTATATCTTCAGAAAATATGTAAATATTTTACATATATTGCCACATGCTTTAAAAAAAAATTGACTGAATAAATGCATATTATGTGGGGGGTATCATTTACTTATATATTTAAAAGCAATCCTTCTGTTGCATATTTAATTTATAATTAACTTCTGATTTCTAAATATTCTGAAATCAATAATATTGTAAACATAACATTTATATGTTCTTAATAATAATAAATGTGTATGACAAATTCTATTGTTTGTAAGTCTATAACAAATAATTTCAGTATTTAATGCTTTAGAAACAGAATGCTAAAGAATTTTGCTAATAGGATTTTACAATTCTCAACTTTACTCCTGAGATCCAATCCTTCTCCAAAGAAGAATTGATTTTTTTTTTTTTAATTGTATTTTAGGTGAAGTTTCACAGAATAAACTAGTTTCTCATTAAAAAATTAGTACACATATTGTTTTGTGACGTTGTTTGCCAACACCATGACATGTCAATACTCTTGCTTCTTGATCTTAGGATCCCTGTTACCAGTTTTCCTGTCCCGTCTCACCTTCTCCTCCTTGCCTCTGGGCTTGTGTGCACCTTTAGTCTCATTTGTTTTATGGGTCTGTCTAATCTTTGGCTGAAGGGAGCAGCTCAGGAGTGACTTCAGTACTGATTTAAAATGGTGTCTGGGGGCCATACTCCGGAGTTCCTCCAGCCTCTGTCAGACCAGTAAGTCCTTTTTTTTTTTTTTGTGAATTAGAATTTTGTTCTACATGTTTTCTCCAGTTCTGCCTGGGACTCTCTGTTGTGATCCCTGTCAGAGCAATTGGTGGTGTAGCCGGGTACCATCTATTTGTGCTGGACTTGGTCTGGTTGAGGCTGTGGTACTGAAGGAAGAAGTCCAAGCTGCTCTGAAGGCATTGTTGAAAAACAAGGCTCCAGGAATTGACAGAGTATCAACTGAGATGTTCCAACAAATAGATGCAGCGCTGGAGGTGCTCACTCATCTATGCCAAGAAATATGGAAGACAGTTTCCTGGCCAACTGACTGGAAGAGATCCATATTTATGCCTATTTCCAAGAAAGGTGATGCAACTGAATGTGGAAATTATAGAACAATGTCATTAATATCATACGCAAGCAAAATTTTGCTGACGATCATTCAAAAATGGCTGTAGCAGTGTATCGACAGGGAATGCCAGAAATTCAGGCTGGTTTCAGAAGAGGACATGGAACCAGGGATATCATAGCTGATGTCAGATGGATCCTGGGTGAAAGCAAAGAATACCAGAAAGATGTTTACCTGTGTTTTATTGCCTATGCCAATGCATTCGACTGTGTAGATCATAATAAATTATGGATAACATTGCAAAGAATGGTAATTCCAGAACACTTAATTGTGCTCGTGAGGAACCGTTCTGTTGTGCATAGTGTTGCTATGAGTTGGAATTGACTCGATGGCACCTAACAACAACAACAATATTTCTTATTTTCAGGAAGAAAGTTACATGTTACACAGATCCATGATCAGCTACACTATTTCTCCAATTTTAGGTTGTGCATAATACAGAGGTCATGATCAATAATGTCCATACTTAAAACATTGTATCGTCACTCTTAGCTGTCACCTGGAAGCTTCCCGTATATTACAAGTGCTATGCTAAATCATTTCTGATATTAGAATTATTATAATGCATTTTTCTGACATTCAGTTTTCAAGAAAAAAAATAGTAATTCAAATAATTAGTGAGAAAGTTGTAACATTAGAAAATACTAATTTGGAGACATCTCATTCAAATCAGACCCAAAAAACTACGCTATACTTGATCCCGTGTATTTGGCATTCTTGAAATAAAACTCTGGTTTTGGAGAAGACATAAACAATTTCCAGAAGTTGGAAATAAGCAAAGGAGTTAACTACAAAGGAGCAAGAGGGTATTTTGAGGAACCATTTCATATCTTGATTGTGGTGATAGATACATGAGTGTTCACATTTGTCAAAACTCACAGAATTATACACTAAAAGTAAATTTTTACTGAAAGTGAAAGGAAGCTTAAACATTAAATATGTATAAATTATTTATAAAAAGTATACTTCACCAGTAGAAGTTTTAAAGGAGGTTTAAAATCATTATTTTTCAACTTTAAAAATAAACTTTCAACTATACTTAAAGTTTGAAAGATTAGTATATGAACTTCCATATTTCTAACCATTGAGGCTCATCAATTGTTGTCACTTTAGTATAAGTTCTTTATATATCCATATTTTGAAGCATTTTTAAATAAGTTGCAGCCATAATGGCACTTTCCCCCTGAATGCTTCAGAATGTCCTACCTAAAAATAAAGACATTTTCTCCAATAAGGACAAAAACATGATCATTTCTAATATTATCAAATACCAACACCACGATTGTAGAAGTTCCAGTTTCAGTCTGAATGTTAAGAGCTTAGGAATCATCACTTCCGTCCTCAAAATAACAAAAAAGCTGAAGAAAGTGAAAATCATCACCTCTTTTTATAACCACCAGATGACTGAGGTAACAGAAAAAGTAAGAAAGACATGCAAATATAGAGAATCATAGCTAAATGAGAATAGTAGCTCAGAACCTTCTAGAAGCCCACTACTGGATTCAGTTCAGGTAGGAACACTTTAAACAGAAGTTGACAAACTGCTGGAGGTTCAGTGTAGATGAACTTGTAAGTTAAGACTTGCAAGTTAAAAGGTCTTAATGGGATCCCACACTTTCGTGAGTTTTACCCCCATGAGCCCCACCGTGTTCTCAGGGTGAAGGTCACAGAAAACCCCCTTTTGTTACCGGCAAGAGAAAAATATTCAGTTTGAAATATGACCAGAATATTGCTCTCCTTAACAAAAGCTTACCCTCAAGAAAACTATTTTGTCAGAGCCTAACCAAACTGGTTTTTATCAGAGCCTAACTGACCTAGGGGATGTGAAATACCTAAAGTCAGCCTTGTGTAGCCTTTCTGTTTCAACCATGGGAGTGACGAATGGGACCAAAACTGAGAGCACCTGAGAAGGTCACAGATTAGGGGCTGTCTTATTTAACTAGTGTGTCTATAACAGAGACACCAAAAGTGGATGGTTTTAACAAAGAGAAATCTATTATCTCATGGTCTAGGAGGCTAGAAGCTCCAATTCAGGGTGCCAGCTGCTGGGGAAGGCTTTCTCTATCTGTTGGCTCTTGGGCAAAGTCCTTGTCATCAATCTTCTCCTGGTCTAGGAGCTTCTCTGAACAGGAATGCTGGGTTCAAGGGACTCTCTCTGCTCCCATTTGCTTTCTTGGTGGTATGAGACTCCCATGTCTGTCTGCTGTTCCAGGGTAAAAACATTACAACGTTTAGTAAAGCAAAAAGCAAAGTTTTATTCAGCATATATTCAAAGAGGCAAAGGTGGGAAAATGGACAAGCATGCTGCTAGAGCCTTGTCTGCCCAAGTATGGGAACTATTACAGAACAGGCAAGAATGGGAAAACAGACAAGCATAGCTGCCACAGCTCTGACTGCCCAAGTCCAAGGAATGTTACACAATCATCAGTATATATTAACATTACAAATGGCCAAAACCATTGAAAGCTTCACCTGTTCACAGATTGGCTAAAACTGCCAAATCACTGTGATTCTACCTTTTGAATTGTCTTTCTTAATAATTATTGGTACAAGTTTCAGTAATGACAGTCAGGAGGGCCTTCATTGGTCCAACAAATCTTTCTATTCACTAAATGTTAATAGGAAAACATAAGAGTGGAAAGCATGTGAGTTTTTTGTGCTCTGTTTATGATTTGTTTATGTGAAAGTTTCCCTAAAAGATGTTTTCGAAGATCGTCCTCATTATTGTCTTTGTACTTCAGTGGCCAGTTCGTGTGTCCTTGTGAGTCCAGCTCCAGCTGGGTCACATTCTAGGACAAGGAATAATGGCTCCTATATTATCTCCTAAATCACTGCTCACGCCTCTATTTTATATCTCAGAAGAGATTGACTTAAAACACAACCTAATCTTGTAGATTGAGTCCTGCTTCATTAAGACAACTGCCACTAATCTTGACCATTAACATCGTCACCACCACCACCATCAGCTGCTGTCAAGTTGACTCCAACTTATGGTGACTCTGTGTGTGTCAGAGTAGAACTATGCTCCAGAGGGTTTTCAGTGGCTGATTTTTCGGAATTAAATTTCCAGGGCTTTTGTCTTGTCATCTAGTGCTGCTGTAACAGAAATACCACAAGTGGATGGCTTTAACAAAGAGAAATTTATTTCTTCACAGTAAAGTAGGCTAAAAGTCCAAAAGTCAGAGTGTCAGCTCCATGGGAAGGCTTTCTCTGTAGGCCTTCTTTCTCGTCAATCTTCTCTGGGACTAGGAGCTTCTCTGCACAGGGACCCTGGGTCCAAAGGAAGCGCTCTACTCCTGGCACTGCTTTCTTGGAGGTATGAGGTCCCCAGCTCTCTGCTTACTTTCCTTTCCTTTTTATCTCTTGAGAGATAAAAGGTGGTGTAGATCACAGCCCAGGGAAACTCCCTTTATATTGGATCAGGAATGCGACCTGGGTAAGGGTGCTACAATCACAATTACAATCACAAAATAGAGGACAACCACACAATACTGGAAATCATGGCCCAGCCAAATTGATACACACATATTTTGGGGGGACATAATTCAATCCATGACAACTTTCTTCCCAATAACATCATAGAGGTAGGATTTACAACACATAGGAAAATCACATCAGATGACAAAAGGGTGGACAATCACACAATACTGGGAATCATGGCCTAGCCAAGTTGACAGGTATTTTTATGGGACTACAGGCATTTATTTGGTCAGAAGTTTGCTTAAAGGGACATTATGAGGCACATGATTGTATATCTTTTTATATACTGATATAAAATGACATATATTATCATTTTGTATGCTGATACAAAATGATATATATCGTTTTATATCATTATAGAGAAATTCTCCTTTTTAATGGCTACATATTCCTGTATTGAGTAGATGAACTGTAGTTTATTTAACAGATTCCATATTTAGAGACATTTTTGATATTTCCAATCTTTAGCTATTATCAGTAATGCCAAAATAAATTAACATGAGCATATAAACTCTCATATGTGGAGAGATGTTTTCAAAGTAACTTCCCATTGGTATGAATACTGTGTCAAAGATTAAATGCGTAAATTGTTTTTTAGGGTTTGTCAAATCCTCTCCATAGGAGTTGTATCTTTTTCTACTTCTATCAGCAATAGATAAGAGTGTATATTAACTTTGTGGGGTTACTGTAAGGAACTTCTATCCTTTTTGTGTGTGAATCAAATAGGAAATAAATAGGAACTTAGTGAATTTTAAATGTGTAATTCTAGGAGGAATACTAAAACTCGCTTCTGTTTCCTTTTTGTTTACTGGGAACCATCATTTAGGCTTTTGCCCATTTTTCTTCTGGATTTTTATTATTTTTACTGTTTATTTTTAGAACACGCAATATTTTAGGGTGATTAGCCTTTTAAAATAAAAGTTGCAATGTTTTCTTCAATTTTTCACTTTATTTTGATTTTGATTATGACATCTATAACTATACACAGTGTATTACACAGTTTGCCTCAAAATTCTTAGCTGTGGTAAGACTGCTAGAATGAGTGTGCCACCAAGTGGCATCAACATTGCATGGGTGTTAAGTCCACCCATCATGACTGAGCTGTACACACCAGATGTGCAGAGAGTGTTGGGAAACGAAAACTGTTCAGTTACTTACAGAAAGCACCTTAGTTTTACTTATAGATAGAATCGACCAAAGTAATCACCCAGAAATCAAAGATCAAAGTAATTATCCAGAATCCCTCACCTGTTTATCTTTTCTTCTCCAAAACCTCAAGCTTCCCTGAGTCATTGCTTTGGATCCCATATCTTACTGACACTAATCTGTGGTATCAAACCCAACGTGGTATCAAACCAGTCTGGGGAAATCATAGCTTCCCTTCTCTGGTCAGTCCAGACCCCAGCTGCTCCACACAGCCCTTTCTTTCACTTGGAGCTAGATCATTGGATGTCAGCACAAGTTATGGAGTTCAGATGACCCTCCCCCAATTCAGACCAGCTGGCTCCACTACTCCCATAGGTCTGATAATTTTTTGCAATGATTTATTCACCAACTCCTGGAAAAAGGGCCATATCTAATTTATCTAAGAAAGAATACAAACACAAAAAGATATACACAAACAGATTCCCAGGTGAAGCTGGGAGGGAGTTTCTGTGTGGAACTTCCTGTCCCCAGAGAGGCCGTGTTCCCAGAGATGCGCAGTCCTCACACATGCCTCATTGATCCGGAAGTTCCCAAGAATATCTTTGTCTCAGGTCTTTATTGGCTTATGCATAGTCAATGATTAGGGATTCATTACATATGTATGATCAACCAAATTAATGAATATATGTAATTGATTGCATTATGCCCGCTCCCTTCTAAAAGTTAATCCTAGATGTGGTATTTGGAGCTACCCCTGGAATTGGGTATAAAGGCAGCCCCATTCCTTGCAAATTCTAGTAGTTGTTTTTAGGAGACCAAGTTCTTATCCCCTGCGCAACTATTGTTTTTGATATTTTAATTTGGTAAAATATATCAATATTTTCCATTATACTATCTTAAAATACATACAGCTCGTCTCCTAACATGAGGAATCCAAAATGATTAGACAGCAGATATAGCTTCATTGGAAACTTATTTTGTCCTCTGGTTCAATATACTCCTCACCACCCTGCTCCCAGAAGAATATGTTTAATGTTTCATGATCTAAAGTTGTGGGAACAGAGGGATTCCACTCCTATTTCTACCACCTTCTTCCTGAACCCATCTTGTCTATCTATTAGAGAATTCATAGCTATACTGCAACTTGAAGGACAGCATCAAATACATCGTGCCTTTAGGTGACCATTTTAACGTTTCATCATGCAGCAGCTTCTGAATTATGTGATATATAGTAAGACCCTGGGGCTATGTTCCCTTCATGGCAATCCTTTGCTATGTAGTAGCCGGCCAAGATAATGTCATGGAAAATACAATGTTGGTAAATCAGATGCTCTGTGAGTCTTCTGGTAATGCTTCTGACTCAGGTACTGTGGTCAGGGAAAGCAAAGCCACATCACAATACAATAGGTATCAATAACAGTGAAGATACATTATTGTCTCCTCCAAAGCTGAAGGTGAGTGATACAATCAACTTAGCCTTCAGTAACTCATTAGTGTAAATATAATGTTACACTTAAAATTCAAATAAAATATCAACCTTTGCACAATTGTCCATGGCAATAAAATATTTTACACAAAATCTCATTATAATTTTGAAGCAATGCATTTTGTTTGTTAATTGCAGAAACCACTTCATAATGTAGAAATCAATTTTACACTAATATATGTGCTGTTTTGGTGAGAGAATAAAATGGCATATTAATATTTCTTTTACTCCTAATATGTTTTTAACTTAAAGATTGATACCGCCATTGAGTTCATTACACAGAAAGCAGAATTACATGTGAATAACACTTTTGTCTTTGGAAATTGTAATATTTAATAAATAATACTTTGTTGACTATAATTATTAATACTTGCAACAATAAACAGCCAATCAGATTTAAATAAAATGTGGAAAAAGATTTTCTTTAACAGTACCATGTTTTAAATTCCAAATTTGTATTTTACAACTATTGAAAAGTTAAATTAAAATCCTTATCAACCAAAAGCTTAAAAATTAACATTTTTACAAGATGGTATTGATAGAGTACTGTCATATTTCTAATAATTGATACCATCTGTCTTAGTCATCTAGTGCTGCTATAACAGAAATACCACTAGTGGATGGTTTTATTAAAAAAAAAAATTTATTCTCACAGTTCAGTAGGTCAGAAATCCAAGGTGTCAGCTCCAGAGGAAGGCTTTCTCTCAGATCTAGAAGAAGGTCCTTGTCAAAAACCTTCCCCTGTTCAAGGAGCTTCTCAGTGCAGGGACTCCAGGTCCAAAGAATGTGCTATTCTTCTGGCTTTTGTTTCTTGGTGGTATGAGGTCTCCCATGTCTCTCTGCTGGATTTCTCTTTAATACCTCAAGAAAGCTTGCTTAAAACACAATCTAATATTGTAGATTGAGTCCAGTCTCATTAACATAACTTCCTCTAATCCCACCTAATTAACATCATAGAGACAGGATTTACAACACAGAGGAAAATCACATCAGATGGCAAAATGGTGGACGATCACACAATACTGGGA
This sequence comes from Elephas maximus indicus, assembly GCF_024166365.1. Taxonomy (NCBI): domain Eukaryota; kingdom Metazoa; phylum Chordata; class Mammalia; order Proboscidea; family Elephantidae; genus Elephas; species Elephas maximus. The sequence goes on along the minus strand of NC_064820.1, from coordinate 33,709,816 downwards.
ATCATGGCCTAGACAAATGACAGATATTTTGGGGGACACGATTTAATCCATGACACCACAATTGCCATGTTTTAACTTAATCTTTTGGCAAAGTGGTTAAGCTTTACGACTGCTAAGCAAAAGGCCAGCAGTTCGAATCCATCAGCTGCTCCTCGGAAACACTATGGGGCAGTTCTACTCTGTTCTATGGGATCAGAAAAACTCGGAATCAACTCAACAGCAATGGATTTGGTTTTTTCATTTATTTAGTCTAACATTGCAATAGGATTAGGTTTGTTGAAAGAGATGTTAATATCATGTTATTTCCATACTGTTTTGGAGTTATAATAACCCACATATTATTTTTTCAAAGGCAATATCTCATAAAAGCAAAAGCTCATTAAACACAATAGCCTCCTTTTCAATTAATGGAATAACCCATTTAATCAATTATCCAAGAAAAGGGTCATTCAGATCAGAGCAGTGAAACACAAAGACAAAGGGAGAAGGAAAACAAGCTACTCTCCAAGGGGAAATAAATGTGTACGTAAAATAAAATGCTTTACTTACTGTATCTCTCCTTTACACTTCCTTGGGCTTTCCTATGTACTTAGGAAAATTGACATCAATGTAGTAATCCAAATAATAATAGCTAATATCTCTTTTTTTTATATACAGAAACTCTGGTGGCGTAGTGGCTAAGTGCTACAGCTGTTAACCAAGAGGTCGGCAGTTTGAATCTGCCAGGCGTTCCTTGGAAACTCTATGGGGCAGTTCTACTCTGTCCTATAGGGTCGCTATGAGTCGGAATCAATTCGATGGCAGTGGGTTTGGTTTTGTTTTTGGAATATCTATATGGGTCTCTGGGTGGAACAAATGGTTAAATGCGTGACTACTAGTCAAAAGGTTGGCATTTCTAACCCGCCCACAGGCACCTCGAAGGACAGTCCTGACAATCTACTTCTGAACAGTCACAGCCTAGAAAACCTTATGGAGCAGTTCTACTCTGCACACATGGGGTTGCCATGATTTGTAACTGACTTGATAGCAACTAACTACAACAACATTATCTATTCGTTATATGATATACTATCCCCTGGTGCTGAAATCAAACCTAAATTGTTGCTTTTGCTGTGTGACATCAAGTTGATTCCAACTCGTAGTGGTCCTATAGGACAGGGTAGAATTGCCCCATAGGGTTTCCTAGGCTGTAATCCTTACAAGAGCAGATCGCCAAGTCTTTCCTCTTGTGGAGATGCAGAGCGGGTTTGATCTGCTGACATTTCAGTTAGCAGCCAAGTGAGTGCTTAAACATTGCACCACCAAAGCTAAATAGATGATCTCAAATATTCTTGCTCTTAAAGACTAAAATCAGCTAAAAAAAAAAAAAAACCTTCCCCCAAAAATCCGACCATATACACTGCAAATCACAAAAGTCATATCTGAAATCGTCTCCTGTATCAATACGGGATTCCTCTTTGGAAAAGATGGTACTGCTATTTATAGTAATGATACTTGTTTTTATTTTGAGAATGTGGAAAAACTTACTAGTGAAAATATGGACTTCTTAATCAAAAATTAACTCACACAGCACAAGCTGATGGTCAGTCAGTAACATAACGTTTTTAATAAGAAACAGAACACAGTGGACTGGGTCTTTAAATACTGATAGAGTTAACACAAACTGAGCCTTTATTCATGAGAAGCTTTTGAATAATCAGTTGACATCCATCTATAAAGCATCAATTCCTGTTAATCATTCCCAAACATAACATTAAAAATTTATAAGTCCTCTAACTTAAAACATTGGTGCCATCACATTGCTTTAATAAACATTCTTGTGTTTAACTGGAGCATCAGTTCTCCAATAATACATATTCATCTTAAAAGACTCTCTCATTGTTGTTAGGTGCCTTCAAGTAGGTTCTGACTCATAGCCACCCTGTGTAGAACAGAACAAAACACTGCCCAGTCCTGTGCCATCCTCACAATCATTGCTATGCTTGAGCCCATTGTTGCAGCCACTGTGTCATTCTATCTCACTGAGGGTATCCCGGTTTTTCACTGATTTTCTACCAAGCATGCTGTCCTTCTTCAGGGATTGATCTTTCCTGATAATTGTCCAAAGTATGTGAGACAAAGTCTCTCCATCCTTGCTTCTAAGGAGCATTCTGAGGAGGACAGATTTGTTAGTTCTTTTGGCAGTCAATATTTTTCATCAACACCATAATTCAAAGACATCAATTCTTCTTTGGTCTTCTTTATTCATTGTCTAGCTTTTGCATTCATATAAGGCTACTGAAAATATCATGGCTTGGGATAGGCTTATCTTAGCCACCCAGAGGACATCTTTGCTTTCTAACACTTTAAAGAGGTCTTTTGCAGCAGATTTGCTCAATGCAATGTGTTCTTTGATTTCTTGACTGTTGCTTCCATGAGCATTGATTCTGGATCCAAGTAAAACAAAATCTTTGGCAACTTCAACCTTTTCTCCATTTATCATAATGTTACTTATTGATCCAAACAAACAAACAAACAAAAAATCAAACCCATTGCCATCGAGTCGATTCCAGCTCATAGCAACAAAAGGACAGAGTAGAACTCTCCCATAGGGTTTGCAAGGAGCACATGGTGGATTCGAACTGCCAACTTTTTGGTTAGCAGCCATAGGTCTTAACCACTATGCCACCAGTGTTTCCCTTATTGGTCCAGTTGCGAAGATTTTTGTTTTCTTTATGTTAGGGTGTAATCCATATTGAAGGCTGTAGTCTTTGATCTTCATCAGTAAGTGCTTCAGGTGTTCTTCACTTTGAGCAAGCAAGGTTGTGTCATCTGCAAATCACAGGTTGTTAATGAGTCTTTCTCCTATCCTGATGCATGTTCTTCTTCATATAGCCCATCTTCTCGGATTATTTGCTCAGCCTACAGATTGAATAAGCATGGTGAAAGGACACAACATAGAAGCACACTTTTCCTGATTTTACACCACACAGTATCTCTTTGGTCTGCTTGAACTACTGCCTCTTGGTCTAAGCACAGGTTCCTCATGAGCACAATTGAGTGATCTGGAATTCTCATTCTTCAAAATGTTATCCATAATTTATTATGATCCACACGGTTGAATGCCTTTGCATAGTCAACAAAACACAAATAAACATCTTACTGGTATTCTCCGCTTTCAGCCAAAATCCATCTGGCCTCAGCAATGGTATCACTTGTCCCACGTCCTCTTCTGAATCCAGCTTGAATTTCTGGCAGTTTCCTGTCAATGTGGTGCTGCAACCACTTTTGAATGATTTTCAGCAAAATTTTACCTCATGTGATATTAATGATATTGTTCAATAATTTCCACATTCTTTTGGGTCATCTTTGTTTGGAGTGGGCACACTTATGGATCTCTTCCAGTCGGTTGGCCAAGTAGCTGCCTTCCAAATTTCTTAGCATAAACGTGTGAGCACTTCCAGAGCTGTCTCTCTTTGTTGAAACATCTTAATTGGAATTCCATCAGTTCCTGGAGCCTTGTTTTTTGACAGTGTCTTCAGTGCAGCTTGGACTTCTTCTTTCAGTACCATTAGTTTTTTATAATATGCTACCTCCTGAAATGGTTAAACATCAACTAATTTTTTTTGGTACAATGATTCTTTGTATTCCTTTCAACTTCTTTTGATGCTTCCTGCGACTTTAATATTTTCCCATAGAATATTTCTTTGTAGCAACTTGAGGATTGAATTTTCTCTTCAGTTCTTTCAGCTTGAGAAATACTACGTGTGTTCTTCCCTTTTGGTTTTCTAACTCCAGGTATTTGCACATGTCATTATAATACTTTACTTTGTCTCCTCGAACTGCGCTTTTAAATCTTTTGTTCAGCTCTTTACTTCATCAGTTCTTCCTTTCCCTTTAGCCACTCTACATTCAAGGTCAAGTGTCAGAGTCTCTTCTGACATACATTTTGGTCTTTTCTTTCTTTCCCTTATTTTTAACTACCTCTTGCTTTCTTCATGTATGATGTCCTTGATGTCATTCCATAACTCATCCAATCTTCAGTCATTAGTGTTCAATGTATTAAATCTACTCTTGAGATGTTCTCTAAATTCAGGTGGAATACACTTAAGGTCATACTTTTGCTCTCATGTCTTGTTCTTATTTTTTTCAGCTTTAACTTGAACTTGCATAGGAGCATTTGATGGTCTGTTTTATAGTTATCCTTGGCCTTGTTCTGACTGATGATATTGAGCTTTTCCATTGTCTCTTTCCACAGATGTAGTCAATTTGATTCCTGTGTGTTCTATCTGGTGAGGGCCACATGTATAGCTGCTATTTATGTTGGTAAAGAAAGATATTTACAATGCAGAAGTTATTGGTCTTGCAAAATTCTATCATCTGATCTCTGAGGTCATTTCTATCACCAAGGCCATATTTTCTAACTACCCATCCTTCTTCTTTGTTTCCAACTTTCATTCCAATCACCAGTAATTATCAATACATCTGAATTGCATGTTCCATCAATTTCAGACTGCAGAATTTTGTGAAATCGTCAGTTTCCTCATCTTTCACATTAGTGGCTGGTGTGTAAATTTGAACAATAGTCATATTAACTGGTCTTCTTTGTAGGTGTATGGATATTATCCTATCAAAGACAACATCATATTTCAAGATAAATCTTGAAATGTTCTTTTTAGTATGAAAGCAATGCCATTCCTCTTCAATTTATCATTTCCAACATAGTATACCATACAATTATCTGGTTCAAAATAGCCAATACCAATGAAGTGAGCTGAAATGGAAAAGACTCTCCAAGAGAGAGTAATTTAATCCCTAGGAATTACTCTAGCATTAGTTATATGAAGTTCTGTGGTATTCTGGTAGGAAATGCAACTTTGGACCAGATATTAGTGATTAACGGAGATCCTGTGTGGCAAAAATGATTATGAACTAGGTTATTAATCCAGAGGCTGGTGCTTCAAAGTCACCCAGAAGTCCCTCAGAAGAAAGACCTGGTGATCAGAAAGATCACAGTCTTTGAAAACCCTATGGGCACTGTTCTTCTTTGTAATCCCCATGAGTCAGAGTCAACTCTACAGTAACTCTTTCTTTTTGTTTATAATTGTTTAGTTTCTCCCACTTGCACCCTTAGTCAAAAACAAACCAAACGCATTGCCGTCGAGTTGATTCTGACTCATGGTGACCCTTTAGGACAGAGCAGAACTACCCTGCAGAGTTTCCAAGGAGCATCTGGTGGATTCGAAGTGCCGACCTTTTGGTTAGTAGCTGTCGCACTTAACCACTAGGTTACCAGGGTTAATTGAGTTGAATGTGTATTTAGAAAAGTCTTGTGAAGATGTTTTATTTTTCCTTTTCAATCCAAAGACTCGGAAATACAGTGCCCTCTCCTTAGTTGTCTTCTCTCCTGTTCTGTGGTTACATTTGAGTAATGAGAAGGCAGCACTGGTGTCCATGTGGCTACGGAGAGAAATATGCACCACAAATGGAATGGTTCATTGTAGTGGTAAAGATATTATTCCAGTGTTTTATCATGAATAACATCCCAGGAAAAATTGGATTCAAGATATCATGTAAACAGAATTCCCTCTAATACATCAAAAACTAATTGTAAATCATTAAATCTAAAATGTAATTAACTGTTCATTACAAGGAAGTGAAAATTAGAGTAGCTATGCCTTGTAATTATTAGATTCTCAGGTAAATGATAACTATGATTTTTAAATTTGTGATGGATATAAAAATACAAGCTTGGAATTAGAAAATATATATGACAAGCTGTTTTTCTTAGGCCATAACTCAAAATGCTCATCTACACCTACTTACCTTACAGTCATCATATAACCTAAGCATATTTTTACCCTGTTGTTGTTAGGTGACATTGAGTTTGTTCCGACTCGTAGTGACCCTATGTACAACAGAAGGAAACACTGCTCAGTCCTGCACCACCCTCACAATCGGTTTTATGCTTGAGCTCATTGTTGCAGCCACTGTGTCAATCATCTCATTGAATCTTCCCCTTTTTGTTGATCCGCTATTTTACCAAGCATGAAGTCCTTCTCCAGAGATTGATCCCTCCTGATAAAATGTCCAAAGTATGTTATCCTGTCAGGTGTTAATTCACAGATGAGGAAGAAAAAAAATAGGGTTAGAGATATTTAGTTGCTTAACAAATTTCCCTGGTATTATAGAATGGAACCAGTGATCCTGAGAAAGGTTTGGCTTAATAGCCTTGATTCCAAGCTTGTATGATTTGTGTCATTTTATTCCTGCTTAAAGAACAAAGTTTCTAACTTGTTTGCTCTCAAATATTCACACCTGTTGTTAGTCTATAGCCCCCTTCGTGAATTTGTCTTCCTCTGAATCACTTTTATTTTCTGTTTTTTTGTTTTGTTGTTTTATACGAATGTCTTCTTTTCTCTTCTATATGACCCTTGAGCATATCAGATTTCCCCTGTATCATGCCATATTTCTTCATTGCTGACAACTAGAATGTCATAAACATATTGTTCAAAATCTTCATTTCAAAACTTTAGATCAATTATCAGCCCTTTTCCACTCTGCTATCTGCTCTAGGAAGCTGACCTATGGTTTACATCAATGGTTGCCCTTGACTCCTGCCTCTGGGAAAGTTTTGTCAAAGAATGTCCTTACATCAGAAGGAATGAGGAGAACGAGATGAGTGTACTTAGCCCATGAACCCGTTCTCTGGGAAGTTACTGGTGTTGCCTGTGGTCCAGGCTCATAGTTCTAACTCCCCTCAGGGAGGGCTTACTGCTGACTCTTTGACTTTAAATTCCAACAACTATGTTCTGTTTAGATTCTGTTGTCCCTTTAGGCTTACAGGTCCAATACCTGTTCCTACATAAGGGAACCTGCAAGATCTTTAGTTGTTTTCTTATCTCTACTTCCAATTGTGTAAAAGACTTTTTTTTTTTTTAACCATTCTCAAATTGTACTAAACTCTCTATGCCATCTCTTTCCTGCCGGGACCATGAGTCATGCGTAAAGTCGATTGTTTGCCAAACTAATTTAACGTAAATATACATAGTGGCATGATTCTGTTTGAATCATCAGTAAGATACTAGAGCATGTACTATTCCTAAGAAATCAGTTTATCATTGTTTTTGCATTGGAAATAATTCGTTAATGCTAAAAGAATATTGGGGAGGAAAATTTTAACAATGGCACCGTGAATTCACTTGATAAAATGAATAAAAATAGAGGAGTACCCCCCAATTTTAATTAAATATATGCACGCCTGTATAGCTTTCCCCCACGTGTCTGTCAGTTTATCCTACTGTGGGGGCTTGCATGTTGCTGTGATGCTGGGAGGTATGCCACCGGTATTCAGATACCACCAGGGTCACCCATGGAGGACAGGTTTCAGCTAAGCTTCCAGACTAAGACAGATTAGGAAGAAGGACTCAGCAGTCTACTCCTGAAAAGCATTAGCCAGTGAAAACCTTATGAATAGCAGCAGAACATTGTCAGATATAGCACTGGCAGATGAGCCCCCCAGGTTGGAAGGCACTCAAAAGATGACTGGGGAAGAGCTGCCTTCTCAAAGTAGAGTCGACCTTAATGACATGGATGGAGCAAGCTTTTGGGGTCTTCATTTGCTGATGTGGCATGACTCAAAATGAGAAAAAACAGCTGCAAACATCCATTAATAATCAGAACCTGGAATGTACGAGGTATAAATCTAGGCAAATTGGAAATCATCAAAAATGAAATGGAACGCATAAACATTGATATCCTAGGCATTAGTGAGCTGAAATGGACTGGTATTGGCCATATTGAATCAGACAATCATATAGTCTACTATGCTGGGAATGACAACTTGAAGAGGAATGGCGTTGCATTCATCGTCAAAAAGAATGTTTCACGATCTATCCTAAAGTACAACACTGTCAGTGATAGGATAGTATCCACAAGTCTACAAGGAAAGCCAGTTAATATGACTATTATTCAAATATACCCACCAACCACTAGGACCAAAGATGAAGAAATAGAAGATTTTTATCAGCTGTTACAGTCTGAAATTGATTGAGCATGCCATCAGGACGCACTGTTAATTACTGGTAATTGGAATGTGAAATTTGGAAACAAAGAAGTATTGGTAGTTGGACAATATGGCCTTGGTGATAGAAACAATGCCAGAGATTGAACGACAGAATTTTGCAAGACCAAGGACTCCTTCATTGCAAATACCTTCTTTCACCAACATAAACGGCGACTATACATGTGGGCCTCACCAGATGGAACACGCAGAAATCAAATTGACTACATCTGTGGAAAGAGATGATGGAAAAGCTCAATATCATCAGTCAGAACAAGGGCAGGGGCTGACTATGGAACAGGTCATCAATTGCTCATATGTGAGTTCAAACTGAAACTGAAGAAAATCAGAGCAAGTCCATGAGAGCCAAGATATGATCTTGAGTATATCCCACCTGAATTTAGAGACCATCTCAAGAATAGATTTGATGCATTAAACACTAATGACTGAAGACCAGACGAGTTGTGGAATGACATCAAGAACATCACACATGAAGAAAGCAAGAGGTCATTGAAAAGACAGGAAAGAAAGAAAAGACCAAGATGGATGTCAGAGGAGACTCTGAAACTTGCTCTTGAGTGTTGAGCAGCTAAAGCAAAAGGAAGAATTGATGAAGTAAAAGAACTGAACAGAAGATTTCAAAGGGTATCTTGAGAAGACAAAGTAAAGTATTATAATGACATGTGCAAAGAGCTAAAGATGGAAAACCAAAGAGGAAGAACACACTCGGCGTTTCTCAAGCTGAGAGAACTGAAGAAAAAATTCAAGCCTTGAGTTGCAATAGTGAAGGTTTCCATGGGGAAAATATTAAACGATACAGGCAGCATCAAAAGAAGATGGAAGGAATACACAGTCATTATACCAAAAAGAATTAGTTGATGTTCAACCATTTCAAGAGGTGGCATATGGTCAGGAACCGAAGGTACTGAAGGAAGAAGTCCAAGCTGCTCTGAAGGCACTGGCGAAAAACAAGGCTCCGAGAATTGATGGAATATCAATTGAGATGTTTCAACAAACAGATGCAGTGCAGGAAGTGCTCACTCATCTATGCCAAGAAATATGGAAGACAGCTTCCTGGCCAACTGACTGGAAGAGATCCATATTTATGCCTATTCCCAAGAAAGGTGATCCAACGGAATGTGGAAATTATACAACAATACCATTAATATCCCATGCAAGCAAAATTTTGCTGAAGATCATTCAAAAACAGCTGCTGCAGTATATCAACAGGGAACTGCCAGAAATTCAGGCTGGTTTCAGAAGAGGACGTGGATCCAGGGGTATCATTGCTGATGTCAGATGGATCCTGGCTGAAAGCGGAGAATACCAGAAGGATGTTTACCTGTGTTTGATTGACTACGCAAAGGCATTCGACTGTGTGGATCATAACAAACAATGGATAACATTGAAAAAATGGGAATTCCGGAACACTTAATTGTGCTCATGAGGAACCTTTACACAGACCAAGAGGCAGTTTTTCGGACAGAACGAGGGGATGCTGATTGGTTTAAAGTCAGGAAAGGTGTGCGTCAGGGTTGTATTCTTTCACCATACCTATTCAATCTGTATGCTGGACAAATAGTATGAGAAGCTGGACTATATGAAGAAGAACTGGACATCAGGGTTGGAGGAAGGCTCATTAACAACCTGTGTTATGCAGATGACACAACCTTGCTTGCTAGAAGTGAAGAGGTCTTGAAGCACTTACTAATGAAGATCAAAGACCACAGCCTTCAGTATGGAATACACCTCAACATACAGAAAATAAATACCCTCACAACTGGACCAATGAGCAACATCATGATAAACGGAGAAAAGATTGAAGCCATCAAGGATTTCATTTTACTTGGATCAACTGTCAACACCCATGGTAACAGCAGTCAAGAAATCAAAAGACGCATTGCATCGGGTAAATCTGCTGCAAAGTACCTCTTTAAAGTGTTGAAGAGCAAAGACGTCACCTTGAAGAGTAAGGTGTGCCTGACCTAAGCCATGGTATTTTCAATTCCATCATATGCAGGTGAAAGCTGGACAATGAATAAGGAAGACCAAAGAAGAATTTACACCTTTGAATTGTGTTGTTCGTGAAGAATATCGAATATAGCATGGACTGCCGAAAGAACGAAAAAGTCTGTCTTTGAAGAAGTACAACCAGAATGCTCCTTAGAAGGAAGGATGGCGAGACTGCATCTTACACACTTTGGACATGTTGTCAGGAGGGATCAGTCCCTGGAGACGGACATCATGCTTGGCAGAGTACAGGGTCAGCGGAAAAGAGGGAGACCCTCAAAGAGGTGGATTGGCACAGTGACTGCAAAATGAACTCAAGCATAACAACGATTGTAAGGATGGCTCAGGACCGGGCAGTGTTTCATTCTGTTTTGCATAGGGTCACTATGAATCGGAACCGGCTCGATGGCCCCTAACAACAACAGCAACGTAGCTTCTCCTTAACTCTGTCCCGGCTTTTCTGAATCAGTTCTTAAGTTGTGGTGCCAAGAAGGTTGAGTGCATAAAAAGGAAGAAAAGACTCCTCAGAAATCAACTTAGGCGCATAATTACTTGCACGCTGAAATTAGAAGCAAAGGATCTTTACTTGCCCGGTGAAACCCCTAGCATTCTAATACTACTTTTCAAAGCATTCCTTAAAAGTAATTTTACTTAACATGAGCTGACTTATATTTTACTAGTGAATAGAAACATAAAAGATACCAAATTAGTTATTGTCAAAAAATAAATCAATATGAGTGGTTTCTTTGTTCATTTGTGTTAATTTCATTTACAAGATCTAAATGTAAATTGGCCCTAAATATAACTGACTCATTCCTCATGTTTTACCTGAAGCACAGTTGTGTGCCTTTCTAACTGACATGTTGATTTCCTCTCAGTAAGGGTGATATAATTAATGTGACCTTTTTGATAAGGTGGGAGATATAGGGCGAGACAAGTGCTCTTCGGAGAGCTATTAGCAGCTTCTGAGCAATTTGCTAATAGTAGAGCTACCTTTATTAAAATCATACAGTTAAGAAGATAATTGACAACCATAATAATGAGTATGTACAGGGAAGGAAGAGAGCATAAAGTGAAGTAAAACTGTTAATTGCTTAAAAATTGATGAACTTTTCAGTGCTAAGTAAGCTGTTATTTGGGAGTCATACCTTCAAAAATACAATGAATAAGTTTGATAAGGCTGCAAGAAATGATGAATCTATTCTGTGTGGAAAACTTCCATGGCTAGATTTCTACAGTCAGATGACATCTTTACCTATGGATTTTTTGCTGTTTTTGTTGTTCAATGACCACCCCCAGATGGAATGATACTTCTGTTTACTTTTATATAATGGAAATAGAACAAGTTTAAACTACTGGATGAGCCCTCCTTACAATCTATGTCTAAAAATCTGGCATATGATATACTTGGTGATTAATCTATCAAGATGAGCAAAGAGTGATTAAAGCATAGATGCACTTCACAATTATTTTTCTCTACAAAGTAAAGATGAAGTGACGTGAGAATGGTTTAATAATGTTCTTTGTAATTAGTAGGAGTAACCGATTTGTCTATTGAATATTCAGGATTTCATCCAGTTTTCCATGTTTAGTTGGTGTTTTCAATAAAAAAAAAAAAAAATTTTTTTAATTTATTTGGGATCAAATAGACAAGGCCAATTTACCATTATTAATCATAAGATTGCAATAAGAAGAGTAATACAAAACGGGGAACAGGAGAAAAAATAGATCTGGGTAAAATATCAATACTATTATGTTTCTTCAAAGTAAACATACTTCTAATCAAAGTTTATATTTTGACCTTTCAGGAGAACAGATATCCTCAAGTCAAGGATAGCACCAGCACTAACCTATCCCACGTTAATGATGGTGTAGCTAAATATTCATTTAGAATGGTTATCCTTAGCAACCTAAGGTATTTTCGATTGCCACTATGAACACTGGCTAACCTTTGCCAATAAAGTAATTCATTTATACAGGTGGTAGATATGGTTTTTATGGGGTTTTACCAGGTAACTGAGCAACTTTACTAGAACTTTTGATTCCTTCAAGTTTACAGAAATCAGGCTATCTAAAGTTGTTTATCAATGATGCACTGGACAGAAACTAAAGATTACTACATTTTACTTATTATTTACAATCTAGAAAGGTTAAAAAATACATCATTATATATTATACATGAAGATAAAATAATCTGCTCTTAGTTGGGCTCCTGACTGTGTGGTAGAATTTAGAAATTAAGGTGAATGGATTTAAATTTCAGAATAAATACAGTGATTGTGCTGTAACATGGTCAGTTTTAAAAGGATTTAAGGAATCGATGATTTCATAGAACCCGGGGCTACTCCAAGCACCCCAGGAGCAACAGATTGCTTAAAAAGTCATACAAACTGATACGTAGGAATGGAAGTGCTTAAAACGCAACTACCCGCAGAATGTTTGGTTATTCAGTTGAAGTACAGAAGTACTTTAAAATCTTCAAATTTCCTAACTTTGCCTAATTTATGTATGCCAAAGAACTCATGATGCATATCACAATTCTTAGCTTTGTTCTTAAATTTTGCATTGTTTTCCATTTCTTTTAAGAAAAAATTGGCCTTTTTTGAAAGTTTAAAAATGTCATTTAAGTCAAGATTCATGTGATATGTCATTTCAATACATCATGTTGTTGTTAGGTGTCATCAAGAAAGTTCAGAATCATAGTGACCCAATGTACAACAGAACAAAACCCTGTACAGTCCTGTGCCATCCTCAGAACCATTTTTATGCTTGAGCCTATTGTTGTAGCCAATGTGACAAGCCATCTCATGAAGGTATTCCTCTTTTTCAACGACTCTCTACCAAGCATGATGTCCTTCTCCAGAGGCTGGTCTCTCCTGAAAACATGTCCAAAGTACAGAAGAAGTTTTCCCATCCTTGCTTCTAAGGCATGTCCTGGCTGTACTTCTTCCAAGGCAGATTTGTTGGTTGTTTTGGCAGCCCATGGTATATTCAACATTTTTCACCAACACCATAATTCAAAGGTGTCAATTCTTCTTCCTGTTTTCTTATTCATTGTCTAGTTTTCACATGCATATGAGGTGATTGAAAATATGACCTGGGTCAGGCGCACCTTGCTCCTCAAAGCAACATCTTTGCTGTTCAACACTTTAAAGAGGTTTTCTGCTGCAGATTTACCCAATGTAAATATTTGATTTCCTGACTGCTGCTCTCACGGGTGTTGACTGTAGAACAATGGAACAGGAAATCCCTGACAATTTTAATCTTTTCCCTGTTTATCATGACATTTCTTATTGGGCCAACTGCGAGGATTTTTATTTTCTTTACGTTGAGGTGTGATCTATACTGAAAGCTGTAGTCTTTGACCTGTGTCAGTAAGGGCTTCGACTCTCTTCTTCACTTTCTGCAAGGAAGGTTGTGTCATCTGCATATCAGGGTTATGCAGTCTTCCTTCAGTCCTGATGTCCTTCTACTTCGTAGAGTCTGACTTCTTGGATTGCTTGCTCAGCATACAGATTGAATAAGTATGGTGAACAGATACAACCCTAACACACAACATTCCTGTCTAAATCAAGCAGTTTCCCCTTGTTCTGTTTGAAAGACTGTTTTTTGGTCTATGTACATGTTCCTCATCAGCACAATTAAGTGTTCTGAAATTCCCATTTATAGCAATGTTATCCATAACATGTCATGATCCACACAGCCTAACGCTTTTTGAAGTTAATAAAACACAGATAAACATTTTTCTAGTTTTCTCTGCTTTCAGCCAAGACCCATCTGATATCAGCAATCATATCCCTCATTCCATGTTCTCTTCTGAATCTGGTTTGAACTTTTGGCTGTTCCTTGTTGATGTACTGCTGCTACCATTTTTGAATGATCTTCAGCAAATTTTTACTTGTGTGTGATATTAATGACATTGTTTGATAATTTCCACATTCTGTTGGATCACCTTTTCTTTGGAATGGGCACAAATACAGATCTTTTCCAGTCACTTGGTAAGGTCCATGTGTATAATTGCCATTTATATTGTGAAAAAAAATATTTTCAATAAAGGAGTCATTGGTATTGCAAAATTCTATCATGCGATCTCTGGTGTTGTTTCTATCACCATAGTCTTATTTTCCGACTACCAGCCCTTTTTCTTTGTTTTCAACTTAAGATTACAATCATCAGTAATTGTCAGTGCATCCTGACTGCATGTTCAGTCAATTTCAGACTGCAGAAATTAGTAAAAATCTTCAATTTCTTCATCTTTGTCATTTGTGGTTGATGCATAAATTTGGAAAAAAGTCATATTAACTGGCCTATTATCCTATCACTGACAACTTTGTACTTCAAGATGGATCTTAAATGTTCTTTTTGATGATGAATTCAACACTATTGCTCTTCAATTTGTTATTCTGGTGTAGTGGACTATATGATTGTCCAATTCAAAACATCAAATACCAGTCCATTACTGCTCACGAATGCTTAGAATATCAAACTTTATGAGTTCCATTTCATTTTTGAAGACTTTTTCCTAGATCCATACTTCATACAATCTATTTTATGATTATTAATGGATGTTTACAGTTTTTTTTTTTCTTATTGTGAGTTGTCATTTAGGGTACACAAAAACTGCTTATTTAGACAAAATGCTTTCTTACTTTTTCAAGTTATGTTAGATATATAATGCAATACAGGCACATAAACATACCTTAAAGTACTCTCTAATATCATTATTCTTTATGATAAAATTTTTTTCCAGTAGTTCTAACTTGTTCAATTCTTTTTTTTTCCTAAGTTATAAAAAACAGATCTCTTTACTCTGTAATTTACAAAAATCGTCTCTGCGTAGTACTGATCTGTAATGATGCCCTAGTCAGAAATGAATGTTTACTACTTCTGAACCATTCAGTTCCCTCTAAGTATGTATTTATGTCAGAAAGAAGACCAAAAAAAAAAAAAAAAAGTTTGACTTCCTGTGAAATTAATATTTCATTATTGGCACTCAAATTTAACTTGGAAATGGGGCAATAATCAGGTGACTAAAGTTTGTAAGTGATTAATTAAGACCCAATATTATTTAATAAACTCCACAACTCCTGTGTACATAAAACAAATTTTCTCAGATATATCATATTTTGCATTGAATTAACACCTTGTTGAATTATATTTTTAATGTTTTATTGGCATGTTCATTCAAAACTAAAATTATTTTAACTGACAAAAATCTTAAATATAAGTTTCAAAAATAAGCAATAAGAACTAAATACTAACAGATCGATGTATTCTGCCACCTATAATTTCCAATTTTTTCATAAATGGCTAGCACAGATATTGGTACCAATATAATCTCTAAAGTTGGAAGTGAAAAAATATTTTACTTGAAAATCATAATTTCTATAAACGCTTCACCATTGTTGCTCTTTGTAGTCCTCAAATCAACTTTCGCTCATGGTGACCTCATGTATTACAGAGTAAAAGGTTGCCTTGTCCTGTACCATCTTCATGATTGTTGAGATGTTTGAGCACATTGTTGTGACTCTTGTTTAATCCATTTCATTGAGAATTTCCTTCATTTTCACCGATCCTCTGCTTTACCAAACATAATTATGTTTGGTAATCAATTCAACAAGAGAGTGTAAAACTGATTTAAATATAAAAATTACAAAAAGTTACATTTGTTGGATAGTCTGGGATTGCATTAATATAAGCAGAGAACGAGGAATGCCAGAAAAAAAAAATTATACACATAGCATCTGCCACGTGTCAAACAATGTCTTAAGTGATGAGGATGCCAATATAATTAAGACTGATTTTATAATCAAGAGAAGGTGGCAGTTTGTTAGTACAGTCATATTTAAACAAATAAAATCTGTCAATGAATTAAGGGTAGTAATAGTTAATATTTAACGACAAGAATCAAAGTAAAAACAGAAAGAGAGCAATTAGTAAATGAGAAAGCATAAAGTATTTCACATAGAAGATGTCATCATTCATTTAGGCTGCAACATGTATTCATTTATTTAACATATATCCCTAAAGTCGTTATTATATGACCGGCTTAGACATGGAAATCCAGTGGTGGAAAAGAGACAGGGACAGTCTAGTGGGTAAAGACTTCTAACAACAAATAAGCACGTTAGTGGTGTGCACGGGGTACTGTGCAAATATACAACGTGGTATTGGGTAGTCGGAGTCCCTGGGTGGTGCAAATGATTAAGGCACTTGGCTGCTAACTTAGAGCTTGAAGATTCCAGTCCACTACGAGACTCTTCAGAAGAAAGGCCTAGCGATCTGCTTATGAAAAATCAGCCACTAAAATCCCTATAGAGCACTGTTTTACTCTGACACACGTAGGGTTGCCATGAGTACAAATTAACTCCACAGTACACACGTAGGGTTGCCATGAGTACAAATTAACTCCACAGTAAGTAGTTTATTGGGTGGTCAGGGAACAGTCCTTGGAGTTTGGAGCTGAGATATGAGAAAAACTGTGAGTTAATCAGGTAGGGTTTGTGAAGCAGTGGGGAGAATATTTCAGGGAAAACTTGAGCTTAGAGAGTACACATCACGGCTAGTGATTCTGAACCACTGTTGGGTGTATTGCATATGTCTGGAGTGGGGAGAGGTTAGTGAGAAATGAAGTTAATAACTAAAGCACAAAAGCATCATGAAGAGATTCATGTGATATACTAAGCAATTTGGACATTTTCCTGAAGGAATTGGAAGGTCACTGACGGTTTTTAAGTGACTGTATCAAATGGATACTTATCAATTTTTGAAATTTAGCTCTTATTGTAATCACAGTTTAAAGAAAAGAAAATGTGGACACACGGGGAATCATTAATATATATATATATATATATATATATATATATATATATATATATATATATATATATCAACCTAGAAAGGAAAATGGAACGAAGAAGATTACACAGAAGTTTATTAGTAAAAGTCAGACAAGTTAAGGTTCTGGACGAATGCATTGCAAAAGGATAGGAGACAACAGGTCCCATGTCTCCTTAAGTATCAAATGTTGGAGAAGAAGAGGGGAAAGGTAGAAGTTAAGAATGAGTCTGGCATTAATAAAAACTAGAAGGATTGTAAGCCAGCAACTTTGACAAGGAATAGAGATTAAATGATGCAAATTTTCATGCTGGAAATAATTATCTCAGTTTGGGACAGATTGACTTTAAAATGAATGAAAAAAATCCAGGGGAAGATGACCAGAAGACTATTAGGCATTTATGTCCAGAGATCAGTGACTTGTTGGGTCATTTGTATATGTAATTATCAAAGCCTGGGAAATATTAAGGTAAAAAATACAATTTAAACTAGATAATTATATGAAAATTAATACAAAAAAATCAACCATTGAATTCTCTATCCCTACAATGAATATTTAAGTTGTTAACGGGAAAATTTTTGACAACACTTAAAAAAAAAATTCTGGAAATGAAAGCCTGATACTGCATAAATACTTTTTTTTTTTTAATTTATAAATTTGGGGTTGTAATTTTATATTTTCATCATTATGAAAATAGAGAAAGATAAAATAATAAACATACATGCTTATTTGATGATAAAAAATTGAGATAGTTATCACTTTGTTAAAGACAAGTAATGAAAGTACGGAGAGAAAGTTATTAGGTGGAGAGAAAGGTATTTTTGAGAAAATTTGAAATGGTCGGGGCCCAGAATGTAATGACTAATGAAATATATTAAGATTGAAAGGTAGTACTGAAGTAATGAATCAAAATCTGTAATACAACAACCTCCACAGCTCTGTGTTATTTTTCCTGCAGTCTCAGTAGCTCAGGAAATGTCATAAGGAATTTGGGTAGTTTTAGTTACTGATAATGGACTTTTGCCAGTGGGTGATTGAGAAGGCCATGAATTAATACTGTCTAGAATACTGACGGAAGGTCATTGGGTGGCAGAAATTATTTGTGCCCACTTGGTAACTGACAGATTAGCAGTTCAAATCCATCCAGAGGCACTGTGGAAGAAAAGGCCTGGTGATCTACTTCCATAAAGATTAAAGCCAAGAAGGTCCAATGAAACTTAGTTCTACTCTGTAACACGTGGCATAGTAATGAGTTGGAATTAACTCACCAGCAAAAGGCAATACAATAAAAACAAGGATATTGGTGAGAATGAAATTGGTGAGTAAAGGAAAAATAAGGTAGAGATATAATGAAGAAGTACAACCAGAATGCTCCTTAGAAGCAAGGATGGCGAGACTGCATCTTACATAATTTGGACATGTTGTCAGGAGGGATCAGTCCCTGGAGAAGGACATCATGCTTGGCAGAGTACAGGGTCAGAGGAAAAGAGGAAGAAACTCAACGAGGTGGATTGTAAGGGTGGCTCAGGACTGGGCAGTGTTTTGTTCTGTTGTGCATAGGGTCGCTATGAGTCGGAACTGACTCGATGACACCTAACAACAACAACATAGTGAAGAATAAGGAGAAAACAGATGATGACTAAAGAGATAATCTATAATTGTCTGAAATTACTAATGTAGTTGAGGAATTTATTTCCTGGGAAGAATAGAGCTAATTTGTTGAGACAGTAGGAGGGCATGTTCTGAATAGATATGATGTTGTTGTTAGTTTTTAGGTCCCGTTGAGTCAGTTCCAATTCATAACAACCGTATGCCTGGTCCTGTACCATCCTCACAATTATTGCTAGGTTTGAACCCATTGTTGCAGCCACTGTGTCCATCTATCTTATTGAAGGTCTTCATCTTTTTTGTTGATCATTCACTTTATCAAGCATTATGTCCTTCTCCAGGAAATGATCCCTTCTGATAACAAAGTATGTGAGATACAGTCTCAACCTCCCTGCTTCTAAGGAGCATTGTGGTTGTGTGTCTTCCAAGACAGATTTGTTCATTCTTTTGGCAGTCCATGGTATAGTCAATATTTTTCTCCAGCACCACAATTCAAAGGTATCAATTCTTCTTCAGTTTTCCTTATTCATGGTCCAGCTTTCACATGCATACGAGGTGATTGACAACACCATGGCTAGGGTCAGGTGCACCTTAGTCCTCAAGGTAAAATTCTTGCTTTTCAACACTTTAAAGAGGTCTTTTGCACCTGATTTGCCCAATGCAATGCATCTTTTGATTACTTCACTGCTGCTTCCATGGATGTGGATTGTGGATCCAATTAAAATAAAATCCTTGACAACCTATATAGATCTGGAAATATACATAGAATTGTTGTTGTTGTTGTTAGGTGCCGTCGAGTTGGTTCCAACTCATAGCGACCCTATGCACAACAGAACAAAACACTGCCCAGTCCTGAGCCATCCTTACAATCATTGTCATGCTTGAGCTCATTGTTGCAGTCACTGTGTCAATCCACCTCGTTGAGGGTCTTCCTCTCTTCCGCTGACCCTGTACTCTGCCAAGCGTGATGCCCTTCTCCAGGGACTGATCCCTCCTGACAACATGTCCAAAGTATGTAAGATGCAATCTTGCCATCCTTGCCTCTAAGGAGCTTTCTGGCTACGCTTCTTCCAAGACAGATTTGTTCCTTCTTTTGGCAGTCCATGGTATATTCAATGTTCTTCGCTAACACCACAATTCAAAGGAGTCAACTCTTCTTCGGTCTTCCTTATTCACTGTCCAGCTTTCACATGCATATGATGTGATTGAAATACCGTGGCTTGGATCAGGTGCACCTTAGTCTTCAGGGTGACATCTTTGCTCTTCAACACTTTGAAGAGGTCCTTTGCAGCAGATTTGCCCAATGCAATGCATCTTTTGATTTCTTGACTGCTGCTTCCATGGCTGTTGACTGTGGATCCAAGTCAAATGAAATCCTTGACAACTTCTATCTTTTCTCCATTTATCATGATGTTGCTCATTGGTCCATTTGTGAGGATTTTTGTTTTCTTTACGTTGAGGTGTAATCCATACTGAAGGCTGTGGTCTTTGATCTTCATTAGTAAGAGCTTCAAGTCCTCTTCACTTTCAGCAAGCAAGGTTGTGTCATCTGCCTAACGCAGGTCATTAATGAGTCTTCCTCCAATCCTGATTCCCCATTCTTCTTCATATAGTCCAGCTTCTTGTATTATTTGTTCAGCATACAGATTAAATAGGTATCGTGAAAGAATACAACCCTGACACACTCCTTTCCTGACTTTAAACCAATCAGTATCCCCTTGTTCTGTCCGAACAACTGCCTCCTGATCTATGTAAAGGTTCCTCATGAGTACAATTAAGTGTTCTGGAATTCCCATTCTTTGCAGTGTTATCCATAGTTTGTTATGATCCACAGAGTCAAATGCCTTTGCATAGTCAATAAAACACAGGTAAACATACTTCTGAATAATATCACTAATAGCACATGCAAGCAAAATTATGCTGAAGATCATTCAAAAACAGTTGCAGCAGTATATCGACAGGTAACTGCCAGAAATTCAGGCCGGTTTCAGAAGAGGGCATGGAACCAGGGATATCATTGCTGATGTCAGATGGATCCTGGCTGAAAGCCAAGAATATGTAGAATAGATATGGAAAAAAATATATATATATTTCTGAAAGACAGAGTATGCAAATATAAAAGCTGGAGACCAAACACTGGGCCTCTGTCAATATTAAAAAATTATGGGATAAGAAGAAGTAGCAGGATTTTTTCTTGTGGGGTAGGGGAAAAAAGAGGAGGGAAAGAGCTAAACTAAAAGAGTGCACTGTCAATTTTCTGTGAGGGCAAGAAACTTAAACTTCACTGAAAGTTTGTTTCTTTAATTACATTTCCTTTCAACTTTAGTGCATTATACAAAAGGGGATGAAGAATACGATAAATCAGAATTTGTAGAGAGATACAAAAATGTTTTTATACATGCACATTCCGAAATAAGTGATGGAGTAATTAAAGCACAATTTTACTAATTTTAAACAAGAGGAAATAAAAGAAATTTAGTGTGACTTTGTTGTTTTGTTTGTTTTGTGAAAGCGTTGGACCCCTAGTTTAGTATTATAGCCCCATTAGGCTGAGATTCCTTGATTGATGGAAAGGAAAAAAAAAAAATCTTTATATAATATTGTCCAGTTTGGAAAAATAATATTGAGAGGCCAGAACAGAATGGAGAGAACAATGAAACTAGAATTTGTTACCCCTGCAAGGATTAACACATACATTGATACACTGAGGAATGATTTTAAGAAATTACCTGAAGTGAGCATACATGATCTCTGGGTGATATATAGTTTGTAATAGCCATGGTACAAAGTGGCTGAAAATGACAGCAACTTTAAGTGACTAGACAAAGACTGATGGGTTATATCTACAGGCAAAATATGCTTTGGTATTTGAGACAAAGATAAATTACATATCTTGCCTCACCTGGCAATACTCACTTCTCTCCTGAGTCGCACTTTTCCCCACACATGTACCAAAATTTGAACATGAAAAACTTCTACCAAAGAGAAATCAAAACCTAGGGTGTATTATGGGTTTTTAGGGTCACAAGAACCAGAATAGATAGCACTAATTTCAGGCTTTATGATAAATAAATCTGGAATAAATAAGAATTCCTAGGGGTTGGAATAAATCTTCTCTTTGTCATAGCAGTAGTATTTCTTCCAAGAGAGTAGAGAAAGAACAGCAGAGACAATGGACAGAGTGCTTTCACTGTCCGGTAATGGTTTGTGAGATAATAAAACCAACCTTTCCACTTTAAATTAAAGTAAAACAATTTGATAAACTATTTAAAACATTTTGAAGACATTGATCAAATAGTGATGAATTATCATACCACACTTATGAAAATTATAGAAGCCATTTTGGTTTATTATCTTGTCAAATTTAAAGTATTAAAAGAGAAAGACAACAAAAAAATAAAGCCCAAAGTCTACACAAGCTGGAGAGTCTGATTAAAAACTTTGTCTACAATGAGCTCACAGAGGAAGACAAGTAAATTTAAGTAAACAAGTATTCAAAAAATATTTTCAGTTTGTTTTATTATTATTTGAGTGGGATAGTGATAAAAGTATTGAAATCGGTGTAAGGTCGTCTTCTCCTGTTTTTTTTTTTTTTTTTCCCAGATGTATGAGAGGGAAGCAAACCCTTAATGCAGTCAGGTCCCTATATCCTAAGTCTAAAACTATTCATATATATTTTCAAGTGCTTTAACCAGCACCGTAGCAAAGGCAACAAGTCAAAAAAAAAAAAAAAAAATGGGACCATGAGCAAGAATCAGGAAATGCAACAGGTAATAGAGTCACACTTATAAAAACTATAAATATAATTACATGAGAAACAATATAAAACAAGTATCCTTACCAGGTTAAATGAAAAGGAAACTGCCTTAGACTCATGTTATAACTAATAGAAAATTCAGTAACCACTAATTTGGATCACTTCAAAACTAATGGTTTACACGTTTAAAATATTAATTAGTATATTATCACAGTGTTAGCAAGACAGTGAGGAATTATTAGCCCAGCATCTAGGTGAAGAGAAGGACACTGAGAGTTAAATTATATCCCAAATCTATTTCTAACCTGAAGACCTTGGCAGACCTTGAAAAAATCCCTATGAAACTGAGTTGCTTTTTTGGAAACTTGTCTAAACTTCCAGGCAAAATTCAAAGCAAAAGGTCTGACAAAAAACAAAAATCAGACATACTCACAGAAGACTGAGAGTAAATTGGAAGAAATCCAGCATTCCTGTAAACATTTAGCTTGGGTTCAGAGTATATTGATTGTTTAGGAAACTCAAATGTTTAAACATGTTAAAGACATTATATACCAGTAGAACAGCAAGGACCTTGACAGAAACAAAAGACCATAAATAAATAAGACAATTTTAGCATGAAGAAAAATTCACTTTAGTTCAAAAGTGTTCCGAAAATATTCTAAATCACAATGGTCTGATATAGTGCCAGAAGATGAGCCCCTCAGATGGGAAGGCAGTCAAAAGGTGACTGGAGAAGAGCTGCCTCCTCAAATTAGAGCTGACCTTAATGACTTGGATGGAGCAAAATTTCCTGGGCTTTCATTTGCTGATATGGCACAACTCAAAATGAGAATAGCTGCAAACATCCATTGAAAATTGGAACCTGGAATGCACAAAGTATGCATATAGGAAAATTGGAAATTGTCAAAAATGAAATGCATAAAGATCTATATCCTAGACATTAGTCAGCTGAAATGGAATGGTATTCATCATTTTGAATCCAACAATCATATGGTCTACCATACTGGGAATGACAACTTGAAGAGGAATGGCTTAGCATTCATCCTCAAAAAGAACATTTCAAGATCTATCCTGAAATACAACTCTGACAGTGATAGGATAAAATCCATAAGCCTACAAAGGCCAATTAATGTGAATATTAATCAAATTTATGCACAAACCACTAAGGCCAAAGATGAAGAAATTGAAGATTTTTATGAACTTCTACAGTCTGAAATTGCTCGAACATGCAATCAGGATGCACTGATAATTACTGGTGATTGGAACATCAAAGTTGGAAAAAAAAGAAGAGTTGATAGAAAATATGGCCTTGGTGACAGTAACACTGCCCGAGATCACAAGACTGAATTTTGCAACACTGATGACTTCTTCAATGCAAATACCTTTTTTTACCAACATAAATGGCGACTATACCCATGAACCTCACCAGATGGAATACAGAGGAATCAAATTGCCTACATCTGTGGAAAGAGACAATGGAAAAGCTCAATATTACCAGTCAGAACAAGCACAGAAGCCAATTGCAGATCAGACCATAAATTACTGATATGTAAGTTCAATTTGAAACAGAAGAAAATTAGAACCAGTCCATGAGAGCCAAAGTACAACCTTGAGTATAACCCACCTGGGTTTAGGGGTTTCTGTTTGGGTTTAGGGACCATCTCAAAAATAGATTTGATGTGTTGAACACTAATGACAGAAGACTAGACGAGTTGTGGGATGACATCAAGGACATCATACATGAAGAAAGCAAGAGGTCATTAAAAAGACAGAAAAGGCCAAAATGGATGTCAGAAGAGGCTCTGAAACTTGCTCTTGAGCATTGAGTACATAAAGCAAAAGGAAAAAATGACAAAGCAGAAGAACTGAAAAGAAGATTTCAAGGGGTGGCTGGAGAAGACAAAGTAGAGTATTATGATGACATGTGAAAAGTCGTGGAGATAGAAAACCAAAAGGGAAGAATATGCTCTGCATTGCTCAAGCTGAAGGAATTGACGAAAAAATTCAAGCCTCAAGTTGCAATAATGATAGATTCTACTAGGAAAATATTAAATGACACCAGAAGAATTAAAAGAAGATGGAAGGAATACACAGAGTCAGTATACCAAAAAAAAAAAAAAAAAAAAAAAAATTGGTCATTGTTCAACCATCTCAGGAAGTAGCATATGATCAGGAACTGGTGGTACTAAAGAAAGACGTCCAAGCTGCGCTGAAGGCATTAGAGAAAACCAAAGCTCCAAAAATTGACGGAATGCCAATTGAGATGTTTCAAAAAAACAGAAGCAGCACTGGAAGTGCTCACTGGCTTATACTGAGAAATTTGGAAGACAGACACCTGGCCCACTGACTGGAAGAGATACATATTTATGCCTATTCCCAAGAAAGGGGATTCAGCCAAACACAGAAATTATCAAACAATATTAATATCATATGCAAGTAAAATTTTGCTGAAGATCATTCAAAAGCCGTTGCAGCAGTATATCGACCCAGTGGTTGCAGCAATGGGCTAAAGCATAGCAACAATTGTGAGGATAGCACAGGATTAGGCAGTGTTTCGTTCTGTTGTGCATACGGTTGCTGCAAGTTGGAACCAACCCGACAATACCTAACAACATCTACTTAACCAAGCATGATGTACTTCTGCAGGGACTGATCCCTCCTGATAGCATGCTCAAAGTGTGAGACGTAGTCTGGACATCCTCACTTCTAAGGAGCATTCTGGCTGTATTTCTTTCAAGAGACGTTTGGTTTTTTGGCAGTCCATTGTGCATTCAATATTCTTCACCAACATCATAATATAAAGGCATCCGTTCTTCTTCTGTCCTCCTTATTCATTGAACGAAAGCACCATGGCTTGGGTCAGGCACATCTCTGTCTTCAAAATGACATCTTTGCTTTTTAATAGTTTAAAGAGGTCTTTTGCAGCAGATTTGCCTAGGTCAATGCATTGTTTCATTTCTGGGCTGCTGCTTCCATGGGTCTTGATTGTGGATTCAAATAAAATGAAATCCTTGACAACTTCAATCTTTTCTCCATTTATCATGATGTTACTTATTGGTCCAGTTGTGAGGATTTTTGTTTTCTTTATGCTGATGTGTAATCCATACTGAAGGCTGTAGTCTTTGATTTTCATCAGTAAGTGCTTCATGTCCTCTTCAATTTCAGCAAGCAGGGTCGTGTCATCTGAATAACACAGGTTGTTAATGACTCTGCCTCCAACCCTGATGCTTTGTTCTCCTTCATATAGTTCAGTTTCTCAGATTATTTGTTCAGCCAGCATACATACTGAATAAGTATGGTGAAAGGATATAACCCTTAAGTATACTTTTCCTGACTTTAAGCACACAATATCTCCTTGTTCTGTTTGAATGACAGCCTCTTGATCTATATACAGGTTCCAACAGTGCTGACTATATTAATAATATAAAAAAAATTGCTAAAATATTTCTCGGATAATTAAAACTGCCAAATATCATTATAGCAGATTAATAAAAGAAACACAAGAGTCATTCAAGAGCTGAAATTTAGAATGCCAGCATTTGAATTTAAAAAATCAATTTTAAAAGGAGATTAGATTTAGCAGAAGAGAGAATCAGTAAACTGAAATATTTCTCAGATGAAATAAGAGAAACAAGAAAATATAGCAGAGAGTGTATAGAGGAATAGAGATTACACTACCAAGTACTGTATAAATTTAATTGTAGTCCTGTTAGAAGACAAATAGTATAGAACATAAAGAAAACAAATATCCTCACAATTGAACCAATAAGCAACATCATGATAAATGGAGAAGAGACTGGAGTTGCCAAAGCTTTCATTTTACTTGGATCCACAATCAATGCCCATAGAAATAGCATTCAAGAAATTAAATGACGCATTGCATTGGGCTAATCTGCTGCAAAAGATCACTTTAAAATGTTAAAAAGTAAAGATGTCACTTTAAGGACTAAGGTGCACCTGACCCAAGCCATGGTGATTTCATTCACCTCATATGTATGTGAATGCTGGTCGATGAATAAGGACAACAGAAGAATCAATACCTTTGAATTATGGCACAGGCGAAGAATATTGAATTGGACTGCCAGAAGAACAGACAAATCTGTCTCGGAAGAAGTACAATCAGAGTGCTCATCAGAAGCAAGGATGGCCAGACTACATCTCACATACTTTGAACATGTTATTAGAAGTGACCACTCCCTGGAAAAGGACATCATGCTTGGTAAAGTAGAGCATCAGAAAAAAAGAGGAAGACCCTCAACAAGATGGATTGACACAGTGGCTGCAACAACAGGCTCAAACATAACAATGATTGTGAGGAGGGCACGGGACCGGGTGGTGTTTCATTCTGTTGTAAATAGGGTCGCTATGAGTTGGAGCCAACTCAACAGCACCTAACAACAGCAACAACATTTTTACAATGTTATATTGAAGCGATTTTCAAATTTTAATTACATGAGCTAATAATAGGTAATTCTGGTTGGTTTTGAAAAATAATTAAAAACTAATTAATTTTAAGCTATTTCAAAATAAATATGTTTTAGAATTAATTTTAACCATTTCAATTATAATAAACATGTGGATTTCTGAAATATTGTCTCTGTTATCTCAATTATTTTATTAGTTTGTATTCTCATAATTGATAAATATAAAATACAATTATTCTTAACTCACTTTTCCATCATTAGACAGAGAAAAGAAGTTTATCAATGTTTTAATTAGTTGAAAATATTAGATTAATGATCCTAGTTATTAATTTGACAAATTTAAAGGATATAAGTACAGTTTTTTCCTAATGTTTTATGGAAGATTAATTGCATCCAGTGGAGAATGCAGTTCATAAATTTAAGGCTTTATGAAGTTTATAAGTATATACACCTATTGACAGCAGTGGGTTTGGTGTTTTTGTTTGTTTTTAACCAATGAGCTTATCAATACAAAGAGAATTTCCAGCAGTTCAGAAGCTTTCTTCTTGCCTTTCCCAGGCAATATCACTGAAAAATTAACCATTTATATGATTTTTGTCTCCACAGATGAAATTTGTCTGTAGATGAATTTCATTTAATGAAATGACAAAGTATGAACTTGTCTTTTTTTGGCTTGTTCCAAACAACATTATAGTGCAATATTTTTCAAGACTTGATAGATCATAAATATTTTATTATTGTATAAGAGACATAATAGACTTGATATAACATAATTTATTCATGGATAGGGTCCCTGGTGGTCACAAAGAGTTTAAGCTGTCTACTAACTGAAAGGTTGGCAGCTCAAACCCACCAGCTGAGCATTGGAAGGAAGAAAGTCTTGACATTCAACTTCTGTAAGGTTATAGCAGTTATAGCAGTTGAAAACCCTACGGAGTACTGTTCTACCCTGAAACACATAAGGTTGCCATGAATCAAAATCAGCTGGAAGACAAGAGGTTTTATTCATGGATAGACTATTTTTAAATGCAAGTTTTCTCTATATTAGATAATTAATGTAATAACTGTTTTCAAAACTAGACCAACTGATTCAAATGTAAACATGAAAAGATAAAGAATGAAATATATTAAATAAATTAAGAAAAAGGTAATTATGAGTGGAGACTGTCACTTTTAAATAAGTTTTTACAATAGTACATGAAAATACAGAGGGAAATTCCAGGTTCATGTGGTAGACAACTTAAAACGGATTAGAGCACTGATAGTATTGTTTCACGGATCAAGGTCACGCTACCTGATCTACCTTCAGATGTGATATTATATTAGAAATACATATTACTTGCTGTTTAAAGTCATGGGTATCCACTATTCTTTAAAATAAGGATATTTCAATGTATCTCTTCCTAGAAATACAACTCACAAGTTATTTAAAAAAATCATATTTTTTATCTAACATGATAACATAATTATGCTGCCTATGATCCTCAATTGAGATTTAAGGTTTTTTTATGCCTTGAACATTTCTTATTAAATTTATTCAGGTTAAGATTTTTGTTACTATTTTATTCTTTGTATTTTCTGAATAGTGTTATTTGTACTTAATAACATTGATTTTGTAAATTAGCTTTATTAATTGAAAATTTATTAAATCCTGTCTTTGTATCTACTGGTATTTCAGTTTATTCTACTGAGATTTTGGGGTATACAATCCATAATTTTGAGTTTTATAGATTTTTGTTAATCTCATACATCTAGCTTAGTTTCTTAACTATATTTCTTCTATTTTTCCAAATTTTTGTTAATTTTATTTTGTTTTCCTGGTGCATAAATATTGGTTTCTAAATTCGTGGTAAAGAATTTTTGGTATTAATTTGCTCTTCCTACCCATATGTTTGTGTGTGTGTGTGTATGTGGAGAGAGAGAGACCTTGTGGTGCAATGGCCATGTGATTGGCTACTAACCAAAAAGTTGGCAGTTCAAACCTACCAGGGGGGAAAAACCACAGCAATCTGCTCCAGTAAAGTTTAGAGAATATAAACAAATCAGTTTCCATTGAGTCAGTGCTAACTCATGGAGACTCCATGTACTTCTGAATAAAACTGACTTCCATAGGGCTTTCAATGGCTTTGACATTTGAAAGTATATTGACAGGGTCTCTCTGGGTGGATTTTAACCACCAACCTCTCAACTAGTAGCTGACCACTTAACCATTTGGATCATTCAGGAACATTACATAAATATATATATGTATACATATGTTGTCATTGTAGTTGAGTCAGTTCCAAATCTTAGTGACCCTATAGGACAGAGTAGAACTGCCCCATAGGATTTCCAAGGAATCGCTGGTGGAATCAAACTGCTGACATTTTAATTGGCAGCCGAGTTCTTAACCACAGCTCCATCAGAGCCGTATATAAATATATATTTATCTTAGAGAAAATAGGTTGAAATCTATTCTAGGATATTACTCCTATCACTCTATTTTTAAATACAAGCTATAACTCTTTTAATTTTATCATTAATATCTCATAATTTTTAAGAGAGAACTTAAAAATTATAATTTATTCATTTTCTGTTTTTGGTTTTTACTTTGGTTTTCAATGTACGATGTCCTTCTCCAGGGACTGATCCCTCCTGAAAACACGTCCAAAGTATGTAAGATGCAGTCTTACCATCCTTGCTTCTAAGGAGCATTCTGGTCACACTTCTTCCAAGACAGATTTATTCGTTCTTTTGGCAGTCCATGGTATATTCAGTATTCTTTGCCAACACCACAATTCAAAGGTGTCAATTCTTCTTCGGTCTTCCTTATTCATTGCCCAGCTCTCACATGCATATGATGAGATTGAAAATACCATGGCTTGGGTCAGGAGCACCTTAGTCTTCAGGGTGACATCTTTGCTCTTCAACTCTTTAAAGAGGTCCTTTGCAGCAGATTTGCCCAACACAATGTGTCTTTTGATTTCTTGACTGCTGCTTCCATGGTTGTTGATTGTGGATCCCAGTAAAATGAAATCTTTGACAACTTCAATCTTTTCTCCATTTATCATGATGTTGCTGATTGGTCCAGTTGTGAGGATTTTAATTTTCTTTATGTTGAGATGCAATCTATACTGAAGGCTATGGTCTTTGATTTTCATCAGTAAGTGCTTCAAGTCCTTTTCATTTTCAGCAAGCAAGGTTGTGTCATCTGCATAACACAGGTTGTTAATGACTCTTCCTCCAATCCTGATGCCCCATTCTTCATATAGTCCAGCTTCTCATATTATTTGTTCAGCATACAGATTGAATACGTGTGGTTTATCTAGGCTACGACTATTTCTCAGACTTTCCTTGTTTTCTAATGTCCTTGGCTGTTTGGAAGAGTAGTCTTGTGGTATTTTGTAAAATGTGCCTCAGTTGCAGTTTGCTTGGTGTTTATTTTCTTTATTAGAATGGGGTCAGTTTTTTGTTTTGTTTTTGCTTGTTTGTTTGGAGGAAAACCATAGAGGTAAAGAACCATTCTCATCACATCATATCAAGGGTACATGCTATAAACATAATTTCTCATTGATGTAAACCGTGACTAACACTTAAATAGTAGTCAGGTAACACAAACAGTGTTCCTCAACTACTAACCTAAAGGTTGGTGTTCTTATCAACCCAGTGGTGCCTTGACCTGCTTATGTAAAAATTATTTTCTTAGGTAACGTAGAGTCAGCTGAAACTCATAGAGACTATATATACATAACAGAATGCAATAGTACCTGGTCCTGCACTATCCTCACAATCACTGATGTTTGATCTTATTGTTGTTATTACTGTGCCAGTCCATCTCCTTGTGGGTCTCCCTCTTTTTTGCTGACCCTCTGCTTAACCAAACTTGATGACCTCCTCCAGGTCTTTCCTGATAAAGTGTCCAAAGAAAATGAAACAAAGTCTTGCCATCCTCACTTCTAAGGAGCATTCTGACAGCACTTCTTCCAAGACAGAGTTTTTCATTCTTCCAGCAGTCCATGGTATATTCACTATTCCTCTCCAACACCATAATTTGAAGGCATACACCATAATTTAAAGGTATACACTATAATTTGAAGGCATCAATTCTTCTTCAGTCTTCTTTATTCATTGTCCAGCTTTCACATGCATCTGAGGCAATTGAAAATACCATGGTAATAGAGGATGTGGAATGAAGGATATCTGAAAGTAGAGAATACTAGAAAGTTGTTTACCTGTGTTTTATTGACTACACAAATGCATTGTACTGTGTGGATTGTAATGAGTCATAGATAACACTGTGAAGAATGGGAATGTCAGAACACTTAATTGTGCTCATGTGGAATGTGTAACAAACAATTATAGCCAAAAAAAAAAAAAAAAAAAACCCTATGGAGGAGTGCTACTCTGCCATACATGGAGTCAACATGAGTTGGCAAGAGTATGTCTAGGCCCTATTCTAACTATTATTTACATCTTAAAATGGCTTTATAATTACCATATCAATTTTAGAGATTAAAAAAAAACTGAAGCATAGATTTACCAATTAATTTGGCCAAGGTCATGCAATTAATAAAGAATGAGAAGGGTGGCTCAGAGTCTCTGATCTTTATTGTGGTATTATGCAGCCTCTCATCTAATGTTAAATAGAGGCATACTACCTTGAGCAGAGCAGCTGTCTACGATATTCAGTTATAAACTTAAACCTTTAAAGAGATGAAAATTTTATCTTCAATTTGGTTTTAAAAAAGATGACTTAGTGTGGGGCCACAACAGTGGAATAGTCAAATGCTTCCTATGGTCCCTCTTACAACAACGACTGGAAAGAAAACAAGTGAATCAATTATATTTCACAATCTAGAATCCCTGGACATCAAAGACAAAGTTGAGGAGTCAGACTGAGTGGCAGGGGGAGGGAGAAATAGTTCAGAAGTAGTGAGGATTTGCCAGACCTGACCTGCCCAGCAACCTGCAGGCTAGATCAGCCAGCACGGTCAGGCTGAAGCAAGCAGTAGCTCTCAGGATGGGTTTTCTACATAGGGAGGAACCCAGCAGTGGAGAGTGTGCACAAGTATTCAGAGCAGGGGGAAGTGACCCTGGATTTGCATCTAACCTACCATACAGGATCAAAATAACCCTTCCTTCTCTGGGAAATACGTCTCTCCCCCACTGACCCCCACCCTACTATGCTCCAGGCAGCTTCAGCAATTGTCATGCCCCCTGGGCCAGAAGTGGGACCCATAAAGCACCGTGAATTCAAATAACAAGGAGGAAAAAATAATCTTCCAGCTCCCCTAAACCAGGACCTCAGGGCAGGTACAGCCCCTTAGCCTAGACACAGGCATAAGGGATACATGGGCTTTGAAAGCCTTTCACCCCTACCTAGACCTGTGTGGGTCCATTTCAACAGCATAGGCCCTCATTAGCATAGTACAACGGGGTATATACCAGAAGCCTATTTTCAATTCAACAGCTGAAGGGGAGTGGCAGATTCATGACATTTGACACCACCCTGCCCATTAAGCAGGGTCTTTACCCACTTTTTTTTTTTTTTTACCCACATTAGGGGCCTGAGGACTGGTGGTTCCACCCACTCCACGTAGCCACACTTGAAACTGCTCCAAGAATAACTGATGCCTCCTAGTCCTTACAGCGAACAGAATTGGATGCCCAAAATCCAGCTGCAAATCCCACCAACCTACATGCTTTAAGGAACAGGGACATGCCTTCCACTCACATACTGAGGGACAGCCATTGGCCCCCTACCTTACTCAGCACATAAGCCCCTACTGTAGCCAGATACCTATGCCTGCTCCCATCACCTCTGCATAACTCTGCCCATCAGGGACTGTAGGTGAGATCCTATACCACACACTCAGTGACTGATGACCTAGACACTTGAACTGAATTGACACAAGAAAAGTAAATGGGCTTCAGGGTTCTTATACCTAGTAGCAGCTCTAAACACCTGGTGACAGGACATGAGAGTTTCAAAGATGCCAATAATCAAAGTCACTCACACAAACAGCCTATTTGGACATATTAAAACAAAATAAAACTAGAAGCTAGGACACAGTAAGCAAACATAAAATAAATAAGTATAATAACTTACCGATGGCTCAGAGACAATAGTCATTATCAAACAACATAGAGAGGCAGACCATGATGGCTTCAGCAAGTGACTAAAGCAAAGAAACAGAAAACTTATGGAGGAAGACATGGTCTTGGAATTACCAGAGGTACAATTCAAGAAATTAATATACGGAGCTCTTCAAGAGATTCGGAAGATCAGGCAAAACACAGACCAAGCCAGGAACACACAGACAAAGCAAGAGAGGAATTTTAGAAGGTTATACAAGAGCAAAATGAAAAATTTAGTAGGCTTCAAGAATCTATCAAGAGACAGAAAACAGAAATTCTAAAAAATTAACAGTAAAATTTTCAAAATTAGACAACTCAATAGAAAGTCATAGGACCAGAATTGAGGCAATGAAAATCAGAATTAGTGAGTTTGAAGATAAAGCACTTGACACCAACTTTTTTGAGGAAAAATCAGATAAAAATAATTTTAAAAAATGAAGAAACCCTAAGAATTATGTGGAACTCTATCAAGAGGAATGACATCAACAACAATGAAAAAGATGAAAATGCATAAAGAAAAACAACTTGGCACAGAAAATTAAGTGAAACAAAGAAACTGTCAACAAAACACACATACACAAATACATCAATATGGCAGCACTAAACTCATAAAAAAAAACTCATACCTATCAATAATTACGCTGAATATAAATGGACTAAATGCACCAGTAAAGAGACAGAAACATGATCTGCCTATATACTGCCTACAAGAGACACACCTTAGTCTCAAAGACACAAACAAACTAAAACTAAAAGGATGGAAATATGTGTATTTATATATATATATATATCTCAATCAAGCAAACAACAACCAAAAAAGAGCAGGAGAGGCAATATTAATTATGAAAAATAGACTTTAGACAAAATCTACCACACAGGATAAGGAAGGACACTATATAATGATTAAAGGCTCAATACCCCAGAAGAACATATCCATAATAAATATTTATGCACCCAATGACAGGGCTCCAAAATACATAAAACAAACTCTTAACAGCATTGAAAAGAGAAATAGACAACTCCACAATAATACTAGGATACTTCAATATACCACTTTCAGTGAAGGACAGAACATCCAGAAAGAAGCTCAATAAAGACTCAGAAGATCTAATGCCACAATCAACCAGTGTGATCTCATAGACACATATAGAATACTTCACCTGACAGCAGCCAAGTATACCTTGTTTTGCAGCACACATAGAACATTCTCAAGAATGGAACACATATTAGGCCATAAAGCAAGCCTTAATAGAATCCAAAGCATGAAAATATTACAAAGCATCTTTTCTGACCATAAAGCCATAAAAGTAGAAATCAATAACAGAAAAAGCATAGAAAAAAAAAAAATCAAATACTTGGGAACTAAACACCTTGCTCAAAAACTACTGGATTATAGAAGAAATTGATAGAATAAAGAAATCCATAGAACCAAATAGAAAGAAAAATATATCCTACCAGAAACTCTGGAACACAGAAAATCAGTGGTCAGAGGCCAATTTATACCAATAAGTGCACACATCCATAGAGGAGAAAGGGCCAAAATCAAAACATTAACCCTACAACTCAAACAAGTGGAAAGAGAGCAGCGAAAGAAACCCTTAGTCACCAGAAGAAAGGAAATAATAAAAATTAGAACAGAATTAAATGAAAGAGAACAGAAAAACAATTGAAAGAGTTAACAAGACCAAAAGCTTGTTCTTTGAAAAGCCATCAGCCAAAGTGACAAAAGAAAAACAGGAGAGGAAGAAAATAACCTGAATAAGAAATGAGATAGGTGATATCACCACAGACCCAACTGAAATTAAAAGAATCATAACAGAATACTATGAAACATTGTACTCAAACAAATTTGAAAACCTAGAGGAAATGGATGAATTTACAGAAACACACTACCTACCTAAAATAACACAGAGGTAGAACAACTAAATAAACCTATTAAAAAAAAAAAAAAAAGAGAGAGAGAGATTGAAGAGGTAATTAAAAAACTCCCAACAACAACAACAACAAAATAAAGCCCTGGCCCTAAAGACTTCACTGGAGAATTCTACGGCACTGTCAGAGGATAGTTAACACTAGCACTACTAAAGATATTTCAGAGCATGGTAAAGGATAAAATACTCCTGAACTTATTCTATGAAGCCAGCGTAAACCTGATACCAAAACCAGGAAAAGATACTACAAAAAAAGAAAATTGTAGACCAATACACCTCCTGAACATAGATGCAAAAATTCTCAACAAAATTCTAGCCAATAGAATCCAACAAAATATCAAAATAAGTAAATAATTCATCATGACCAAGTGAAATTCATACTGGGTATGCAGGGATGGTTCAACATTAGAAAAACAATCAATGGAATTCTCACATAAATAAAACAAAAGATAAGAACTACATGATCTTATCATTTGATGCATAAAAGACATTTGATAAAATCCAACACCCATTCTTGATAAAAACTGTCAGCAAAATAGGAATAGAAGGGAAATTCCTCTACCTAATAAAGGGCATTTATACAAAGCCAACAACCAACATCATCCTAAACACAGAGAGTCGGAAAGCATTCCCCTTGAGAATGGAAACCAGACAAGGATCCCTTTATTACCACTCTTATTTAACATTGTGCTGTAGGTCCTAGACAGAGCAATAAAGAAAGAAAAAGAAATAAAAATCATCCATATTGGTAAGGAAGAAATAAATATATCCCTTTTTGCAGATGATATGATCTTATCCACAGAAAACTCCAAAGAATCCACCAAAAAAAAAAAAAAAAAACTACTGGAACTAATAGATTTCAGCAAAGCATCAGGATACAGCACGAACATACAAAAATCAGTTGGATTCCTCCACACCAACAAAGAAAACTTCAAAGAGGCAATCACTAAATCAGTACCACTTACAATAGCCCCCCAAAAATAAAATATTCAGGAATAAACCTAGCCAGGGATGTAAAAGACCTATACAAAGAAAACTACGAGATCCTACTGCAAGAAACCAAAAGAAACCTACATTAAGTGGAAAAACATACCTTACTCTTGGATAGGAAGACTCAACATTGGGAAAATGTCAATTCTACCCAATGTTATCTACAGATACAATGCAATCACCCAAATCAAAATTGAAAGACATTTTTTATCGAGATGAAGAAACAAATCACCAACTTCATATGGAAAGGGAAGAGTCCCTAATTAAGTAAAGTATTACCTAAAAAGAAGAACAAAGTGGGAGACCTCACACTACCTGATTTTAGAAACTATTATACCACCATGGTAGTCAAAACAGTCTGGTACTGGTACAACAGCAGATACATAGACCAATGGAACAGGTTTGAGAATCCAGACATAAATTCACCCTCCTATGAGTATGTGATATTTGACAGTGGCTCAAAGTCCATTAAATGGGGAAAAGACAATCTCTTTAACAAATGGTGCTGCCATAACTGGATATCAATCAGCAAAAGAAAAAGTGAATCACCATGCACAAAAACTAACTTGAAACGGATCAAAGACATAAATATAAAATTTAAAATGATAAAGATCATGGAAGAAAAAATAGGGGCAATGTTAGGAGCCCTAATACATGACATAAACAGTATACAAAACATTACTAACAATGCATAAACACCAGAAGATAAACTAGATAACTGGGAGCTTCTAAAAATCAAACACTTATGCTCATCAAAAGACTTCACCAAAAGAGTAAAATACGACCTACAGACTGGGGAAAAAAAATTAGCTACAACATATCTGATCAGGGCCTAATCTCTAAAATCTACAAGATACTGCAATGCCTCAACAACAAAAAAGACAAATAATTCAATTGAAAATGTGCAAATGATATGAACAGATACTTCACCAAAGAAGACATTCAGGCAGCTTACAGATATATGAGGAAATGCTCACAATCATTAGCCATTAAAAAAAAAAGAGAAATGCAAATCAAAACTACAACGAGATGCCATCTCACTCCAACAAGGCTAGCACTAATCCAAAAAACACAAAAAAATAAATGTTGGAGAGGTTACGGAGAGATTGGAACAATTATAAATTGCTAGTGGGAATGTAAAATGGTACAACCACTTTGGAATTT
Source organism: Elephas maximus indicus (assembly GCF_024166365.1). Taxonomy (NCBI): domain Eukaryota; kingdom Metazoa; phylum Chordata; class Mammalia; order Proboscidea; family Elephantidae; genus Elephas; species Elephas maximus. The sequence continues at coordinate 33,672,936 of NC_064820.1, read as the reverse complement.
GATTTGATGCTTCCTTAAAAAGCCAGAAATAGAAATATCACACAATCCAGCAATCCCACTCCTTGAACTATATCCTGGAGAAATAAGAGCAGCCCTCAGATAGATATATGCACACCCATGTTCATTGCAGCACTGTTTATAATAGCAAAAAGATGGAAACAACCCAGGTGCTCATCAACAGAGGAATGAATAAACAAATTATGGTACATACCCACAATGGAATACTATGCAGTGATAAAGAACAATGATAGCTGCAAAACAACTCACAACGTGGATGAGTCTAGCAGGCATTATGATGAGCAAAATTTGTTATTTGAAAAAGGAAAAATATTTTATGAGACCTCTATTGTAAGAACTCAAGAAAAGGCTTAAACATTCTTTGGTGGTTACAAGCGTGGAGAGAAAGGAAGAGGGGAATTAACTAGAGAGTATACACAAATTATCTGAGGTGAAGGGAAGGACAACATGCAATACAGGGAAAGTAAACGCAACTGGACTAAACCAAAAGCTAAGAAGTTTCCTGAACACAACCAAGCACTTCAAAGTACAGAGTATCAGTGGCTGGGGTCTGGGAACCACGGTTTCAGGGGACATCTAGGTCAGTGGGCACGAAAAAGTTTATTAAGAAAATGTTCCGCATCTCACTTCAGTGAGTGGCGTTTGTGTTTTAAAGCTTGCCAGCTAGCGTCTAAGATGCACCAATTGGTCCCAAACCACCTGGACCAAAGGAGAATGAAAAAACACCAAATGCAAGGAAAATATTAGCCCAAGCGACAGAAGGGCCACATCAACCAGAGACTCCATCAGCCTGAGACCAGAAGAACTAGATTGTGCCCAGCTACCACCAATGACCACCCTGATGGGGGGCACAATAACCAGTCCCTGATGAAGAGGAGAAAATTGTGGTGCAATACTCAAATTCACGTAAAAAAAAAACAAACTTAATGGTCTGACTGAAACTGAAGGAAACCTCAAAGACTAGGCCCCCAGATGCTCTGTTAACCTAGAACTAAAACCATTCTGAAGCCAAATATTCAGACAAAGATTAGACTAGACTATAAAACATGAACTAATACTCATGAAGAGTGTGCTTCTTAGTTCAAGCAGATACAGGAGACTAAATGGTTGGCTCCTGTCCAGAGGCAGGATGAGAAGGCAGAAAGGGACAAGGACTGGTTGGATGGACACAGGAAACCTGAGGTGGAAATGAGAAGTATGCTGTCACATTATAGGGATTCCAACTAGTGTCACATAACAATGAGTGTATAAATTTTTGTAAGAGAAATTAACTTGAGCCATATAAATAAGTTGGCTTAATGAATTAAACCATAAAAACAAAGTATATATTCAAATACTATCAAAATACAATTAATCACTAAAAATCTATTTAACTCATATTATTAAGACAGAGTGCTGAAGTATTATTTTTCCTTATTTTCCCTTTTTGTAACTTTTTATCATGTCTTTGAAAAAAATGTTATTTAGAACAACTGAGATACGTAAAACTTTCTTCGGAGTAAATGTTTACCATTAACTCTCCAGAGTTTTATGAACTAACGTGTTTCATCTTATTACACTTAATATCAAACCAATACAGGTTAATAAACTTAATTCTTTCAAAATTATTATCTATGTTTTAGGTTAAAAAGTTTATTTTTTTGAAAAGAAAATAATTATTTACTTTTTAAAATTTATGAAATAATTCACACTAGAATTCCACTAATAATGAAATTTCAGGTGGAATAAAATTATTTTCATAAAAAATATTTGTTGTTCTTAGGTTCCGACTCACAGCTATCAATCCCAAGTACAAAAGAATGAAACATTGCCCAGTCCTGAGCCATCCTCACAATCGTTGTTATGCTTACTTAAGCCCATCATTGCAGCCACTGTTTCGATTCATCTCGTTGAGGGTCTTCTTTTTCTATGATCCTCTGCTTTACCAAGCCTGGTGTCTTTCTCCAGGGACTTGCTCTAATTTTCTTCAGTTTCAACTTGAACACGTGTAGGAGCAATTGATCTGCTCCACAGTTGGCCCCTGGCCTTGTTCTGAATGATGATATGGAGTTTTCCCATTGTCTCTTTCCACAGAGGTAGTTGATGTGATTCTTGTGTATTTTGTCAGAGGAGGTCCACTTGTATAGTCCCCATTTATGTAGGTGATAAAAGATATTTGCAATGAATAAATTGTTGGCACTGGCAAAATTCTATCAAGAGCTTTCTGCCATCATTTGCCGGGGGACAGCCTCAGCAATGAACAGGGTTACCAGAGGAGGGGTAGAGTTTGGCGAAAAAGAATGAGAGGTAGTGTGTCTTATATTTTCATTCTGCAGAAAAAGAAGCCTCTCTCTTTATTTTTTACATGGTCTTTTATATCATAAGCTTACAAAAGCATAACATCGCATGATCAACAAAGGGGCAGTATAACATCATTTCCCAGAGACGTAATTTTCCAAGTGACACATAGTACAGTTCTGCATGCGCACACAAATACAATGAGTTTTTGTTTAGTTGATTTAAAGTAACAATTGACTTCATACTGCTTTACACTTATGCTTAATCTTGCAATACCTTCCACAGTTTTTATAACAATTAATCTTTTTGCAAAACCATTGCCACATAGGCTTTGTCCATCTTGTCCAGGGTGGCCAAGTTCTTGAAGTCCAGCCACTTTGGGTTACATTATATTGTCCACGATTATGCCAAGGACAATTAGCCCAATCTCTATACCCAAAGACGAGTCAAGCGCAGCAGTGAGCGGGGTAGACGAGAAGGTTGACCTGTAATTGGCTGAGAAATTGGCTGAGAGAACTCACTGCCTTTTGTTTTTCCACTTTTATGGGATCATGTGTGGGGGGTGGTTTAATCACAAAAGGGCCTCGGTAAATACCAGGATTCCACCATCCTGTTTTAGTTTTCCATAGTCGAGCTATTCGTTTTCCCCCTAAGACAACTTCATGTTGATCCTCAGGTAATACACGGGCTGTCCCTGCCCGGGATTTTACCAGGGGATTATGAGTAGGACGCCCCCCTCCAAAGGTCCCTAAATCTATAATGGACTTTTATGCTTATACATTCTGCTATACACAGGCTGAAAATGAAACAGAAACAGAACACAGATGACAGAGATATTCCTGACTTTTCAGGAATTCTTCGATGTTTATGCTGGGGGCAGTGGGTGCAGAGAGGCTGCCCTTGCAGCCTGGCTCCTCCTGACTTTTCAGGGATTCTTTGATGTTTATGCTGGGGGCAGTGGGTGCAGAGGGGCCGCCCTTGCAGCCTGGCTCCCAGCAATCATTTCTATCATCAAGGCCATACTTTCCAACTACTGATCTTTCTTCATTTCCAAATTTCGCATTCCATTTATCAGTAATAATCAATGTATCTTGATTGCAAGTTTGATCAATCAATTGATTATGCTATAGTTCGCTAGATGTGTATTTTTAGAAAGATTGGACCCTAATATAGAAGTAATAAGTAAAATAAAATATTTAAGGTATGATGGACTTTTTGATGGGCCCAAAAAACAATGGACTAATTAATGTGGGACTATTGTCCAATTTTACATTGAGTAGTCTAGACAGCTGGTATATCTGATAGCAATTAATTTTATAATTATAGAACACTCTGTTACATTTTTAAAACATAAGAAAATGCACAAAAAATAATCTTAAGAAATGATATAAAGTTTAACAAAGATAAATGTTAGATGATGAAGACATGGAAATATTTACATGATGAATCTTAGTGTCTATCTTGTAATTTAGGCCTGAGGTCATAACCTACAAATACAAAAGTGCTTATCTAAGCTGCCATACATTTCTTCAACAATCTGTCCTGACAATAATGAAGTAAAAGTGGGAATAAAGATGTTTTTTAAAATTCATTTTTCTGACGCTGTCTTGGAAATTTGAGACAAAGAATCTTAAAGGGTAGGACAAGGTTGAGACATCAAAGTTATATAGATTGTATAAAAAGCCAAGCACCCTATTGGAGTGAATTTCAAACTGCTTGGTGGTAGGAATGAATTGATTGGACACCTAGAAACCACTGGGTTATAGAAAAGAGTTCTGTAAACAGGGTGAGTGTCCCTTGGTATCTGGACAGAAGCTCATAATAAAATGAATAGATAAATATGCAATTATGTAATAAAAAAAACTTGCACATATTTTCTCAGATTTAGTCCCACATATTTGATGTTTTTGGATAAAGCTGTATATAGTATCTAATATTTAATTTTATTTTCAGTTTATTGTCGATGCTGGAACGACAATTTAATGACTACAGAAGTTTTTGGCCTTTCATATGCATACAATGAATACGTTAATCTTACCTTGGACTAATAATAGTTTATTTTATTTTTTCCTAATCAATGGTATTTCTATTTTCTTTTTCTTGCTTTAATATACTTGTTACAATATCAAGGACAATGTTTAAAAAAGTGGTGAGAATATGTTTAAAAAAGTGGTAAGAATAGGTATATTTGCTTCTTTCCCAGTCTTGGAGATCTTACAATAGTTAAGATTTTTTTGTAAACTTATTTTTTTCAGAAATATTAAAAATCAGAATGACATATCTTCTTTAAGCTATTTTCCTAGAAATCTTAATAATAAATGAGCATTTACCTTTAATATATTTGTCTTATGCATTTATAACCACCATCATGAGTTTTCTTTTTTTCTGTTAATATGATAAAATATATATACATTTTGAATTTTGAATAGCAAAACATCTGCATTATTGGACATAATTCTTCCTTGTCATGATGTGTTGTCTACAGTGATTGAAATTTGAAAATTGAGCTAATCTTGCATTTGTGGAATAGCAAAAACAAACAAACCCATTGCCATCCAGCCGATTCTGACTCATAGTGACCCTATAGGACAGAGTAGAACTGTCTCATATGGTTTACAGCTGCTGGAAACTGCAGACCTTTTGGTTAGAAGTCAGCTCTTAACCACTGTGCCTGCCACCAGGGCTCCATTTGTAGAATACAGCCCACTTAATTATGAAGTATTTTCTGCTAGACTCAAATTGCTGACATGTTACTTAGAAGTTTTGTATCAATCATCAGAGAGAATGGTGTTTAATGTCTTATCTTGTAATATCCTTGCCAGATTTTGATATCAATTTCAAGATGACCTTTAAAAAGTGTTAGAAATATTACCTTATTTGTTTTGTTTGGAAGAATTCGTGCAAGAGTTTATATATTATTTTTTCTTAAAATGTTTGGAATAATTCATTAGTGAAAAAAAAAAGAAACTTGAGTTTTATTTTTCAAAGTGTTTTATAAAAATAAATTTAATTTACCAATCAATATGGAGACATCAAAATTTCTATTTTTTCTTCTATCCTTTTTGGTAAGTTGTATTTTTTTTGGTGATTTGTCCATTTTTACCTAAGTTGCTGCATATACTGATATTATTCTTTCAGCTTTGTTAATGTCTTTATAATGTCTTCTTTTTCAAATCAAATATCGTATTTTGATCAGTCTTCCTAGGGTTTTATTGTTTTGCTAAACTTTTCAAAGAACCAATTTATCATCTATGGTATATACCCCTACATATCTGTAATTATATTGTGATAAGGTCTTTCAGAAATTAAGATAAGAATTTCCTCAATCATTCTCTGATGTTACCATTCTGGCAGTGGGTTAACCATAATGAAAGTGCCATTATTTTGCAGGGTTTCGATTGGTTGCTAGTAACAAATAATTTTCATGGTATATTCATGCATAATGTGCCAAGGGTGGATATTAGAATCTCTTTTGTGATGTCTGTAATCCTTTTTTTGTGTGTGTGAAAATCTGGGTTTTTTACCTGTATTTTTGTGGTGTCTTAATTTCTTTCTTTTTTTTTTTTTTAATTTCAGGCTTTATAAATATTGCTCACTCTGCTTCCGCAATTATTCCTACAGCTGATTCAGTGTCCTCCTGTGTAATGGTTGTCATTGTTAGGTACCATTAAGTTGATTTTAGGCTCATTGCAACGGCATGTGACAGGGTAGAACTGCTCCATATGGTTTCCTAGGCTATAATCTTTATGGGAGCAGATTACCAGGTATTTCTCCTGCGGACCCACTGGGGGTGTTTGAACCACCACCATTTCAGTTAGCAGCTGAGTGCTTAACCATAAAGTACCACCATTATTTTGGTGTAAATACAATAGTCTATTCATTTAATTTTTTTTTTTTTTGCAATATCACTCACTTATTAACAACTTTAAAATTGCTTGCCTTTCTCCATTTTCACATAACACAGAAGTTAAATAATAAGGGTAGTTATACCTATTGATAAATTAATATTATGAAATTTTCCCCAAGCAGTGGCTCAATCTTTTCTTTTTCATGCCTTTGCTCTGAACAGAGAAAAGAGTAATTTTTATTGCTTTCAGCATTTTGCCACTGACCTGAATCATTGACAGTCTTACCCTTTGCAATGCTAAATTAGTCTGTAAATACTCTGGGATGATTTTCTTTGATTATATTTCTTTTATAATATACATTTAATTTGAGGGCTATCTGTATAACCCCATTTGCTTATTTACATGTTTTACTAATTTTTTTGCACTTGCCAAATCAGGTCATATTAAAATCTTTCCTCTTACACCATTGTTCACTTGAACACTTTCAATTAATGCATGTGAATCAGTTTTGAAATATGTTTTCTAAAATTTTGGGACACAAATCCCCTCTCCTGGGGACTCTACTCAGAATTCTCATTATTCTCCATCAACTTTTAGATATTTCTTGTTATCAGATCAAAACAATCATCCTCTTTATGATTTTTTTTTTTTTTTTACCTTTTAGGAAATGTCAGTACATCATAATACATCAAGACATAAAACACACTGATTTTAGCAGAATTAAACATCAACAGGATAATGGAAATGGCCTAAGCATGATTTATGTGTGTGGAATAAATCTGGAATTCATTCCATTCGTTTTTAAAATAAGTAGTCACTTAATTTTGCCCATGTAAATGCTATACTATAGCAAACATTGCAGTTCTCTTAACTTTTAATGATTTTAATATATTTATGCAATCTTAGAAAATATCACATTTTTGGATTTAAAGGCAATAATCACAAACATTTCTGTGTACTTTCTACAAAATAGCTAGTAAGAATACATAATTATCTCTCTTTTTTGTCTTTTATTTTGTAACCCCTTCTTTTCCATTTAGAAATTTGGGAAGGGAAGTAGTTCACATCAAAGTACAGATGAATACATCTTAAGAAAGAGTTTTCTTTTAAGGAAATACAAATCTTGATGAAGAGAATCAAAATGTCTTAGTCTTTATAAGAGATCTATTACTGATTTATCAGTTCCTTACCTTTCTAATTTCCCCATTTATAAATCTGAGACATCTAATGAATTCTCTGGTGTTATTTTAGGCATCGTCCATGTATGATGCGTCAAATATATTGAGAACATATTAAGGTTATTTGTCTGCTCTAATAAATGTGTTTCTGATGTGTGTTATCCCACTGAAAAAACAAAGTAAAACACTGCAAGTGAAAACAGATGTCAACTTTGGAGTAAGAAATAAGATGTATTTTGACCCTTTTCTGGTTCATGTTCACTTATATTTTACTGAAATGACAATTTTTCTTCAAGGAAGTATGAAATGTAACATTTTTCCAGCCATTTTTTAATTCAGGATTAATTACATAATTCCACAAAAACTCAATTAAATCCAATAGATAAGAAGTATTTGGTTTTAAATTAGACATTCACTAAGTATTTCTGTACATAGCATTTTTCTAATCATTTTGGGGAAAATTGTATAAGACATCACTTCTATTTTTATTGAGAAGATGATCTAATTATGCAGATAAATGTCCACATGTGCAATATTTAAATAAGCATACAAGACATTAGCCAGTACTCAATGACAAACAGTAAGTACTGTGGAAAATAAGATGAGAAAGAAATCACAGTGATTTTTTTTCATTTATTTCATTTTCTTTACTCAACCATTTTTTTAAAATATCATTCTTCATTCATTTATCTATTGAATAAAGATGCTTTTGTTTCAATAATTGCCTCAAGTAGATTCTGACTCAGTGTGACCCTATGTGTGCAGAGTGGAACTTCTCCATAGGATTTTCTAGGCTGTGACTTTTCAGAAGTAGGTTGCCATGTCTGAATTCCTAGGTGCCTCTGGGTGAGTCCAAACAGCTAACCTTTTGGCAAGTAGTTGAGAGCTTACCATTTGCACCAAACAGGGATTCTTTTGAGTTCCTTCAGTCATTTAAAATAATACTTGTTTAGCCAGTACAGTGAATATATGCAGTAATACATTTTTCAGTCATAAAATATTTTTGACCCCTATGTTTTGCTATGGGAAAATCTGCTGCAAGATGCTTCTTTGAAGTGTTCAAAAGCAATGATGTCACTTTGAGGACTAAAGTGCACCTGACACAAGCCATTGTATTTTCAATAGTTTCCTATGCATACACTAGCTGGACAATGAATAAGGAAGACCAAAGAAGAACTGAAGGATTATGGTGTTGGCCAAAAATATTAAATATAACATGAAATGCCGGAAGAAAGAACAAATCTGTTTGGAACAAGTACAATCAGAATGATCTGTAGAAGAGAGAATGGTGAGACTTCATCTAAGTTTGGACATGTTACCAGGAGGAACCAGTCCCTGGAGAAGAAAATCATGCTTTGTAAACTGGAAGGTCAACAAAAGAGAAGACCCTCAAGGAGATGGACTGACACAGTGGCTGCAACAATGGGCTTCAACATGACAATGATTGTAAGAATGGCACAGAACTGGACAGTGTTCTGTTCTGTTGTACACAGGATCCCTATAAGTCAAATCAGAACCAACTGGACAACATGTTTCAGCATGGAACAGTGGAGCAGTGGTTAAGAGCTCAACTGGTAACCAGAAGGTAAGTGGTTTGAACCCACCAACATCTATACGGAAGAAAGATGTGACAGTCGGTTTCCATAAAGATTACAAACTTGGAAACATATAGGGCCGTTATACTCTTACTTACAAAATCACTATGAGCAGGAATCAAATCAATGGCACACAGAAGTAACAACATGTTTCAGTGACTATACTATGTTCTAACATAAAAAGATAATTATAATCTTATCGCATCCCTCCAGATCACTAGAGCCCAGACCTGTAAACAATTTATAGTAACATAGTAAATAAGGGTATGAATAGCATAGTGGTATTTTTTTTTCCTTGTTTGTTGTTGTTGTTTATTTAGAGATTCAAATTTTAAACCTCTCTCAAAATGTATTAGTTGTGTGATCTTCCCTCAAGGCATCATTCTAAAAGAGTTATTGTTCAGTAAATAGTATCTAAAATTTCTGGCTGAAAGCAGTGAATACCAAAAAGATGTATACCTGTGTTTTATTGACAATGCAAAGGCATTCAGCTGTGTGGATCATAAAAAATTAAGGAAAACATTGCGACAAATGGGAATTCCAGAACACTTAATTGTGCTCATGAGGAACCCGTACATAGATCAAGAAGCAGTCCTTTGAACGTAACAAGCAGATACTGAGTGGTTTAATGTCAGGAAATGTATGTGTCAGGGTTATATCCTTTCGCCACATTTACTCAATCTGTATGCCTAGCAAAATATCCTAAAAGCTGGACTATACGAAGAATGAGGCGTCAGGATTGGAAGATGACTTATTAACAGCTTGCATTATGCAAATGACACAACCTTGCTTGCTGAAAGCGAAGAGGACTTGAAGCCCTTACTAATGAATATCGAAGAACATAGCCTTCAGTATGGAGTATACTTCAAAAAAAAAAAAAAAAAAAATTCTCACCACCGAATTTATAAGCTAAATAATAATAAATGGAGAAAATATTGTAGTAGGATTTCATTTTATTTGGATCCACAATCAATGCCCATGGAAGCAGCAGGCCATAAATAAAACCATGCATTGCATTAGGCAGATCTGCTGCAAAATACCTCTTTAAAAATGTTAAAAAGCAAAGATTTCACTTGAAGGACTAAGATGCACTTGACCCAAGCCATGGTGTTTTCAGTCACCTCATATGCGTGTTTTAGACAAAAAAAAAAAAACCTGAAACTTGCTCTTAAACATCAAGTAACTAAAACAAAAGGAAAAAAAAAATGATGAAGTAAATGAGCTGAACAGATTTAAAAGTGTGGCTCGAGAAGACAAAGTAAAGTATTATGACAGGTGCAAAGACTCAGAGGTAGAAAACCAAAAGGGAAGAACACACTCAGCATTTCTCAAGCTAAAAGAACTGAAGGAAAAATTCAAGCCTTGGGTTGCAACATGGAAGGATTCTACATGGAAAATATTAAAAAACACAGGAAACATTAAAAGAAGTGGAAGGAATACACAAAGTCGCTTTGCCAAAAAGAATTGGTTGACGTTCAACTATTTCAGGAGGTAACATATGATCAGGAACTGATGGTACTGAAGGAAGAAGTCCAAGCTGCGCTGAATGCATTTGTGAAAAACAAGGCTCCAGGAATTGAAGGAATACTGACTGAGATGTTTCAACAAATGAATGCAGTGCTGGAAGTGCTCACTCATCTATACCAATAAATTTCGAAGACAACTACCTGGCCAGCTGACTGGTAGAGATCCTTTTTATGCCTATTGCCAAGAAAGGTGATCCCACCAAATGTGGAAATTATCGAACAATATCATTAATATCACATGCAAGTAAAATTTTGCTGAAGATCATTCAAAAGGTGCTCCAGCAGTATATCAACAGGTAACTGCCAGAAATTTAAGCTGGATTTAGAAGAGGACGTGGAACCAGAGATATCATTGCTGATGCCAGATGGTTCCTGGCTGAAAGCAGAGATTACCAGTAAGGTGTTTACCTGTGTTTATTGACTTTGCAAAGGCACTTGACTATGTATATATATATATGTAGATCATAAGAAATTATAGATAACATTGTGGAGATTGGGAATTCCAGAATGCTTAATTGTGATTATGAGGAGTCTACGTGGATCAAGAGGCAGAAATTCGAGACAACAAAGGGATACTGCATGGTTTAAAGTTAGGGTTGTATTCTTTCTCCATACCTCTTCAAGCTGTATGCTGAGCAAATAATATGAGAAGCTGGACTGTGTGAAGAATGGGGCATCAGGATTAGAGGAAAGCTCGTTAACAACCTGTGTTATACAGATAAAACAACCTTGTTTGCTGAAAGTGAAGAAGACTTGAAGCACTTACTAATGAAGATCAAAGACCACAGCCTTCAGTATGGATTACACCTCAACATAAAGAAAAAAAAAAATCATCATAACTGGACCAACAAGCCACATTATGATGACAGAGAAAAGACTGACGTTGTCAAGGATTTCACTTGACTTGGAACCAAAATCAACACCCATGGAAGTAGTAGTCAAGAAATCAAAAGATGCATTGCATTGGGCAAATCGGTTGTAAAGGACCTCTTTAAAGTGCTGAAAAGCAAAGATGTCACCTTGAGGACTAAAGTGTGCCTGACCCAAGCCATGGTGTTTTCAATCATTTCATATGCATACAAAAACTGGACAATGAATAAGGAAGACAAAAAAATATTGAATATACCATGGACTGCCAGAAGAAGGAACAAATCATTCTTGGAAGAAGTACAACCAGAATCCTCCTTAGGAACAAGGATGACAAGATTATGTCTCACACACTTTAGACATTTTATCAGAGGGATAAGCCCCTTGAGAAGGACATCTTGCTTGGTAAAGTAGAGGGTCATCAAAAAAGAGGAAGACCCTCAAGGTAATGGATTGACACAGTGGCTACAACAAAGGGCACAAGCATATTGACAATTGTGAGGATGGTGTAGGACTGGTCAGTGTTTCCTTCTGTTGTGCAGAGGGTCACTATGAGTGAGAATTGACTGAACAGTATCTAACAACAACAACAACAACACATACATGTGAAAGCTGGACAATGAATAAGAAGGACTGAAGAACTGATGTCTTTTGAATTAAGGTGTTGGCAAAGATTATTGTATAAACCATGGATTGCCAGAACAATGAACAAAACTGTCTTCAAAGAAGGACAGCCAGAGTGCTTCTTAGAAGCTACGATGGTGAGACATTGTGTCACATACTTTGGATATGTAATCAGGGAAGACCAGTCCCTGGAGAAACATCATGCTTGGTAAAGTAGAAGGTAAGAGAAAAAGAGGAAGACCTTCAAATGAATGGATTGACACAGTGGCTGCAATAATGGACTCAAGCATAACAACAATTGTGAGGATGGCACAGGACTGGGCAGTGTTTTGTTCTGTTGTATATAGGGTTCTTTGAATGGGAACCGAGTTGATGACACCTAACAACAACTACAAAATTTCTCTAATGGAGATGAATATGGTGCTTTGGAAATACAGAGAAAGGACTCTTTTCTTGAAAATGTATTAGAAACTGTTCATTGAGCTTGACATATGAATTGTCTTTAAAGGAAGAGTGTGTTTGTTAGGCCAAAAAGGGAACAGGCTTTTTTTTTTTAAAAAAAAAAAAGGGAATGGAGGGTATTTCTTTCTTAGCATATGCAAATTAAACCAAGCAGGCTACACATATTTCTGTATGCAAATATAGAAGCGAGTGTGTAAAATCATTAGGGATTGACTTCGGAAGGGAAGAAATAACTTAGATCAAGAGACATTTATGTCCCATGGAAAGAAATGATGAGTTTATTGTAAATGCATAGGAAACCATTAGAGAACACTCTAAATACAGAGAGGAATATATACATTAGAAAACAGTTGAGATGAAGGGAGAGGAAAAATTAGGAGAATATTGCAAAAGATGAGAAATGGTAACTTTATGAATTTAGGCAATGGGTGCAGGAATAGAAAACAGCAGAAAACTTCCAAGGAAATTGGGTTTACATATAACCTAAAACACTTAATAGGTTTCTATTTTGAAGGACTAGGTCATATTAAAAACACAAAGGGAAACAAATGCAGCATGAAATTTAGCATGTTCAGATTTGTACAATAACGAGTTAAAAGTGATTGGAAAAAAAATCAAATAAGGTAATATGACTGGAATTAAGATGAGAGTTAAGCAGGAGTCCTAAACATCTTAGAATTAAATCAGTGTAGTAACCACTGAAAATCTAACGTCTAGAAAAAGCCATTCACCTAGGACATTTAGAGTAAAGTAAGTGGGCTGATGATGCAATTCTATGTAAGGCCAAGAAGATGATCTAACAGAAAGAAGAGAATCTTTAAGAAGAAAATCCCAGGGCAAAGAAGTATCCAGGAGTGCTATTAATATGGCATAAAGGAAGGGTTTCATGAAGAGAATTTACAAGTTCAGATGATGCACAAAGTTCAGGTAAGATGAACAGTTAAAATGTGTCCTTTGCTGTTACTGTTTTTTTTTTTTGTTTGTTTGTTTGCTTGTTTGTTTTCACTTGACAATTAGTTTAGATTTTGTTTAGAGGTTGAGTCCCTGGGTGGTACAAATGGTTAAGTGCTCAGTTATCAGTAGACGAAAGGTTAGCAGTTTGAATCTACCCTCAGAAACCTGGGAAGAAAGGAATCATGATCTACTTTGGAAAGATCAGCCATTGAAACTCTATGGAGTACAGAAAACAGTTAAACCTTAACAGACACATGGGAGCTTGCCATGAGTCATAAATAGCTCAATGGCAATTGGTTTTTAGTTTGGAGGTATGGAAATACAGACTGCAGGGGTTTAAAAAATATATGAGATGGGTAAAGAAGTAGAGGCAAGTAGCATATTTTATTATTTTAGGGAATGTGGGTGCACAAACATACAGAGATCCATACCTATAGACATCAAATGTGCAATCAAATATTTTTCTTTTGTTATTTTTTATTAAATTCTTTGTTTTTATTTTAAGTATGTCACTGTCTTAAACTTATTTATGACTGGAGAGATACAGTCAAAAATAAGAGAAAAAAACTTAGCACATAAGAGTTAAAGGAGAAAAATTAATGGGGTAAGATCCTAATGAAAATGGGAATGGCTAACATCTGGAGGGTGGGTAGAAGAATTAAATTTTTTTTGGAGTGTTAGATATTTTCCCAATCTAACCAGTTGCAGAAAAGAATGTAGTCAGTAATTCCTGGTCCTTTGGGACGATGTAATTTGTTGTGATAGAAGTATAAGTAGAGGTTCTAGAAGGATGGATACAAGTTGCATTTACAGGATAAAGATGCCTGAGTCTCTGCAAATAAGAAACCCATAAGAAAAGTAGTGGAAGTGGGACTGCACTTGGTATAAGCTACTCTTAGAATAATAGAGTGCTTCTTTGGTAGAATAATGAACTGTAAGTTTGGATGGAATATTTGAGATGCTTGAAATGCCAAGTTAAAGATTTTGAACTTTTTCTTGCTAATAATTTATGTATGTATCACTTTAAAACACAGGGACCGAAAGTAGATGACTAGTTATGTAGTTATTGTGGTTATACAAATATATTCTGATTAAGTTTTTCGGCCATCATCTTAGCAATAGTAATAAAATAACCAATGTATTTCAGAAAATTTCCAAGAATAACTTGACAGTAGTTAGTGATTAACTGGAACCTTGGTGGTGCGGTGGTTAAGAGCTTGGCTGCTACTAGAAAGTCTGGCAGTGATTAACTGGTGTAATGGAAAGACTCAAAAAGAATTTAAACAATATTGCAAGCATTTTTTTAAATGTCCAATTTTGTTGCATGATGAAAAAAGAACAAAAGATAGACAAAAATGATTACAGATAAAATGTGAATGAGGAAAATTAAAGGGAAAGAAAGCAATCCCACAAAAATGTATTTGAGGATCAATATGCCATGTCATGCCATTTCTGGACAACAGTCTTGTTCTGCTAATTTATCTTACTTCATTAAGAGCATGGTGTAGTGCTTTGCCAATGTTACCATTTCATCAGTATGAATAATTTATTGTTTTAAATGACATGTTTATTTATGGCAAAGTATAATATTTAAAAATTCATAAATAATAAGCATATATGAATTGAGATCCAATTACTTTAAAACTTTTTTCCTGAATGCTATCTAATACATTCTTAATGCATTGCTAGTCAATATTTTAAGTAAATAGCTTTATAATTTTATTTTATAATGAAAGCTCATATTTCAATTTTATATCCAGTCTATGTTTACTAATATAAAGGAATGAGTTACTTAGGAATATTGATACGCTGTCTCAAATATTTATACAAAAATCCTTCCCAAGTACAATGTCTGTTGGATTTTGATTAAAGATAGCCTAAAAGAGATATTAAATTTCAACAGTTATTATATCAAAATTTGATGATGTATATTTAACTCTTCCAAGACTCAATTATTTTTTGCTTTGGATTTTTTTTTGATACCATGTGTTTTAATTATTGGAAGCATGCTGAGTCATTGAGTGTGTTTACATTTTTGGTTGGTAACATGGATTTTGAGAAATATTAGAGAGATTAATTGCAAGACACCTTCCATTTGATTACAGTGGGCGCATCTGGTCTTCCAAATATGACATGCACATACACACACACACAAAACACACCAAGGCTCCCTATCAGAAACCAAAAAAACAAACAAATCCGTTGCCATTGAGTCAATTCCAACTCATCATGACCCCATTGGACAGAGTAGAACTGCCCCATAGATTTTCCAAGGAGTGTCTGGTGGATTCGAATTGCTGACCTTTTTGGTTAGCAGCCATAGCTCTTAACCACTACACCACCTTGCTTATAAGGCCTACCTGGATGTACAAAAGCCAAAAGAAACAAAAGTTTTACCCAATCATATTTCCTACCCACCAACAAATGTTTCTTTCATTTTTCACCGTTACACAAGTTCCCACTGGAGGGCAGCAAATACTTTTAGTGGGAAAATAGTGTCCCGAAAAACCTGACAGTCAGAAATAGTAGGTGAGCAATGTTTATCCCCTGGATCCAGAAAGGATTGAAAAGCTGTGGCTTTCCTGGGTAAAATGAACTATAATATTTCTTGCCATAAATTTCAGTATATGTTGCATATCAGATATACTATGGTGCAGTTAACTCTACAGAATGCACACATTACTGATATCTATAAGAATTAAGATACAAAGACAAATTATTATTAAAAAGCTGAAAAAAGAGCAAAATATTGATCTCATTTCAAGTCTACACCTGGAAATGCCCCTTCCAATAAATTTTACTCCATCATATTTTCTACTGATATTAATGAACAGAAATGTAAAAAATGACCCAAATTCAACAGAAAGCACCAGTGAAGTTGAAATAACTTATATTTTTATAAAATGTGACTTAAATCTTCTCTCTGGAGGATAGTTGCCAATTTCTACTACCTCATGTGCTCATTTCCCTACAAATTTCAGCATCTTGACTTGTTACCTAAGTTATAATCACACGTTTGAACATATTGCATTTCTTATTGAAAAAGGTTGAAGTATAAGCTTCTTATTAATTATATAACGCCATGAGAACATTCATGAACAAATAAATATTCATAGGCAGAAGCAATTATATTCCCTAACTTCACAATTAAAAAATTAGGATATATCTGCTGCGACATTTCTAATGTATATGTATTTAGTATGTGCTATGCATGCATGTGTATCTGTGTATTCACATGTCCAATTTATATTTGTTCATGTTCATCTATTTATTTTATTTTAGGGAAAACTAAAAGCTCACAGTATATAATCTGTTTTACCATAAAGCATCAATTTTTTAAAAGAAACATGCAGAACAAGCAAAAAACTACTGCATCTAGAAGAGAAAACATCACATCCTATATACACCATTATGAAAAAAGGGATGTTTCATATAGACCTGTTTTTAATTTGAAAAATAGTGTAATGAAGAAATGTGCTTTGGTATGTTACCAGTTCTGCTTTTCTACTTGAGATTTTTGAAAATAGAGGAGAGAATTAATAGTTTCTTAGAAATGAAAAAAAAAAAAAAAAGCTTTTTATTTTACTTAACTACCTAATGGATCACTTATTAAAAGATGGATGCAATTTTCTGAACACTTTCTAGGATCATACCTTAAAGAACATGTATGAATCATTCATTTATTTATAGTTAAAGCTTAATTTTTAGCACCACTTTCTATGCACTGACAAAGAAAAGTGTTAAATTGAAAATGATACTATTAAACTCCATACTGAGTAATTGTTAACTAAACTGGTTGCTCTTTTCCTTCAAATATAACTGATACTGATATACAAATCATTTTATTATTTTTCTTTAATATATACATACTTTGTTTACAATTCTCCTTTAGAACAGAATGTCATCACTAGTAAAATTCCAGAAAGTCCAGTTGTTTCAGGGAGATTATCTACAAAATTGCAGCTTAAGAGGATGTCACAATTATTTTGACTATTATGAGGCTTAGGTAATTGACAGAGCACAATGAATGACTTGGAGATACTAGATTTTTTTTTTTTTTTTTTGCTATTTAATGGCTCTCTATATTTTTTTTATATATTAGGCATATGTTATATTTTATGGATTTTTATTACTAGAACCTGCCACATATTTTTTGTTTCTGTTGTCGGGTACCATCGAGTCAGTTCCGACTCGTAGTGACCCTATGTACAACAGAATGAAACACTGCCTGGTACTTCACCATCCTCACAATCATTGCTATGCTTGAGCCCATCATTGCAGCCATTGTGTCAATCCATCTTGTTGAGGGTCTTCCTCTTTTTTACTGACCCTCTACTTTACCAAGCATGATGTCCTTCACCAGGGTCTGGTCCCAAAGCATGTGAGAAGAAGCTTTCCATCCTTGCTTCTAAGGAACATTGTAGCTGTACTTCTTCCAAGACAGGTTTGTTAGTTCTTCTGGAAGCCCAAGGTATATACACTATTCTTCGCCAACACTATATTCAATGACATCTATACTTTTTTGATCTTCCTTATTCACTGTCCAGCTTTCACATATATATATATCCCCACCCCAGTGTCGTTGAGTCGATTCTGACTCATAGCCACCCTACAGGACAGAGTAGAACTGCCCCATAGAGTTTCCAAGGAAAGCCTGGTGGATTCAAACTGCCGACCTTTTGGTTAGCAGCCGTAGCACTTAACCACTATGTCACCAGGGTTTCCACATACATATATAAAAATATATATATATATATATATAGTACTCGATAATTATTTGTTGAATTAATACATAAATAAAAATTTAGTTTCCTTTATTATATGTGCTATTTGTACTATTTTGCCATTCTGCTATTCTACTACATTCTACTATTTCTACCATTTCTTCTTTTTAAACTCATTGATTCCTATTTATTTTCCAAATGCTACTCAGGATAATCTCTTCTAGCTATCTTTCCTAGAATTCCCACTAGTTTATAGTTCCTTCTTTAATACTCTCTAAATAATTCTTTAAAAGGACTCATTGCATAAAAGGTATGCTTTTATCTTCACTGCTCACATGGTACAGGGAAGTTGTACCTTCAACTCTAAGCTAAATGAAAGTGAAATAGACCTCTACAGAGAAAATAGATTTGACTCTCAAAAGGAAATACTAACACCTTTTATGGGAGGGGAACTAGTGAGAAGTTTAATAGAACTCATCTCCAGGACATTATATCTACTTTTTGCTTTTCAGATAGAAAAGGCAAAGTGAGAGGCTGATTGCAATTGCTCAGGACCTCAAACTCATGGCAAGAAGAATGGTCGGGAATTAGTTAAGTTTCTCTTCTATCATTACATTGGCAAGGGTTCAACACAACCAATTATTTAAGAATTTACATCATTTTCTCTAATTTCAGGTCCTCAAATCCATTACCCTGAAGGACCCTGCTATAGGAAAGGGGTGGAGGAACCAAAGAAGAAAGAAGGAAAATGCAAGGTAAACCAAATACTACCCTGCCTCGTTTCATGCCTCTGGTTCAAAAATTAAACAGAGATCAAGGGCTGAAGGAACTTCAGACTCAATGTGAGGTCGTTAAATTAAAGCGTTTCTCTTTTCCTCATATAAAAATGAGAAATTATGCATCCATATTCAGGTTATAAATGTAGAAAAAAGTTTATTGAGATTTTGCTCATGACTAGTGATGCTCTGGACTCTGTATCCTTTTTTTCCTCCTCTGTTATCATCTGAAAACTTTCTAATCTCATCTCTACCTTTGGCCATTTTGCTCACTCAGGGCCTTGCTTACATGTTTGTTTGTTTGCTTTTAAGTACCTTGAAGTAACCAAATAATCCAGGACATTCCTGACAATTTTAAAATATTGTATTTGAACATGTCGGCAAGAGGAAAGTGTAGTTTTCAGATTGCACTGCAGTGAGTACTGCCAATTTGATGAAATGGTTTTATTTTTTTTAATATAATGCTTTAATTATATCTTCTCTAATTATAATCATGTGTCTTCTCTAAATTATACAATATGTACTTTAATTTGTATCTTCTGTACTTTCCAAATCCCTCAATAATTTCTAGATGATTGCTCCTCAATAGGTTTATAATAATCTGATAACTTGCAAATATTACACATCATTTCTAGATAGTTTATTTTCCCGTATGGAATAAAATGGATCAGATTAAAAATGGAGACAGTGTGCAAGTCACTTCCATTCTAAATCGATTTCTTAGTAGGACATTTGGCTTTTGGCATTTAACATCTTTCTAGAATTATAACATAGAAAGTTAATACTCATAAAAACCAAAACCAAACCCAGTGCCGTCGAGCCGATTCCGACTCATAGCGACCGTATAGGACAAAGTAGAACTGCCCCATAGAGTTTCCAAGGAACCCCCAGGCAGATTTGAACTGCCAACCCTTTGGTTAGCAGCCATAGCACTTAACCACTACGCCACCATATTACATTGCAAAATTTCCATAGCATACAGTACAAGACTGATATTGCAATATTTTCATTGTCACTTCAAAACTAAATCATGAGATCATTATGAAAATGAATGTAATAAGTGTCATTAACATCAATCCATATGCACAGAACTCATGGAAATCATGAGGTGCTAGCCATTACTGTGACCACTCTTAGAGGAGTTTTTGTGCCTTCTTTGCCACATTGTACCACGTGATCATCTTAAATACAGCCAATGAGAACAGGGAAGACAGTAACACAAAGAGACACTCATGAACATTGGCTAGTGGCCGTAGAGTAAGCACTCTGTCCAATGGGCTGCTCTGCAATGAATGATGACCAGCTCACACAAAGAGCTGAAGCCAAAAAAGCACACAAAATGACAAGCAAATGTAGAGTAACATGTCATACGTAAGCAGGTGCCCTGAGTGAGTAAAAGGCCAAAGGTCGAGATGGGATTAGAAAGTTTTTAGGTGGAAGCAGAGGCGGAAAAGAAATGGACATAAAGCCCACAACATCCTAGTTATGAGCGAGAATCTCAATCAACTATTTTCTACATTTATAACCTGAACTTGGAAGCATAATATCTTTTTTTTTTTACAGAAAGAAATGAGAAAACAATAGTGAGACATGTTAGAAAATACTATTTTGACATAGTTAATCCAATTACACATATAAGGAGTAAACTAGTGAGAAGAAAAAAACAATATGTGAAATGCAGTCGTTCAGAAAATTGTCCCTAGATTGAATAAAGTGTAAGCTGTTTGTTTTGACTTATCTTTGGATATATTTTCTCAAGTCTCATGCTAGGAAGGGAATGCTATGAAAATTAGAAAAAATTCCATTTGATACATCCTTTCTCTTCCTTTCATCCCCTTTACTAACATATTTCTCCTAAAATTACTCTGCTTTTCAGGGATATTATTTCCTTTGGAGAAAAGTCCAGCACAAACGACACCTTTTTATTGGGTTTCCTGATGCAGCAAATGGAGGAGGTGATCACGTGAATGACCGAAATGGTTCCTCATTTGTTAAAAATGAATAAGTGGCTACACAGGATACAGCAAATAGGCGTAAGTCATTTGAAAACAGGAATTCTTAAAATTTCCCATTCTATAAAATGCAGATTTTACTCATCACTTGTTGCAGTTATAGCAGCCATAGTTTGAATTGGAAAAGACCTTACTTTGGATTTGATATGATATCCACCAAGTAACTCCAAAATGATCGTGGTTTGGAATTTATTAAGTTGAATTGTAGGAAATTGACAATTATGTACATTAAAAACTGTCAAAAGCCAGCGGTTTTATATGCTTCAACCTCATAGCAGACCTTGACTGAAACAAGCTACAGGTGAATGGCGGGGTCGTTGGGGTGAGCACCATTTACTGCCTGCTTTCACCACTGTGACTGGTGTTTGTGTTTTGTTTTATTTATTTACCCAAGTTGAAATCTTGAACTTGCTTATCAATTGGTGTTGTATACATTATTTGGAGAATTTTTAGATTCTTTGTCAGATAAACACATAGGAATGGAAAATAGGAATAGATTTATAGAAAAATAGTTACTAAGAAGCAAAATCCATGTATTTCTGTCCCATCCAACTCATAGGTCAGAGGTGATTTTCTAAGCTGAGGTTCAGAGCTAATACATAATGAAAAATACATGTTTACATCTGTAACTGAGAACTTATATTTGTTTTCTAAAATCAATTGCTTTACTTCACTAGTGAAACATTGCTGTCTGCTTACAAGTTAGTTAACCAATAACCCACAAAAAAAATTTTTTTTTTTTTTTTAAAAACCCATAGGATACTGAAATATTACATTAAGTTGTTAAGAAGGGAAAAACATAAAAATCCAAAAATTTAGTAGAAGATGGCCAAGTTTTCTAGGTTCTAATTTTCAAGAAGCCTAGTTCGGAAACTTTTTCTTGTTAAGAAAATAAAGTGCTCGTTCTGAGTTGCCCAGTCTCTCTTCCAATTCTTTTATAGATGATACTGTTCTCCGTTAAGATCGATTATACTCATAAGCAAATATTTTGATTTTGTTTTTATCATCAGCACACATTTTAGCAACGATATCACATTTGAATATGTAAGAGTTTATATGTATCCGTACTTTCATTGTGTAAAATAAGTGTAAATTATGTAGCTTTCTTTAGATTTACACAATAGCTTTTTAATTACTACTTAAGGCATGTTAATACGGCATATTAATGCAATTACAAGGATAGCACCTATTTGTAATCAGTGGGAAATCAAATTAACTGACTGCACCATACAGACATAAACATTCAGTACCTTTCACTGATGTTTTAAAGAACAATCACTATGTAAAAATCACTGGGCCAGATCATGTCAACTTCTTTAAGGAACAGATGTGCAGTTGCTCATAGTTCCACCAGGAGTAACAAACACATTCTCATTTCGTCAGTGCTTGCGCTGAAAGGATTATAAAGAATTGAAAATTATGTTTCATTGCTCTATTCTTTTTCCAATAAACTCAAACTGAACATGCTGCCATCGAGTCGATTCTGACTCATAGGGACCCTACAGGACAGTGTAGAACTGTCCCATACAGCTTCCAAGGAGCAGCTGGCTGGTGGATTGGAACTGCCGACCTTTTCGTTAGCAGCTGAGCTCTTAACCACTGTGCCACCAGGACTCCGTCTCTTTCAAATAGGTGTAGTGGAAACGTGTCATGTTTTTAGCTGCACAGAAAGGTTTGAATTCTTGTTTATGTGTGAGGAAATTTTCATAGCATAAGTTCTTTCTCACTGAGGTAAAAGGCATAAATTTGCTTTCATACCCTTCCTTAAAGTTAGGATATTTGGCAGTGTTCCCTTCCCCAATTCTAAATATGAAACTCTCACCTCAGAAAAGAACAGCATAGGTAGGCAACAGGCATCATAACTCTGTTTCTGGCAAAGGTGGTGCCCAAATCACCTAGATTTCATGGGGAAAAGATGTCAAAGTTTCTGACATCCAGCATCTACATCAGCAACATAAGCTGTGCTGACTGTGCCCAGCTCTGCTAGCAGTAGGGTCTTCCCTGGGACATCCCTACCTTGGAATGTATGGTCAGGTAGTCTCTGTGCCTGAAATCATGATACAAAGATCCAAATGGCTTTCAATAAATTCCATTTCTACTCTATTTAGCTAGCTTTTCCTTCTTTCTTCCTTCCTTCCTCCTTTTCTTCGTTCCTTTTTTTCTTTCCTTCCTTCTTTCCCTTCCTGCCTTCCTTCCTTTATTTGTCTTTCTTTTTTTGCTCACTGTATAATAAATCAGTGCCAAATATGGTTATATGTAATGGGACCTCAAGGAAATGAAAATTCAGTGCCAGTTTTCTGGCCTTATTATATCAGACAGGGAAGATCCACCAATTATTGAAGGATGCAACTCTGGCCATCCTTGAGTGGTAGTACAAAAAGGTCTATTTAAAGTTTCATCCATGATAACTGAAATAATTCACCTGTAGAAGCCAGTTCTTAAGGTTTCCAGTGACATGAGGTTGGACGTAAGGAATATAAGGTCTGTGTGATAGTCTGATTATTTTCAATTTTACTGCAGCATTAGAAAAAAGATAATGATTCCTTCCCCTAATTTCTCATCTCAGATGATCAGATACATAAGTTATCTCTGCTTATGCTGATTTTTTTTCCCCTAGTTGTGGCAGGGTTAAAATAGCCAAAATCAAAATAAAAAATGGCAGAATTATAATGTCATTTGAATTGTCACCTTTTGCAGGTATTTTACATTATACTCAAGGAAATCATATAAAAATGTGAGCTCTTGAGAGTAGAAATGGAGCTATACCAGAGCTATAGATGATTCAGAGTACTGCAAATCCCTAAACCCTACTGTTACATAAATGAGCCAGAGAGTTCCCCTGAGTATTAGCTTAACGTGGTGCCCATGTTTATACTACTTCACAGCAGGTTAGTACCAAGAGCCCAAAGCCCGCTGGCACAAATTAAAATCCTCACACAACTAATTGATTTAAACTTAGCCCTAATGAGCATATTTCTATACATTTAGAACCTACATACTTTACATACCCCATGAAATTAAACCCAGCATATGCTAACCATAAAAACCATAGATAAGATAAACCCTGTAACTATAAAAGATCCCAAACAGCTATTGCCCTTCAGAGCTCTCTCACCCAAAGACTCCCCACCTTGCGATGAGCAACACCACCTAAATATGTAAATCCCTCTCTGATTTCCCCGTTCTCCTCCTGAAGTTTCCTTATCTTATTCTCTTTCTGGGTAACGGCCTTGTTCTGCTGTGTCTGGAAGGTCTCTTGCTGGGAGAGACTTCACCTGTTATGCAACCCTGTCTAAGCACTACTTGATTAAAAATAAAAAAAAATTGTGAGTTACTGACTGTCATGGTCCTGGTCTTCCTGGTCAATCCTAACATCTATTTAATTACTACGTCTACTTAATTTCCATTTCCAGCAACAGCTGCTTTCTCACATGTGGCTGATTTCATCTTACTCAAAGCCCAACAATAAGTAGTCAGGCCTTGTCGGGGATGTCAATATTCCTTAGCCTTCACTCTAGCTGTGCTTCATTACCGTCATTTTTAGACTCAAGTCAGATGAAATTTGCTTGGGAATGGGTGAAGATGAGAAAACTTGGATGACATTTGCACAAGAAAATAATTGTAAGATTTTTCTATTATGATAAATATGGAGAATATATATAGGATGGGATTCTGGGGATTTTAGGTCTTTAAGAACATAAACATAATATGAGAACTGATTTGCATATACATACTAGAGATTCTACACTTAATCTGCTTGTTAAGGGAGGCAACATTTATCTGTTAAAGGCCGGATAGTAAATATTTGTAACTTTGTAAACAGTCTCTGTCATGATTACTTAACTCTGCCATCGTAGCAAGAAAATGATTGTAGACAACAAAGAAATAAATGGACATGGCTGTTTTCCAACAAAACAGTATTTACAAAAATAGGCAGTGGGCCAGATTTGATTCATGGGCTATAGTTTGCTGAACGCTGTGGTAGCTCAAATATTACTAGCAATTGTAAATGTTTGCTAATGTAGGTTAACTGGGATCTGTGTTCCAGAGTTAAATATATATATATATATATATATATATATATATATATATATATATATATATATATATATATATATATATATAATATCCAGAGAGTTAGGTAAGTATTGATCAGATGCTCAAAAAACACTAAGCTACCAAGGCCTTACCCGATGTATATTTGAGAAAGAAGCTTTATACAGGTCTAAAGCTCGTTGAATTAAAGGTTATTATCCTTAGGAGGAACCCTGCAATATCATTAGTAGTATGTGCTCTAACTCTTTCTTCTATTTTCCACAAAGGGATCTGTGGCCCTTCATTGGAGAATTTAATACAGGAGATTGGAAAATACATAGAAAAAGCAGCCATTGTGGGAAGCTCTATGTAGCTAACACAACCCATCATGCCACTGTCAATCAGTCAATGTACGTATTTACTAGGGTTCAGACAATTAATGTCAGTTTTAGTTGAGTCCATCTCAGGGTAGGTTCACTTAGACTCTGAATACAGTCTGTAGTTACCCAGTTCCTGACTTTAGAACCAGAATTGTGTGTTAAGCAGCTCGCAGAATCCTTACATTTCCTCCGTTATTCATGGTTATGGAAAATCAACTGGAATCTTTGGGGGCTCACACTTTCTACCAAAATAGGAAACCAAAATTCAGAAAATTGGAGAGATAAGTGCAACCATCAAAGATGTGAAAGATGCATGGCATTTGCTATTACTTTTCTTTTGTCTTTGCAAAAGACAGAGAAATTTGGATAGTTTCAGTGGGTTTTCACAAGCATTCAACTGTTCTTCTAAGTGTAGTTGGGGATATGTGAATGTGTTTGACAGTGTTTTACTTGAACAAATATACTTGGAATTTGGTATACAGTTATCAATCTGGAAATTTTCCTTTTCTACATTCAAATAAACAAAAACATCATAAGTAATTTGCATTCATATGGCAAAGACCCTGAAACTTTTGTTTTTCACCTCCTCATAGAAATATATAAATTCTAGCATATTGTATCAGTTTTGTCTGCAAGGATTTACATATTTTCTTAGTCTAGAGTACTGTTTTGGCCTATTACTGAGAGTGTATCATACTAATAAGAAAAAGGGAATAAGAAATAGCACATACATTAAATTTTTAAAATTGTGTAACAGAACAGGGTCTGGCAATGAACGGGTAAGCATTCGGTTATTCAAACCCAAGCAATGGCTCTGCTGGAGAAAAGCCTGTCAATCAGATTGCAAAAAGATTAATGTTGTTGTAGGTGCCATTGAGTCAGTACTGGCTCTTAGCTAAGCCACATACAACAGAACAAAATGCTGCCAGGTCCTTCACCATCCTCGCAATCATTGCTATGTTTGAGTCCAATTTCTAGCCACTTTGTCAATCCATCTCATTGAGGGTCTTCCTCTTTTTCAGTGGCCCTCTACTTTACCAAGCACCATGTGCTTCTCCAGGGACTAGTCCCTCCTGATGACATGTCCAAAGTACATGAGATGAAATCTTGCCGTCTTTGTTTCTAAAGAGCATTCTGTAAGTACTTCTCCCAAGATAGATTTGTTCATTCTTCTGGCAGTCCATGGTATATTCAATATTCCTCACCAACATGATAATTCAAATGCATCAGTTTTTAATTAGTCTTCCTTACATATGAGGTGATTTAGCTTTCCCATACACATGAGGTGATTGAAAATATCATGATTTGGGTCAGGCATAAGTTTGCTTTTTAACATCTTAAGAAGTCTTTTTCAACAGAATTCCCCAATGCAATGTGTCCTTTGATTTCTTGACTGCTGCTTCTATGGACGTTGATTATAAATCCAAGTAAAATGAAATCCTTGACAACTTCAATCTTTTCTCCATTTATCATGATGTTGCTTATTGATCCAGTTGTGAGGATTTTTGTTTTCTTTATGTTGAATTGTAATCTATACTGAAGGTTGTAGTCCTTGATCTTCATCAGTAAGTGATTCAAGTCTTCTTTGCTTTCAGTATGCAAGGTTGTGTCATCTGCATATTGCAGGTCGTTAATGAATCTTCTCCCACTACTGATGCCACATTCTTCATATAGTCCAGCTTCTTGATGATTCGCTTAGCATACAGACTGAATAAGCATGGTGAAATAATACAACCCTGAAGCACATTTTTTTTTTTTTTATTTTATTTAAAACCAGACTGTATCTCCTTGTTCTGTTTGGATGACTGCCTCTTGGTGTATGTACAGGTTCCGCAGGAACACAATTAAGTGTTTTGGAATTCCCATCCCTCTCAATGTTATGCATAATTTGTTATGATCCACAGAGTCTAATGCCTTTGTGTAGTCAATAGAACACTGGTAAAGTTTCTTTTATTCTCTACTTTCAGCCAATCTATCTGACATCATCAATGATATCCCTTATTCTACATCTTCTTCTGAATCTGGCTTGAATTTCTGTTGATGAACTGTGGCAACTGCTTCTGAATTATTTTATAAAAATTTCACTTGTGTGTAACGTTAATGATATTATCTGATAATTTCAGCATTCTGTTGGATCACTGTTTTTTGAAATGGGGATATGTATGGATCTTTTCCAGTAAGTTGGCCAGGTAGCTGTCTTCCAAATTTTTGGGCATAGATGAGTAAGCACCTCCAGTGCTGCATTCATTTGTTGAAATATCTTAATTCCTAGAAATTTGTTTTTCACCCATGTCTTCAGAGTAGCTTGGGCTTCTTTCTTTAGTACCATTGATTCTTTATCATTTGCTACCTCCTGAATTGGTTAAATATCTTCCAATCCGTTTTTGGACTGTAACTCTGTATATTTCTTGCATCTTTCTTTGATGCTTACTGCTTCATTCAATACTTTGTCCATACAATCCTTCAATATTGCAATCATAGGCTTGAGTTTTTTTCTTCAGTTGTTTTACTTTGAGAAATCCTGAATGTGTTTTTCATTTTTTGTTTTCTAAGTATTTGCACATTTCCTTTTATCGTGTTACTTTGTCTTCTTGAGCTACCCTTTGAAATCTTCTATTCAGCTCTTTTACTTCAACATTTCTTTCATTCCCTTTAGGTATTCTATTTTTAAAAGCAAGTTTCAAAACTCTTCTGACATCCGCTTTGCTTTCTTTGTGTATGATATCCTTCATGTCATCTCACAACTAGTGAGCTTTTTGGTCATTTTTGCTCAAAGTGTCAAATCTGTTATTGAGATACTCTGTAAATTCAAATGGGATATATTCATGGTTGCCTTTTGGCTCCCCTGGACTTGTTTTTGTTTTTTTTTTTTAATAATTTTTTTTTGTGCTTTAAGTGAAAATTTACAAATCAAGTCAGTCTCTCACATAATAACTTATACACACCTTGCTACATACTTCCAACTACTCTCCCTCTAATGAGACAGCCCACTCTCTGCCTCCACTCTCTTTTTTCGTGTCCATTTCGCCAGCTTCTAACCCCCTTTACCATCTCATTTCCCCTCCAGACAGGAGATGCCAACATAGTCTCAAGTGTCCACCTGATCCAAGAAGCTCACTCTTCATCAGCATCCCTCTCCAACCCATCCGTGGACTTGTTTTAATTTTCTTCAGCTTCGATATGAACTTATATAAATGCAAGTGATAGTTTCTTACAGAAGGAGTTCCTAGCCTTGTTCTGATTGATGATAATGAGTTTCTCAATGGCCTCTTTCCACATATGCAGTAGATTTGATTCCTGTGTATTCCATCTAGTGAGATCCACCTTCATAGTCACCATTTATGTTGTTGAAAAAAGGTACTTGCAGTGAAGAGTTAATTGGTCTTGCAAAATTATATCATGCAATCTCCAGCGCTGTGTATATCACCAAGGTCATATTTTCCAACTACAGTTCCTTCTTCTTATTTTCCAGCTTTCACATTCCAGTAATTGGTAATTATCAATGCATCTTGATTGCATGTTTGATCAATTTCAGACTCAAGAAGTTAGTGATTTGTGTGTAAATGTAAATAATAATCATATTAAATTGGTCTTTCTTCAAGTGTATAAATGTTGTCTATCACTGACAACATTGTACCTTAAGATAGATCTTGAGATGTTCTTTTTGACAATGAATGCAAAGCCATTCCCAAATTGTGATCACAGGCATAACAGACTACATATGATTGTTTGATTCACAATGGCTCACATTAGTCCCTTTCATCTCACTAATGCCTAGGGTATCGATCTTCAAACATTCCATTTCATTTTTGACAACTTACAATTTTTTTAGACTCGTACTTTGTATGGCACCCTGGTGGCACAGTGGTTAAAAACTCAGCTGCTAACCAAAAGATGGGCAATTTAAATCCACCAGCTGCTCCTTGGAAATCCCATGGGGCTGTTCTACTCTGTTCTATAAGGTTGCTATGAGTTGGAGTCAACTCGATGGCAACAGTTTTTTGTTGTTGTTTTTGTTTTGTTTTTTTAATACTTTGTACATTCCACATTTTGGTTTCTAATGGACATTTGAAGCTGTTTGTTCTCATTCTAAGTCATGCCACATCAGCAAATGAAGGTCCCAAAAGCTTTACTCCATCCATGTTATTGAGGTTGATTCTACTTTGAAGAGGTATCTCTTCCCAGTTGTACTTTGAGTGTCTTCCAACCTGAGGGCCTCATCTCCCCAATACTATATCAGTGTTCCCCTGATATCCATAAGTTTTTCGTTTTTGATTTTTTTTAGTGGGAGCAATATATCGCCACGTCCTTCTTCCTAGTCGGTCTTCATCTTGAAGCTCCACAGAATTCTATCCACCATAGGTGACCCTGCTGGTATTTGAGATACTCTGGCATAACTTCCAGCAACACAACAACACACAAACCACCACAATACGACAAACTGACAGACATGTGCTGGGCATAAAGCTTACAGCCAAGAAAACCCTACGGAGTAGTACAATTCTGTTACGTGAGGTTTCTATGAGTCATAATCAACGTGATGGCACCCAACAATAACAACATGTACGACAGATACATAGCAATGTCCAGTTTCTGAATCTCCAGAGTCTGGGGTGTTTTTGGATATTCTCTCTAAATCAAAGGAAAGTTCTTGCTTTTTTTGCCCCTAATTCTAACAAAATAGGTCCATATTTAATGGACCTATTTGGGCAGAGGACTAAGACAAACTACATTGCAATGTGCTATTCTGATCTATTTCTTGAGTGAAGCAAATATCCGCCAGTTTTCAGTAGACTTGAGACCAAAAATCAGTCAAAAAAATTTAAGTTTTATATAACGAAAGCATCTCTGTGCTCTTGTCCCCTGTGACTAACTAATGATAGTAATACGTGAAGCTTCTGTTAAAAATCAGAATGCAGTACAGGAACTGCCTTCATGAAGTTTACATTCTAGTAAGGTAGATAGACAAAAATGGTAATTATATCTAACACACCATGAATTTTACAGATTTTTCTTTATTGTCTTTTCCCTGAAGACTAGAATACATGTTTCGCAAAGGTAGAATGGTTTTATTTTATTTAGTTTTGCTTTTTTTTTTTCCCCCCTATGAAATTTCAGATACATTTTATATCCCCAGCACCTAGACTAGTGCCTGGACAA